>NC_071515.1:24722500-25347500 GCF_027887155.1 Malaclemys terrapin pileata | reverse complement strand
TCAATAAGGACTTCTTAAGAACATTTATAAACACTGTATCATAGGATACACTTTAAGGACATAATTTAGAGTGCATCCTAAGGAATTCTGGTGTAATGATTCCACTGACTGAAAAACACATCAGTAGATATTTTACATTACACTAAGTGCACTCAAACAGCCATACAGTGTATTTATTCTATGGAAGAACACCCACTGACATCAAAAGGAGTTGCCAAATAGACTGAGGATAATATGCTGCCCAAAGGACCCTCAAATGATCAAAATTCTACAGGGACATAGATAGTCCAATTTTAGGCTTTGTTCACACTGGCAAGTAAACGACAAAACGTTTGTCATTCAGAGGTGTTAAAAAAACACACAACCCAAAAGACAAAAGTTTTGTCGAGGAAAAGGGCCAGTGTGAACAGCTCTTTGTCAACAGGAGCGTTCTCCTGCTGACAAGGATACTGCCACTCGTTTGGGGTGGAATTTTGTCGGCAAGAGAGCTCTCTCCTGCTGACAAACTGTGGTTACACTGTGTGTCTTTTAGCGGCACAGCCATGTCACTAAAAGCTGCGCAGTGTGGACAAAACCTAATTAGATTTTTATTGTTTTGTATCTTTAAGATTCTTTGTGTTATTAGGACTTAAAATATGTTTTTATGCAAAATGAGAGAGTAATGTATTTTTTTAATAGCAGAATTTGCTTAGTTTTTAGTCTGAAAGCTGGAGAGACAGTTATTGCAGAATATAATTTACCAACGTCACACGGGAAAAAACGCTGTTGGACTCTGTTTGGAATGCCAATCATTAAAGGGGAGAAGAAAGAAAACAAAGATCTGTTTTAGCAGATTTAAAAATATTTAATTTACCATCTAAATTAACCACCAGATAACAAAGTTCTTCATAATAAAACTCTTTGCTGTGATCTTTAAAATCTAGATTTTAGTAATTAGGTAATATGGTAATTAGATGATCTATAAACATGTAAGACAATGGTCAATGGTTTGATTCATATAAATAGGTATAGTAATAAATCAGTGCCTAATTCTGGCCAAAGGAAGGAAAGCGGCATAATCTCTCCACAAATAGGCACATTTTTATGTTACAAAAGCAGAAATGACATATAGTATTTTCTAACTGAAACAAACCCAAAATATAGTCCTCTTGTGAATTCTATTCCTGCTAAAAGTAGGAATAACTTTTGAGGGTACAACACATTGCTTGGTCTGAGTAGATACACATTGTTACATACATACTTGTGTCTCAAACCTGTTTCCCCCATGGCAATTCCCCTTTATACCCCTCACAGATGTTAGTCAGGGTGTCTAAAAAGCAGTGTCTTCTTAACTTTCTAGTAGTGAAACAGTAAGGAAGGTCAACTCTCTCAGCATACTACTGCCTGCAGGTTTTCCATCATACACATACTTTCATTGTCAAAAAGAATATGGCCACTTAAAAACAAAACAAAAGAGCAAACTAAAATTGACTTAAATGTAGAGGATTTGTGACCAAATTATAAAAAAATAGTTATTCTAAATTCTCAACAATAAAACCTCTGTACTGTATGCCAAAATAAAACTAATATCAATTAAAGTGCCTACCACCATACAAATTCAGAATATTAGTCACCTTATCACTATTTCAGTGAAATAAAAAGCAATCATTTATAATAATACTGCAAACAACACTGTCTTAATTACCAAAATGTCTTTCTCTATGGGCGTGGGAGAACCCATTCTTGGAGACTGGGTTTCATCTAGTGAAACAGGCTGTTGCAGAGTAAAGTCTTGCTGCCTAACAAAACAAAAATGACATAATATGCATTATGCAGTATTGTTGCAGCCATGCTGGTCTCAGAATATTAGAGGTAATATATTTTATTGGACCAACTTCTGTTGGTGACAGAGACAAGCTTTTGGGTGTACACAGCTCTGTGTCTCTCACCAACAGAAGTTGGTCCAATAAAAGATATTACCTCACCCACCTTGTGTCAGTACTATGCACTATGTTCTTCAGACAAACTGTATTGGCATCTCTAAAAGATACCATATCATATCTCAGTAGTGGTCAAAAGAATGATGCCTGCCACCAACTGAATCATAAGTATAATCAAGAATTCTGTATGGACCCAAATATTTTTTCAGACAATGGAATAGTTTACTAAATACCTTTTCTTTAAGGTTTCACAGGTGTAGTGTTCAATTCTGCCTTTAATGTGCATAGGGAACTGTTGTGCATATTGACCATATTTTGAAAACAAATCTAATTGTAAGATTTAAGCAGGAAATACTTCTAGAATATCAGTTAAGGTATCTTTATTTAGTAATTTCTTTCAAATCAAGGGACTAGTCATATTAGCAAGGACTATTCATATAGGTAAAGTTGGCAGACTCAAACCCATGGTTTGTGAAAAAATGGTCTTACAATTATGAGAATGTTAAATATATTCTAACAAGTCATTTAAATTAGTCCATTGCAATTAGTTGACAATATTAAAGAAAACAAGAAAGCTCCTCAAGAGGAGTGATGTCCCTCATTATCCAACATTGCCACAACTTTGTTATTATAATTGCACTTTGCTAGTCAAATTTTTTTATACTTACACAGTTAGTAAATTCTAACCCATACATTTTTGTTTGTTTGTTTGCTTTATGCTAAACTACGGGATTAGATTCTGGCTTTCTGTTTGATTGAATTTGTCAATATTTTTGTACCAGTATTCGGCTGTGAAATAGTCCATCTCATACTCACCTTAGCAGCAGAAACACATAATGGAGAATATATTCAGTTAGAAAAAATAATATTTATAATATATTTAGTTTACAAAATGTCCAGATTATGTTAAGTAACAGGATTTATCAAACCAGTTCTTTTCATTTTGGGGATTGGTTTATCAGAAGGATAGTTTTATTCCACAGTTTACCATATAATAATGGTTCATTTATGGCAATAAAATGTTGTCAGTCATGCTGTGGGCACTTCTGCATCTGTGCAGCCAGATAAAAAATGGTCAATGACCCAGAAACTGTCTCCAAACTGCTAAATATTTAAGAAACAAAACACAAAACATGTCTTTTATAAACATCTTCAGGGCATTGTAAAGGTTGAGGTATTTACCCAAGAAGGAAAAGATTTTGGAGTAGCACAAGCTTCAGGGCATCTTACTAAGATTTTAAAATAACTTTAAAATATTTTAAAGATCCATTTTAATTATAGTGACACATCCTTACACTAAAATAATTTAGTAATTATCTTTTTTTGGAAAATCATTTCTCATTAGAGAATAAAAATGACAAAACAAATTTAAAAATCTTCCAGATTCACGAACTGCTGATATACAGACATTTTCCAGACGCTCCTGGATATCACTCCTTGCTGTATTATAAAATAACAAGTGTGTCTTCAGTTAGTCAACTGGGAATATTCTAAATGCAGTTTAATAATACTAGTATCAGAGGGGTAGCTGTGTTAGTCTGTATCCAGAAAAACAACGACGAGTCTTGTGGCACCTTAAAGACTAACAGATTTATTTGGGCATAAGCTTTCGTAGGTAAAAAACCCACTTCTTCAGATGCATGGAGTGGTGCCACTGGACTCCACGTTGTTTTAACAATACCAGTGTCCACAATCACAGCTTTCTGTCCAAATTATGAAACTAAGGTGAAGCTCAGCTAATAATTATGCTTAAAAAGTGTCACATGAGCAATAAAAACTGTCAGGATGTGCATTTCTGGGTAATTTTATCACACTTCAAATAATGTTTCAAATAGGAGTGAACAAGCACTTTCTGAAAAACTAATAAGCAGCCTGAATCCATCACACATTCCCTGCTGAATCCAACCCAAATCTTAAAGATTTTGATCACCTGATAAACTCCAGCTGCCAAATCTACTCTTAATCTAAATTCTAATACCTGCCCTTTCGTTCCCCAAAAGAATGATATGGCTAAGTCCCAGTCTGCGCAGTTCATAAATTACTCGTATATCCTCCCAATTTTAGAGGAATCAAGAGAAGTATAGAGAAGAGCATCTTACCTGGTAGTTTTTATTTCTTAAACGGGGGTCATTTTTTGCATTCATATACACCTCTACCCTGATGTAACGCTGTCCTCGGGAGCCAAAAAATCTTAAAGCGTTATAGGTGAAACCACATTATATCGAACTTGCTTTGATCCGCCGGAGTGCGCAGCCCAGCCCCCACAGAGCAATGCTTTACTGTTATATCTGAATTTGTGTTATATCGGGTCCCGTTATATCAGAGTAGAGATGTACATAATCTGTTACTGTCTTGCAATCTTAAACTTTTTGTTATATTACCATTTTTTAAAATTTCATTTCAACTTTGAAAAGGGAAAAATGCATTTATACAAACACAAGAAAACTCACATGATGATGTTAACAAGAGTACTTCTGAAATTTTCACGATCTTTTTTTGGATGATAGCTGCTCCGCGCTTTAGAAGTTGATGTTCCAGCAACTGGTTCATTAACCGCAGAGTCCTGTATCTTGCGTCTCTTATTCCTCTCCTCCAAATATTCTCCTTGCATGAAATATACATATGCAAGTTGCATACTAAGAGCCCAAACATGCAATGTGCTGTGTACCCTCTAAAGATTCTGAGAGTTCTCAACTCACATTTATTTCAATGAAAGTTCAGATTTCTCAGCATCCTTCAGGATCACACCCTACATCATTTGCAGCAAAATTAATGAAACAAAACTAATACCTGATTGTACTGTATAAACTGTTAAAGAATATTTCTATAAAATCTATTTCTAGATCTGTAAAGTTACTATTTTAAAATATTTCTTAATTTTATTTCCTGTGAATGGGTCCAAATATTCTTGACGTGTGGCTTTTTTTTAATCATGGATACAGAATCCCATTTCTGTTAACTGCTAAAGTAAATCTATATTCTAACTATATTTCTTTTGTAGTTATGGAGTGAAATTCTGGCTCCACTGATTTCAACATTAGGGCCCGAATTCCATCCATTGACTGTATGCAACATTTCACTGACTACTGTACTGATTTTTACATTTTAAAAAAAAAACCAAACAACACAATTCTGTACCACTGAAGTCACTAACAGTTCTTCCATTGCCTTCAATAAAAGTAAGACTGGTTCCATAATTTACTAATATGAAAAGTAGGAGAAATTAAGTTAAATTATTTTGTACAACACAAATAAATCAATTTTTAAAGCAAATATTCTGGTTCAAAGGATACTTGATAAGAAAAAACAGTACGAAGAATTTCAATTAAGGATTTCTAATATTCAGATATACTAAAAATTAATCTGACTTTTTGGAAACTTACATTATTGTATAAACTCTTTTTATGCTAGATCTCAACACAAACTTTTAAGTGAAGTATATTAAAATATGCAAATATTGTAAGGATTCTCTTTGCTGTTTGACTAGTTTTATGGCAAACATTCCATTTCCTAAACTAATGGCTTTTCGGTAATGTACAATCATATGCTAGCAGCTGGAACTATTTATTTTCTGATAAAGAAAATGTTAAATGAACAATGTTGTACTAACCAGGCAAATCACTTTTCCAGACCTAAAATACTAATAAAATAATAAACAATATTTTGCACTTCTACAGCATTCGTCATCCAAGGTGATTATGGCACTTTACAAACATTACTGAATTTACCTGCCCCATGTTTGTAAGATAGGTAAGTATCATTGTACCCATTTTACAAAGGAAAAAAATGAGGCACATAAAGATTGTGACTTGCCTGAGATCGTATAGGAAGACTGCTGCAATCTGGGAATAAAATTCTATCCTCCTAACTCTATAATCTTGCATTAACTCAATTTTACATTATTTTTTTCATTAACTACGGAGTGGTAATCTTACCAGGTGAGAGCTCATTTTTGACAATAAACTGATCTGGCTCATCATCTTTCTGTTCTTGTCTCAGATGAAATGAAGGAGAAGCTTGCTGCCACTGTGGCTTAGAGCTTACCTGAAATAAATATTTTATTCTTAAGCTTTATAAAATAACAATAGCAACAGACAGCTACATGTCTTTGACACACACTTAAAAACACAATAAATTACAAAAGAAAACAGCAGACCCATAACATAGAATAATAGTAACAAAGCAACACAAAAATAAACCAAATTCCCTATTTTTCTCTAAAAACAGGAGATAATCATTCAGAAACCCAGAATAAAATATTATGTTTATGCCTATTATAAATTATTAATAATTTTTGGAATAAGTTAACAGTACAATATATACCCACTACAAAGACAGACCCCAGACATTTATGAAGATGAGATCGATATGGAAAAAAAAGCAAAAGCTAAGAAAATAGGGGGAAAAGTGGTTTAATAGAATCTTTTTCTGGTGGAGTATGGTAGATATCAACAGTTTCTCCCAGGTGAAATCTACAATCAATTTATGTAACTGCTGCTCCCAAAAAATACTATTTGGGATCCAGGGTACCTATCCCCTTCAATGTTTTTGTTTTGTTGCTTTTTTAACACAAACAAAAGGCTTCCCTTCCTAGTTCTTGCCCATTTGGGGGGTCCTAACTCCATGGCAAGATAATATAATGTACAATATTCAGCCATTAGTAGCTTAGCAAATCTCACACTGCTTACAAGAATCCAGTACTACCTTTCTTAAGCGTAACTTATTTAAACAGCTCCTTCAGCCTAGAATTTTTTTTATTATTATTCCCAGACCAATGTCCCTGGAAATATGTTTGTAAAGGAAATGGCTTCTCAGCCTTAACTACACTGACCCCACAATTACTCAAAAGCATTGCCCTTATCTTTTCAAGGGGCAACAATATTCAAGAATTAAGAAACCTTATTAGTGACTGTTTACACTGCAACTGGGAGGTTTGATTCCCAGTGTGGATAGACAGATATGCTAGCTCACCTTGAGTTAGCACAATAAAAATAGCATTGTGGACATTGCAGTATGGGCAGTGGTTCAGGCTAGCCGCCCAAGCTTGGACCCAGGGAGTGAGGCGGGCTTGGACTCAGGCAGGTAGCCCAAACCACTGCCTGTGCTGCAATGGTCACACTGCTATTTTTAGCATGCTAGCTTGAGTGAGCTAGTACAAATCAGTCTACCCATGCTGGGAATCACATCTCCTAGATAGCGTAAACATACTGTGACAGATTACTGATAGCCAATAGCTAATTCCCCACAAGCCCTGATGGAAGGGTAGAAGATGTAATTACCTAATCAGACTGTCAGCTGATGAACTAAGGGGTTAATTATCCCATCAGCTGAGAAGGTAGTTAAAAAGCACAAGAAGGAAGTGAAAGGGGAGAAAGAAATCTTCCTAGCCAGAGTCCCGTTTTTCCCCCTGGAGAAAGGGCTGAGGATTGAAGGATGCTCCAGGTAGAAGATACAGAATGAATTATATTCCAATTTTTCTATAACATTTATTTTATAGCTTTCATCTGTAGCTTTTATTCTTTTCAATATTTTCTGCTCATCTAAGTTAACTAGTTTAATTGTTTTCCTAATATTTCTTGTACATATATGTAAAGCCTTGTTGTTTCCAATGTATACATGGCAATGAGGTCCAGTTTTCTCTGTGGGATCTCCCACATGCTTTGCTGCATGTTTAAAAATAAAAAGTTGTTAAAACAAAAAATTACAAAAATATTACCTGAGCCAACTGTGGCAAAAATTTTACAGTCGTCTTCAATAATTTTCCTTTCCCAGTTGGTCTGGGCTACAAAAAAGAACAAAAAGAAAATAAATTATATAAATATTTAAACTAGTAAAACTAAACTTCTAAGCATGCTAAAACTTATGATTTATACTATAATTTTGTTTTCTGTCCAATAATTTTCACAAATACACTCACTTCATTTCCCCTATTCTCTGTAGATGATGGTTTCTAAAGCTATGACTACTCTGTGGCTGGGAGCATACATACAGCTGGGAGCCTGGGTAGACAGACTTGTGCGAACTCTTCAGTGTGGCTGCAGCGGCCTGGGTTATCACCTGTCTGGGTTTTCCCAGGATTGTCCCTTTTCTGAGGTAGCGGTCCCAGGAAATCTTTCAGGGTGTTCAGTACACACTACTGGCTGTCCCAGGAAATATGTAAGGGTGATCAGTACATCATGCCAGCTGTGCATTGTTATAGACTCAGGATCATCCCAGATATCCTGTTTTTTTTGTACCCGAGAGGTGGCAATCCTAGCCGCATGATGGGAAGAGGCTCAGGCTAGTCACATGAGTCAAAGCCCACCTGGAGCTGAGCTCAGGTCTCTAGCCAAATTGCCACCCATGGCACAACGTCCACATTGTATATTTTTAGCATGCTAGCACAAGCAGAGCTAGCACAAGTCTGTCTACCTAGAGCTGGGAGGTACACTGCCAGCTGTACTGTAAACATACACTTAAAGAGTCGCTTTGTACCAGCAAGCATTCATAGTAATATTTTGTCAACATATACACAACATAACAGAAACAACCCTATGCTGCCTTTTATGTTTATCACAGACTCTCAGAAACATAGAGCTGCAAGGGGCCTCAAAACAGAGGTGCTGACTTTCACAGTTCCCGGCGGGTGCTCGAATCCTTGTCTTTACTAAATTTCATCTTTTGAATTCAGATCAATTCACCAATTTGTCAAGGTCATTTTGAATTCTAATCCTGTCCTCCTAAAACCTGGCAACCCCTCCCAGCTTGGTGTTATCTACAAATCTTATAAGTATACTCACCACTCTATTATCCAAATCATTAATGAAAATATTGAATAGCACTAGACCCAGGACTGACCCAAACAGGACTCCACTATATATTCCCTTTCAGTTTGACAATGAGCCATTGATAACTACTTTCCAAGTACGGTCATTCAACCAGCTATGCACCCACCTTACAGTAATTTCATTTAGACCACATTTCCCTAGTCTGCTTATGAAATTGCCATGCAGGACTGTGTCAAAAGTCTTACTAAAATCTAGATATATATCACATCTACTGATTCCCCCCTATCCACTAGGCCAGTAATCCTGTCGAAGAGGGAAATTAGGTGGTTTGGCATGATTTGTTCTTGACAAATCCATGCTGGCTATTCCTTATAACCATATATTCCTTCAGGGGTTTACCAACTGATTGTTTCATAATTTGTTCCAGTATCTTTCAGGGTATCTGTGACACACTGTGCCCCATGTTCACCCCTGTTATACGATTATGATATATTGTGTACAAAGTATGCCTTGTGAGGTATCATTTGAAAACGCACATCTGCTGAATATTATTATCCTGCTGAAATGTGTGTAACATCACTGCATATAAAATTGTGAGATGTTGCCATGATTGTTAGTGAAATATGTTGTAGTTCTAGGTAACGTTATCAGACCATTTTCGCAAAGACAGAGGCACACTGGCATGCCATCTAGGTGCTAAAAGACCATCATCTGCTTAATTGGATATTCACCAGCAGGGGAATTGTAAACAAGAAATTTACAATTCATCAGAAAGGACAGTTGGCAGCTCACATATACCATGGAACTGCCTGACCCCATGATCCAGCAAAGACTTTTCCAGGACAAAGGGTCAGAATATAAGAAGGGGAGAAAATGCCTTTAGACACCTCTCCTCCCCCATCTCTACTCATGGCAGCAAGATTTCTTGAAAGACAAAGGTGCATCATTGAACTGGGGGAGAGTGGTCCTGGCCTGGAGGTTTTTTCTATCCAGTACAGACTGTTGGAAGCTTTTGGGTGAGAGAAAACCTTTTTACTTTTAAACATATTAGCCTTGGTAAAGTTTAGGAATTAGCTTGCATGTTTATCTTTTTATTTCTTTTGTAACTATGATTTTTATTTTATCACTTGAAAATCACTTAACATCTATCTTTCTCTAGTTAATAAATTTGTTTATTGTTTTATCTAAACCAATGTATTTGGATTGAAGTGTTTGGGAAGCCTCCACTTGAGACAACATGTCTGGTACACATTTATTATACTTTATTGGAATGATGGACTAATTTATGAGCTTCTGTGGTCCAGTGGGCTACTCAACAGTACAAGATGCATATTTCTGGGGGGCAAGGCTGGGACTGAGGGATATGTGCGTGTTGCTCTGTATCTATTCAAGGGTGGCTGGGTGTAGAATTCATCTACTCAGCTGGGACTGACTTTGAATGCGAGCTGCTGTGAGCGATCAAAGCCTGGAGAGGTTTGCTGTTCACTAGCAATGCAGTGTAAAAGGCATCCCAGGCTGGAGAGGTAAGGGGACACAGCAGTTCAGGTTTCACCCTAGGGAAAGTCATAGTACAGGGGTCGGCAACGTTCGGCACGCGGCTCGCCAGGGTAAGCACCCTGGCAGGCCGGGTCCGTTTATTTACCTGCTGACGCGGCAGGTTCGGCCAATCGCGGCCCCCACTGGCCGCGGTTCACCGTCCCGGGCCAATGGGGGCGGTGAGAAGCCGCGGCCAGCACATCGCTCGCCCACGCCACTTCTCGCCGCCCCCATTGGCCCAGGATGGCGAACCGCGGCCAGTGGGGGCCGCGATCGGCCGAACCTGCTGCGTCAGCAGGTAAATAAAAGGACCCGGCCCGCCAGAGTGCTTACCCTGGCGAGCCGCATGCCAAACGTTGCCGACCCCTGTCATAGTATCAGAGTCAGGCTGACTGGTCTATAATTCCCCAGGTCCTCTTTGTTCCCTTTTTTAAAGATATGTATTGAGTTTGCTCTTCTCCCGTCTTCTGGGACCTTACCCTTTTTCCAGGAGTTCTCAAAGAAAAGTGCAACCAGTTCCAAGATTGCTTCAGCTAGTTTAGTTCCTTAAGTACAGTAGGATGAATTTCATCAGGCCTTGCTGACTTGAATACATCTAGCACAGGGGTAGGCAACCTATGGCACGGGTGCCGAAGGCGGCACGTGAGCTGATTTTCAATGGCACTCACATTGCCCAGGTCCTGGCCACTGGTCTGGGGGGCTCTGCATTTTAATTTCATTTTTAATCAAGCTTCTTAAACATTTTAAAAACCTTATTTACTTTACATACAACAGTTTAGTTATATATTATAGACTTATAGAAAGAGACCTTCTAAAAACGTTAAAATGTATTACTGGCACATGAAACCTTAACTGAGAGTGAATAAATGAAGACGTGGCACACCACTTCTGAAAGGTTGCCGACCCCTGATCTAGCGTATCTAAATATTCTTTAACATGTTCTTTCCTTATTTTGGCTTGCATTGCTTCCCCTTTGTTATTAATATTAATTGTGTTGAGTCTCTAGTCACCATTAACTTTTTTAGTGAAGACTGAAACAAAATAGGCATTAAGCACCTCAGTTTTCTTGATGTCATCAGTTACTAGCTCTCCTTCCTCAAAAAGTATCTACACTTTCCTTCATCGTTCTCTTTCTCCTAATGTATTTAAAGAACCTCTTATTGCCTTTGATGTCCTTACTAGGTGTAACTCATTTTACGCTTTACCCTTTCTGATTCGTTCTTACATGTTTGTGCTATTATTTTGTACTCCTCCTTGGCAATTTGTCCATAGATCCACATTTTGTAGGATTTTCCAGTTATTAAAGAGCTGCTGATGAAGTCATACTGGTCTCTTCCTATTCTTCCTTCTGTGATGCTCTGTACCTCAGGGGAACACCTTGCACCCCCATGTTCATCATAATAATATGATTGTGGGGTATCCAATGCAAAGTTTGTCATGTTGGGTGTCTTTGGAAGGTTCATGATGCACTGAGCATTGTTGTTATAGTAATGTTATAGGTTGTAATTTCATGTATATAGTTATGAAGCTGAAAATGTGTCATCATGGCTTAAAACAAGCCCAGGCAAAACTCTCCAGGAGAAGAGGGGCAGTTCACACCTCACCAGGGCATGTATGGGACAAACCCAGCCCAGTCTCACAGGAACAAAGGACACTGGCCTAGGCAGCAATCTGTTGGACTCTCAAGTGAGTAACCCCCGCTTCCCTTGGATAGTTTGGGACTGTGGTGAGGTAATACTCACCTGACTCTGAAGGGGGGGGGAAGCAAAGAGGGAAGAAAGAACAGATAAAAGGAAGAGACACTTGCCATGCTCTCTCTCTTCCACCTCCATCTACAGATACCACCACCACGCGACTGAAAAGCTGATCAAAGGGGAGAGCCTGGCTGAAGGGCAACCAGCCAGCCTGTGGTGAGAAGCATCTAAGTTTGTAAGGGCACTGAAGGTGTTAAGATCAACTTAGAATGTATTTTGCTTTTGTTTCATTTGACCAAATCTGACTTGTGCTTTGTCTTATAATCACTTGAAATCTATCTTTTGTAGTTAATAAATTTGTTTATTCTACCTGAAGCCGTGCGTTTGGTTTGAAGCATGTCAGAGATGGGATAACAAGCCTGGTACATATCAATGTATTTGTTAAATTAACAAACTCCTATAAGCTTGCAGAGTACAATGGACATAACTGGAAACTGCAAGACAGAGGTTCCTAGGGTTGTGTCTGGGACTGGAGATATTAGCTAGTGTAATTCGGTTGCAAAATCCAAGCAGTGGCTGGCCAAAAGGGCTCACTCACTTACATGTAGCAGCTTACATGCTAGAGGCTGTGCATGAACATCTCGGGAGCGGGGGATTTTACAGCAAAGTAGGGTTAGGCTGGCTCCCGGAGTCAAGGATTGGAGTGACCTAGCAGATCACCAGTCTGTATAGATATATAAGATTTTGAGCAGATTCCCTCACTGATTTCCCTCTTGTTGCTCCTATGACCCTACTGTTTTTCATTTAAACCTCTGTTAAGATCACCATTTTTATATTTGCCTGTGGGCTTTTGTTACCTCCCCCGTTTGACACCGATTAATCCAATTATCATCATAAACTAGTGGTCAAAAATTTTCATTCAAAACTTTTTTGATGGAAAATGGTCTTTTTTCTAAACCAAAAACTCTTGCAAAGTACTTTCAGTTTTTCCCAAATGTTCTGATTTTACATCAGAAAATAAAACGATTTTCCACATTGATTATCCCTTTATTTCCCTTTTTCCACTGACTGCAACCCAATTAATGATGTTATATGGAGTTTTTTCCCCCTCACTTTTTCTGGTTGTTTTTTTTTTTTTTTTTTTTGGTTCTTCAATTTTTCACTCTAAATTTTCCAAACCTGGAGAAGCTTTTAAAAGGACAGAATAGCAAAGGAAAAATTACAGAGTGAAAAAAACAATTCTTCCACCACAGGACTGGATTTTTCACCCTAGACCAATACAAGTAGCTGATGGTTCACCTATAAGCCCTTGAGATCCACACAGATCTTGCATCTGCACCTCTTCAACACTGCTGTGCAGTCCCCACATCTTGTTTCAGCCTTGGGGCAACAAAGTTTCCATGAGCCATGCTGTCAGCCAGGAACTTTCATGAAGGAAGTTACCCCTCTGCATTATGAAATCAGCACACGTTACTGCAGACTCTTTCCCCCATAAGTTTTGTGTGAGAAAAGACAGTTACAGTTACCTTTTCCATAACTGGTGTTCTTAGAGATGTGTTGCTCAAGTCTATTCCACAGTGGTGTGCGTGCTCACCCCGTGCACCTGTGTCAGAAGCTTTTCCCCTAGCGGTACCCGTAGCGGAGCGCCCCTAGCAACCCCTGGAGTGGCGCCCTCCATGCTGCGGTATAAGGGGCGCTGTGCACTCCCCCCACCTTCAGTTCCTTCTTGCCAAACAACTCTGACAGGGAAAGGAGAGTAGAATGTGGAATAGACATAAGCAACACATCTTGAAGAACACCAATTACGGAAAACGTCTTTTCTTCTGCGAGTGATTGCTCATGTGTATTCCACAATAGGTGATTCCAAGCTATATCGGTTGGAGGTGGGTAGGAGTTCACAAATTCTCGGGACGGACCACAGCCCTGCCGAACCCAGCGTCTTTCCTGGTCTGGGAGACGATCGCATAATGCGAGGTGAACGTGTGAACTGAAGACCATGTGGCAGCCCTGCAAATGTCCTGAATGGGGACATGGGCTAAAAAGGCAACCAAAGAGGCTTGCGCCCTAATCAAGTGTGCCCTCACAATGGACGGCAGAGGGATTCCCGGCAGGTCATAACAGGTATGGATGCACGAGGTGATCCAGTTGGAGAGCCGCTGAGTGGAGATCTGCCGACCCCTCGTGTGTTTGGCCGAGGCGATGAACAACTGCAAAGACTTCCTGAATGGCTTAGTCCGCTCCAGGTAAAAAGCCAGAGCCTGTCTCACATGCAGCGAGTGGAGGTGGCGCTCCTCACTGGATACATGGGGCATGGGGCAGAGGACTAGCAGGAAAATGTCCTGACCCATGTGGTAGGTGGAGACCACCTTCAGGACGAACGAAGGATGTGGGCGGAGTTGGACCTTATCCTTATGGAACACTGTGTATGAGGGCTCAGACGTCAGGGCCCGCCTAGCCAAAGTGATCGCTACCAGGAAGGCTACCTTTCACGAGAGGTATCACCAGGAGCACGTAGCTAGCGGCTCAAACGGGGGACCCATCAGCCGGGTCAACACCAAGTTCAGGTCCCACTGCGGGACCGGGGGCCTAACGTACGGGAAGAGACGATCCAATCCCTTAAGGAATCGGCCAACCATGGCATGGGAGAATACTGTGTGCCCCTGCACCGGCGGGTGGAAGGCCAATATGGCTGCCAAGTGCACCTTGACGGTGAGGGCACCAGGCCCTGGGCTCTAGGGTGAAGGAAGTAGTCCAAAATGAGCTGGATCAGGGCAGCCATGGGGGAGACGCCCCATTCAGCCACCCATCGGGAAAACCAAGACCACTTTGCCAAGTAGGCTCAGCACGTGGAGGGCCACCTGCTTTCCAAGAGGACACGCTGAACCCTTTCCGAGCACGTCCTTTCCTCCCAGACTAACGATTGAACAGCCATGCTGTGAGGTGGAGTGCCGCTAGGTTGGGGTGGAGAAGGCAGCCCTGGTCCTGAGAGAACAGGTCCGGGTGGGACGGTAACGGACGAGGCGGGGTGACCACCAGGCTCGTGAAGGTCCTGTACCAATGCCTCCTGGACCACGCCGGGGCAATCAGAAAGATCCAGGCCCTGCCCGTCTTTATCTTTTCCAGGACCTTGCCACCAGTGTAAATAATTACACAAAGAGCAAGGTAGTACAGAATATTTTTTTATGTAAAAAGTTAAACTGATAATGCCACCAGAGAAGTGCTGACAGTGCCATGCATGGGCTAAATCCAATATTCAGTTATAGTGAAAAAATGTATGCCTCACTATTCCTTATCCAGTTTGCTGTGTATATTTACTATAATAAACCAAACCCCAGAAATCCCTGAATATGTGGGTTATAGTGGAATTATTTTAATATTCATCATCTTTCTATTTAATCTTGATTGTGTGAGATGATCTTTAACAGGTATTTAGGTATATAATTTCACTATGGAGCCACCTGCTAACATTCATAGCTGAAGTTGCAAATCAGCACTCTGTTATATATGCAGCATTTATACCCTGCATAATTCTGAAAATAAATTTAATCTTAAACTGTTCATGCTCCCTCCCTCATATAAGAATTCCCTATATGCAGTAATCTGTACCAAGCTATCGTCGAACTTGTTTCTGCAGTTTATCATGTAATACATTTTATAATGACTTTAGAGAAAGCTCTGCCCCTTAAAAATGCTGTAAGAACAGCAACCCAGAAACAAAATGTCAGTTTATGTTTACATTTCAAAACTAATTTTAAAATTATATGAACAGCTGCAAGGAGGATTATATCACTTTTGAATACCTCATTTAAAAGAATTCAGAGCACAGACACTGCACTTTCATTTTCCTAGAGGATATCATCCTACAATCAACAATTCATCTAATGAGATGAATATGTTAAAGTCTCCTTCAACAAATATGGTTATACCACCTGCTCTGTTACTCAAACAGTATGCGTGTTTAAGTAAATGTCAGAGAGGAAAAACAAGTCATTTCAAAAAATTTAATCGAGTCTGTTTAGTTAAGCCAAAATATAAAAAATTTCCATCTAGTTCAAAAGAAAACCCCCTACATATGCTAGATTAGCATAAATATAAGTAACAACTAGGCTGAAACCATACATAAGCAAAATACTGCAGTAAAAGAATGCCCTCCTCTGTTTAAAAGTATGCACAAATTCTGCATATGTTGCTATGATTCTATTATCAGGCTATTTGAAAAACAAACACTCTAGGTCTTATTCTGGCTTGTCTTATATTGAGTTACCAGGTGGAGGGGAAGAGGTTACAATACTCCCTATGGTCCTGATCTTGCAAAGACTTATGCATGTACGTAACTTTTGCACAGTGAGGAGTAGTACTATTGATTTTAGGACTATTTTCACTGGTAAAGTTAAGCCCATGCATAAATCTCTGCAGGATAAGGAGCTATGTGCACAACCCTAAACCAAGCACCTCTTCTCTCTTCCTTAAATCCTTAACACCTTGTTCTTCATAGTTATAACTCCCCTCGCTCTTTCCTACTGGTACCCATTGTCTCCCTATCCTAAACTTATAGGTGTAGGGCACATGTCTTATTCTATTTGTAAAATATCATGCACATTTACTCTGTTTAAAAAAAATCTGATGAAACATGGCAACATTTGATTACGCACTGAAATCTCATCACATTTGGGTGTTGTGATATAAATGAGATAGTGCTAGCGATACAAGCCTGGCTGAAGTGATACAAAGATAGAGCCGGTGACCAGTACGTATACAGTCATTATGGCAACTGTAGCAGGAGCATGAAGGGAACAAGTTAGCAGTAAGAGTAACGCCAAGTGGTGATGGCAGTGGGCACAAGAGGTCACCACAATAGTGGTGGTGGGCACATGAGTTCCTAGAGGCTGCAGCAGCAATAACAAGGTCATCATGGTGGCAAAGGGATCACTGAGGTAGGTTATTGCAACAGCAGGGAAATCATTGTGGAGTGGAGGGTGACATCAGTGCAGGGGCCGGGAGGTGAAGTCAGCACAGAGGCAGAGCTGTAGCTGGCCCAGGAAAGTCAGTGCAGGATGCGGCAGGTCAGTGCAGGGGTGTCTCTGGGGGCGTTGGGGGGGAGGGAGGGAGCTCAGTGTGGCGCAGGTGGGGGCAATGGGGTGCAGCAGTCAGTAAAGGCAGGAGGCCAGCGCGGGGCCGGGTGTTGCTTTTGGTGGTCGGGGAGAGCAGTGCAGGTCGAGCGGGCAGTGCGGGGCCGGGGGTCGCTCTGGGGGCAGAGGAGAAGTCAGTTGAGTGCGAGGGTCGCTGTAGCGGAGCAGGGGGTCAATGTGGGAGAGGGAGGGCGGGGGCTCAGTGCGGGGCCGGGAGTTGCTGGGGGGGCAGGGGGAGGTCAGTAGGGGCGGCGGTCAGCACAGGGCTGCGGGGTCGCTGTAGGGGGCATGGGGCAGAGCGGCGATGGAAGCCGCTGAGCAGGCGTGGGGAGGTCGCCCCCAAGCCCCTGTCCCCCGCCCTCACCTGCTCGCTGCCCATGTCTGCGGCTCCTCCTGGCTCGGGGGCTCCGCTCACACGCCCGCTCCCGCCAGCTCCCCTGGGGCCCACTTGCCGGCGGGAGGGGGATGGGGGCTGTTGTGTAGAAGGAAGCCCCGTTGCTTAGCAGCGGTTCGGGCCCAGGCTCCGCCTCCGCCACGAGACGCAGAGCGAACCCCAACGGTCCCCGCCGGCAGTGCGCCCGCCTGATTGGCCCGGAGCTTCGGAACGCCCCCAGGAGGAGGCTGGCATTGGGCAACAATCTTAGCACCTAGTGCCGCTAACCCCGCTTTAAGGCTCGTACAACAGCCGGCGTGGAGCGGCCCTGAAGCGCTGGGATAGCGGCTCTGGGGTGGGGAGTGCGGTTGGCGTGAGCAGACGGGGGGGGAGGTAAATGTATTGAGCGAGACGCTCTCACAGCTGCCCGAACGCTTCCAAAACCCGGCGCTTGTGGGGGATGGCGGAGGATGTGTTTTCTTCTGAAGAAGCGATAGCCTCTAGCTGTGCACTACTGGACCTGCCACCGCGAATGGCTAGGGGGCGCTGCGGGGCAGGGGGCCGCCCGGGGCCAGAGGCACCAGCTGCAGGGGCCAGCAGACCGCCACTGCAAGTGCTGGAGGAACCAACTAGGGGCAAAGCTTTTCTTGACCTGCTGCTCACAAACAGGGAAGAACTAGTAGGGGAAGCAAAAGTGGATGGGAACCTGGGAGGCAGTGACCATGAGATGGTCGAGTTCAGGATCCTGACACAAGGAAGAAAGGAGAGCAGCAGAATACGGACCCTGGATTTCAGAAAAGCAGACTTTGACTCCCTCAGGGAACAGATGGGCAGGATCCCCTGGGAGAATAACATGAAGGGCAAAGGGGTCCAGGAGAGTTGGCTGTATTTTAAAGAATCCTTATTGAGGTTGCAGGAACAAACCATCCCGCTGTGTAGAAAGAATAGTAAATATGGCAGGCGACCAGCTTGGCTAAACAGTGAAATCCTTGCTGATCTTAAACGCAAAAAAGAGGCTTATAAGGAGTGGAAGATTGGACAAATGACCAGGGAGGAGTATAAAAATATTGCTCAGGCGTGCAGGAGTGAAATCAGGAAGGCCAAATCACACTTGGAGTTGCAGTTAGCAAGAGATGTTAAGAGGAACAAGAAGGGTTTCTTCAGGTATGTTAGCAACAAGAAGAAAATCAAGGAAAGTGTGGGCCCCTTACTGAATGAGGGAGGCAACCTAGTGACCGAGGATGTGGAAAAAGCTAATGTACTCAATGATTTTTTTGCCTCTGTCTTCACGCACAAGGTCAGCTCCCAGATTGCTGCACTGGGCAGTACAGCATGGGGAGAAGGTGGCCAACCCTCTGTGGAGAAAGAAGTGGTTCGGGACTATTTAGAAAAACTGGACGTGCACAAGTCCATGGGGCCGGATGCGCTGCATCCGAGGGTGCTAAAGGAGTTGGCGGGTGAGATTGCAGAGCCATTAGCCATTATTTTTGAAAACTCATGGCGATCGGGGGAGGTCCCAGATGACTGGAAAAAGGCTAATGTAGTGCCCATCTTTAAAAAAGGGAAGAAGGAGGATCCGGGGAACTACAGGCCAGTCAGCCTTACCTCAGTCCCTGGAAAAATCATGGAGCAGGTCCTCAAGGAATCAATTATGAAACATTTAGAGGAGAGGAAAGTGATCAGGAACAGTCAGCATGGATTCACGAAGGGGAAGTCGTGCCTGACTAACCTAATTGCCTTCTATGATGAGATAACTGGCTCTGTGGATGAGGGGAAAGCAGTGGATGTGTTATTTCTTGACTTTAGCAAAGCTTTTGATACTGTCTCCCACAGTATTCTTGCCACCAAGTTAAAGAAGTATGGGCTGGATGAATGGACTGTAAAGTGGATAGAAAGCTGGCTAGATCGTCGGGCTCAACGGGTAGTGATCAATGGCTCCATGTCTAGTTGGCAGCCGGTTTCAAGTGGAGTGCCCCAAGGGTCGGTCCTGGGGCCGGTTTTGTTTAATATCTTTATTAATGATCTGGAGGATGGTGTGGACTGCACTCTCAGCAAGTTTGCAGATGACACTAAACTAGGAGGCGTGGTAGATACACTAGAGGGTAGGGATCGGATACAGTGGGACCTAGACAAATTAGAGGATTGGGCAGAAAAAAACCTGATGAGGTTCAACAAGGACAAGTGCAGAGTCCTGCACTTAGGACGGAAGAATCCCATGCACTGCTACAGACTAGGGACCGAATGGCTAGGTAGCAGTTCTGCTGAAAAGGACCTAGGGGTCACAGTGGACGAGAAGCTGGATATGAGTCAACAGTGTGCTCTTGTTGCCAAGAAGGCTAACGGCATTTTGGGCTGTATAAGTAGGGGCATTGCCAGCAGATCGAGGAACGTGATCGTTCCCCTTTATTCGACATTGGTGAGGCCTCATCTGGAATACTGTGTCCAGTTTTGGTCCCCACACTACAAGAAGGATGTGGAAAAATTGGAAAGAGTCCAGCGGAGGGCAACAAAAATGATTAGGGGTCTGGAGCACATGACTTATGAGGAGAGGCTGAGAGAACTGGGATTGTTTAGTCTCCAGAAGAGAAGAATGAGGGGGGATTTGATAGCAGCCTTCAACTACCTGAAGGGGGGTTCCAAAGAGGATGGAGCTCGGCTGTTCTCAGTGGTGGCAGATGACAGAACAAGGAGCAATGGTCTCAAGTTGCAGTGAGGGAGGTCCAGGTTGGATATCAGGAAAAACTATTTCACTAGGAGGGTGGTGAAACACTGGAATGCGTTACCTAGGGAGGTGGTGGAGTCTCCTTCCTTGGAGGTTTTTAAGGCCCGGCTTGACAAAGCCCTGGCTGGGATGATTTAGCTGGGAATTGGTCCTGCTTTGAGCAGGGGGTTGGACTAGATGACCTCTTGAGGTCCCTTCCAACTCTGATATTCTATGATTCTACTGCCGGGGCCGCTCGAGCAGCGGCTGGTGTAGCTGTCCCTGGAGCCAGCTGCTTGGGGGGCCCTGGGGTCAACTACACTGGCCCCTGCAGACGTCACACAGGTTGTAGAAAGTCATGGAATGTAGGGTGCCTGTGATAAACATGGAGCCCTTGTGATGGCGAAGGAGACTAACGTGGCTTAGGCAGACATTGAAGAGTTCTGTGAAAGCTTGGCAGAAGTTTGTCCAGTAAAATACATGACATATGAACGAAGGTGGGTGAAGTAAACAAGTATTGTTATTGTGCCTGATAAAATATCCACCTCCCTAACAGCACGCAGTCAACAGTCACCACAACAACAAAGCAAAACTTTCTGCTGTTCTGCAACATTCCAAATATTTTTGTACTGATTTTGAAATGATTCCTAAAAAGTCAAACAGAGCAAACTTAACACATTGACCCGTTAATTGCAGGCAACATTAAGAGAGGAATAAAGATTGTTTTCTTATTTAAATACAGTACTCCATAAGCTCTTTACACATAATTTCCTTGATAATTGCATTAGCTTCTTTTGGCCACTGAGAGGTGTACGTTCAACATTAAAACTGAAATGCTCTGCCAAAGGAAAAAAGAGCGTATTCAGGAATGAACACCAGAAACATGACAATGTACTTCTTTGCTAATGATTTATAGTTATAATTTTCATTGTCCCACAACACCACAATTCAAGTATTAACATGTGAAGAAGTGTTCTCTGCTTGGTAAGCTTGGGGTCTGGTCCTGCTTCCCCTGAAGTCAATGGAATGTTGCCATTGTCTTCATTGAGGTTGAGGACAAAAGTGAGATCTTGCACTGGTCTATGCACACAAATTGCACCAATTTAACCGAATCTGGTACTAAATCAATATGGCTAACTCAATTCAACTCTTGTATGTGGACACTCTTAAATCAGTTTGTGTCCACACAAGAGTTGCACCAATTGAACTAAATTAATTTAGAAACCACATTTAGTTAAATTGGTGCAATTTCTGTATGTAAGTGAGACCATGTTTTGTTTTCAATAGGATGACAAAATAGTTTTATATTAAACATAACCACATATTAAAAGGAAACCAATTTCACATATGCTTGCTTTATATCATTTTTCTGATACTATAGTTTCTATAAAATCATTCTTTTGACCATTGTGTATGTTCTTGCTTAGAGTGATATTAAGTGAAAGTTTCATCCTTAGAAATAGGATGAAATAGATTTTAATGGAGCTATGCTGATTTATATCAGCTGAAGATCTGGCCCTTCCTTTCTTAAACAGCAAGGAAGGACCCAATCCTGAGAGTTGATAACAGTCCCCAAGACTCAGTAAAGTCAATGGGTGTTGTAATTTGCAATATGAGTTACCAAATTAGACAGCTGCTTATCAAATTGATGTACGGGAGGATAGGACAGAGCACTTCTCAGTGGAAACAGGTCCCATATGAGGAGAGATTAAAGAGGCTAGGACTTTTCAAGCTTGGAAAAGAGGAGATATGATAGACTTATGAGTGGTGGGGATAAAATGAATAAGGAAAAGTTATTTAGTAGGGGCCACCAAATGAAATTAATGGGCAGGTTTAAAACAAATAAAAGGAAGTAGTTCTTCGCACAGTCAACCTGTGGAACTCCTTGCCTGAGAAGGTTCTGAAGGCTAGGACTATAATAGGGTTTAAAAGAGAACTAGATAAATTCATGGAGGTTAAGTCCATTAATGGCTATTAGCCAGATGGGTAAGGAATCATGTCCCTAGCCTCTGTTTGTCAGAAGGTGGAGATGGATGGCAGGAGAGAGATCACTTGATCATTACCTGTTAGGTTCACTCCCTCTGGGGCACCTGGTATTGGCCACTGTCAGTAGACAGGATACTGGGCTGGATGGACCTTTGGTCTGACCCAGTATGGCCATCCTTATGTACTTGACTTTCAGCCTTGTATGTCATACGCATCTCAAGCATATGTCTTTATTTGATCATATTTCAGTTTTTATCACGTAAGCAAAAAGTTATTACTATTTAAAGTGATAGCTATGACTATTTAAAGTCATACTTCATCCTTTTATTTGCCCAATAAAACAGCTTATGTTTTGTTAGTCAGTGACCTCCTCGTTACATAACTATATTTACATTATTGCTTGGGGCAACAGAAAAACTTTCCTTATTTGATCTGCCAGTTCTTTAGAAAAGTATGTTATTTATTATATCAGCAACCAGTTCTAATTTGACAAAAGGTTACAAGTGTGAAACAGAGCATGCAGTCTGAACGTTTCAATTAGAAGATTTTACCTTAATAATTACAGTAACCTTGTTACTTATCCAGTAAGTGGATAAGTGACGCTTTCTGCTTTTTCAATCAAAGTATTTGTGGTCATGAGAGGAAGTCTCAGTTGCAGATACAATTTATCAAGTGGATGGCTCAACATAAAGAGGAGAGTGTGGAACCGCAAATTCAAGAAAGGCTCAGAGCTAGATCCACAAAGGTTTAGGTACCTAAATCCAAAATGTAGATCCTCAAAAATCCCCACTCAGTTGCCACCTAACATGGTAGTTGCCAACATTTCCTAGACACCTAAGTTTCTGCTAATAAAGTCCCTGGTGCCTAAATTTCTGCCAAAGTGCATGCACAAAACTGTCTAAGCTGCTTGGTGCCTAGCTCCTACTTAAGTCCTGGTGATATTTACAAACTAGGTGTACCCTGTCTATCTGACCTCCAGGTCCTGATCTGCTGCCCTGGGTAAACTGTCAAATGACTTGGTGCCTGACCGTGAGAGATGCTGAACACCTGCATTTCTGGCTGAAATCTATAGAAACTCTGCAGGTTCAGCACTTTTGAAATCAGGCCCTTTATCTGCAAGTGAACATCACAGATGCAACAATACAGCAAGGGAGTTTATAAAAGGACAAAAATAGAAGGTCTGCTTATCTAAATCAGCAGCAATATAGGGCAATAACCCAGCCAGCATTTTAATGCTGGTGATTTAGCCAAGTACACCATTAGATTTTACAGGGTTTTATTCTGACTTTGACCTATGGTTACCAAACTGGCTCTGCTGGGTCTCAAAATAAAGGGCAAAATAGTCACTGCTGTTACTTTAGCAGCTTCAGTAGAATTACACCAGCAATTAATTGCTCAGTACATTTGTCCTCATGCCAGATTAAAAAAAGAAAAAAAGAAAAAAAGCAGCTTTGTAAAAGCAGCTTTGAATTAATTCCCTCATATCCTTGCATCCATAAAGGCCATTAGCTGCTGTCAGGGTCCCCCCCCCCAATCTGAACTCTGGGGTACAGATGTGGGGACCTGCATAAAAGACCCCCTAAGCTTATATTCTACCAGTTTAGGTTAAAGCTTCCCCAAGGCACAAATTCTTTTCCTTGTCCCTGGATGGTATTGCTGCCAGCACCAAGTGATTTACACAAAAATTCAAGGAAGGGTCACTTGGAATCCCTATACCCCCCAAAAAATCCCCCCAAACCCCTTCACCCCCTTTCCTGGGGGCTTGAGAATAATATACCAACCAATTGCCTTAGCAATGTGAGCACAGACCAGACACTGTTTCAGGACACTGAAATCAACCAGGTTCTTAAAAGTAAAAGAATCACACCTGCAAAATGAGGATGGAAGGTAACTTTACAGGGTAATAAAAAGATTTAAAAACAGAGGATTCCCCTCTGGGCTCAGCTTCAGTTACAAAAAACAGGAATACTACTACCTTTCTAGCATAGGGAAATTCACAAGCCCAAAACAAAAGATAACCTAACACATTTCCTTGCCCTACTTACAATTTATATGGTTTTAGATGGATTATTCCAGGTATATTTTTCAGGAGATATTGTACCTGCTTGGCTTCTCCCTCTGTCCGGAGAGGGAACAACAAAAGAGAACAAACAAATCCTTCTCCCCACACTAGATTTGAAAGCATCTTCTTTCTTCATTGGTCCTTCTGGTCAGGTGCCAACTAGGTTATTTGAATTGCTTAATCCCTTACAGGTAAGGCAGTTGCTACCCTTCCCTCTATTTTCATGACAGCTGCTCGCTGCAGTAGAGCAGAATGAGAATTAGAAATAATCCAAATGGCAAATATGAGACGAGATGAGCCCTACTAGAGGTTGTAATTACCCAGTAAATCTCCAACATTACATACATTATGTTCACCCACAAGAGAATATATTCAGCATGTGAAAAAGGTTTTAGCAATATACATTTGGAATAGTTATATATTACACAAGTGGCACAAAGGCTAGTGAGCATGACTAGAGAATTGGTCAGATAATCATTCATGAGCTTGGGACTAGGCTTTCGTATGGAAATTGAGTGCGTATGGGCACATATGAATGTGCACTTGCAAAATGTAGGAGCATGGTATTGGATTTTAAGGAAAGTGTCATTAGTATGGTGCTCGACATTTTCATGTCCGTTAGTAGTTTTCCTTACCAGGTGCTGCAGATTAAATCTACGGAGATTAGGAAGTGGGAGGAGTGCTCCATAGGAAGGAACTGGAAAGCTCAAGAGGCTAGTTATGGGATATAGAACTTTCCATCTCTAAATTGTCAGCTCACATCCAGGCCAATTTCTCAGCCATTTCCACAGACATAAAATTATCTCCAAGAAGGCACTGAACAACTACAAATCACTACCTTCAGCAAATCTCTCTTTGCAACAGCATTTCCACAGTATACTCCTCCCACCCACCCCAGCCATGCTAGTAAAGGAGAATAGGAAGAGAAGACATGGAAGCTTACTTGTATAATTCTGTCAGGCGTGCTGATACATTATAATGTTCACCATAAAACTACCTAGAAAGTCTGTCAGTGCCAACATCTCTTAAAAATACCCATGGCTATTTGGATTGTGATTAGATAAAATATAAATATTGAACTGAGACTAGAATGAACACTTGATGGTAACCATCTCAACAGGAATTTTAGCTTGATCATTGTGTCTGAATTCTGCCCTGTGATAATGTACTCATGGCCAGAGAAGTTTTGTGCTTCATCTTCTTCCCCAAGATTTCAAGGGTAAAAATCTTTAATTCTCCGAGGTCAATAAGAGTTTTGCCGCAGTCTTCACTAGGATAAGGAATTCACCATGTTTTTCCTTCTGCTCTAAAAGCAACAACAATTTGAAGTGTTGTCACAGGAAAGGCCTGATCTTGGACACCTTACTTAGGAGTTCTATTGACTTATTAGAGCTAATCATGTAAAGATTACATACGTTTTCTGAATCAAAGTTTTCTAAGCTATATCTTACACATTTACAGTTTGTCATTGTTTGTCAAATCAAAACTACATATTTATGGATTTTTCTATATTGAAATTAATATCTGAATTTTTCTATATACTGGCTCATCAGTACAGCAGCCTATCCATTTGTCTAATATACAGACCTGGCAAAGAAGCACTTCCAAGTCTGATAACTGGCAGAAATCAAGGCACAGTTTTTTCCCCCCTTCTTTCAGCACAGAGGCCAACAAACTTGTTATCCAGTTTTCTCTGCTGTGGGTTTCTGAAAATGTTATACAACTAATTTCTAGTTAGGAAAACATTTGAGGTTGAATTTACAGAGTTATCAATTGATACCTAGAACAGAGATTTTTCTGCTAACATCACATTTCTCAGGGAGACCAAAATCAGAGCGGGGACTCATCATTCTTGTTTTATTTCAAAATGAGCTCTACAATGTAGCTAATGGGGGAAATGAGTATTTAATAAATAGGATTTTTTTTAGTATATGAAGCATACTGGATAAAAGTTTTATGGGCAGAAAATTTAAGAGATTTAAAGCCCTTCTGCAGTGAATACTGCAGTAATGCCAAAACAAATACATGGGGATACTGTTCCTTTCACAGAACACACAGCTCAGTCGTGAAGACGTTCTAAACACAAACAGAACAAGCCTTTTGTCAATGGAATCTTTATGTAGCAACTGCAGTATCCAGCCTGTACTAGTGAATTACTACCTATTTATTACACACATAATATAGGACATTCTCTAGAAGAGTATAAATTTATTTTTAGGCCATCAGCCTATTAACATTCAACTTAACTTTAAGGAGTTTTAGAAAGGACAATTCTGCTAAATAAACAACATGGATATTACATGCCAGTTTATCTTATGCTGTTGAGGTATACAGATCACCACTGGGTTAGTTTTTTAAAATCAAGATACTTCATATTTGTACTGGCCCATTTCATATTTTTGACTCATTTTGCTTCTTATCTTCTCTCTTTAGCTGGTTGGCATACTGCTGGTTCTACAGCCTCTACAGAGAGACTAATGAAACCTGAACACCAGCATTTCTTTCTTATATAATATTTTAAAATGCCTCTCCTTTCCTCTAAATATTTTATACCTAAAATTAAACTATAAAAGGACAAGAGTTCTGGCCCTCAATGTATATAAAGCAGAAACACCTTTTTCCCCCCTCACAGATTTAATCTAGATTCAATTGTAAGCAGCATCCCAGATATGAAATTAATAAGTGTAAGGATGTAGTGGCATTTCAAAAAGCTACATTCAGTAACTTATCAGATAAACTTTACAAAGAGCAGAGGACATTAGCTGGAAAGCCTCTTTTTCTGATTAGAAAATATTAAGTTTACAAATTGTTGAATAAAGTCACATTTCAATACAAAATGTTTGTTTATACAAAATAATTCAGGAATTGCATAGAAATTACATCAGTTATCTTAATAAAATATTACTATGACCATTTACATCTGTTTTTGCTAGCCCCCAATAATGTGACACTATGCACAATGGGCTACCAAAGAACAATTGTATCTTAAATGAAATTACATATGTTAAAGAAAATTATGGCATGCACAATACAAAATTCTTATAAAATTAAACATTTATATTAATCCAAACAATTTAAAATTCTTGCTCCAGTTATATTTGAATTTACATACAAAAATATAGATGTCTACAACATTTGAAAAAGCTCTATTGGATAATACCAAAATTCACTTATTCAAACTTAAAAGATAACTTAAGACCAGAAAAAAGCAGTAAGAAATGTAAACATTTATCAAACAACATGGTAGAAAGTTTCTTTATAGAATATTTCCTGTATTTTGTTTAGTTAAAGTGCTGGTATATATGGTTATGACTTTATATTTTGCATAACCTGTATCATATGTTAAAAGAAATAGTAATATTAATGTGAGCTTCCAGTTTTAAAATTAATAACTTAGCAGTAATTTGGACAGTTTAAATTATATTACAATTATTTCTGTAAACAACCTTTTATAGCTGAATCTGTTGTACTGTTTTGACATTTCCTTTCCATCTTAAGTGAACTTTCAATTCTGAATGTATAAAAATACCTTTATTTCAATACACTGTAATTAGATTAAGTTCTTGTGAGAAGACGATAGTTTTAAACAAAGATATTTCTCTGGGGTAAAAGCAAGGACTTCCAAAATTTAAAAAAAATCCAAAAACCTAACTTGTCTATTAACTGCCTCCACAAAGTCTACTTATTTCTCGGTTATCAATTGATAGAAAAGAATAATGTATACATTACATAATATTAATATGTAGAGATGAGATAGTGGAGTCCCCTAATAACTAGGTAGCTCAGCTTGTTCATGCTTGAACACATACTGATATTAAAAACAATATCACATGGATATCAGTCTTTATAAAGAGAACAGAAAAGACTGGATTTTAACACATAAAAGGTTAAGGCCTGATCCTGCACACTTTACTCAGTTGGAACTTCCATTCAGATCAACAGGAGTATTAACCAAGTAAAGAGAGCATTATTGGACTCATTTGTCTGTTAGGTTGGATTTACTATACAAATTGCTTAAAATATTTTTTATTCCATCCTTTTGTTATAAAGGTATTTAAAATACAACATTTTACTACATATTAATAAAATGAGCATTTACATTATTTCAGTGTTTGATATTTTCTCTTGAATTTTAACTAGAAATTGTTTAAGTATGACAGGGTCCAAATGCACATTTGAGGAAGTATCTTGCAATTAACTAAATATCACAAAACTAAATGTCACAAATGAGACATCCACACTGAGGAGGATTCAGTCTAAGCTATGCAGACTCGAAGATCCAGGGAATAGTTTAAAGTGCCATTAACTTTCATAATATTTCAAAGAGCTTTAATTACTTCCATTCCCTATGTGAAAAGGCTCCAATTTTCACACTATTAGTGCTACTGTGGATACGATAGCTTGTCAGCATTTCTAGAATCAACTCAGTTTAGGACCTGATCAACATTTGCTCCAAGCTGGAACTTGGCATAATGCAGTGTTTTTTTCAGAGCCTCGGAACAAGAGGAATACAAAAAAAACCCTCCAAAAACCCTGCCTTTTTTTTTTTTTTGGGGGGGGGGGGGAGAAGATGGAGAGTGCAAAACAGAAAACAGATGTGAATGTTTTCAAAAATTGATAGATTCAGATAATCAAAAGAGCTCTGAATTTTAATTCTGAAATTTTGCAGCCAATTTCTCAAGATCGGCATGAGTAAGTACTTTGAGGAAAAATAGTTTGGTTGGAAAAATTACTATGCAAGCAAATTAACACACTGTCCATCCCACACCTATCAGCTTTTTAACACATCCTTAATGCAGATGCATGTTAATTGCTTGAGCAATAAAAGACTATATGCTATTAGTCTCATCATCTCTGCTGTTTTTAAGAGGTATGTACACTTAACTATTATGCGTATTGGAATATTTATGCTGTGCAATCTGTATTTCAATACAATCCAGATATATATGGAGACTGACAACAGCTTCTTTGGAGCATGTACAATTGTTTCAATATGCACTTCAGTGCAAAACTTTTCACACTCTTACAATTAGATTTGTTTATGAAGCAAGGATCTTCAGCAATAAGACTGACAACCTACCCTTATTCTATTCTAATATTCCAGAAACATTCATGCTAGCATATTAAAAATACATGCCACATGCAGTACATTATCCACATGTAACCAGTCAGCTAAGGCAGAAAGATTATCCTTAACCACAGCTAAACATTCTAAGTAAACAGTATTTGCTGAATGTGTTCAATACATCCCAATATTCTGCTGATTTTAAACTCTCAGTTAACAGATGGCACTGTCACTGCAGTGAAAGGCTGTCAGAAATTAGTTTCAATTTCTCTGCTTCAATCCATTATCAAGTCTTAGTCACAGAAATGTGACTATGTTATTAGATCACTGTCTTGAGCACTTTTATAAGTTGTTTAACTAGAGTCCATTTATTAACATTCAAAAGTTTTTATATTTTTATTCTCTATTATATTAAACGTTTTTTGGACTAAAACTTGAAAAGTGCAAATATATTCAACTAAATCGCCTTCAAAACATAAGGCTCTCCCCTGATGCCAGAACTCCAGTTTCTCAGGAGTAAAAGCCATTGCCAGCAATGGACATGAAAGGAAGTACCGCATAAGAGGATCACTCGAAAGTGCATTTCAGTATAACCATGCTGCACGAATGGACAAACCATAATCTCACAATATTCACCACTGGAATAGATTATAATCCTAAATTCAGTTCAGAGGATCTGCACAGCCAGCCATGTGTTAACATACTAAGTCTGTCATGAAGTCTTGCAATGAATCATCAAACCGAAAACGTTTAGAGACTGTACTGCTGTCTTCTGGAATGTTCTCTTTATCTGCTCGGTCACCACAGGTACCATTGCAAATTGATTTAGTATTCCTTTCCTCTGAACACTTTGTTGTGTGTTCCTGCATTGGAGAAGGACAGGAAGATTCTTCAGGACTATGTAATAGTATGAATTCCCCCTGTTTCAGCCAAGAATGAGAGAGACAGGCCTCTGCTGTTGGTCTTTCCCTTAAAAAAAAAAAAAAAAAAAAAAAAAAAAAGGCTGTTTTACTTAAATAAGTGAAAGCATTAACCTCTTATATGGAATGCACAGCTTATTTCACGAGTCTGGACATGTGAAAGATGGACAGTCTTGGAGAGTGAAGTCTTAGCCCCACAACAGGTATAAGGGCAACAATTTTACAGCGTCCTCAGATTGTTGCCTTCTTACTGCCAACACAATTACAGTAACTCCTCACTTAACGTTGTAGTTATGTTCCTGAAAAATACAACTTTAAGTGAAACAATGTTAAACAAATCCAATTTTCCCATAAGATTTAATGTAAATGTGGGGGGTTAGGTTCCAAGGAAATTTTTGGGGGGCAGACAAAAGGCATTATATACTGGTGGGGAGGTGTCCTTGGCTTACCCCTGGGACTCAGGGCTGGGGGTGCAGGGTCTGGGAGGGAGTTAGGGTGTGAGAGGGCGCTCAGGGTGGGGGTGCGGGAGGAGGCTCAGGGGTGGGGCAGGCAGGAGGTGCAGAGCTGGGGCAGTTCCTGTTTGGTGCAGGGGTGTGCAGGTGGCTCTGCGCAACGCAGCACCTCCCCCATGGCCGCGATTCTGGGAGCCCCCCACCGCAGGCAGGGCCACCTGGAATGCAGGGGATTTAGGGGCTGCAGGGCCCTGGGCTAAGGGGGTCCCGGGGCCCTGGCCTGCATCTCTAAAGCCCCTTTTGGAATAGGGCCCTGCGAGCACGGGCCAGAGGACTCAGGAGGAGCAGGGGCAGTCGTGCAGCCAGCGGCCGGAGAGAAACGGCGCTGTCTCCTTCAAAAGTGCCGCTTCTCTCTGGCCAGCTTTGAAGGGGACAGCGCTGCTTCTCTCCGGCTATTGGTTGCCCCTGCTCCTCCTGAGTCCTCTGGCCCGTGCTCGTAGGGCCACATTCCAAAAGGGGCTTTAGAGCTGCAGCCCAGGGTCCTGCAGCCCCTGTGTTCCGAGTGGCCCTGCCTGCTGGGGAGAGGGGGGTCCCAGCTAGCTCGCTCCCTCCCAAAAAGTCCTATGCACCGCCAAACAGCAAGCACTGGGAGGGAGGGAGGAAAGGAGAGGGAGGAGGCGGAGAAGAGGAACTTGTGCAATGCTCCCTTGTAAAGTCAGCCAAATGACGTTATAAGGGAGCATTGCACAACTTTAAATGAGTATGTTCCCTAATGGAGCAGCAATGTAACTTCGAAACAACGTTAAGCGGGAGGACGTTAAGTGAGGAGTTACTGTATAAAGGACTGCTTGGATTCAAATCTGGCTCAGGCTTCCTAATTGTTAACGAAAATGCAAATGCAGGGTCAAACTTTACCCTCTGCATCTTAAGATCATTTACTTATAGGTAAAATTTGGCCAGCAGAAAAGACGGTTACTCACCGTTGTAACTGTTGTTCTTCGAGATGTGTTGCTCATATCCATTCCATTAGGTGTGTGCGCGCCGCGTGCACGATTGTCGGAAGATTTTCTACCCTAGCAACACCGGCGGGTCGGCTGTGGAGCCCCCTAGAGTGGCGCCTTCATGGCGCTGAATATATACCCCAGCCGACCCGGCGCCCCCTCAGTTCCTTCTTGCCGGCTACTCCGACAGTGGGGACGGGGGGCGGGTTTGGAATGGATATGAGCAACACATCTCGAAGAACAACAGTTACAACGGTGAGTAACCGTCTTTTCTTCTTCGAGTGCTTGCTCATATCCATTCCATTAGGTGACTCCCAAGCCCAACTTAGGTGGTGGGGTCGGAGTGAGACATTGCTGTGTGCAAAACCGCTGATCCGAAAGCAGCATCGTCTCTGGACTGCTGCACTAGTGCATAGTGAGCTGTAAATGTGTGGACTGATGACCAAACCGCTGCTCTACAAATGTCCTGGATCGGAACTTGTGCCAGGAAAGCCGTCGAGGAAGCCTGGGCCCTCGTGGAGTGAGCGGTGAGGTGCGGTGCTGACACACCTGCCAGGTCATAGCAAGTCCGGATGCAAGACGTAATCCAGGAGGATAGGCGTTGTGAGGAGACCGGTGAGCCTTTCATTCGGTCGGCCACTGCAACGAAGAGTTGTGTCGTCTTTCTAAAGTACTTTGTGCGGTCAATATAGAAGGCCAGGGCCCTTCGTACGTCCAGGGAATGCAAACGTTGATCCTGGCGAGAGGCATGTGGTTTGGGATGAAAGACCGGGAGAAAGATGTCCTGGTTGATATGAAAAGGAGAAACCACCTTAGGGAGAAAGGCAGGATGTGGACGAAGCTGCACTTTATCCTTATGGAAAACTGTATAAGGGGGCTCGGATGTAAGCGCCCTGAGTTCAGAAACGCGCCTTGCTGAGGTGATGGCTACAAGGAAGGCTGTCTTCCAGGATAGGTACAAAAGTGAACAGGTGGCCAGTGGCTCGAATGGAGGACCTGTGAGCTTGGAGAGAACCAGGTTGAGGTCCCACGTCTGAACGGGCTGACGTTGTTGTGGGTACATCCGGTCTAAGCCCTTGAGGAATCTAACGACCATCGGGTTAGAGAATACCGAGGACGCGAGTTCCCCTGGGTGAAAGGCCGATATAGCGGCCAGGTGAACTCTAATTGAAGATATCGCCAACCCCTGCTGTTTTAGGGAGAGGAGATATTCCAAAATGAGAGGAATGGGTGCCTGCAATGGGGACATGGCTCGTTGTTCGCACCAACAGGAGAACCGCTTCCACTTGGCCAGGTACGTGGTGCGTGTTGAGGGCTTCCTACTGCTCAGCAGAATCTGTTGGACAGAGTGCGAGCATTGCTGCTCTGCCTGGGTGAACCATGGAGCAGCCACGCCGTGAGGTGGAGTGATTGCAGGTCGGGGTGACGCAGCCGGCCGTGGTCCTGAGAGATGAGATCCGGACACAACGGAAGCGGGATCGGTGTCTGAACCGAGAGTTCCAACAGTGTGGTGTACCAATGTTGTCTCGGCCACGCTGGAGCGACCAGAATTACCTGTGCCTGGTCTCTGCGCAATTTGAGCAGTACCTTGTGGACCACAGGAAACTGAGGGAAGGCATAAAACAGGTGGTCTTTCCAGGGAAGGAGAAACGCATCCGAGAGGGAGCCCGGAGCTCGACCTTGTAGGGAGCAGAACACGTGGCACTTCCTGTTGTCTCGAGATGCAAACAGGTCTATCTGGGGAAACCCCCACTTTTGGAAGATGGAATGTATGATGTCCGGACGGATAAACCACTCGTGCGTCTGGAAGGACCTGCTGAGTCGGTCCGCTAGAGTGTTCTGGACTCCAGGGAGGAACGACGCCGTGAGATGGATTGAGTGGGCGATGCAGAAGTCCCACAGGCGAATGGCCTCTTGGCATAGAATTGACGAACGTGCTCCTCCTTGCTTGTTGATGTAAAACATGGCCATGGTGTTGTCGATGAGAACTAACACACATCGGCCACGTAGGAGGTTGAGAAATGCCTGGCACGCCAGGCGCACCGCCATCAGTTCCCGAACATTGATGTGCAGGGCTAGCTGGGGTGCAGTCCACAGGCCCTGGGTATGGTGTTCGTTGAGATGGGCGCCCCAACCCAGAGATGAAGCGTCTGTGACCAGGTGCAGAGAGGGTTGTGGGGCGTGAAATGGCATCCCCTCGCAGACCACATTGTGATCTAGCCACCAGGTGAGGGAGGTCAGGACCGAGATCGGGACCGTGACCACCATGTTCAGGCTGTCCCGATGTGGTCGATATATTGACGACACCCAGGTCTGGAGTGGGCGAAGCCGAAGTCTGGCATGCCTGGTTACGTACGTGCAGGAAGCCATGTGACCCAGCAGGGTAAGGCACGACCTCACTGTGGTAGTTGGGAACGTCTGGAGCCCTTGAATGAGGCTCGTGATGGTGCCAAATCGGTTGTCTGGCAGGATGGCTTGTGCACGTCTGGAGTCTAGAACTGCGCCTATGAATTCTATTCTCTGGGTAGGTTCTAGAGTGGATTTGTCCTTGTTGAGTAGGATGCCCAACTCGTTGAATGTGTGCACTATTATGTGGACGTGAGCTTGAACTTGCTCCTTGGTGCGACCGCGTACCAGCCAGTCGTCTAGGTACGGGAACACCTGTATCCCTTGCCGACGAAGGTACGCTGCCACGACAGCCATACATTTCGTGAACACTCTTGGGGCCGAGGATAGGCCGAAGGGAAGGACTGCAAATTGGTAGTGCACCGCGTTTACCACGAATCGCAGGAAGCGGCTGTGAGGTGGGTAAATTGAGATGTGAAAGTATGCGTCTTTCATGTCGAGGGCGGCGAACCAGTCTCCAGGATCGAGGGAAGGGATAATGGCCCCCAGAGAGACCATGCGGAACTTCAACTTTACTACGAATTTGTTGAGTCCGCGCAAGTCCAAGATGGGCCACAGACCTCCTTTGGACTTGGGGATCAGGAAGTAACGGGAATAAAATCCCCTGCCCCTTAACTCTATCGGAACCTCCTCTATGGCCCCCATGGTCAGGAGCGTAGAAACCTCCTGTATAAGAAGTTGCTCGTGAGAAGGGTCCCTGAAGAGGGACGGGGAAGGGGGGTGGGAGGGGGGGATAGAAGAAAACTGGATAGCGTATCCCCTCTCCACCGTGCGGAGGACCCAACAGTCCGAAGTTATAAGGGACCAAGCGCGGTGGAAGTGGGAGAGACGATCCTGAAAGGAGGGGGCTGGATCCTGGGGGGATGACTGGGGCGCCGTCCTCGACCGCACCTTCAAAAGTTCTGTCTAGGACCTAAAGGTGGTCTTGGTGGCTCCTGGTTCTGACTGGGTTGAGGGCCAGCCCATCTTCTCCTACCACCTCGCCCTCGCCTCCGGGCCGAGTCTTGTCTCTGACGAGGCGGGGGGGGGGGGGGGGGGGTAGAAGCGCTGAGGCTGCGGCCTAAATGGTCTGCGCTGAGGGCCCACAACATGCATCCCCAGGGAGCGCATGATTGTTCTCGAGTCCTTGAGGCTCTGCAGGCGAGAGTCCGTCTTGTCCGAGAACAATCCATGTCCCTCAAAGAGCAGATCCTGTAGGGTTTTCTGCAGCTCCGGAGGCAAACCCGAAACCTGAAGCCAGGAGATCCTGCGCATAGCGATACCCGAAGCCAGGGTCCTCGCAGCTGAGTCTGCTATGTCCAAGGAGGCCTGCAAGGAGGTCCGAGCCACCTTCTTGCCCTCCTCTACCATGGCCCCAAACTCTTCCCTGGACTCTTGGGGAATCAACTCCTTAAACTTTCCCATAGAGTTCCAGGAGTTGAAATTGTAGCGGCTCAGTAGCGCCTGTTGGTTTGCCGCTCTAAGTTGTAGCCCTCCGGCTGAGTATACCTTACGGCCAAACAAATCGAGCCGCTTAGCCTCTTTTGATTTAGGCGCTGCAGCCTGCTGGCCGTGGCGCTCTCGTGCGTTCACTGATTCCACCACCAGTGAACACGGTTGGGGGTGGGTATACAAGTACCCATAGTCCTTAGATGGGACAAAGTACTTCCTTTCCACCCCTCTCGCTGTGGGTGGGATAGAGGCAGGAGTTTGCCATATCGTATCCGCATTGATTTGTATCGTGCGGATCAGGGGTAACGCTACCCTCGATGGGGCATCCGCTCCAAGGATATTCACGATCGGGTCGTGCACCTCCACTATCTCCTCCCCCGAAGATCTATTGGAGGTGGGCCTGTGCACGATGTGCCCGCCACTGCCTCATCCGGAGAAGAAGAGGAAGTTGCCTCCGGTGGAACAGGATCCAAGGGCTGGTCCTGGTCTCTCTGTTCCTGGGCTGGAGCATCACCTGCGCCTGGGTCCAGGGCGTCAGGTGGTGCGGACACAGAAGCCTCCATGCCCCCTGGCGGAGGCCGCGAAATGGTGGACTCCGGGGCCCCTCTGATGGAGTGACCGGAGCGAGAGGTCGAAGCAATTGGAGCCCCTTGCGCCTGATGGTACGCCCACGGGGTCCAAAACGACCAGTGAGATGGGCCATGAGAATGGTCCTCTGCCATCTCCTGCCAATGGCCCAAGTCCTGTTCCTCGGCTTGCCCCTGAGGGGGGTATGCCGATCTCGAGAGGTCCTCCGAGGAGTGGGACTCCGATCTCGATGGCCACGGCGGTGCCGAGAGCGTCGAGACGATTCCGATTGGCTGCGGTGCCGCACGGTGCCGGTCCGGAGATGATCTATCTCTACGCGGTGCCGGCGATCGGTGCCGGGACCGCGACCGGTGCCGATAACCTCGTCGGTGCCGGGAGTCGGATCTGGACCTCGACGAGGACCTGGAGTATGCCCGGTGCCGGGAGCGGCCTCTCGACGTCGAGCGTCGACCGTAGCGGTGCCGAGAACTACGTCTCGACGTTGATCGGTGCCGACGATCATAGCGGTGCCGAGACGTAGAGCGGTGCCGCGAAGAAGATCTTGGCCGCGAGTACGACCGGTGCCGAGGCGATATTCGGTGCCGGGACTGCGAGCGGCGTGGGGACCTGCTTCGGAACCTGGATCGGTGCCGAGGTTCCAGCCCTTGCGATGGAGGGCGCATCAAGGCAGGTTTCCCCCTCGACTGGACCGGGCGAGTCAACGGTGCAGTCGGTGCCGGCTCCGTGAGAGCTATTAAGTCTCTCGCCGCCGCGAAGGTCTCTTGAGTCGACGGGAGGCACTGTATCACCGCCGGTCTCGGTGGAGACGCTATCTGCACCGGACTCAAAGGCCTCGGCGCCGGAGTCGACGGTGCTGGAGGCACCTGTTTCCGGTGCTCCACCGGCGGACGCGGCTCTACCCCCGGCACTGGGGGAGCCGGCGTCTTCGGCACGGATGTCCCCGTCTTATGGGCTTTTTTATGCCCCGGGGATAATGACCGGCGCCGAGGCACTGCTTGCGGTGCCGACGAGGTCCGGTGCCGGGGAGGCTTGTCTGACGCCACTCGCGTGGTCGTCATAGCCGGTGCCGCCGGGGCACTGCGCACCGAGGTGCTAGGTGCCGGGGCCTGACTTGTAGATGGAGCGTCCGGACTAAGTGCCGCCTCCATCAGGAGTTGCCGGAGCCGAAAGTCCCGCTCCTTCTTGGTCCTTGGTCTGAAGGCCTTACAGATCTTGCACTTGTCTGTTTGATGGGACTCTCCCAGGCACTTCAGACAGGAGTCGTGCAGGTCGCTCGTTGGCATAGGCTTAGCGCAGGAGGCGCACTGCTTGAAGCCGGGAGCGTTGGGCATGAGCCCAGCCCCGCGGCCGGGGGAGAAAGGGGGAGACGACCCCCTTAATCCCCTGAACTACTTAGAACAACTAGAACAACTTTTAAACTATTTAACTATTTAACTATAAACACTAGAACTATAACTATAACTATAACTGTGATACAACAAACTAAGCTAGGGAGAGTGGAGAACAGCTAAGCAGCGCTCCACAGTTCCAATGACCGTCAGGGGCGGTAAGAAGGAACTGAGGGGGCGCCGGGTCGGCTAGGGTATATATTCAGCGCCATGAAGGCGCCACTCTAGGGGGCTCCACAGCCGACCCGCCGGTGTTGCTAGGGTAGAAAATCTTCCGACGATCGTGCACGCGGCGCGCACACACCTAATGGAATGGATATGAGCAAGCACTCGAAGAAGAACTATTATTTACAATGCATTAGCAAAAAATACATTCAAGACTGACTATGCGATCTGGCAGTTAGTTTATTTGCAAACTGAGCAAATTTGATTTGAAAGCCACGATGGCATTTTTTGAAGTAAAATTGCTTTTAAGCAAATAGCATCTTACTAAGCAGAAAAATCAGTTACAAACGGACATTACCACCAGTTAATCTGATATACTGTCAGACTACCTGATAATTTTACAATTCAACATTTCAACAGAATTTCCATTATTGGGATCTCACTAGTCAAGTCAGATTTTCCATTTGAATCCAGCACATTCTAAATATTTACACCACATAGAATGTATCCATATGGAAACCAACATTTTTATGTTAAATGGTAACTAGTCTTATCACATTTATATTACAGTAGCAACTCAATCAGGATCAAGGCCCTGCTTTGCCAGATGCTTATAAACAAATAGAAAGATGCACCGAAGAATCTGCTACCTACTCTGGGTTTTTGACAAGGAGTTTTTGAATGAAGTCTCTGGCCAGGTATGAAACTGATGCAAAAGTTTCCTCTGAATAATCCACATTGATTTGAGAGATATTGAGGAAAGTTTCTTGATTATCTGCCCCCACAAATGGAGATTCTTGAGTTAGCAGCATATATGAGATTACACCAATATTCCTGAAATGAAACAAGATGTAATTTATCTTTCATCCTAAATTATATCACTGGTGCTATGGTCAGCGTTCTTTGTTATTTCACATTCCACAGGCAGCAAGAGAACCAAAGTATGCCACAGTTCTAAGCAATTTGATTACATATACATGCAATACCTGATGTGTGTTTCTTAATGAATCATTCAGATCATTAAGTGATTTTGCTGGTATGCCACTTGCTCTTCCTAGCAGTCAGTGAAAGTTGCTCGGCTACTTAAATCTGCTCCAACCATTTCTTTCTTGCAGCCGCCATCACTCAATTACCTTCTACTTTGGAGGGTAGGCTAGAGTGTGTTTTCCAAAATCAACATTCATGCTTTGTTTTGAATTCATCAATACAGATACACACGAAGAACGTGGTTAGCAACCCACCTGATGTCCAGACATATCATTCCACAGTTATGTCACCTTTATCCCAATAGTACAAGAAAGCACTAAAAGGGAATCAGGAGCATTCAATCTCCTTAATACAAAAATTATTTAGCATAGAACTACACTACAGCTGGGTAATAATGGCTTTCAGTTAACTAGCAACCCCAATAATAATAATAAGAAAGTTTAGGTTCAGGTCAAAAACAAAAAAAAAACAAAACCAAAAAAACCCCACAAAATTTGGCAGCAAGTCAAAAAAAATCAAAATGATCTGGCTCAGTTTCTCCTTTTGAATTTGGGTATTTTAACAAAAAGGAAGGGAAGACTCACAAATCAGCCAAAACCTCTAGCCCAGTGGTCCCCAACCTTTTCCGTGGGGCGGGCGTCGAACGACTAGCCACTGAGGACCGGGGCCGCCGGACAAGCAGCCAGCGAAATGACGCCGTGAAGCAGCATTTCGGTGGCTGCTTTTCCAACGGCCAGTAAGCAGGCGCACATGGCTGCCCCGGCGGGCACCATGACCCCCACAGGCACCGCGTTGGGGACCCCTGTTCTAGCCTATAGAGTCATTCTCAAACTTGCTCATGCACAGTGACTATGAATTGCCACTATGCCAAGGTCTGGAGATCAAGCTTGTCCTTACCACAAAGTTGAGTTTTAGTGCTGTGGAAATAGAATGCCTAAAAGGAAGCTTCTTCCTGACTAGGTAATATTACCACTACTTTCTACCCCAGGTTATGGAGCAATTCCTCAGTAGTTATGACACTGCCTTGCCAGAAACTGGATATTCATTTCCCCGATTCAAAAGGACTGTGCAGCTGAATTAATGGATTGCTATAGATCCAATACCCTACCATGTTTAAAAGATGCACCTATTTAAATACACCACTACCTCGATATAACGCCACCCGATATAACACTAATTTGGATATAACGCCGTAAAGCAGCAGCAAATTGCATCGCCCTGTAGTTCACATTTTACCTAGTTTTGGACGATACAGTAAATGCATTTGACCAATAGCCAGCTACTGTTCTGGCATGATATGCTGTCAAAGGCAATCTGTTCCTACTGTTCTAGCACACCTTTCCAGACTGTTTTGGAGCACTAGAAGCTCCTGGTACTGTTGTTGCTGTCCTGGGATCCCCATGAACTCCAGCTCCAAGGCAGAGGGTCTCACTTGGTTCCAAGGCAAGGAGAGAAGCTGCCCTCTTCTTAACAGACTTATGGAATGTTTTCCCCTCCCTCCTGTGAGTGGGTCTTCTCCTTATCCTCATCTTTTGAGAGGAGCTCTTGTGTCTGCTGGAGTGTTCCATCAGAGCACTACTCAGCAGCTCCAGTCAACAAGATAGGGTGCAGGAAGATCCCAAGGCTTCATGGTGAGCTGCATCGGGTGCTTGCGAAGTCTGAACTCCTAGGACTGCTTGGTGCAGGGACAGAAGCACTGGCAGATGTCACACCTTAATGAGATGTGCGACTCCCCCCAGCAGCAAAGACAGCTCTCGTGTGGGTCATTTACTGGGATGTCCCAAAGGCAGGAAAGGTAAGACTTGAAGCCTAGACCTTGGGCATAAGTGCCTCAAACATTGGGGGATTAGTGAAAGTGGGAGGAAGAACCTCTGATCCTCATGATCTAAACTATGACTATACGCTAAATATGAAACTTAACAAAACTTAACTATACCCAATATTTTTTACAAGAAAGTTGAACCGACAAAGCTACAGAAGGTTCCATCCCAGACCACCAAAAGGTAGAAAAAGAACTGCAGAGGCAGTTGGTCTGTGCTACCAGTGAGGCCCTCTGTTCACAGCAAGAAGTGTAAGGTTCAAGTGCAGACCAACATACACTGCCACTGAAGAACTGTCAGTCCAAAGTGCATGGAGCATGTGTGCACCTATAGTTAATACCCATAGAGACCAGCTCTTAAAGAAGAAGGGCAGGTACCATGTACAAAAATTTAAGAATCCGGACTGCAAGAGCATAACATTTTTAAATTTATGGTAGCAGTGGAAACCCATACTGCAACATAAAGATGCATATAAGGTTCCCACGTCGTTACTCATACAAATAGAAAAAATAAACTTGTTTTTCCAGTTTCACTGAGAGCTGTGGAGAATGTGGAAGACTGAAACTTACTCACACAGACATATGCTTACAGTATCCTATTATTGAGATACAGTTAGGGCATGAAAAATTAAAGTTGAACTTTACACCATGTAGTTTATGAGAAAATAAAACAGGTGAGGTTTCTTGGTGTGAGGAAAGACTTCTATGCTAGGGCATATTTGGAGTTGCCCTTAAAAAAAAATTTTTTTTTAAAAAGAAACCTTACACAATGAAAAATTGTGAGGAAAGAGGTTGTTATTGCTGCCTTTAAAGTGCTCCAGGCTCTGGAGCAAATTATAGGTAAAATAGCTTTACTGCCTGTTATTTTTCTGGAGTTATGTGGAACAAGATCAAAATAAGAAGAACTTCTTAATATTCATGAAGATGTGCAGATTCAGTTAACTTTCTAGATGAAGAACTTTGAAAGAGAAAGAAGGGAAAGTGGGTGGAAGTAAAATTCATAAATGTGAGATTTTTGGTACACATTCATGGGCAACGTTCTTTTTTTGGAAAAACATTTCATATGTATAGGAATAAGTCTGATTTGAGATATGAATGTTTACTCAATTCACTGTGTTCACGCCACCATTAGTAGTTCACGCCACATTTTTAGTAGTTATAGCATGTTTTATAAGATACTAGATTGTTAGAAAAGATTAATGTAGGCCTGAGAGGCCAATTAAAAATGGGCTGCACCTGCCAGGTAGGTCAGTCTTAACTGATGATGAAGCCCAACTGGAGAAATGCTGGGAGAGGACTATAATCAAAAGATGTTTGTAGCAGAAAAGAACTGTAGGTAGAAAGTGAGGAACTCTGCAGTCACTCTCTGGGACTAGAGAGGTTGTGATGAAAAAGTTCAGGAGATGGCTAGCCCTAAGATCCTCTCCTGAGTAGAGCAGAGAAGTTTAGGAAGATGCCTGGGTAAAGACTCACCAACCACTTGAGTGGAGTAGACTCTGCGGGGAAGCCTTGACAAAGGCAGTATCTGGATTTCCAAGGAGAGCACCTTTGAAGATGTTCATCTGTTGAACAAAACAAGGGAAAGAGCAGGAGAGAGAGAGAGAGGAAAGATCAAGCCTGAGGGCAGGAACAGGTTTGAGTTTATAGTTTTAAACTGGGATTTATTGGGGGATTCCAGGGGAGAGCCTTGCAAAAAGGGTGAGATTAAAGAGGCTGCGGAGAGACCCGTTGACAGGCTCAGATAGGTAGCGGGGGGGGAGGAGGTTTGAATATAGACACAGCTATACTTATAACTATAGGGTCCCTGTGCTGAAACCCAGAGGAGAGGGAAGGCCCAGGTTCCACTATCAAACACCAGAGAAAATGGTGCAGAGACCCTGAAAAGGAGAGAAGGACAACCAGAAGGGTGTGATGACCATGAAGTGTAATGTTGGGGCTGAAAACCCTTTGTGACAACATTAGATTTTTATTTGTTGGACTCTCTGTACCCCAGAAAGGGTGGAGTTAAATCATGACCTGACGAGAGGGCTGATTCACGAGACAGGCAACAAAAGACTAGAACGATTATTGAGAGGGGGTACTAGACAAGACTGAGCTGCTCTGCCACACCCAGCCATAAGAAGTGCACTCTTCTACACAGTGCTACCAGGTTTATATTGTTTCTGCAGAATGGGTACAGGGCTTGGAGTCCCTTGAGGAAACGCTTGGCGATTGGATGAGCAAAAACAGAGGTATCATCAATTTTGTCATGAAAGGTTGTAATAGCAGCTAAATGGACTCTGATGGAGCTGAAAGAAAGGCTAAATCGCTTAAGGTCCAATAGGTAGTCAAGTATGAGCGAGAGAGATACCGACATGAGACAAAGTTGTTTAGCTGAACACCAATGTGTGAATCGTTTCCACTTTCGTAGATAGCAGAACACAATCTACTCGCACCACCTATGTAGGATACTCTTTGAACTTGTTCAGCGCAATCTAGTTCGTTTTGGGAGAACCATGTAGGAACCAGGCTTTGAGGTCAAGCATGGACAGGCTGGGGTGGAGAAATTGGCCGTGTTGCTGTGATAGGAGGTTTGGGATGAGAGGCAATGAAATTGGTGGTCGAATCAACATTCTGGTGAGGAACGGAAACCACGGTTGTCTGGGCCACGATGGGGCAATCAGGATCACCTTGGCACGGTCTGTTCGTATTTTTATCAGGACCCTGTTGAGAACCAGTATCGGAGGAAAAGCATAGAGTAAGTTCCGGTGCCATGAATGCGTCTCCCAGGGAATGTTTGCCCAGTCCCGCTCTGGAGCAGAAGTCGGGACATTTCGTGTTTTTCACAGTTGCAAAAAGGTCTATGGTTGGGTAACCCTAAATGCGGAATATGTTGTGAATGGTTCTCTCATCTATCTCCCATTCGTGGTCCCAGGGAAAGCGTCTGCTTAATTCGTCCGCTGTGGTGTTCATCACACCGGGAAGATAAGCCGCTGATATCCGGAAGTTGTTCACAAGGCACCAATTCCAGAGCTTCATAGCCTCTGTGCAAAGCGAGTGGGAGCGAGCTCCTCCCTGCCTGTTTACATAGAACATGCAGGCAATGTTGTCTGTCATTACGCATACATGGAGATTCCTGATTAGTGGGAGGAAGTGACGGCACGCACTGCGTATGGCTCGAAGTTCTAGGATATTTATGTGCAGGGAGGTTTCGGTTGAAGACCATAGCCCCTGGACTGTGTGGTGAGACATGTGTGCACCCCATCCTGTCAGGGATGCAGCGGTAGTCAGTATGAGGGATGGAGCCTCCTGAAGAAAGGGGACTCCAGAGCAGAGGTTGGAGTGAACGGTCCACCACAGTAGAGAATCTGACTCGGAAAGGTATGGAGAGAGGCTTGTTTAGAGAGCGCACATTCGGTCTGTAAACCGTGCCCCACCATGCTTGGAAGCGCCTCATGTAGAGTCGTGCATTTTGGACCACGAAAGTGCACGAGGCCATGTGACCTAGTAGTTGTAGACAGTCTCGGGCAGTGACCTGGGGACTGTTGTGAAGTTTTGTGGCCAGTAGGCTTATGGAGTTGAAGCGATCGGGTGGGAAAGATGTTAATCCTGTCCGGGAGTCGAGGTATGCTCCTATGAACTCCAGATGTTGGGTGGGGCATAATGTGGATTTGTTTTTGTTTATTTGTAGGCCTAGAGATAGAAAACAAATTGACGGTAAGCCCCGTGAATCAGAGAGCTTCATTGAATGTTGAAGCTTTGAGGAGGCAATTGTCAAGGTAAGGAAATATTACGACCCCTTGTTTCCTGAGGTAGGCAGTGACTACGGCTAGGATCTTGGAAAAAACACGGGGGGCTGTGAACAGTCCGAAGAGGAGAACCCTGTATTGAAAATGTGTTGAGACAAGGGTAAAATGGAGGAAGCGTCTATGGGCTGGGTGTATAGTCAAATGAAAATAGGTGTCCAGTAGGTCAAGGGCTGAAAACCAATCGCCCTGCTCCAGCACTGGGGTTATGGTGGTGAGAGTAACCATCTTGAACTTTTGCTTTTTGACAAATTTGTTGAGCCGCCTGAGGTCGAGGATCAGTCGCCATCCCCCAGTTTTCTCTTCTGTTAAGAAATAATGGGAGTAAAAACCCTTCCCTTTGTGTTGTTCGGGCACAATTTCTATTGCTCCCAGTTGAAGGAGACGTTGCACCTTGGAGGAGCAGTTGCTTGTAAGAAGGGTCCCTGAAGAGGGACGGGGAGGGTGGGTGGGTGGCAAGGAGAGGAAGGGGATGGAGTAGCCAATTGTAATGACCTCTATAACCCACTTGTCGGTGGTAATGTTCTGCCATTGATGGGAGAATGGTCGTAGGCGGTGTCCAAAAATAGGTGTACTGGCTGAAGTGGGAATGCTGTTTTCTAAACCCTCGACCAAGGCTTCAAATTTGCTTATTAGTTGGAGGGGGTTGAGGCGCCCCCGCAGAATTGGGATGACGACGCTGGAATCTCAGTCTCTGGCATTGCTGTTATTGCTGCTCCTGTGATCTATGGAAGTGTTGTGTATATGTGACATAGCGTGGGCGTTGGTAAGATTGATATATATATATATAGTTGCCTTCTGGTCGTAGGTGTTTGGAGTCCTAAGAACTGGAGGGTTGCCCTTGAGTCCTTCATTGAATGAAGCACGTCATTCGTGGTGGAAGCAAAGAGTTTTTCACTGTCAAAGGAAAGTTCTTCAATGGTACTCTGGACCTCTTGAGGAAAGAAAGAGGAGGAGAGCCATGAACCTCGGCGCATGACCACTGCTGTGGCGGTCGATCTTGCTGCGGTATTGGCTACATCGAGGGCCGCTTGAAGAGCGGTACGTGATATGATTTGTCCCTCTGAAACCAGAGCTGCGAATTGTTGTTTCTTCTGCTCTGGAATGTCATCAATAAAGTCCATGAATTTATTATAGTTTCTGTGGTCATATTTTGCAAGAACTGCAGTATAATTAGCAATACGAAATTGTAACATTGAGGATACATATACTTTACGACCAAAGAGGTCCAAGCGTTTACTTTCCTTGTTGGCCGGGATGGAGCGGGAATATTGTTGTTTGGTCCTTTGGTTCACTATGTCTACTACCAACGAGTTTGGCGCCGGATGGGTAAAAAGGAATTCAGAGCCCTTAGAAGAGATGAAGTACTTGCGGTCCGCTTGTTTACAGATAGGTAGGCTTGTACCTGGAGTCGGCCAGATGGACTTAGCAGGTTCTAAAAGGACTACGTTGATTGGTAATGCAACCCTAGAGGAAGAAGAGGGCTGTAGGATGTCTGTTAACTCATGCTGTTTTTCAGGGACTTCCTCCAAGTTAATTCTCAAGTCACTGGCTACTCTTTTAAAAAAGGTCTTGGAATTTTGAGAAGTCATCCGACGATGTTGGAGGAGGGGGAAGTAAGGCTTCTTCAGGCGTTACCTCCGGCTCTACTGGGATAGGAGCAGGATTTGGTTGATCCTGCAAGTGTGACAGTGCTGCCTGGTGTCTTGTGTCATTGGTAGGTTTGTCAGGTGGTGGTACTAGGCAGGTGTTGCGCCTGGTTGAGGTGGAGTAGCACATGTGTTCTTGAGGGTACGATGCCCATGGGGCCCAATATTGCCATGGTGGTGGGTAGGGCATAGGTGGTGCCATCCAGGGGTTCACACCCCAGGGGGCAAGATCCTGAGAATAGGATGAGGTAATTTTTCTATGACCTCTGTTGACTGCGGTCTGGGGATGAGAGTCTTGATACGGTGAAAAATCCCCCTGTAGTCCAGCTTCCTCCTCACTGGAGAAAGGCTGTTCAGACCCTGACTCAGCCCCTGGAGAGAAGCAGGCATTCAACAGGGGTGACTGCAGGATAGGTGACACAAACAGATCTCTTGCCTGAGTGAATTACAGTGCTGACGCTCCTGTGAGAGGTGAAGGTTGTGCAGGAGGAAGTTGCAGTGAGGAAACATTCCTCTGAGCTGGTGTTTTGAGTCTTGGCTCACTGCCAGTCAGCTCAGCGGGTGTCGGTGCCGTGGCCAGTGCCGGGAGAGCAGTATCAGCCTGCAGGGGGTCAGGCAGGTTGTGGAATGTCAGCACCGCGTCCGTTGCGGTGCCAGAAGGGAGGCAGGCAGCTGGAAGCCTGAAGCCTCAGCACCGGAGTTTTGAGCTGCCGCCACAGCCTCAGGCGGATTTCGCGTGGTGCCGGAGGAGCCTGGCTCATCAAAAGTGCTCAGGCGGGGAAGCACAGGCAGGGAAACAGTAGATCTGCCTGAAGAAATTTTATGTCTCATGACTTTCTTTGGTGGCGAAAGTTGCCCTTTTTTTGTCGTTTTTTTGAGCTTCTTTGAGGTGGGGGGGCTGTGACGGGCAGCGGAGCCGGCATCAGTGCCTGGGTCTGAAACTGACCCCAGGGATTTCTGAAGTAGGAGCAGTTTGAGTCTGAGCTCCCTGTCCTTCCGTGCCCTGGAGCTAAGTTTGCTGCAGTGGGCACATCTTTGGGGAATCTGGGTCTCCCCCCAAACATTTTATACATTGTGAGTGGCCATCTGACAGAGGGATAGCATCCTTGCATGTAGAACAGCGCTTAAAGCCTGTGGAGCCAGGCATGTCCGAAGCGGCTGCGGCTGACAGGAACGATTTTTTTTTTTTAAACAGACAGAAGTGGTAACTAACTATAACTAACAACGAACAACAAACTAACTAGAAGGCAATTGTAACCAGAGGAAAGAATTTCTTAACGAGTCTGCTGAGCTCTGTCTCAGGCCGGGGACGGTAGAGAAAGAACTGAGGAGACCAGACGCGCATGCATACTATTAAGCTAGACTCAGAGCGGGGGAGGGGGGGCAGGCTCTGCGCATGCGTGGCTGGTACGAGTACTGCTACAAAAATCTCCGAGCAAAGGCGCAGGGACGCACCAACACCTGGAGTGGAGCACCCACAGGGACATCTCTCAAAGAAGACTGAGCTGCTCTGCCACACCCAGCCACAAGAAGTGCACTCTTCTACACAGTGCTACCAGGTTTATATTGTTTCTGCAGAGTGACTTTTAAATGCAACAAATCTACAGTGCTTTAAATGGAAAGAGTGGAAAATTAACATTTTGACTAAAGTGTTCCTGCCATAGCAGATAATGATGGAAAAGTAAAGAATTTGTAAGGAAAAAAGTGTGCAAGAGTAGCTGATATCTGAATTATTTAGTGTCCAATTTCTTTAAGCTTAGTTACTATTATCTTCAGAAGAAATAAACTTACCACATATCTGTAGCCGTGGTAATAGGATCATAGTTTAAGATTTCTGGAGCTGGGGGAAAAAAAAAGTGATAGCCTTGAATGCATGATTAAAAATACGTAATCTGCTATGTCTGTCCAAACATCTGTCATACTCTGGATTTTTGGCAATTTTATACTAAACTACAAGACTATAGGACTAAACATGTAGTTTGTATAGTGAAGTTTCTATTACTATTATATTTAACTACAAGACTGAAGATGAAGGAAATAAATCGCACATCTCTGAAGAGCACTAAAATCACTTATGGACTGGCAGTTGCTTACACACAGCAGGTTTAGAGTTGTAAGACTAGACAGGAAGCTTCTTTTATAGCCATCTGACCCATTTACATTTAGACAGTTCAATTCTTTGCTGAACCAGAGAGATGGAGCTATTTTAAAACACAAACATTTCAGTGCACTCCCACTATGATGCTACTTGCTAAATCAGTTTGTGTCCTGTCCTGTATCCACATTAGTGCTGTTCTAAACCAGTTCAGCCACAATGCCTTCTAGGTGCCTATACCAAAGTTCCTGGTACAGTTCCCAGAGCCAAGTACTCTAGTGATACCAAAAAGGTCACTACAACATAGTGTGGGACAGCAGTAAGGAGACCTGATGGACACATCGGCTTGTCCACAGCCACAATAGCACTGAATCGGTTTTTAGAACTGCTGAAAGTCTAGTATTCTTAGAATACTTATAAATTGGTTGAAACATTTTTGTTGAGACCAAGCATTCTAAAGAGTTAAACTGATTCGAGTGATATTTATGTAAAGAAAAAAATTAAGTTCTTAGGCTGAACATAAAAGGACTGGCCTATATAAGGAAGTTTCAGATATTCTAACCAGTTTTAAAACTGGTTTAGCTAAAGTGATTTTTAAAGTCAGTGGAGTCACAGCATAGAATGGGTTCCAAGCAGCCTTAACTGTTCACTACAGCTTCACTGAACCAATTTTAAAGACAGAATTTGAAGCAAGTTTCCTCAGAGAAGTAGATCTTAAAAATATCTGGGTGTTTCCCCTCCACTTCCTCTCCAGAGGATAGTTTAATCTTACTGATCAGTTTCATTAGAATGCACACCTAACATAAAAAGCTGTCCATCTTTCTCCACCACAAGAATTTAATAACAGATGCTTCCACTCATCTCATATTAAGATTTTTAAAAGATATAATAAACTAGTAGTGCACCGTAGAATCAAATTAGAGCTAAACCCCAATTGACTGGATCTATAAGTTACATTAATCTTGTTTTATTGTTTGCTCAATTTAATGAAAAATTTTCATATTAGCATATATTTGCATTGGGCCACCTAGTCAGAGAGACTTAGCAAAGTTCTAATTTCTCAAAATTAAACACAATTTTAAAAAGCAAACAGTATGACTTTATATACCACTTCTGTTTTCAGTGCTCAAATATTTTTAACTTTTAAAAAGAAAACGATTAAGTCTCACCTGCTCTACACACTACTAACAACAACAAAAAGCCACTCAAAATACAACATGTGGCCACCATTAGCGGACACAAGACACTAGGTACAAGAGACTCAGGAGTTGAGCTTATATAGCATTGTAGATGTCTAGCTTTCAAATTCAGTGAACTACTGTTTTCATTTGCATACAGGAATTTAAAAAGAAAATAGCCCCTTCATACCTAGATATTCTGTAGTTCCTATGATTTGCCGCAATTCACTAGCATTCTCGATCTTCCGAGACATACCAAAATCTACAATTTTTACATCACCAAGAGGATTGATACTGCTCAGCAAGATGTTCTGGGGCTAAATGAAGAAAGATGAATATTTAGTGTTTAAGGCATAAATACGCAAGTATGATTTAAATGGTAAACAGTGTATACCAAAGTGACATTTAGGTTATATTTAAGCATTCTGTTTTTGTTGCTAATGCCTTTTTAAAACAGAATCCACAAAAAGCATTTGTGATGCCCATCTTTAACATTCTCTGACCAAAGCTGACCCTGACATCTGCAGCTCTTATGCTGTTGCTAAAATACACAAATGTGGAAGACTAATATTTTACGCAGATAGTACAATCCACTCCAAAGTCACACTGTCTTATGAGGAACAGGAGAATAATTTTCAAGAGAACACTTAAATTGTGGCATGCTCAGAATCCCTCTGCAATTATAGCTGCATTTTTCCATATTCTGTCAGATATTTATTGTAAAAGTTTTTCAGTTGCCAAGATAAAGCCATTAGAGTGTGAACACAGGCTGTTGCCCTGTTAACTCAGCCTTGCAAAAGACTGTCTCAAATAGTAGTAGCAAAAGGTATTCATTCTCCCCTTGCAGATTCCTTTCATCTCAGTGACAGATGAACTTCAGAGGCCTGACTAGGTCCATTTAAATACTACGGTTAAGTACAATTAATTTCATATAAAAAGGGATATGTAATGAAAAAAACTCTACATTACTGAAGAGTTCAGTTTTCACATCGATAAAACTGACAGTTTGGAAATACAAGCGCTAGTTCCTACATCAGTGTTGACTTGGTCAAGATACACAGCCTGTAAAAAACAGTCACAGAGGCATTGATACCTGGGAGACACTTGCTTAAAATGGAGTGAAGTCCTTGCTCGCCAACAAGCCGAAGAGGACAAGAGGCGCAGGAGGAAGGAGAGGCTGGTCTCCAGTTATGGTCAACAGCCTCCTCCTAAGCCTGAAAACATCTGCCCTCATTGTAATAGAGCTTGTGGTTCAAGGATTGGCCTTATTAGCCACCTGAGGACCCATAACTCGCATGGAAGATTATCATACTTGGTAACGAGTGATCACCCATCATCCTCCTCCAGCCGGTTTTTGGTTTTTAATCACAATGTATTAACTGGAACATTTAACAAGAAAATATTACATACAGTAAAATTAACTTGGCTATATTGAATGTAAGAACCTTGACTTTGCATAGGATACTGTCATTATATGCATTTCTAAGGTGCCTATATCTATTGTAGATGTGCCAAGAGAAAGTAATTAATCACACCCTAATACACATCTTAAAACTGCAACAGTTATGCCAGTGTACTTCCATCACATCTTCCAAACTGTTTTGATGTAGCCATATCCCACACCTCCTTTTTATACAGACTTGATTTTGGTGCTGACATATTGAATCAACCAGCAGAACGAAAAAAGGTAATTTATTGGAATACCATGTCTAATTTTACCTTTAAATCAAGATGCACAATATTGTTTTCATGCAGACAGCAGAGTCCTTCAAGTATTTGTCGAATAAGTCTGATAATATCATTTTCTTCAATTCTCTCATAAAAGTCAGGAACACACAAATTAAAGATTTCACCTCCGGCAGCACTGAAACAAGAAGATAAATATACATAAGCCACATTAGACGTACTACACTTAATCTTTTTGACATAAATGTCAAATTTAAGAAGAGTATTAGGGTACGTCTTCACTACCCGCCGTATCGGTGGGTAGCAATCGATTTATCCATCTAAAATCTGCAACTGTACAATGCCTGTGTGCTACCACCACCATGTAAAAAATGCTTATGTATAGTCCATGTATTTTTCTGGATTGCACACTATTTAAAAACCTGAGATTTTGTTAGATATAAAGTTTATTTAGGTTTTGGCAAACCAGATCCATGCTTTCCCTGAAGCAACTATACCACTTTGTTCTATGAAAATAAAACCAACCACTGGTATAGCATAAATGAAACAAGATGCAAACAAAGTTAAATAAATGTGATGCATGCAGTTTCTTGGTTACAGCATGCACTTTGTATCTGTGTCATTGTTTCCTTCTCCATGCATATACAGCTTGAAATTAGCACTGAATCTCTCCTCAGTTCCACTCTCTCTAATTTGAGATGAATGATGAATTTTAAAAATAAATAAATAAATACAAGATAGATTTGAGGATAAGCCTCTATAGCTGCCAGGTGCACTAAGTAAAATTAAGTAGCTCAAAAGAGAAAATTGAGGAATATACAGGCACTTTTTATCTGCTGTTTGCTTGTATTATTAAATATGAACTTAACAGATGTATATGAACGATACACATTGTAATATTTTAGATAATATTGACTTCTGGTAGCCTACTTCCTAGATTCAGACGATCTTGTAGCACCTAGAACAAAAAATTGAAGATTCACATCTCATAGGCTGCCAAAAACCTTGCTGCTAGGGGAAGAATTTGGCTCCACTTCCAAAACGAAAGGTCCAGGCACCCTGGAAAGAAGGATAGTGTATTAAACACTAAAATTGATGATTCCAAGCCAGGGTCTGGGGACAAGATGAGCTTCACCTTTCTGTTGACTCAAAAATATGAGGGAAGGCATATCAATACATGACTCTAGTCTAATATGAATGCTTCTGTCAAGAAGTCTGGACCCTGTTGCCACTGGAGCAGCAGAGAAGAGATGTGGTGTTGTCCCTGAAGGATAAAAGATCCACTCTGGATATCTCATTTTCTCAGTATGATATTCACGAATGAAGTTACAAACCACTTGTGCACCATTTGCAAAAGATGCCTTCTCTTTGGGTGCAAAGTGGAGGAACCTGCCAACAGATCTCCAACACAGACAAGACTAATGACCCTGCTGCAGGGTTGTTAAGGAAATGTTCAAATCCCTGTTACAGCACTCTAAAGATTGCCTAAGAATTGGCATCCCCTTCTTTCTCTATTTGGAATGGAGTGGGGAGAAGGCAGAAACAACAACTCAGTACACAGTCCCATGTAACCTCAATATTCAAGTCTTCTGAAGACTGCCAAGATCCTCCAAACTAAAAGCAAGGACCCTCAGGGTATTTCTACACTGTAATTAAACACTTGTGTCAGCTGACTTGGGCTCGCAGGGCTATAAAACTGCAGTGTAGACATCCAGACTTGGACTGGAGTCTGGGCACTAGGACCCTATGAGGGGGACAGGTCCCAGAGCCCAGAGCCCGGACTCCAATCTGAGCCCACACATTGCAGTTTTATAGCCTCACAGCCCAACTCAGATGTCACAGGCCAGCCATGGGTGTTTACAGTGTAAACAGGGTATAGGGCACACTCAGAGTATGTTTATACTGCAATTAATGTAAGCCTGGGGTAGAAGAATTCAAGTTAGCAGAACCTAGGGCTCAAGTGTCTATACTCAATTGTAATCCCAGGTTAGGAATTGTTGAAATCTGGGTCATAACCTGGGACTCTAGTTTCTACACTGCATTATGCAGGCCAAAGTCCAACCACCCATATCTACTCCTGGGGAGATTCTGCGGGATTATGTGCACGCAGAAATGCCCCTCCTCCCCCGCAGAATTCCTGTGCTTCCCTGCAGAAAACAGCAGGGAAGCAAAGGGAAGCTATGCGGGGAGGGCAGGTGGTGGTGGTAAGGGGGAAATGACCCCGAGGCGCAGTTTTTTGGGGGGATTGCCCCCCTAAGCATAGGCGAGGCATGAGGGGCACACAGGGTTACATGCCACCGCCCTCCCCCCATTTCTGCAAGTGCCGAGCTGCCCAGCTGAAGCAGGCTGTGTCTCCGCTGACTTTGCAACTGAATGCCACCTCTTGGATCCTAATGCCAGTTGTGCTCCCCTTCTGTGTTCTGGAAGCTTTCCTGTTTTCTGTGCAACAGTGAGTGCCTGTGGTGCAGCTGGGTAAGGGTGGGGGGAAATGAAGGAAGCGGGGTGAGGGGACGAGGCAGTGGGAAAGTATTTGGGTGGAATAGGGCAGAAGTAGAGGAATGTGAGAGTGAGGGGAGGGGGATGGAAAAGAAAAGGGGATAGTGGAATCATGGGGGGAAGTGGGAGCCTGGCATGCGGTGCCCACTTAACAGCAGATGGGATTCCCCTGTTAAGCGGGCCCATCAAACCCTCACCCTTACAAGCCTTACCCCTACACCTGGACCCCTCCGACGAGCCCCCGATACCCAGAACCCCACCACACTGAGCTCCAACCAGCTGCACATGGACCCCCCACCCCATCAAGCCTCACTCCCCCAGCACCAGACCCTCCCACTGAGCCCCTCCACACCCAGAAACCCCCCACCAAGCCTCATCTCCCCACACCCAGACCCCGCCTGGCTGAGCCCCAACCACTTTCACCAGGATCCCCGGCAGAAACCCCCCAACGAGCCCCTGTGCATCTAGATCTCCCACTAAGCCACCAGCACTCAGATTGCCCTACACAGAAAACTTTCACCCCCCACCTGGATTCCGCCTCACTTGGATCCTGCTGGGCTGAGCCTGCCCATCAACACCGGGTGTGCCTGGCGCAGAGGAGCAGGGCCCCAAGGTGTTTCTGGGGCAGGCCCAGCCCTTACATTGCGTCAGGGTCACGTGCAGACCCACTGCCAATTCCCTGTACCAGGGAAGTGGGGCATCAGGATGATCTCCCATCTCAATGCAGCCAGCAGCCTGTGCCCCTCACTGCCATGCTGGAGCCACATTAATTTACTGACCAATCAAATTTGCAGAATTTTACAATATTGTGCGCATAATTTTATTTTTTTGGCACAGAATTCCCTCAGGAGTACATATCTCAGACTATCTAGCTTCCCCCCCAAAATGTGTCCACTCTAGCTCTGTTTGTGGCACAGTGTGGGAAAACTTGATTGTCCAGACTCAGGTTTGGACCCTCCATTCTCATGGGATCCTGGGACTCTGGGTCCAAGCACTGGGTTAGCATAATGTGTGTGTAGACAGAAGGCTCAAACCTGAGTTTAAGCCCTGGGCTTACCCTATGTCTAATCTGACCAAACAGAAACTAGAAAAAACTTTTAAGAACAGTCTGCCATAAAACAGTAACTTTTTTGCTTTGCAGTTTGTCTGTTAAATAACTGTCAGAGTTAAATGAATGAATGGACATGTACTTAACAGGATACCATTTAGTTCTACGCTAAAGACTTCACAATTAAAAAGTGTAAGCAGCTCGTCACCTCAAAAAACGTAAGAAAATCAGGTAAGATCCTGACATTATTTAAAAAAATTGAACTAAAGGCTGCTGAACACTTCAATAAAACAGCCAGTTAAGATTAACTCTGCTTATCATGAGTACCTTGTTGCAGCTCATTAGTGATACAAGTAAAACAAACAGCTGTTGAGCTGAAATATAAGCATAAAGATAAAAAGCTAGGGAAAGCAGAAAGTCCAAAATTTGTCAGGACTTTGTCCCTACTTCCAGTTTAACTGATTAAGCTTCTTGAGCCATCAGGATGTGTTGGGAAACAAAGTCTGATAGAAAAGGCACTTGCCTTTGACATCCAGCAGCACAGTTTGATACAAATTTTAGAACCTACATTAAATGAGTTTGGCGGTCTTGACACACTCCACCTTGGAAAAACATTAAGAATCATTGAAGCTACTAAAAATAAACTTGATTTGCTCAAAGAAACTTAATCTAGTTGGAAGCATTTATTTCACACCCTGGACAGTATTTTTCCTATAAAAAGTGTGTGTGTTTTACACACAGCTAGCAAGAACTGATAATTTTGATATCTGAAATTTGTCATCGACATCCTCCACCATTTTCAGACATGGGTACCTAAAATAAATGGCATTATTTTCAGAGGTCGTGAGCAACCAGAGTAATTGTAATGGGAGTGGATGTTCAGCACCTCTGAGAGCCAAGCCACTAAACACCAATTGCAGTCAATAGGAACTGCAAGTGCCCAACACTTCTCAAAGTCAGGAACAAAGTATAAAGAGGGTTACTAGAAAAAAAACATGCATGGAGGATGCTAGTAAAATCAGATCTCTTACATGGGATCAGTGTACATTTTCTCTTGGTGGCCTGACATTCGAAAGACTGTTCTCCTAAGAAAATGATTATTAAAAAAAAAATTCTACTTGCACAAACACTAGTTGAATTTGAACTAATATGACTAAGCAGAAGATTTTACAAAACCTGATTACCAACAGAAATACCTGTTTTGTGTATTTTAAATTGACAGGGGTATTTTTAAACAAAAAACATTGCCTCTACAGTGTTTGCAACATGAGTGCATGAAAACTTGAAAATAATATTGATCAGAATCTGAGACAAAAGCGTAACTGACTAATTTTCAGCCAGGAACTGACAAAAAAAAGGATCTACTTCTCTTAGCTAGCTAGGATGTGGCCAAAACACAGCAAAATCTGATAAAAGCAAGCAGCATAGGAGATGGGGGGAGGATAAGTCATATTTAAAACTTTTGGTTTCAGAGGTCTGTTCTTTTTAATTATAGGTAAGTTTTGTGTCCGTCCCCCCCCCCCACCTCTGAATACAGGACATTTAACCTGAATATCTATATTCAGCAATAAGTGAACAGTCATTAAAAAGTTTCTTTAACATTAGGGTCTCTCCACAATTGTCTTAAAGATGTCTGTCTCAATGTAAACATTGAATGTTTCCCCATTAACTTGAAGAATTATGAAGAAAAATGCATCTATGCAAAAAAAAAAAAAAAGCCAGAATAAAAGTTGCAAAAGTAAAGGTCCCAACTCCAGTGTTATCTCAATCATTGTCTATTCTTGTTTTTCTTGGTGAAATATGTAACTAGCAATATATGTGTCCCAACATGTATACCATAAAACACAGAAGTTGCATAATGCAACCATGTTAATTCTGTCACTCAAGTCTTAATTTTTGCATTTCCTGAACGCAGTTTTAAGTGTGCATGTTCATTAATCTAATTATATTCATTTATTTTTGAACTTTAAGTATAGCACTAGTATATATATATATATTGTTCAATTTTTTGATTTATGTCACTATAGCATTAATTTTACTGTTTCTGCAATATTTATCTTGTATTAGTTATTCATAATTGATGATTAAAAATCATCATTTACAAAACAAAAGCATGTAAATTAACTGATGGTTTCAATACATCTTTTGACATGAATATAAATCATACATGGAAAATTCTAGGACACAAGGGAACATAAAAAGGCAATATTAACTACCCGTATAAACTCGTTCATTAGCCAGTTCATTTATAAGCCGGCCCCCCAAAATGGATAGGTAAAAATAGCAGAAACTGTATGATCCTTTCATAAGCCGACCCTATATTTCAGGGGTTGGAAAAGTTTGGTTGGTAACCCGCTGGCAGGTTGGGACATTTCGTATACTTGAAGTGTCTGCAGGTGGGAAGTGGCATGCCATTTCCTGCAGCTCCCATTGGCTGGGAACTCTGGCCACAGGGAGCTGAGGGGCTCCATGCCTGCAGACACTCCAGGTAAACAAAACGACAATGTGTTAGATATTCAATTCAATGATTACATAGAGTTTAAAATCATTAAATTTTGGTGTAGACCCATTTATAAGCCGTCCCCCACTCTTTGATGCATCACTTTTTTACCAAAAACATTCGGCTTATGAACGAGTATGTACAGTACACTGTATGTACACTCATATGTTGTTCTCCTGATTATTTTCGGTCAACTGATACAAACAATGAATGTTAACAAATCTATTATAAATAGTGAAGTTGATGTAATGCTACTTACTATTCCAACACTAAGATGATTTCATTGTTCATTTCATAGACTTCATGGAGATTAACTACACGAGGATTAGACTTTGTTAATTCAAGCACAGCAATTTCATGTAAAATTTCTGCTTTGCAGTCCTGTCCTCTTCTCCTCTTCTTTAGAAATTTAGCTGCATATTCTTGGCCTGTGGATTTAGCTATACATTTTCTAACCACAGCACATCTTCCTCTGCAAAGAGAATGGAAAAGATTAAGATTTCTTTAGTGAAAATTATGACGATTACACTGAAGCTTAGATATGGGTACTTCACAAATACTTAAGATAAATAGTTGTTTGCAGTGTTGTTGTAGCTGTGTTGGTCCCGGGATACAAGAGCAACAAGGTAGGTGAGCTAATGTATTATTGAGCCAACTTCTGCTGGTGAAAGAGAAGTTATCAAGCTCCAAAGACCACTTTTTTGGGTCCTGAAGATAAATAAGTTAATATTTTTCCAGTACATTAGTCTCCAAAGAGAATTACGTGTTCAAAAACAAGTAGTTAGGCAGCACTTATATAGCATGGTTTCACTGTGAGCTACAAAACCAAATGGCAAGTTCTTTCAGGCATCTAGGAAACTATAACTGTATTTCTTCAATGTTTATGGATTAAAACATTCTCAGACATGAATCCATGGTAATACAATATTTAACCAAAAATGAAAAATGAAGGTTCATATGCAATCAGGTTGCAGTAATGAACTAAAATTAGTCATTTTTCTACATAAGCAACTGTTACGACAGAGATGTTATGCAATCGTGAACAAAAAGGGAGATAGTCCACAAAAGAATCTCTTCCACAGGTTGGACCACCTCTCAATAGTTCGAGTATCCTGGCTAGTGTACTGTTGATTTATTGAAAGAAACACTATCATTTCAGCAAATATCGGATGTACTAATATTATAGTAAGATTAGAAATCACTTCCATCTATTAAGGGGCTTACAATGTCCAGTTCAAGTTAGCTAAAAAAAATTAAATGTGCACATAAACACATTTTGCATATGTAGGGCATTTGATGCCAAGATCTCAAAGTGCTGCACACACATTTAAGATTCACTCCTACTCCTCTGGCACAGCTTAATAGTTATAAAAGTTTCTCTATTTGTCATGTTTATTTTAAGACAATTTATTTCTAATTTAGGATTAAGTAATTTGTGGGAATTACAGATAGCCTCCATTTAATTATATTAAGGTTTCACTAAAAGTGCGCCTTATTGGGAAGAAGCTCCCAAGAAGTGTATGAGATTTTCAAGGCCCATAAATTCCCTCCATACACAATTCTCAAGATTGCAAACAAAAGCTTCAGCTTTTGTGCATTTTTATAAAAATCAATTCTTACGTGTTTTGTTTGTCTATTTTAAAAACAAACTGGAAAGCTGAGTTACAATATGAACTTTTAGATGGTTAAACTCTGGCATGGACAAGCAAGAGACTTGCCCAGGTTTGTGCAGCAAGTCAATGATAAAACCAGAAATACAATCCAGTAATCTTGTCACTCAGTCCTGCTTTTTAGCTGCTAGACATCATTCTTCTTCTTGAATATAGTACAAAGACAAAGCGTTCTGTTCCATTTCCTTGACAACTGTTAAGTATAGAAGCAAAAATATGTTTTGGTAAAGACAAGTTTTTAGAAGAAAGCCACATACTGTTTCTAAAAACCAAGCTGACCTTTTAGAAAATTAGAAAAAAAAAAATGTACTTCCTAAGCCAAGTTATAAACTCCTGAAAAAGCAAGGTTTATGATCACAAGGACATTTCCTACAGTGCCTAGTTCCACAATTTAATTATGAAGTATTTTCAGACTTAGACAAAAAAATTGCATGGACTTTTAAGAACTGAGACATAATGAAATAAAATTAAAAATTTCAAATGGTGTAAATATGAAGAACTTTCTAAAGTTTTATATACAAAGATCAGCACACTGTATATTTTCAGAGTTCATATACATCACTGAGTGTGCAGATGATGCCTTTCCACATGTATGTAAATTCTATCACCTATTCACACAAAAGATAATATTTGAAAAGGTCATGTGCAAAACTGGATTCTGGGTTGAGGCCCCTGTTGAAGTCTGAATCAAACTCACTACCAAAAATATACCCATGCTGCTTATCAAAAACAGTTTTCATTTGCAGGTAATATTAAATACACCTTCCAATTAGTATAAAATCTGATGAATTAAGAAATGGGGTAAAATTCCACAAGTTTCTAGTATTTATTGTTAAAAATATTGACTAAATACTCCCTCACTATTTTGCAACAGACCAGATAGTGAAATAATTAAGAACAAAATGTTGCTTTAAAAAAACCCAAAACCACATTCAAAGGGCAGAAACAGATAGGGGTGCATATCGTGTAAAAGTCAACAATTAGTTAAAAGGTGTTCTTAACCTGAGATGCACACCCTCTCATGCCAGATAATTTGAAATGGCTAACTGCATTCCCAGCTGTGAAAATGCTTTGCAATAATCTGTTGTTTAACAGGAATCAGTTGAATTCTATAACAAATAATAAAATTTGAAGATAAATATATTTTGGTGGATATTTGTCTTGCCCTACCAACCACAACTTAAATATTTAAAAAAAAAAAGAGGAACCATTTAAGTTTCATGTAAACAGTCAGAGCTTTCCTGCTAATTTCCTGAACATCTTCCTTCCACTTAGTGAACACTAGTTTTGAAAAGTCACTAACAGTATCTCATGAAGAGATGATACATGAATTATTACTAATAAAGGTTATTGCTTTTTATTTGCAATGCACCACAAATTTAAACTTGTGCTAATTAAGAAAAAAACCTGTAAGATGAGTTAAGACTGAAACAATAAAAACATAAGAATGGCCATACTGGGTCATTTATCCACATTAAATTTCATTTGCCATTTTATTGCCCAATCACTTAGTTTTGTGAGATCTTTTTGAAGTCCTTCACAGTCTGCTCTGGTCTTAACTATCTTGAATAAATAAATATATCAGTAAGTTCAAGGAAAGATACTTTTTGATAAAAAAATCTGTAGAAAGGCAGGAAATTCATTATATTTTAACAATGAAATACAAAAATGAATAGTTAAGATAATCCCTGGTAAACCACCACCATGCACACAGGGCACGCAGAAATACATTTAATGAAGTTTCATAAGATCTACATCAGGTGTCTCAAATACACGGCACGCAGAGTTATTTCCTGCAGCCCGCCATAGATGCTGACTCCACTGGCAGCCAAGCACCCCTCCTCCTTCTGCCCCCCCCCCGCAGCACGCCACGTCCCCGCTCCTCCGCCTACTTCCCAGTGCTTCCCTCCGCCAAACAGCCATTTGGCAGCGCTTAAGGGGAGGAGCAGGGACGCAGCACGCTCAGGGAAGGAGGCGGAGAAGAGGCAGGGCCGGGATTTGGGGAAGGGGGTGGAATAGGGGCAGAGAGGAGGCGGAAACCTTGGGGAAAGGGTTGGAAGGGAAGACGCTGTTAGCTGGATCAGCAAAACATAACCCACCTCTGGCCCTGCTGCTGCCAGCTCCCCACCACGTGTTCTGGGGAGGAGGGCAGGCAGGCAGGCTCTCGGAGCTGCTATTTAAGGCAGTGTTTACAGTCACTCTCGTTCTGGGGGTGGGGAGGTCTGCTGCGCGCATTTCAATGAGCCGTTCCCACAGTTCTCTGAAGTTTACCCAAGTCAAACTGCCCAAGCTTGACAGACAGCCTTGCTGCTCCTCGCACCCAACCAAGCCATTGAGCCTGCTCTTCCTGCATCCCCAATCCTCCCCTCCAGCTATACCCCGACTCACACCAACCCTCAGCCAGCCCCTTCGCCACTCTTCAAATCTCCAAACACACCCACCACTGAAATCAGTCTCCATTGATCCCATGTGCAGTGTGAAACGCTGGGGAAGAAGGGAGCCGGGAAAGCAGCAACAGCCAGTCACTGGAAAAAGCCCTTTTCCTTTAACACTGGGAGGGAGGGAAAGGGAAGGTGAATCAAAGAGAAATATTTGATTATTTGGGGGAGAGGGGAAGAGAACAGGAATCTTGCATCTTCCAGCTTACAAAAGCCAAGCCTGTTCCCCGCCCCTCTCACCCTCAACAATGCCTGGGTGGGAAAGAAATCCCCAATCCTCCTACGGGACGCGGACACTTCAACACAGGTGCTGACCGCTGAGTAAATTCGCTCAATAGAGGCCTACAACTCCCAGCATGCTCTACTCCACCTTCTACCAAGCTGCTGCCTTAGAGATGGAGCAAGGCATGCTGCGAGTAGTTGGGAACAACGTTTGTTAAAAGTGTTAACGTAGTTTGTATGAATAGTTACTTTAAAAAGTTCCTGTCATTACAGCAATGTTGATAGACTGTTAGTATAGAAGATCATCATCAGTGTTACTGACCACATAAGGAATAGTTACAGGTGTTTATATTTTATTAAAACCCCTCTCTGCATTACAGTTTTTAAAAAGTTAATACATTGACTTTTAATAGCATACTATATTACCCTTCATTTTTGACTATACTTTTGTATGGTTGTTTGAAAAGGTTTCAGTGATGTGGCCCTCGGGCCAATGTACTAATCCTCATGTGGCCCTCATGGTGATTTGAGTTTGAGGTCCCTGATCTACATCAATGTACTCTGTCCCATTTGACATGTGAGATTGAAACGTTTTGCTAAAGACTTCCTGCTGAATATGCCATTTCTTCACTGTCCCCCCGTTAACACCTTTGTCACGTGCAATGAATAGTGCAGCCTTCTCCATCTCTGATCTCCCCACTCCAATCTGCCTAAAACATGACTACTGGGATCACACTCTCTCTGCTCCAAGCACATCACCCCATCCTTAGAATCCCTTCATTGGCTATGTGGCCCTTATCATAACAAATTCAAGCACTTCCTCACCTACAAAACCATACATTCTACATCTTCATTTTTATTTCCAGATATTTCCCATTCTTCTCTCCAAACTCCTCCTTTTGTGTCCTTCCTACACTTGGCTTTGTGCCTCCTACCATGCTGCTCCCAACCCCCAAAGCAGACCAGGCTGTCTTTCTTCAGGCAATCTATACACCAGCGCTTCCCCCAAGTGTGGGCAAAGACTAGCAGGGGGAGGATGGAGAAAGGGGGCAAACAGGTCTCTTGCTTTGTTCTCCAGATTTTCAGCTTGCATTTAGAACAGCAAGTCTCTAGATAATGGGATTACAAAAAAAAACTTTGAAAATATGATCAGAGTAACCAGTGAGCTATGGTTGTCTGAGATTCCAGTATTTCACTAATACACAGAATGTATGAAAGGAGAAGTAGTATCGTACAATGAAGAGCTGGACAGTCTACTTCAAGTGATTGTCCATTTTGGGTAGCCCTTTAACACCACGAAATGGTAGACTGAAGGTGGGACTTAGCTTTCAAAGGTTTAGGAAATGTTCCTTCCACCCTTCCTTATAATTACTCCTCACACTATCCATTTTTTGAAAATTTTCCATGTCTTATTTAGATTATAACCTCTTCAGCATCTTTCTGAAGCATGTGTATGTAAGAAAAAAATCATGCTCCCTGATACACATGTAGAGGAGATCCTGTGTACACAAATCTACACACACGCGTGTGGAATGGGCTGGCAAGCCATCTATATGTCATCTTCCCTAGATACCACATAGACCTTTCCATTTGTCTGGGGATATAGAACAGAGGAAGAAATGCATTTCATTTCCTCCACATGCTCCACCTTCTGGAGTCTACTAGAAAAGATAACACAAGCTGGGGTTATATTACTCTTTCAACAAATACCACACTGCAGCTGGGATTTCTTTTCCATGTGAAGTTACATCCCTTTCCCCCCCAAACCCATCACATAATAGAATGTTCTTACCTTCCTAGTTCTTTAGGTTCAAGCATGTAAAAATCGTAAAAATTATCCATCTTGATTTGTGTCTGAAGAGATGTGGACAAGCCTAGAAGGCTTTTGCTCTCCAACTTTCTCCTGGACATAATTAACACAAGGTCTTCTCTCCTCTGCTGGTTATCTATTTTCACCTGTCAAAGCAATATATGTATTTAAACATGACCAATACTACAAAAATCCCACTGCTACACAGCAGGAAAAGTCATCTCATAAGGCTATGTCATCAAAAATAGCTGTTTTAGCACCTTTGGTTTTTCACATCTCTTAAAAAGAATGTTTTAACCAATAAGAATAGAGACCACTTATGAACTGAAGTCAATGGATAACAGGCTGAGCTATGGCCATATAAAAACTGTTTGTGACACATTTGTTAATACAACATCTAAAAGGGCCTCCCTGTTCTTACCATGTCTATCAAAATTGCAAAGAACATAGGAGACCAGAGGAATATTTTGTATAAGAATTTCATAAAAATAAGTTCTCATTGTTGAGAGTTGTATATTAAAGGATTACCACACAACATTAAACCAGTGAATAAATCAGCACACCTTTCCCAGGCTTATGAGTTCTATGTTCTATGTTCTTATAATTAGGTGAGGTTATTTAGAACCTACTCACGTGCATGTAGCATCTCAGCTCTGTTACCTGGGTAATATGCTGCTACACAAGTTTATTAAGATACACTCTCCAACATTATCTCCATTAGCTGCCTATAAAACAGCAGATTATAACGCAGTACTGCACTTTTCATAGCCTGTGTTTATGTAGGCCATAGCTACATTCAAAGTCATCTTTTTGGTCCTTGTCCTGCACTTCCATACTATGTGCCTTAGAAACCTCACCATCGTGGTACCTCTCAGTCACGTCAATACTCAGTAGGGAATTTCTTATTAAAATTCCTCGGATTAAGAAGGGTGATACCATGGTTTGGAAGGTTGGAACCAAGAGTCTTCATGCTACTCTGGAGTATCTCTGATCCATTTCCTTGAAGGGGAAAGGCCAGGAAAGCTATCAGGCTGATTGTGGCTCAATTCCAGATCAAAGCATAGACTGAGAGGGCTTCCAATGGTGAGAACAATGGCTTGATTAAGCAAACAGCTCAAAGGGTGAGACATTTCCTGGAAAACCAATAGGTGTTCAGGAGGAAGTTCAAACTTCTCTGGTGAGATTTATGTTGCTAGGAAAATGGGTTTATCCACATAAATGGAAAAATGTTCTTTCCTGCAAAAGGAAAAGAAAAAACCAGCTGCGACCCGCAGCTTTCCTTAAAAACACAAACACAAACAGCCCATATCCAGTGCAGCATGAGGGGCAGATTAAAATGAGGATGTTCCAGTGGCTTGATGCAATGAACCTGAGCCATCACAGTAACTATGTTTCCAGTAAGAATCAATGGCTCCAAAGCAGCAGCAAGCAACTTAAAATGAGATTTCAGGCATTGAACTGATGGCCTTGAATCTGGGGCAGGGTATGGTTCCATAATATGGCCCTGGCACTCAATGTCACCCTTTGCTGTAGCTCTGATTTCTGCATAGGATTGCTTTTGCACTTCAATATGCACATCCAGAAGTGCTGGAACATTAAGGCTATGCTCTCAAGGACTGGCTCTTTCATCTGACACATGTGAGGCCAAGCTTTTATGCTCTGCCACAGCCAACCTCCACCAATTCACAGTGACCAGCACCTTAGACTCCTTGGCTTGGGGCAAATCTAACTGTCCTGGAACCTTGCCAGACTTTTTAACCTGGGGGTCAGAGCTGAGTCTGGTCTTCCAGCACTTACAGAGACCTGCATTTCAGACCTGGAAGGTTTAACCAGTGATGGTTCCTACGACAGCATAGGTTGGAAGAGATTCTGATGCTCCTTTCTGGTCCCAGAGTCAAAAGTGTTGCATATGAAACAACAAGAAACTAGATGACCTTCCTCCACATCAATACAAGCAGGCAAGATGATGCATATGTGCATCCAAAGCAGAAAGAAACAGCAAGACAAAATGCACATCTCAAACTCTGGTTTCTCTGTCTCCAGTTCCAATGTATCAGAACCAAGTACTCATGCCAGGGCACTAATAGCCTTAGACAAAAAAAATAAAAAACACAACAAGAAACACAGAGACCTAGCTAAGTAAAACCTAGCTAAACTAAGGCAGATGTATCACTGGGAACACTCCATTCTGACAAACCTGAGTCCATGAACCTGGTAAGCTTTCTGGTCTCTTTGCCTCTGCAGTTGGAAGAGACTGAGGCAGCCAGCGCTCAACCCCATTCCCTTTTTTATAGCCCATCCTTCAAACTGCCCTTCCTAAATTTTAAAGACTGAAACATCCAGCCTATTTCAGGGGAAAATATGTTCTAAACCATGTGAAGCAGTATAAATGCATGCAATAAGAGTCTTTGACATAATTTGAGGAGTCATTGCAAACCAGTTTCTATGCTACTCTGAATATCTTAATGTTTGGTTTTTAACATCCGAAACAAAAATTTAAGTTGAACATGTAAATGCTGATACTGCAATCAAGTCTGCACAGGCTGACCCGTGCACCTGAGGAGACTACCAAGGAAGGCAAAAAGGATCCGGCACATGGATCCAATTGCAGTACTCGGGCCTCACTTTAAATTTAGATGTCTTTATATAGACATCAAGGTTATTGAAATGAGGGCATTTGAGATATTCAGGCTGCACTAATAGAATAAGTCTCTCAATTACTCACTGCTTGTTGAAGGATACACAGTTATGCCAAAGCCATAGAACAGCAAGTAGCGATCTTTCATACAGTATGGTAAGCGTGATGCAAGATCTGAACAGGGTTACTTAAGGACAATAGCAAACAAACAAAAAAACCAAATAAAGTTAAAACATGTTTTTGAACAGTTAAAAATGTAAATCAATAGAAATGTCTAAGACTATTTTTGAAAGTTCAACAGTATCTAGTGGAGTCTCGAAGGGGTCTGCCTCGAGTCCAGTACCATTCGATATTTTCATTATGACTCAGATAATGGAGTGGAGAGTATGCTTCAAAAAAACCTGTGGCTGGGAGGAGTTGCAAGCACTTTGATTAAAAGGATTAGAAATCAAAATGACCTTGACAAACTGGAGAATTATTCTGCAATCTACAGGATGAAATTCAATGCAGATATGTGCAAAGTGCTACACTTAGAAAGGAAAAAAAAAAAATCAAATGCATCACTACAAAATGGGGATTAACTGACTAGGTGGTAGTATTGCTAAAAGCAATTGGGGGTAATAATGGCTCACAAATTGAATGTGAGCCAATAATGATGCAGCTGCAAAATAATAATAAAAAACCTAACATCCTGGGGCATATTAACTGGAATGTCATGTGTAAGACATGGGAGGTAATAGTCCTGCTCTGTTCGGTACTGTAGAGGCCTCAGCTTGAATACTGTGTCTTGTTATAGGCAACACACTTTAAGAAACATGTGAACAGACTGGCGAGAGTCCAGAGGAGAACAACGAGGAAAGGTTAAAAAAACTGGGAATGTTTTAGTCTTGATAAGAGACTGAGCGGGTACCTGCCAGTCTTAAAGCGTGTTAAGGGCGGTTATAAAAAGGACAGTTTTCAGCTGTTCTCAATGTCCACTAAAGGTAATACAAAAAGCAATGGGCTTAATCTACAGTGAGGAAGATTTAGGTTACATATGAGGAAAATTTTTCTAACTATCAGGATAGCTTAGTACTGGAATAGGTTACTAAATGAGATTGTGGAATCCCCATCATTGGGAGTTTTTAAGAACATATGACACAAACACTTATCAGGGATGATCTAGCACATTTGGTCCTGCTTCAGTGAGGAGGGCTGGACTAGAAAACCTCTTTAGGTCCCTTCCAGCCTTACATTTCTATGAATAGATGATTAAACAACTTCAGTGTCAGCAGTTTATCTTCCAATTTGGGGGTGGAGGAGGGAAACAACAAAAGAAATATCGTATCTTCATCTCCTTCAAACCAGTTATCGTTCATATCGAACACATTCACATCAATAGTGTGAAATCACCAGTTCTCTGAATTTATACATTCAGAATGGAACTACTTTGACTCGTATTTATTGGCTATGAGAAATAACACTCATTAAATCTAGCTTGAGGATTCTTCAAAGAAGTCTGTGTCATGGTTTAAAAGTTTTGTCAAGTTTTTTAATTAAAATATAAAGGGAACACAATTTAGGCCAAACACAACATATTAAAAGACAACTTCAAAAGTGTTATGTTATAAACAAGTCTTTATTTATCCATTTTAGTAATAGCAACTTAGATTATGAAAGTGAAATAATGTTGAAAATCCAATTTGTCACTACTTATACTGGCTTTAAACTTTAATAGCCCAAATGGAACAAACTGTAGTTTCACTTTGAGGTTCTTAGTACTGCATTGTTTTGGTTTCAAACTTGCAGTGTGAGTTTTTTCACTAGAATTTTAGAAATTGTAGAGACATATCTACAGTTTTGTAAATATATTTAGGATTAAACACTTTTTAAAAGTTAAATTGTGCCAACTTTGGCATTCCTTTTACATTATGACCAGATAACAAATGCAGCTTTTACAAAAATAGTAGTTACTTGAGAATATGAAGGGGGGAAAAAGCACACCACTGTTCATGTAAGAATATTGTCTTATGCTCTGCTACTGAAGAGCCAGTGGGGAAACAAACTAAATTTAAAAAGTAAGCCACAGAATAATGCCAAATATCATCACATGATATTGGTACAAGAAAACAGAGATGCCACATGATGACCCAAATCTGCACATGTAGGACTGTGAAATCACAAAAGTCATAGAAGTGTAGGACCTCAATAGGTCACCTAGTCCAGTCCCCTGCACTCAAGGCAGGACAAATATGCAATGTGTTCACAGGATCAGGCACAGTTTTTTCAACTCCAATGGAAACAAGGGCAGTTAAGTAAAGAAAATTTAAAATTTATATAAATTTAATGTCTTCAAAAAGAAAAATTAAGAGTAACAAAACATTTTTAAACATAAAGGTTCAAGCATTTCATTTTTTTGCTAGTGTTAGACATATTTCAAGCATGAGTTGAGGGAGTAGGTAAAAAACCTGAGAAAATACAACAAAATGTTATTTATCCAACTAAAACTAATGAAAGATGTTAAAAAAAAAAAAAAGAAAGCTCTATTCGGAGCTGGGAAGCTGCAGTTTCAGCATTTGTGAACTACATCAGGACAGCATATGAAATGGTATGTCTAGAATTAGAAGAGTGTCTGAGTGCATTCTCAAGGGAGTAAGAAGTATGACCCACAACGTCCATAGCCTTAAAATGATGTCCAGAACTCTCACAGGCAAGGGCTTCTCTTGCTGCTGTGGAGTACTGTAGGGAATTATGGTTACAAAAAGCTTCCCAGATGGTAAAGTCATTAACCCTGCCTCACACCAAGCCCCATCCTCTGCTAAGTTTTGTTTTACCCTTTATTTTAGGCCCGCGTTGCCCACTTCACGTGCCAGTAACAGCTAAAAACACAGGAGTAATTCCTGGGTGGAAAGGACGGAACTAAGTAGAAAGGCCCGGACTCCTCCACTGTTCGCAACGTCTCTTCAATACTGAGCATAACAGCGCTTAACCCCAACCCGCCCCTCTTCCCACCTCGGTCTCAACTCGCCAGCGGCGCAGCACTCACTAGTCTTGACAAGGGCCTACCAGGAGCGGCACCTAAGGCGTTTCAGAGACCGGCGCTCGGCCCGAGAGGTTCTTCCTCCGGGCCGCCTCTCCGAGCGCTACGGCTGAGCCCCGCGGGCCCGGGGCGCGCTGCTGGGAGGGCGAGGGGCGAGTCGCCCGCAGGTGGGCACTGAGGGAGCAGCGTGCGTGGGAGAACGGCCCGCCCGGCTGCCCTCGGCTAGGGAGCCCCCTGGCAGTCACCGAGCCTGCGGCGAGCGTTGTGCCGCCGGTTCCTCGGGCGGGTGCCACCCCCCGGCAGGGTGACAGGGCTGGGCGCCACTCGCCCCAGGCTTAGCGACGCTCCGGCTGCTCCCGCCCCGACCCTACGCCGCGGGGGCTCCCCCAGCCGCAGAAGGAGGAAGGGGCCACCCGCGTCGGTGGCTCTCGGGGAGAGACCCCGGCCGGGGGCAGCATGGAGGCGCCCCCCGTCTCGGAGTGTCCCATCCGCGCAGTGGCCAGAGTCTCCCGGGCACTTACCGCGAAGCGCCCCGCTCCTCACGCGCCCCCACAAACGGACGGCGCCGCCCTCGCGCTCGGCACGGCCCGGCGCCCCAACCGCAGCCCGCACAGTTGGCGTTTGAAAAGCGCAACCCGGCGGCTACAGCTGCAACGGCGCCGGCCCTACAGCCCCGCCTCTCCCGCTAGCATAGAGCCAATCCGCGCCGGCTGTGGGCGGGGCCTTCCCTCAGTGATTGGCAGGAACTCCCTCGCATGGGGAAGGGCCATGGGAGCCCCTCACTTTCGAAGGCATGCGATGGGAAGCCCTAGGGGCGAGGGAGTGGGACAGAGGGATGATGGGGAAATGGAGGCACGCGAGAGGGATCAGAGCACATGGGGCCAAAGGGCCAGGCAGCCCCGGCAGTGCAAGAGTTTAGTATCAGCTCTGCCCCACTGGCTGGGAGTTACTGGCCCCAGGGAGGAAGCTGACCCAGTGCTCGCCAGAGGCAGAGGTGATGCTGCCGATGGTATGACAGCATTCTTTGCTAGTACACAGGACCATGGTGTAACTCGGGCTGAGTGGGAGGAAAGGCAAGGCTTGGACTGGAAAAACCACTACCAGCAGCTTTGTGGAGAAGGGGACTTGCCCCATTTTAAATCTTCCTGGTAGATCCTCTTTCTTCCACCCTTTGTTCACCACATTTCTATGTCCCCTCCCACACTTTTGCCCCCCTCACAGGTAGCTCCTACATGCCGTCATATCAACTCACTGAGATTTACATTGTCAGGTCACCTCTGATTTCCCTGATATATTCAGGGAAATATCAAACCCGCTCAGGAACTAGTAAGGGAACAGAAAATCACTAAAAAACAAGTAGCAAATGTAGCTTTATTAACCTGCATCTTGCTAGTTAGGGAGACTATCCCAAGGAAGATAACACTACATCATGAGCCCTGCCATTTAGACCCTCAGAGAAGAAATGATGCAGCCACTTTAAAAACTGAATTGTTTTTTAAGGCATTTAAGACTGAAGGGCGGTACCCCGACTTACTGTATGTCGTCGCTGTAGCTTCGTTGACTTAGTGCCTGTTGATTGGGTCCAAAGTCTTTTAAAACTTTATCCACCACTTCATTTCCCTACTCTCGTGGAGGGAAGTTGAAGACAGTGATTACTATACATTCTTTCCTTTTACTTATTTACTTTTTTATTGGTTACACGTGTGCAAATGCAATAGCTGAGGGGCATGTTTCCAAAGCTTCTGGAGATAAAGCAGAAGAACTGGTAACTCCTCCCCTCCATACTTGCTATGTGTATAGTACTAGATTGGGGTAGGTAACCTGTGGCATGCAAGCTGATTTTCAGTGGCACTCACGCTGCCCTGGTCCTGGCCACCGGTCCCGGGGGCTCTGCTGCTGTCCTGGGGTATCAGCTGCCAGCTTGGGTTCCGTCCGCCGGCCCCGGGTCCCGGCCACTGTCCCGGGGACTCCACTGCTGGCCCGAGGTTCCGGCCACTGGCCCCTTGCCAGCTGGGGTTCCGGCGGCCGGCCCCACTCAGCCTGCTGCTGGCCCCGGCCACCAGTCCAGGGGGCTCTGCTGCTGACCTGGGGTTCTGGCCACCGGCCGGGGGCTCTGCTGCCGCCGGCCCCAGCCTGGGGCAGTGAGGGGTGCAGACAGGGGCAAGAGGGGGGCGCAGCTCAGCACCCCCACCTTAAAAATTGTTCCAGTGCCACTGTGCTGGGATATTTTTACGTCCTGATTTGCTGCTTACATCACTATCACACCACGTGGAACAGCGCACTGCATTTGACGTTGAGATTAGAATGTACATGCAAGAACTGGAATCAGAATTTTCTGACAGATTTCAAGATTTCCAGCAATTTGGCCCAATGCTTTCTTTTCTAATTAAACCTGAAAACTTCAACGAAAGCAACTTGGATTTGTCTGTATTTCAGTGGATGGGTGTTGATTTCAAAATGCAGCTCATTCAGTTAAAAAGCTCAGAATTGTGGGCATCAAAGTTTGGCGATCTACAGAGTGCACTTAAAGCTACCACGAAGATAACGGGGCCTCTATTCTGACCTGCTAGACGTCCCTGCCAGTGAAATTTAACTGTTTGAAGAAAATTGCGTTTGCAGTGCTTTCAGCATTTGGATCCACATACCTGTGTGAACAGGATTTTTCACACATGAAATCTGTCCTCTGTCCCTCTCAGGGCCGGTTAACAACTGATTGCTCAGAAGCCTGTGTGCAGCTTAAAGTATCCAAATACGTGCCAGACATTGGAAAACTAAGCGAGGAAAAGCAAGAGCAAGGATCACACTAAACTGATAAGATCTGCATTTTAATTTAAGTTTAAATGAAGCTTCTTAAACATTTTAAAAACCTTATTTACTTTACATACAACAATAGTTTAGTTATATATTATAGACTTATAGAAAGAGACCTTCTAAAAACGTTAAAATGTATTACGGGCACTCGAAACCTTAAATTAGAGTGAATAAATGAAGACTCGGCATACCACTTCTGAAAGGTTGTGACCCCTGTACTAGATCCACTAAAGTATTCTTCCCATACAGAATATATCATATATTCCCTTGTCAGTTAATCATTTTTAATCTTAATATTGAATGAGGTTTAACAATATGTACACAAATGGTAGCATTGGAGTCCTAGAACTTGGAAAGAATAAAAAATGACAATGTTATGGAGGAAATATTAGGTGAAGACCACTAGAGGATGCCAAAAAGTGCATAGCACTCCAGTTGGAGGTCATATCATTTGAATCATGGAAGGTCAAGTCTAGGCAAAATCATTCAGTATTGTGGATTGGACATTTTCTTACCTGATCATTTCCTTTCTGCAAGCAGAGTCACCCACAGTTCTGCAACATATGGACTATTCCAAAAATTTGTAGAAAATAATTAGTAATAATAATTCCAATGCTAACCAAGTAACTATGTACAGTAAGTCCTCGTTTATATGGTAACTATCCAAATAGTTGGAGAGCTGTCCAGGGTGGGCAGATGCTGCTAGCAGAAAGGAAATTATTGGGTAAGAAATTTTCCATTCTGCTAACATCTCCCACAATTCTGCTACATGTGGGAAGTAGCAAGCAGTGGACAGGAATGGGGAGGGATAAGAGAACAAACAGAAAATAAACCCTTCAGGATTGCTCAGATGGCAAGGTTATTACTGGACCACCTCCTGCAGTACCCTCCTGCCAAAGCAGGCCTCAGGAAGACAGAAAATCCACTTAATAGCATCTGATAAAGGTGTTAATTGATGTCCAGGTTGCTGCTCTGCAATAGAAGCTTATGCTCTTTCAGCCCCTGAGATTGCCATAGGATTTCCTTCTGGAACAGCCACACTGGATGCCTAGTAGAACTCAAGGACACAGTCTGATCCATCTGGCCAGGGCTAGCTTGGTTACTTTAAGGCCCTGACACCTTGAGTGAAAGGAAACAAACTCCTTGTGGATTCTGTGTGCTTGATATAAATCTTTCGTGCTCATCTGACATTCAAGGTGTGCCATAGCTTCTGAGTTGGTTGCTGTGGCTTTGGACAGAATGAAGAGAGGAAAATCTCCTGTGAGGCATAAACAAGATAATTTACTTTAGGCAAGAACATTACTGGAGGTCTTAGCAACACCTTATCATCATAGAATGTGCAGTAAGGTTCCTGCACAGATAAGGCATCCAGTTCTGAAACTCATCTGGTAGACGTGATGGCGACCATACCAGATTTTGATGGAGAGGTAAAATGATAATACAGATGTTAGAAGTTCAAAGGGATGGGTGGTTAGGGCTTTCAGCACCAGTGGTAGGTCCCACTTATGGAAGCTTGGTCTGACTTCTGGTCTGGCCAGTCTGTCTGCTCTGAGAAACCTGGATAATTCAGGGTTTTTGACCAGGGAGTCCTAAGATCCTGCAAAACAGTATGCTACTGAAGGCTGACACCTTGTGTGCTATGGTGCTTGGCTGATGTCTTTTAATCACTCCTCCTTGAAGGAAGTCTAGAGTAACTGGATTTAGTCTCTACTCTTGACATCAAGCACTGAATTTGGCCCAGATGAAATAATAGGCTTTTAGTATGGAAGCTCTCCTAGAAGACTGCAGAGTCCCTATCATGTTGGAAGATAGGGCAAGCACAGCTAACACTTCCCTTCCAACAGTCAGGCTGCCAGATGAAAATGGTCTGGGTCCAGATGGATGAATGATCCAGGTCCAGATAGGCGAATGGTCTTTATTAAAGGATGTCTGGCCTCACAGTAGCTGCAATGGTGGTTTCAGCTTTGAGTTCTATGATGTAAAAGAACCAGGGTCTCCTTGGCCAGTGCAGAGTTAGCACAATCACCCTTGCTTCTTCTTGCCTGAACTTTTTGATTACTTTCTCTATGACAGGTAAGTGCAGGAAGGAATATAGCAAGCCTTCAGGCTATCTGTGTGACAGGGCATCTGTCCCCACAGATTTGGGGTCTGCAAGGTCTGATAAAGTATTTTGATTGTTTTGCATTCTTGCAATTGGCAAACAGCTCTGCTGAAGGAAGACAGTGTCAGTGGTTTAGGCACCATTCTGAGTTGTTATATTGCAATGACTGAGCCCATCTGCCTTTGGGTTCAGCTCTCCTTTGAAGTGGATCACCTTTAAGAAAGGAAGAGTAATTTTTGCCCACTCAGTTTTCTCCATTGCTTCTGCACATAGACCTACTTTCCTTGTCCTTCCTTGGTTAAGGACATAAGACTGGCCATACTGAGTCAGATCAATGGTCCATCTAGCCCAGGATCCTGTCTTCCAACAGTGGCCAGTGCCAGATGCTTCAGAGGGAATGAACAGAACAGGGAAATTATAGTGTGATCCATCCCCGATCATCCAGTCAAGGCTTAGCAGTCAGGGGTTTAGGGACACTCAGAGCACGGGGTTGCATCCCTGACCATCTTGGCTAATAGCCATCAATGGACTTATCCTCCCTAAAAAAATTTTTTTTTAACCCAGATATACTTTTGGCCTTCACAACATCCCCGGCAGCAAGTTCCATAGGTTGGCTGTGCGTTGTGTGAAGAAGTACTTTCTTATGTTTGCTTTAAATCTGCCGTCTATTAATTTCATTGGGTGACCCCTACTTCTTTTGTTTATGTGAAGGGATAAATAATACTTTCTTGTTTATTTTATCCACATCATTCATGACTTTACAGACCTTTATCATATCCATGGTTGTCTCTTTTCTAAAATAAACAGCCCCAGTCTGTTTAACCTCTCCTCAAATGGAAGCTATTCTATACCCTTATCATTTTTGTTGTCCTTCGTTGTACCTTTTCCAATTCTAATATCTTTTTTGAGATGGGGAGACCAGAACTGCAGGCAGTATTCAGGTTTGTATGTGCAACCACGGCCATGTTGACTGACTGGACCACGATGTGGCACTTGCACATGGCTCTAGAATCTCAGAAGAGTTAGTTTGACTGCTCTGAATACTTGTGGTTCCTTTCCCCAGGGGTCCAGATACCCTGCACCTTCTGGGTCCCAGAGGTGCTCTCCATCCTTCAAGACTGGTATTGATGGTGAGAACCTGAGGGTCTAGAAGGCTTATGGAGAGATCCCTGTGGATGCTGCCCAGGACTGTCCACTGTCTCAGGGAGTTGCTGACCTGGTTCGGGATCAGTACCTGATCTTGAATGTGCTCCAGAATGGTCCTATACTTTCAGAAGCAAAGCTTGGAGGCAGTGGAGGTGTGATCTCACCCATGGGGTGACCTCTGTGCCCAAGACCAGAAGGCCCAGTAGTTGAAGGCACTAAGCTATGGTTGGGCTCCTGCACTTAACCAGCATGAATATCAGATCCTGAATCTTCTGGAACATGTCAAGTGATGGGTAGATCTGTGCTACGGATGTGTCTATCTCTACATCCAGGTGAATAATCCTTGTCAAGGGAATCAAGGAACTTTTCTTAGTGTTATCATGAATCGGTGCACTTGTAGAAGATTCAGAGTCTGGATCGTGGCACTGTGTGCTGTTGTCTGGCATAGGATTTGGATTAAGAAGTCACCCAGAAAGGGATACAGGTGAATACCTGGGATCTGAGTCTGGCTATGGTCACCACCAGCATGTTTGTAAATACCCAGTGGGCTAACGAGAGATTGAACGGCAGTGTTCAGTACTGGTAGAAATCTATGTTGTAAGCAAATCTCAGAAACCTGCAGTAGCAGGGGTGCACTGGATTGTGGAGGTACACATCTGCAACATCCACTGAGGTTAGGAAGTCCCCTTAAAACAGGGATGTCACTATCAAAGCTAGGTTCTCCAGCTGTAACTTTGTTTTCTTCATCCATTTAGTGAGTCTTTTGAGGTCGAGGATGACCCTGACTCCTTTGGTGCACTTCTAAAACAATTAAGAAGATGGAGTAAAACCCTAAGAACTATTTGGGGGGAACTCCTATCACTCCTCTGTCCAAGAGATGGGAGAACTTGTTATGGACAAGCTTGCACATGGCAGTGTTGCTGGTGATGGGAGACTGGATGAAGAAGGGATGGGGTGGAGCCCTTACCTCCAGGGAGTATCTCTGATACATTATCCCTTACTGTCTGTGGTAGAAGCAAACCAGTCATCTAGAAAGTGGGAAATCATGGCTCCCAAGCTCAGGTCTGGGCAGACTCGGCAGAGGCACATTCGCCCATTGTCATAATGAGCCCTTGGATGATGCAGGCATATCTCTAGGTTTTCACTCCTCAATTCCAAAGTTTTGCCTTGACATATCTTTTCATCTTTCCTTTGAAACCTCTGCGAGTGTGTCTGTCTGACAGTGGCCTTGTAGTCCCTTTTTAAAGCATTGAGTAGAGAGGGGAGAGACTGTTTAGGATTGGCAGTGTTTTCAGGCACTATCTTGTCCAATTTTTTTCCAAAGAGGAGAGATCTTGTAAATTTAGAGGAGCACAGGACTTGTTTGGAGTGAGTATCTACGTTCCATGGACAAAGCCATATGTGTCTCCTGGCTAGTGATCTACATTCTATGGCCCGGCAAAAAAACTCATAGCATCCATTGAAGCATCAGCCACAAATGCTCACGATAAGGAGGTTTTGTTACGTATAGACTTAAAACTGGGTTAGTCTCTGCCCCTAAGGGCTGTAAGGTCCTCCAGTCATGTGGCTTGAACAAAGCACTTGGCTGCCAGAGATGCTCTGAGGGTGGTTAAGGAAGCACCAAAGTCCCTTGTAAGGATTGCTTCAACCTTCCTATCCATTGGATCATTATGGGGAAATGTCCCTTTCGGAAGGAATAACCATATCCTTTGCTAGAAATGCCACAGCTGCATCAACCTTAGGCAAATCTGTGAGAGCATACTTTGGCTCTTGCAGCTTGTAGAATCTGAGAACATGCCTATTAATAGGTTTACCCTTTTTAGGAAATTTCCACTTCTCCCGGATTACTTCCTCAAAGATGGGTGCAGGGGAATTGCGCCTCAGGAGAGGTTTGGAAGGGAGGTATTTGCTCTGAGGCTTGGAACTGGATTGGGGATACAACTATTTTCCTATCGTTTCAAACTGCTAGAGGATGGTGGTGGGAAACTTCTTGTATTTTGTCTGTATCCTACTCAGAATCAGAGTCTGATAGCTCTCCTTCCTTGGTAGAGGAGGAAGTATCTGAGTCAGAGGGCAAATACCCTTTTTGTTTTTATTAATGATTATTATTTCATATAGGGACTAGAGACCTCAAGAAATTTCTCCCTCAGAGTTCTCCCTTGTAGACTCCCACTCTCCCAGGTTGGGGGATGGAGACTGTCAGAAATTCCTGACTCAAACTGGGAGGAAGGGGACTGACTGTGAGCCCTGCTTCTCTCTTCAGAGCACTTAGAAGGGCCGGCTCCAGGGTTTTGGCTGCCCCAAGCAGCCAAACAAAACAAAACAAAACGAAAGCCGTGATTGCAGCGGCAATTCGGCGTGAGGTCCTTCACTCCGAGCAGGAGTGAGGGACCGTCTGCCGAATTGCCGCCGAACAGCTGGACGTGCCACCCCTCTCTGAAGTGGCTGCCCCAAGCACCTGCTTGGTAAGCTGGTGCCTGGAGCTGGCCCTGGCACTTAGGACCCATCTCAGGGCTTGTGGTGGTACCAGAAGCCCTGCTAGAATTTTATTCTTATGCTCCTGAGTTGCCACAAGATCTACTCCCAGGGCTGGCTGAATCCTTAGAGCAGAACAGGAAGAAGCTCTGTGTTTTCTGGTCAGGCTTTTCTGTGGTGGAGTGCAGCTTCTTGGGAGGGATAAGGGTACGAACATACCTGTCTGACACACAGGTCCACGCCCGAACAGTACTAGGGTCAGCTGCTGAAAACAGGCCAGGCATGATTTGTCCTCTGTAGAGGCTGTTAAAGCTGCCTCACAGATGAAGCATATTTTAAGTTTAGCCTCATGCTTGTCTGCCTGTGTAACACCGACAGACCCCCCCTAGTCATCAGCGGGCAGGATCGAACCAGGGACCTCTGGAGCTTAGTACATGAGCCTTTACCGCAGGAGCTACCTGTTAGCTAAGGCTGTAGAGCAGACTCATTAATTGCTCTCTCAGTGGTCTCGGTGCCACTAGATGCGACAGAACACCAAACCCAGAAGGTGTGTGGATTACAGCTGCTCTGTCATTCCTGAAAGGGGCCAGAGGAGCTTGGCAGAGAAGTGCTGCAGCAGGGACTCTAGGTGGCTTCAGCCATGTGCTGCTAAATACCTGGTCAAGGAGTGGAGGAGAGAACAAAAAAGACTGCCCCTATTGTCCTCAAAAGGAAAAAAAGGTGTAGGAAAAATCAGGAGCAAAGACAAGTGCCACTGACTGATGCCACAGAGGCAAAAGATCTGCAGCAGGCTGGAGAATGGGGCATGGCTAGCACACGCTGTGCTACAGCTTTGAACTGCCTCCTGAAACTGTGGACAGGAGAGAAATAGCCCCCACACATAGGGTGACCAGATGTCCCGATTTTATGGTCTTTTTCTTATATAGGCTCCTATTACCCCCCACCCAGTCCCGATTTTTCACATTTGCGGTCTGGTCATCCTACCCACCACACAGCACAATTATGGGAGATGCATGGCTGCAAAAATGCACATTGGTCTCTGAGATACAGTAACTTCTCACTTAAAGTCATCCTGGTTAACGTTGTTTTGTTGTTACGTTGCTGATCAATTAGGGAACATGCTCGTTTAAAGTTGTGCAATGCTCCCTTCTAACGTCATTTGGCAGCCGCCTGCTTTGTCCACTGCTTGCAGGAAGAGCAGCCCGTTGCAGCTAGCTGGTGGGGGCTTGGAACCAGGGTGGACCGGCAGCCCTCCTATCAGCTCTCCGCTCCCCTAAGTTCCCTGTGCTGTAGCCTCCCAGCAGGCTATCAAGACAGTTCAGCTGTCCCTCCCCCCACTACCATGTGCTGCTCCTCCCCTCTGCCTTGGAGCTGCATCCAGAGACTCCTGCTTGCTGTACAGGGGAGGAAGGGAGGTATAGCTATCATGTGGGGACTGGGCCTAATGTAAGGGTGTCCCCCTCCCCCTGCACCCTTCCTATCCCTTCTCCATATAGAGCAGAGAGGGGAAACAGCTGGAGACAGACAGAGAGCTTGGGGCAGCAGCTGCTGTCTCAACTTCCTGATCCACTTAAAAAGACAATGCACTTAAGAGTGGGTCAGTTTACTTAAAGGGGCAGTGTGCATCTCTCCCCCACACACAAGGTGTGTGTCTGTCTCTGTCTGCTATGCTGTCTCCTCTCCCTCGTGTTCGTGCTGCCTTGTATGAGAGGCTACCTTAACAACAATGTGTTAACCCTTGAGGGCTCAGCCGAATGCTAGTTCATCATTTAGCAGCAAGGCATTCCCTGGGAAATATCCCTCCCTCTTCCACCCTCTAACTTCACCACCTCAACCTAGCTTCACAATCATCATAGCTGTGAACAGTATTAAATTGTTTGATTAAAACGTATACTGTGTATATATCTATATAATATATAGTTTTTGGTCTGGTGAAAAAGATTTCCCTGAAACCTAACCCCCCCTATTTATATTAATTCTTATAGGGAAATTGGATTCGCTTAACGTCGTTTCGCTTAAAGTCGCATTTTTCAGGAACATAACTACAACGTTAAGCGAAGAGTTACTGTATTGTATACTACACGGAAAACACATGCCTGCAACATTCTCTTCCTTGTCTAGTTGTAATGCAGTTTCTTGTCAGACAAGACATTCAACCCATAGCTATCATGTGGGGACTGGGCCTAACCATGTCAACATAAGTTGTATTCGATTATGGTTCTCTCACTGTGTTATAGGCTAAAGAAGCCATGTCATTGAAGAGTCAGTCACAAGAATTACTCAGTAATCTCTGACAATTTATTCTAGTGCTTGTATGAGTGAGCCCAGAACAATATGCAGGACCTCATTGGAATAGCACTTGGATCTGCACATTTCAAAGAGTGAGAGAGCTATTACTTTGCATTTAGTAATCGTCACATCAGGAAATAACCACATAGGAAAGACCCATATGAATAATAGTTTAAAAAAAAATTATGTGGTGACTATTCAGGGCTTTATTGCTCATTGCTTGGGAAGACAAATAAAAGTTGAAGATATAAAAGCTTCATTTTGGTTTACAAGAGCGTTTCTGAGGACATACAGTGGCTCTAAGGGCTTTTTGAAACCAGTTGAATCTTTTAAACAGTTCTAAAATGTCTGTGACTGATTTGATTGGTTGCCAAGTTGAGTTCCCTTTGTGAGACGCAATCTAAGCAGTTGCTCTAGAATTTGCAGACTTTTATTTTTGTTCTATCTTTGGTGTAAGAGCAATAACATTAATGTAATGTGAAATTTTAACTCCAGTGATAAATGAGCTAACTACTTCATTTTTTTTTGCTGTAGTTTATTTTCAGCAGCTGACTATTATTGGAACCTTATTTGGCTAATGTTATTTTTTAATTAAAGCATGGCAATATAGAATGAAACGACAATCACCTACTCTGGGATTAGTCATCCGGTGGAGGTGATATTTATATCAGAACTTAACAAATAAGGCAACAGAAGTAAAATGCATGATTTTGCTAAGGTGGAACCATTTCTGAAAAATATAGAATGTTTGAATGTACATTTTAAGAATCAGAGCCACATTTTACATCATAACTCACTCAGGACCATCCATCTAGATTTTAGAATTGTAAGTAATAGTGAAAAAATTCTATTACAGTCTTAAATCTTTACTAGGTTCTTCTCATAGAGCTATTACCATCATCCTATGCACTTAGTTTATTATAAATAATTTCAAGTAGCTTTGACAAACAAAATAGAAATGTGCAATGCATGGAGAGATCCATTTGGTTAGGAGTGCTCTCTGCACAGTATGAAAAGTAAACAGCATTCCAAACATACCAAATGGTCCACAAGGTGAAAATTAAAAGATGATTGCAATTAAGAGGATGTAGGTTATTATAGAACGTGGTGCCAAAAAAAGTAAATGACAGTGCTTATGTCTTTCTTTGGCTGTTTGTATCTCCTCACATTCATTCAGGGACAGAACTGCTATGCTTTGTGGTTCTGAAAGCCAAACAAACATTTAAAAAGCCAAGAGATATGGGAGTACTGTGGTAATATTAAATATTTATTTATATCATGCCATGGAGGCATGCATGGCACTTTAGAGAAAAATATAATTGACAGGACTCTTCCCCAAGGACTTTATAATTTTAATTAGATATAAACAGCAAAGATATAAACAGAGGGTGGGGTAGAAGGAATGGGAGGATGAAGGTTACAATAATGCTGGATCATGAAATATGCTTATTGTTATCTATGCATCAGGTTAGTTCATTTAAAAAAAATATACTATGATAAAATCTAGGGTGGAGGTCTTTAATTGTCAGGTACTATCCTAACTGCCTGAATAGGAATTCTGCTTATCAAAAGCATCTTTACAGACTCTGGGGACCAGCACAGTCTCACCATTCCTTCCTGTCCATGTCTTGTTCCTCCATTAAGTCCAGCCTGGTCAGGCCCCTATGTACGATGTCTGGCCATCTAGTCGATGGTTGGCCTCTAGGTCTGACAGACCTTGGTTGGCTTTTGCATTTTTTTTGTTTGGTACCCTATCATCTGTTTGTCTCCCATAATGTCCCCACTATCATAATATTTTCAATTGTAGCCAATCTTATACCCTGTCACATTCTAGTCTCCTTTTAACTTCTTTCCCCCAGCTTTGTTTGGTGCAAGGTAGCATAGCTGGCTTGCCAGCACAACACATATTGGGCAGGGCCAGGGCCTGACTCGCTGAAATGTGCTAATTCAATGTATCTCCAGTTGGAGTTTAAAGTTGCCTTCCTCTGGGATGACTCCCTACAATGTGGTCATCTCCACGATCACAGGGGTTGAATCTGGCCTTTGGATTCTGTGAGGCTGAGATGGGGGAATAAGTTCTAGTCAAGGGACTTCTCCTGAGAGCACCCAGCTCCCAAACATCTAGGGTGTGTCAGAAGCACCCAGCTGATCTCAAATCCTAGGTCAAAGCATGAGAAATACCCTAATTAAGTGGGCAGTTACATTTTGCACCAGGACACCACAGACACCACGTGGTTTCTGCTGTAGCTGCAAGTAGAGCACACTGCAGTAATCTATTCTGTAGATGACACGCTTATTGATAACTGCACTGAGGTGCATCTGCAAACAGAAATATATCAACATCCTCACCAAACAGAAGTTTCTGCATCTAGAAACAACTAAAGATCCAACAAGACGCTCACACTGTAAACCAGAGTAATAAAAGATACACAAAATTCCTCAGATGAGCAGACAGATATGACCTTTGTATTTCATCCAGCTGTTGCACCCAACCTGGCAGCATCACCTTGGACTGAACTTTATCCAAGCCCCAATCTTGGCTAGAAATTGGGAAGAGGGATCAATTCCTCAACACAGAGAGTTAATTATCATTTATTTAGATCAAACTGTTTCATGATAAGTCTGAATGATGACTGCCTAGGAAGGAGTACTGCAGAAAGGGATCTGGGGATCATAGTGGACCGCAAGCTAAATATGAGTGAACAGTGTAACACTGTTGCAAAAAAAGCGAACAACATTCTGGGATGTATTAGCAGGAGTGTTGTAAGCAAGACATGAGAAGTAATTCTTCTGCTCTACTCTGTGCTGATTAGGCCTCAACTGGAGTATCATGTCCAGTTCTGGGCGCCACATCTCAGGAAAGATGTGGACAAATTGGAGAAAGCCCAGAGAAGAGCAACAAAAATGATTAAATGTCTAGAAAACATGACCTATGAGGGAAGGTTGAAAAAATTGGGTTTGTTTTAGTCTGGAAAAGAGAAGATTGAGAGGGGACATAATTTTCAAGTACATGTTACAAGGAGGAGGGAGAAAATTGGTCTTCTTAACCTCTGAGGATAGGACAAGAAGCAATGGGCTTAAATTGCAGCAAGGGAGGTTTAGATTGGACATTAGGAAAAACTTCTTAACTGTCAGGCAATTTATTCCAGTGCTTAACCACCCTAGGGAGGTTGTGGAATCTCCATCATTGGAGATTTTTAAGAGCAGGTTAGACAAACACCTGTCAGGGATGGTCTATAATCCTGAGTCCTGCCATGAGCACAGGGGACTGGACTAGAGGACCGCTCAAGGTCCCTTCCAGTTCTATGATTCTATGAATCCAAGAGCAACAGCAGAAAATTTAATCTAAAATGACAGTATCCCACCATTACAACACCATTGGCACACAGACTTCTCTTTAATCCTTTAGACTTCTTTTAATACCTAGACCCTGTAATACCAAGGTAGTAAGAAAATTATCTTAACACTAAACGATAAAAGTTATTGTATATAAGGTGTTACATAACAAAAATGGCAACATTCTTATCAACCATTACAGAAAGTGGGCTATTACCTATTTCTGACATGGCAGAAATATAGAATTGGCTCCAATAAATAACGGACAATATTTCTTGTTAGAACTAGCATAAAAATTATAAAAACGGCTTGAATTCTTTAGCAGGGGACCATTTACTTTTATTACGTTGGAAGCCAGTTTTTCAAGTGTAACTTTCAGCAATTTCTCTGACAATCTATAATAATCTATTGGGGATTTAAGAACAACAATCACCAGGATCTTAAACATTGGAAGAAAAGTGCCTATTTTCCCAAAGATTTATGCCTATTAAAATATCATGCTATCACATCATAAGCCATTGTCAATAAAATATACCTTTGCAGCTTTCGATCCTCTGTAGAAGAGTAGACATTGAAACAATTTAGTGAATTCTGGTCACTTTCCAAGGGGAGATTCCAGGGCATTGTCCTTTGTTAATTTCATTTATCATAGCCTTGGTTTCAAATGTGTTTCTTTTGCAAAACCTGAGGCAGAATGTTGCAGAGTCTTTACTTTCTCTGTTGCTGAAATGTTGTTCCTTTTAAGATATGTTATTTTCCAGAACACAGGGCAATTAATGTAAGATGATGAAAGTGTCATTAAGATGCTCTAAAAGTTTAAACCTACCGGCCAGGATTTAGAACAATTCATATATGAGAACTAATCTTTTTTTAAAAATTAGACCAAAATACTTTCAGATGCATACAGAAAAAGTTAATTTCCAAAGTTATTTGTAAGAAGATTTATTTTGGATTAAGTGATTTCATGATGGAACAAGGTTTTAAACAAAATAGAGATCAGTATGAAAATAAAATAAATTGTATACAGTAAAACTCTTTCCCTCAACACATTTTTGAATAATAAGAAATACAACACAAGGTAGATAATTATATAAATCTGCAAGCAGCCAAGCATTTAAGTACATTCCTCAAGTACAGGCACTATGTAATGCCATCCATGTAACATACTCAGTTAGCTGCATTATCTGCTCTTTCTGCCTTGAAGCAAGGTGACACATAGCTGATGCAATGTGAAATGGAAAAAGAGACATACATCATCCTAACTCTTGAAGTATATTCCCCCACTCCCCTCCTCCCTCATTTTGTCTCTTACGAAAGACACACACTAAACCCAGATGAAACAAACTGGCTTGTAGAAAGGTAGAAAAAATTGGTATTGCATTCGATACACATTCTTCTGGACACTCTCAACTTAAAAAAGCATCGAAAGGCTTAAAAAATATACCATGTGCCCTACTTAAAATTTAGAATCTGTGCTTTTTACAGTGCCTGAAATTTTTAAAACAAAGAACTAGTATAAAATTAGATCTGGTAACACTTTGTCAAAAGTAAGGGAGCTGCATGTATATATACCTGTTTGGTTCTGGATGCCTGCATCCCCATTATAAAAACTTATAATCCAATGTGCTTTCAAACATACTAACAGCTCACATTTAATTAGTTTTGGTTAAGAAAGAGCAAGCAACGTACAACATGTTGTGGTTCCAGTGTTTCTCACAGCACACACTGGTAACTGTACTCCCTCCTGCCCCCCCGCCCCCCCCCCCGCATTCTCCAAAGTTTTCCCTTTTCTCCCCACACCACCTTTTGCAGTTAGCAATGTTCAGCCAGTTACACTGAAGATACCCATACATATAGCACAGTAATTGCTGATCCAAGTTCATGGATACCCCCAATGTTACAGCATTTTGATGAGAAATGGAGTACAAAGATACAGTATCTTTCTATGATTATTTACATACTAACAATACCATTGTGGTTCCCAGTCCCATCTGTGATGCTGATAATAAAAAAAAAACAGCAGTCTCCTGAATATTGAAGACTAACTGCAAAATAACGTCCTTCTATGTAGAACCATGACAGTCAAATAACCTGTACTTTTTCTGTATGAAGTTCTGACCAGCTTGACTAGCTTGTTGAAGAGAGAACTTTCAGGGAGTTTTTGTTCTTTTTATAGCAAACTTTTTCCAATTGTCTTTTTAGATCACAATGGCCAAATCCCCAAATCCTTACTAAGTCCTTACTCAGCAAGCCTCATACTGACATCAGTGGAGTGTTACAGGGGTCAAGGGTCCATGCAACTGAGCCTGATCCAAGGCCCACTGAAGTCAATGGGAATCTTCTTATTCACTTCAGAGGGCTTTAGGTCAATCCCCTGGAGAGAAATTTCACAGGAGGCCCAGGTTAGCAGAAAGTCCTCATGGGAGTTTCATGGTTCTTGTGCTGCAACCAAAATGTCCCCCATCCCATCCCAAAATACATATAAACAAATAAAATCCATCACATGGAGTTTCCTAAATAAATACCGATTAATAACTGCGTTAGAACTTTAAGATTCAGACCATCATATCTAAAATGTAAGTTAGTATCTGGAACAATGGCTTAAACAGCTTCTTATCCAATACTATTTCAGTTGCAAATATATCCAGTAATAAGCATAACAGTTATTACTTGTAAACTAAAATAAAAACCTATGCACCACCCTATATACAACCCTCCATTATCTTGATAACAGTTTAACTATTAAATAAATAAATAAATAATAATTTAAAAAAAAATAGATGTGTAAGTTAGACTTCTGAAACTCCAGGTCAGACTATGAAGACTTTTAATATTTCTTTGCTAAAATAAGTCTTACAAGTGCAGGAAATATTAATTAACTTCTTTATAGATTTATGGTACTTTTCCATTTATGTGTATTATTTGGTGTGGATTTTCAAGCAAATGCCTCACTTCACAATGCAGGGTTTCCTTTTGGTATTAGTAACTGCCTGTGCACTGCACAGCATACTCCCCAACACGATTCACAAAAGTCAATGTCATCTCTTCCTCTCCACTTTTTGTTCCTGCCCTTTCAGTTTTGTCTTCCCTCAGTAGCATTGCTCCACGGCCGCTGTTGTGTTGTTCAGCTCCCACTGCATTTTTCATGTCATGCCCACTGTGTGTGATTATCATACATTATGGTAACAGCTGCTCAGCAGCTACAATTACATTCCTGAACTGGCATGACTCAAGAGGCATCAGTAGTTACTTCTCTTTTAATTTTTTTTTTTAAAATATCCAGCTTCGGGCCCCAATGGGAAACCAGGAAATCAGCAGCCAACAGTACAATCAAATCCAATGTCTCAGGCAAAATTTTCATATTGTACCAGTCACATCTGTACAGTTGGAGAACATGATACTGTCCTAATATACCTACCTACCTATTTAAAGTAGAATTTTCACGATGCAAGGTAAAGATGCTTAACTGCTGACTCAGTAGAATGTGCCAACACTTGATTATACCACCAAACAGGAAATGGAAACATGGGAGGAGTGCTAGAATCCCAAGCTGTCCTTCTAGAAGAGCCACCTTTAAGTACTTTATGGGCAATGTACTCCATCTATGGAAGGAAATATTTTGGCTGTAATCATATATATCACACCTTCCCCAGAAATCTCGATCAGTATTAACCTATGCCCTGGTAAGGGGCTTTCACTGATCTCTTAGCCGCAACGCTTGGAGGTGAGAAAATAAATTAAGTACGTGCAAACATGCCCACAGGGCTGTCCTGGGGGTGGGGGTGGGGTGCAGAGCCTGGGGCAGAAGTGACAAATCTATCACTTACGGGACTGACCTGTCACTTCTGGGACCGACTGCGCTGGCCAATCGCACCGGGGCCCGGAGCGGTTGCCCCGATTCGCTGTACCCAAGGGACAGTTCTGCGTGCAAAAAACCTGTTAACTTCAAGAAACTAAATTAAAAAAACATTTAGCTACTTGGATTAGTGGAGCTAGACTTGTAGCAAAGGAGACGTGTTTAATTCCTGAGGAAAAAGTGCAGCAAGCCATAATCTTAGCTTCACTATCCCAACTCTGACACTAAAGTATCATGGATGATTGGTTGCTCTTGCTTGTTGATTGTAGGTTGGGTGCGGCGATAGTCCAAATCATATGCAACTCAAGTGGGAGAAGAGGGTTGCTGGGAGGCTGCCCAAAATAAGGAAGTGAATGAAAGCACAAAGAGCTCCACTTTGACTAGTCCCCATTTTAAGAGTCTTGTAGTCCCATAGATTTTAAATTAGAAGTTCCCAGTGGAGAACTCTGGTAAATTAGTGGCATAATATGGCTCTTAGTTATTATTTATGGGGAGGTAAGGACTTTTTAGTTGTGGATGAATGAGAAATTCCTGTCTGTACAAAGAAAAAACCCACCATATACTGAACATTGAAGCAGCACTTCCATTAGAAACCTTTTTATTAAAAAAAGTTTTAGGGGGTGATAATTGAAAGAAACAAAGCTTGGATGCATTTTGCCTTCATCATAATATCAAACAATTTCTTAGAATATTTTTCAGTGGATATTCTGTGATGTGCTCTAATTACATTTGGTAATTAAAGAAAGTTAAAATTGCCAATGTATTGATTCAACATGGGGCTAATTCACTGTTACAGTAACTTTTTGCAAATAATTTCAGAAGGTGTTTTATTACATTTTACAAATGTACAGATATATTACACAATATCTGTATTCCAAAGGATCCTTTACAATGTGTTGCCATCTTTAAACTGCAGCCAGACTGTGTAGTCAAGGGGAGTTTTCCTGAGTACTGATGAAGAGTCATATGATGTCACTGATTTTGAAGCAGATCTTCCCAATGAAATTAATCATGAGTTCAGTTAAAAACACACAGGGTATATCATGGCCTTGGCAAAAGCCTGTTAGGATGGCATCCCTGATTTTTTAAAGGGACACAGCCAGGCAGGTTAGACTCAAATTAGGTTTCTTTAAAATAAAATATGTAAAAAAAAATTAGAAATATTTTCATAAAATTATAAAAAAAATTCACTAAGCTAGTGCATGAGAATAGAAAGTGCAATTGACCAGAAACTGACCATAAGCAACACCAAACTGACCACTCTATTTGCATTGTGCATGTTGAAAAATATGCAAAAAGTAAAACAAAAATTGCAAAGTGTATTTAATTTTATATGCTTAGTTTTAACAATCTAAACGATTACTAGTAACTGAAAAAGATATTTTTAAATATAGCTCTGAATCTGACAGTATCCATTTAAATAATATATATATTTTTAAAATGCCTATGTAATCTGTATTTATTTTTCTAAGAGACAAGAGCAATTTCAAATCAGCCTTTGTAGTCTGTATTTTATGTTAAAAATATTTAACCAAAGGACTAGAATAGTTCTAAAACAGCCATTGTAGTCACATTTTAAAGGCCTTTCATTTGCAATCTGTTAACAAGGCATCATTGAAAATTTCTGCCACTGCCCCTTGGATTACCCAACAATGGCTGGTCACTTGGGAAAATTTTAAAAATCAGGTGTCAGTAATCATTTTGAAATTTTGTTTGGGGTGGAGAGGTGCTGGAGGAGGAAATAGAAAATTCATTTTTGGGTGATGGAGTGGGATTTAATTAAAAACAGGTCCTACCTTGTAAAATTGATGTTAAGACAGATGTCTATTATCTCTTCAAAGCAGATATTACTTAATGCTTAATTCCCATTAGTGTTACTAGGAGCAAATTTTCCTCTTTCCCCAAATCAATGGCAAGATAGATAAATATGAGCAACAGTTCTAAAAACTACCGTAATTCAATACAAACAAATGTAAACCTTTAAACATTATTTAAACTGCTTTGTATTACAGTATGGAAATATCAAATTATAAAGACTAGTCAAACACAGTTAATATAGATTTACCATTTATGCGTAAATTCTCTCAATCCAGAACACTGTCTCTGCAAACATCTCAATGACTATCTTCAAACAACACTGTAGAGATTCATTAATACTGCAGAGATGTCATGGCATCTGCAATTAAACACTGCAGAGATTACTTTAGCAACCACATGATACCAGTCTTAACACTGAAGCCATTTTGGACTTCTAGAAGCACTGAAAAAGCATAGCAAACCACAACATTTTTAACATTTCTGTAATCTAAAAACAAACCAACCACCAGTTCAATGTTCTCTGCCAGTTTCCATCATGCCAGACACTTTCTTTTAGATGCTCTGCCAGAGTGCTACTGTCGGATTTTCAACTTCCTTTGAAGATTATATATTACGTACAGTAGAACCTCATAGTTACGAATACCAGAACTACAAAGTAACAGTCAGCCACACATCTCATTTGGAACCGGAAGTACACAATCAGGCAGCAGCAGAGACCAAAAAAAGGCAAATACAGTACAGTGTTAAACATAAACCATTAAAAAAGCAGCATTTTTCTTCTGCATAGTAAAGTTTCAAAGCTGCATTGTCAATGTTCAGTTGTAAACTTTTGAAAGAACCACAACATTTTGTTCAGTTATGAACATTTCAGAGTTATGAACAACCTCCGTTCCCAAGATGTTCGTAACTCTGAGGTTCTACTGTATATTCACTATATACTGTAAGACCTGGGGTGAACAACTTTACCGTGAGGCTTATGTGTTGCATAGCTGGCTCTGAGCACTGAGATGATTTCACCGACTATCTCTGAATGATATTAACACCTTTATTTATGGTATGTCCCTGGTCCACAACATGGATAACGAAAACAATTTATTTAACTATTAAAAGTTATTTTTTTTTATTGTGAAAGTGTAACAAAGATTAACTGGGAAAAGAAATCTCTGCTTCCATTTTGCAGAGTGAAGGTTATGTTACAAAGAAATTTATTTTGGGCTGAGAGATTCCTTTAAAAAATTAATATACAATCTGTTGCTGAGGGTATTGCTTATCATAACAGAAGCTCTCTCATGAGTTGAGTGGTCGAGAAAACTGCTATAATAAAGTAAAAGGTTCTGACATACATACCTTGAATAAGAGACTACATATGACATAATAGGCATCTGTGCCTCTGATAGTTGGGATGTGTTCATTAATTAGATGCTATTTCAACATATTTGGCAGAGACAATGATTAAGTTCACTAGAGCTGTGCAAATCACATCCCACCTTCCCATTAGGAGAAGCCGTGCTTCAGGGCACCCAAGGTTGTGATTTACCCCAGAAGAAGACAAGAGACCCCTTTCCCTGGCAGTTCTGCCACGGGAAGAAGTCTACCTGCACCACTTGCTTTCTGTGTAGTGCTGGCTGGCTCAGAGTTCCCTGTCAGAGCAGGGGACGGGGCTGTAGGTGCCTTAAATCTGCTGCTGTGAACCCCAAGTGGGCTTTCCACCATATAAGGATACTGGAGATTATGTTGGCCCAAGTCAGTATCATGCAGTGGCTGAATGGGGCCCATTAATTCATTCTGCTCTGCTAGACTATTCGGTTTCCTCCCCAGAAGGAAAGCTCCTTATCAGCCAAGTAAGATCTTCTAAATGATATTGATTTAAGGCAGGGATTTTCAAACTTTCTCCCCATCCACAACCCCCACACCAGTCATCGTCGCTTGTTATGAGTTCAACCCCCCACAATCCTTGTATTCACACCCTGCAATCTTCTGGAGGAACCCAGGGCTGGCTTTCGTGGGATGGGGTGTTGAATGGGCTCTGGTGCTGATGGGTGACTGCTGCTGCTGGTGGGGTAATGGGTGTGTGGGGCTGTTAATGCTTCTATGCTCCTTCCCTTCCACTCCCTTTTTCAGGGAAGCATTTCTTAAAATACAGCAAGAAGCTAGCTGAGGGCTGTGAGCAGAAGGGGCTGCAGCATCAAGGCAGCCAGCTCCCCATCACCTTCAGATGGCACTTTTAGAGTCCAGTGTAGTACAGGCAAGACAGGAGGAGGGAACAGAACTTCTCCCCTCCCCTTAGCTTGCTTCGCCTGGATCTTAGTGGTCGCTGGGTTTTGTCTTTTTGCTGAGACCTGCCACCCTTGGTGATCCTGCTGGAGATCTGCAGAGTCCTGGATGTTCACCGACTGATGAAAAGGGCGGAATACAGAACAAAAGTAAGTAGTACATCTCATTTTTTAAATAAAAGATGACAAGTGCATTTATTACTTTTGGTTTGTACAAAAGCATAGCTTAAATGCAGCCTGATATAAACTTTTGTGTCAAATATTTAACTCTTAATTCCAATGAGTTTCTGGATTGATGTTTGTAGATCTGTTCTCCTGCAAGGATCTCTTTTTAGGGAAAAGATACTGTAATATTACAAGAGCCAAATTCTGTGGTTCTTAGCCCATCAAAAGTTTCATTTGGCTCTAAGTGACTGGAGTGTCAGATACTTAATGAATTTGATCACATGAAACATGAGCCATGCTGAAATGACCTGCTCACAAGTAAATTTATCTACTGTGTATCAGTTCTTTGATACAACACATGCATTAGCAAACCCTGGACCATTAACGTGATATCTTAGCAAACACTGATAAACTTGGATGTAAAAATAGAATAATACAGTTTGACTTTTCTTTGCCACTTAGTACAAGCCAGGAGCAGTTTAAGAAAACTTGTGTGATTCCAAGATGTCATTGTTTTAGGGAGGAACCCATTATTTGTAAAGTCAAAAGATATTTTCATTTTATTTTTGACAGTGGGGTTTCCTCAATTATCTGAATACAGGCATTATTTCCTATATCGTTTGGGGAATGCGGGGGGGGGGGGGGGGAAGAGGGATCTGAAGCAACTTAAATTTACCCAGCACCCCGCTCCTACCACCACAACAGCATCTACTTTCTTATTGTGAGGGTGAAAAAGTAGTCTTTGCTGACAGCAGCTTTATTGCCGTTCCAATGTTCACTTGAGTGGATGGGTGCTCCCATTGTTATGAATACAGAAAATAAGCATGTCACCTCACTGAGACCCCTATTCAACGAGAGTCCCCAGAGTGGGAATCCTGAGGTTACTCCCAAACTTAGTTCTTCCACAAAGCAGGTCTTGAAATGCTCGAGTGCCATCAAAAGGAACACAAAGAGCTGTATTTCTGTTCTTGCCCTTCAACATCCAGTTGAAGTTTTCTGGAACTCTGGCACGATGTATGTAGTATTTCTTAATGGCTGTACAAATGCACAGATGCAAAACTAATCTAGGATTAAAGATAGTTATGAGGAATGGGTGCAAGTGATGCCTGTGCACTTTGGCAAAATTAAGCATAATTAAATTGGTGGATTCATGCAGTTTTTGATATACCATTGAAAAGGACTCCATTTTAATTAACATTGATAAGAAAAATACTCATCAGTGAAAATGCAATTAGAAAGACATTACGAACAGTTTATAGCTTGGAGGTGTTCACTGATAAGGGAGAGTGGAATCATTACTATTAAAGGTTCATCCTCTTAAGTGTCACAAATGGTTTCCCCAATAAGCTAGTGTGTTTCACGGTGCTGTACAAATAATAGTTGCTGGGAAAATATGAAACATCTGTATTACACTCAATCCCTTAAAGGTTATTTGATGGATGAAAAATTAACCAAATGCATTTAAAATAAATGCATATTACAATATCACATGTAGTGATTTTTACAAAATTATTACTTATGTGCACAGTCCTGATATCTATAGACATGGCACTGTGAAGAAAGTTCGGTTCTTAAGAAGTTATTTTCTAGATACTTGTAAGAGTGATGCAGTTTGCGGTCAGTCTGATCATAATGTCCCTTCAACTTTGGTACATTCAGTGCAAAATATTTTTGGGAATTTCTTACTCATATAAAAATAAAAGGCATTTTTTCCTTGAGAGTGCTTAAAGAATAAAACACTAGCACAATGTCTGTTAATGCATGAAAAGTGAAATGAACAGAAATAGCATTTAGTATGCTAGTTTCTTATTTACACTCTGAGGAACTTAACATAATGAACCTATAAAAATAAAGAGAAGTCACTGTGTAAGTTTTTTTTCCTGATATGCTGTGGTAAATTGATACTTATTTTTTAAAACAGTTTCCATGCAGTATAAAGCATAAAATCAGTCATTATTAAGTTCTCCTTATAATAGCTCATCATTTGCCATACACGCGCCACTTGCATATACATTTTCACAAACCTCCTTATTGCAAGCCATTGTTGTGACATCCCTTGCTACTGATTTTCCTTCAAATTCACTTCTGCCCCAGGAAGCTGAAATCTATGATGCACACCATGCAGGGACTCGTAGTCTTAGGTATAGCAAGTAATGGATATTCTGTTATAGTATATGGCATAAAGTAACATATTTTTAGGAAACTTTTTTTTTTAAATAAAGAATTCCATAGTTTGATTTTAGCTAATTTAGGGGTGGGCTAAACGATTTCACATTTTGACTTGAACTTTACATTCAAGGACTTTGGTGAAATCCAGTTTCAAGATACTTATCAGATTTTGCAGTAGCCACCTTGCTGATCATGCATGGTCACATCTTTTGCTTGGGCCATAACAAACATGGCAGTCAAGAAAAACTGTTTATTGCAAGACTGTTAGTTTTCCCTGCACTCCAGGCGCACTCCAGTATTACCGTAGAGTACTCCGCCACTATCACAATGCTTGTAACTGCTTCCGAAGCAAGATTTACTCATTGATGGAAATCTCATTATTTGAATTGCATTGTAAAACAATTTTCCTCTAAGAATCCAATACAAATGTTCATTCATTCTTGAGAGGACAGATCCACAAACGTCCAAAGAGCTGGGCACTGTGGTTTGCGTATCACTCAAGTCCAAAGGTACTTGTCTCTTCAACTGCTGTCAACAGTTTCTCACAGAGCATGGAGAATGATGGGTAAGGGGGAAGGTCAAGACGATTGAAACATGTATGAGCCCTGCAAAAAACAAAAAAAGTGACAAATAAGCAAAGGTTATTTAGAAATTCAAATGAAAGTAACTGAAAATTCAGGTGCACTAGAAGGTCCTTTCAAATAACCATGCTTTGTGAAATGATATTGTGTTACTGAAGACTGTTATTTTCAAGTTAAAAAAGAATTGTCAAGGATACTTTGATACCGTAATGTGGATCACAAGTAGTAGCCTAAATTTTGCCTGTAAAATGTGCACACACAAAATGTGTAATTTAGGGGCACAATTGAGGCAGTCTGTTTTGAAAACTTGGCTTAAAATACATACTTTTAAAATTAGTATTTTCTATTAAAAAATAGTGATATTTGAATGCTAGGTCTGTAATCATGAGCAGGTTATTTCTGAAGAATGAATGCACATAAATTAGATAAAGTTAGTGAAATACTAGAAAATACGCGTAGGGAACAGTCCTACTGACAGGAGATAGACTAGTTAGCAAATTAGGTCTTTTCCATTGATAATTTCTCTGGGCCAGAGCCTCAGCTGGTGTAAATCAGGGTAGCTTCCTTGAAGTCAGTTCAGGTATGTTGATTTACACCAACCGAGGATCTGATCTTGGCAATCTATTACAGAGAAATATATTTAGTAGTTAAATGAATGTATGTATATAATTCTCAAACGCACTCTAGCTTTCTTGACAGGACAGGGATATATTTCTCCCCTCGATTTCTATAATCTGCCTATCACAATCTCTATGCACATTGTGAAAAGGTCCTAGAGACCCCATCTTCTGACTAGAGGAAGGACCAGAGTTGCCTGAGTTTGATATAGAGATTTATTGAGTAGCAGGGTAATTCCATCCTGCTCCCACTGAAATAAATGGCACAGCTCCAAGTGACTAATGCAAGTAGAATCTTTTGGGAGAGGGGCTCTGAGATGAAAGTGCCAAGGATTTTTCATTTCCTCTTCTTCTTTGAAAGCTGACTAACCCTTTAGACCTTTGCTTTGGAAGATAAAAGTCCTTCGGTCTTTGGGTTTGGCCCTTAAAGGGGCAGGACTTTCTTTACATTTACTTTTTCCTTTTGCAATCACACCACACTGTTGTTTAAACCTGTTCCCGTTGGCAAGTAGAAACCTTTTCTGCAGTGGCCTGCCTGTCAGCGCTTGAACAGCAAACATTTAAAAAACATGCAGCATAATAAATTTAAGTGTATAATGTCAGGAACTCTCCCCCCACCAATTACTGAGACTCCCTATTCAACATACCCCGTTCAGCTGTATTCAGAATGGCTACACTGGATTTACAGTGAGCCCTCTCAAAACAAGAAGGTGCCCAGCCCGCAGATGAACAAATCTAGGGACCATCATCTTAAGTGCCAATCAGATCCTAACTACCAGGTTGGAACATGAAGAGAAGAGGTGAGTCACTCTAGCTTGTTTATAAACACAGAAGCTAAGAGTTCATTACAATTCCTCAGCGAAGGTGAAACACTGAATTAGCAAACAGCATTGTAGTGTCATAAAAATACCAGGCTTTGGGAAACACACAGTATGCAGGGCCAGATTATCATTATAAACATCAGACCAAACTTTGGGTGTACTGCTGTGGTAGAAAAAATATTGTATTTTGCTCCATCCAATTATTGTAGACTTAACAGAACTCTGTCAGAATAAGAATATTTTTCAGCAGGTAGAGTTAACACCCCATGGGGCTGCTCGCTTTCCCCCTTCCTCTCTCCCAATCCACTAGAGGGATCAACCCTTGCCTTCCTGGAAAGGGAGCAGATCAGCAGAATCTGTGGACCTCTCTTCTCTTCCCAGAACATTGTGGAAAGCTATCTGTGGGATCCAGGAAGTGTGCTTTGAGGATCTAACTTTCCTGCAGAGTTCCTCCACGCTGGGGACCCTCGCTAAGGTGTGGGGAGGGGGGGGAGAGGAGGGGAGGCAAAGACAGTACAAAAGGCTTACAATTAGAGCAGTGCTGTCAGGTAGCTAGATCGCCCTGTATATCCACCAATTCTCTGGGTTCAATTTAGACCTTGGAAAATCCATGGTGGCCTAACCTCCTGCATCTGGTGGGTGGGTTCAACTGATTCCCTCTCCTTAACCCTCTGGAAGGAGAATTTGTAGGAAACATTATGAAAGAAACTTCATAGAGCTTCTCTTTCCATCAGGCCCACAGGAGGGGAATGTGGACCATTGAAATAATCTTCCTGGCATCCTCTGGCTGCTCACACAACCAGCAGAATGATTTCCTCTTGCTTCTGAAGATTAATGCATTCAGAAAGGGTGTGGAAGGAGAGGAGTTTCTTTGAAACAGACATCCACTTGTTAGAATTATGCATCATGCATCCTGTGGACTAAACAACCACAAATTATAAAAAACATGATGCATGAATCAATAAGGGATTCATTGCAAGCTAACAATCTTGCATCTTGGTTTAACTGATTAGCAGAAAGACAAGTTGGGTTTTCTTTCAGTTTTTGAGGATGATTTCGTCATAGTGTATTCAAAATGTGATCATTTTCTTTAGAGAGCTGACTCATTTTTAAAAATAAAGGTATTGATTCTGTTGAGGAAATGTGCTCTTCTTTTACCAAAGGACTCTGTCATTCTGCAAGGAGAGTGATTTTACTGTGAATACTGCTTTCCCAGGACATTTCAAGCTAACTGTATACTATGTTCATCTTTCTGCTCTCACATTTTCTGATAAAGGTAAATGTATCTTAGTTCCTGGAGTCTTGACATTCAATCACTTCCCCCTTCACTGACGTTCAAACAGTATTATAGACAAATTAACTTTTAAGTCCAAAGTCCAGTACCTTAGCAATAACAGAAGAATGCTGTTCGCGTGCAAATGTTTAGATATGCATTATCACTAGCTGCTATATAATTAACACTACCAACTTCTAAACATTTAAGAAACAGAGAGCAAAAGTTCCCCTAGTGATATCTGATTTAGCCTGATGTACAATAAGATAAACAAGCTGGAAGTAAAAGTGGTGACAGGGACAGCAGGGGCAAAACTAAACTAGAAATAACTAACTTTTTCGGTCCATTCACATGCCACTAACAAAGGGCAGTGATAGAAGCCAGGCAACTTGACATGCAAGTTACAGAAGTTTCATTGTTCTGGTTCAATAAGGCTGATTATAACATGATCAGAACTATGGAAGCTATGGAATCATCTCATAAACTCATAGACTAAGGTCAAAAGGGACCATTATGATCATCTAGTCTGACCTCCTGCACAACGCAGGCCACAGAATCTCACCCACCCACTCCTGTAACAAACCCCTAACCTATGCCTGAGTTATTGAAGTCCTCAAATCGTGGTTTAAAGACCTCAAGATGCAGAGAATCCTCCAGCAAGTGACCCCTGCACCATGCTGCAGAGGAAGGCGAAAAACCTCCAGGGCCTCTGCCAATCTGCCCTGGAGGAAAATTCCTTCCTGACCCCAAATATGGCAATCAGTTAAACCCTGAGCATGTGGGCAAGACTCACCAGCCAGACACCCAGGAAAGAATTCTCTGTAGTAATTCAGATCCCATCCCATCACAGCCCATTGGGCATATTTACCAATGATAATCAAAGATCTATTAATTGCCAAAATTAGGCTATCCCATCATACCATCCCCTCCATAAACTTATCAAGCTTAGTCTTGAAGCCAGATATGTCTTTTGCCCCCACTACTCCCCTTGGAAGGCTGAATCATCTAATCAATCTGTTATCTGTATTAGCCTTCCTTAGCTCTACAGAGCCTGGAAAAGGGAATGGCTACTTTAAAATGTTTTCATTCATTTATTTCTTCTCTCTGGTATGAATAAAAAAAACCCAAAACCTTGACTTGTAATTTGAGAGCCAGATTTTGCCAGTAGTACCAGACTCCACAAGTGGTCCCATTGAAATCGGAGGGACTATTCACAAAATAAAAACACTAATCACCGAGAGTGAGGGTAAAAGAATTTGTCCCTAGGTTAATACAAAACCCTAGAATCATTAGGCATCAAAGAGCTTCAGGGTGAAATTTTCAGTGGGTGTCCAACAATTCATCCACATCTGCAGGATCTCTTTTAGGAGCCTGCTGAAAGTTTGCCACTCAGTGTCTTTGTTAAGATAGGTAGCTTCAGCCAGTGCTACTCAGTGTTTGCACAGTAAAGCCTTTGAAGCTGGTGGAGCTTAGGCTGAAGCCGCTCTGCACACAGGAACTGGAGATGTTAGAAAAGCAAACACATAGTTTACATTCTGCTCAGAGCTAAGTTTGAGATGGATGCTGTAAGTCATGTGTTTCCTATGGGATTACGGTACCATGTCTTGAGCACTGGGAGTGGCTGACTCATGACAAATAAACTTGTGTTATTTGGCTCTCATATTTGTAAAAATATCTTAAAATGGTAGTAAAGTTGTGGCCCAGTGTCTCCAAAGCAAGGGAATTGAAAGTTAAAGATCAAGGGCCATATTCACTGCCATGGGCAATGAGGCAAGCAGCTGGCACCCTCCCTGCACCCACTGGGCTGAACTGGTAAAGGCGCTCAGCACATATCTCCACTCTCTTTCTCTAAAGTGAAGCAGTTTTATTTTACAGCTGGAGCCACGCAGTAGCCCTGCCAGAAGAAACTCCCTCAGTGAGGTGCTGAATCTCCTGGCTTGTCCTGCCCCTTCCCACTGTGTAGACTGTACCCGCTGGCTCTGGTTTCCATGTCAGAATGAGCAGCTTACAGGAGTGTGGCCCTGTTCCAGGTTGGATCCTGCTGCCTAAGAGGTGAATTTGGTCCCAAGTCTCTGTATCTATGCACAATAAATGGGTAAAGCGGATTCATCAGTTATATTAGTAGACAGCTAGTTTGAGCCTTCCCTTTGAGTTCCCCTGCTTTGGTGGGTTTTCATGGGTCCAGAACACTATTTTAATGGAACTGTCACAATTTATTTTCTTTCTCCCATTTTTAAATTACTTTAAAGATCATCAATACTATACCCCCAAAAATATTTACTTTTACAGATAATGAGAGGTCCAGCAAAGAATTTAATGAATTAATTTGTCATGTTCCTCCTCACAATAGCCTGATTATTAATCCTGGAAAATCTGATTTCCAGTTATTTGTGCCTCCCAGACCAGTATCCTGCCACACTAGTCAAATATGTATTTTGTGTCTACTTACATCTAGCTATTAAGGCCCCGATCTTGATGACATATACACATGTTCTTAACTTTATTACCAGGAGTAGCCCATCAAATCTAATGGGACTCCTCATCATAGTGAAGTTAAGCAGGATTGAGATCTTAGATTGCAAACTTTTTGGGGCAGGAATTGTCTTTTTGATGTGAAATGTGCCCAGTGAATGGTGCCCTAATCCTAACTGGGACCTTTTATTTAATAATAATATTTCAGTACTGCCTAAAGTCTGTCTTAGAGACTGAATATTAGAAGATACAAAAATTACAATAATCTCTTTTCCTATTTAAGTATCGGTATAAAATGGAATGGCACGCTGAAGTCCAGGTTCATTCAAGAAAATGCAACGGTTTATATTTTTAAAATGCAGTAGGAACATAATCTATTTCTCATTTCAGTAACAATCACTCTCTGAGGCATGCCTAGGTGGCTGACACACAGAATACCTTTTGACCCTAAAAGATACTACAGTAATTGTTTTGAAATATAAACTTAGAATTCTCTTAATGTACCTTTGACCTTCAGCTGAGTGGCTCCCATTTATACCCTTAGCTGACAAGGTGGTTTTGTGTTAGAGCTACTGACTCCACAAACTTGTACACTGGGTCTGTGCATTTCAACTACATAGTACTACTGTTTATATTTTGACTTTTTATCTGGTAATCAAAATTAGTAATGTATCCATTTCCAACCAGTGTAAATTCCTCTAAATGCTACAGAATTGGATGTCGGTAAATCTTCCCCAAATGTATTAATTTGCAAAACTGACCTCACTGTAGAGAAGTTCTTGTTAATACAGAGTTCAGTCAGATCCTGGCTCATATGTCATCAGTCTTTGATACTGTAGATCATTTAAGACCACAGCTCTTTTCCTGGCACCACAAAAGGAAAAATGAGGAAAGCAATTCCTTCCTTACTTTTTCCTCTTGCCACTCTGATCATGTCACTTTTCACCTTGAATTCTTTCACTGACTTCCGCTCTTCAAGACCTTGTGCAATTCAGCTCTTCCTTACATCCAACTCATTTCTTTCTACTCCCCTTTTCACTTGGCCCAAGCCTCTCTACTACTTGCTCCCTTTACAATCTTCACCCTCTCTTAAGATCCTGTTTTGCCTTCTTCTGTCGCAAGATTTCTACACAACACTGAAGTCACGCTGGCCCTCCTAGGGACTGAACTAGACTGTAAATACATTGGGTCTCTTTAATCTAGAGCCGATATCCATTTTCTGGCAATGACCAATAACTGACCTTTCAGAGAACATCATATATGCTATTTTAGGGACGCAACGCCTGGTTTTATGACTAACAAAAAAACCATAAATTTTAGAAGAGAAGTTGTAAACCTGGTAAAGTAGAATTAATTGAATTAAGGTACGGACTACTAAGCACAATTAGTTTGTCTTTCCCACAACGCAGGGAAACAACCTCTTCAGTTCAAAGAAATACAGATATGTCACACACACTGGAACAAGTAGGAAGTAGAGCTTCCCTTGCGGCAGAGCATACCCAGTCAATCAATGACAGCTGTTTGTTTCTCAAGCAGCTTCTGCATAACCCCAATAGTTAGCAGTAGGGGTAGTTGAGAATATCAACATATCTATTGTGACTGGCTCACACAGAACTGAAGTCTATCCAAGTAGTTAAAAATTTACTTAGATTAAAAAAACAACAACACCCAAAACACACACACACACTTACCTGGGAAGAGCAGTGATTTTCCCCCATTTTTCTACACAGAATCTTCTTGGCCCATTGCTCCCTCTTAGAGATGCAAACCCCTCATAAGGTATGCTGGATGTGCCTGTAACAAACTACCAACACAAAAAGGACAATATGGATGACAGATATGCAACCTCAGGGTCCTGTGAATGCTCGTGCATAAGTAACTACTCACAGCAGTGTTCCCACTAAGTCAAGTTGCTCCTGTATAAGAGTTTGCAGGATCAGGCCTTATTTGAAGGGGAAGCAGGAGTATTAAAATCCTGTTTAAAATGTAGGGGAAGGAAAGTGGCATATTTCTTGATTAGCACTCCAGGAGGGAGGGCTTACTAGCCTAATTTCTGTTACAGATTTCACTTATAGACAGCTAGTATATAAGAGTAACTATGATGCACAATCAGTGTAGAATTAAAGTCACATTACTAGTATCATCAAACTAATAAATAAAAAAGTGAGGAGGGAGAAAATAAAACACACTTAATAAGGTTTAAGAGGGACTAACTAATAAGTAAATTACCATAGATGATGTTACATTTATGTCGTGCCTTTCATCCAGCTGGATTTCAAAGCACTTTACAAACTTTACTAACTGATATAAGCTAAGAGCCAAGTTCTGCAGTTCTCATTTAGGTAAAATTCCCATAGATTTCAGTGAGAATTTCTTATGACATTGTACAGAGCAGCAGGGCCGGCTCTAGCGTTTTTGCCGCCCCAACCACAAAAAAAAAAAAAAGCCGCGATCGCGATCAGTGGCAATTCGGCAGCAGGTCCTTAGCTCTGAGAGGGAATGACGGCCCCGCTGCCGAATGGCCGGACGTGCCACCCCCATCTTCATTGGCTGCCCCAGGCACCTGCTTGCTAGGCTGGTGCCTGGAGCCGGCCCGCAGAGCAGATTTGACTAGAACCATTCATTGATAAGAGAGTCTTGTGACAAATAGAGCTTACTTATTTTTTGATGGTCTGTGATACAACACCTATATAAAATATTTTTTTGACCTGCAGTTGCAGAATCCCTACACTGTATTATAATTACAAAGGGAAATCTTAGCAAAAAAGTTACACAGCCATCTATGGTCCTGCATCAAAAGGGACACCTCAGTAATGTTTCCCACATAGCATTTACACAGAGCCAGCTGTAACAGGAAAAAGGCAGGTTAGTGATACAGTTAACATGATGATCAGATGCCAGTTCTGAAATGTTTAAAACAATGGATTTGAAACCAGTGCAATTATGTGGCAAACACAGATAAAATCAGATCTGGCCCCTTCTAAAGAATTTGGTGTGCTAGAGGTACCTGTATTTGATTACATGTAACTCTGTGAAAAACCCATATGCGTTAAAATTCCTCTACTGCCTTCAGTCTTGTTGAATCCTTCATCAGGTAAATGAATTCCACAGGTGGACATACTGTGCGAAGCAGTGTTTCTATTTATTTGTTCTTAATTTACTAGCTATCAACTTAGTGAAGACCTCTTGTTTTCATGTTATATGAAAGGATAATAATGGGAGACTGGATCAGTTTCAGTATCATTTTCATAATTTTGAACACCTCAGCCAAGGCCTCCCTAGCTCTGCCTCTGAATAATCTTCAAAGGTAAATACTATCATGTTTTTTTCCTTTCCTTGGAATACAAATTTTGAGGATTTTTTTTAGTCAAATAATAAAAATCACCACCACCCAATACTCATACTGGTATTGGTAAATTTCTATTGAGTGGAATTATGTTTTTAGTTAGCTCTGACATTTCAATTATTTACAGTAAGCATCTGGAGACTGCTGAGTTACCAGGCCATTCCTCTGTCCTGATATCACACTATCTGAAGGCTTCATTGTCCGAAACTGACGAAGTAGTTTAACATTTAATGTGAAATGGGGGTATATATTAGATTTTATACAAATCTACTGATCTCTCACCTGTAATAGCCTTAACCGTTGTTCATTGTTGAATCTTTCTACAGCAGCCCAGAACCACCGAATTACAATGTGATTGTCGTGGTAACCTGTTAGATCAACAACAAAAAGCCCCATTACCCATGAATGGCCTTCCCCAGCTCAGTCTTAGTTACAGTCTTAGCCTCCATACCTATAATCAAATATCAGCAAAAGACAGCAAGTGAGATTAACCCAGGTCTCTTATCAGGGTCATTGCACGTTGCTCCAAATTAAAGGCAGACATTCAGTTTCCTTTTGTAAACACTTAAACCATTAGCAAGTCACTCATCTGAGTTGCCAACTCTTGTGACATTAGGTTTTGGGTTTTTTATGTTTTTTTAAAAAGCTGCTCATGATGCCAGTAGCAATTGCAGCCACCTCACTCAAAACAGCTGTCATCTCATTGTTCTTGATGGGACTGAAGCAGGACTGCACTCAGATAGGCTCACTACCAGTTCCAGATAGCCTTTGGAAATGGAAGTGAAGTAGTCCTTACTAAAGATGGCTGCCTTACCACTCTCTTTATGCAGTCAGGCTGGAGAAAAATCAGAGAACAGTTGAATGTAAGAGCAAGGGAAAGACTGAGCGTAATGGGGATGTGAGAGGGGTTTGGAGTCACATATAACATGAACCTTTACCTGCTGCTGTAAACGAACTCTGAGAACACCTTTATGTCAAAGGTTTGCCTACTTACTTTCAGATGCCATCAACCTCGCTGTAAATTCAAAATATAAACATGCTCTTGCCATTTGGGATCTTACCCCTTTTATCAACTAAAATGACTGCTCCTAATTCAAAAGCTAACCAGGAAAATTAAGACATTCCAAAATTAGTTTAAAATGGGCTCCAACACTTATTAAATTGACATATTTCATAGAATAGGTTTAGCAAAATCTTAGACAGAGGGCACTTCCAGGTTCATTCGTGCAGTACCAGAGCTAACTTTGACTAGGAAAAAAAAAAAAAAAATCAATGTCACCTCCTCTATACTCTGTGTTGTTTCTCCAGTCACTTAAGTCAATTTCTGCCGTGCCAGCAATAACCAGTTCCAATTCTCTTGCATCAAATACAGACACCAGCCTAGCGTCAACAACCTGTGAAAGGAAATAAAATACATAGAAACGTGTCTGATTGTTTCTGTTATTTTTGCCTCCTACTAAACAGACTCCCCAGTTACTAATGCTGTATCATTTTTCAAGTAATGTTCTGGCTTGTTCAATGAATGGGGAGGCTTAAGGTTAAAACTTTTTTCAAAAGATGCAAATATGTGGACTATTCTTCCACTGGGTTTCATACTGTAGCTACATTCAGTTTTATTAGAAGCTCCTAGTATTTAGAAGGAAAATGATTTAGAAAAATAATATAGAAATACTTCCAGGCCAGTAAGGGTCAATATATTCAAGGTCCATGTTCAAGGTGGAAAATGTAAAGGAAAACATCTTGAAATATACTCAGCCAATTGTGTAATGCTGGACATGGAGTAAAAAATTCCTTCCTGAGTTCAACTCTCCTTATTATCTGAGTTTGCACTGCTGCTAATGCAAATAGTGGTAATAATGTTTTCCATTTTTTTAGAATGTAGTCATGTTATTTGACTCAATGACCTCCAACAAGTGACCTCCACATATATAAGACGACATTTGATTATTATGAAATATATTAGGTCTACTGTAGGATACATGACTCTCACTCCTATGTCTTCTAAATACTGTGTGATTGGGTGTATTAGAAATGCAAGTATAGAGAAAGCTAGATAATATATACATGGGAACTAGAGTTGAGTAGGATTTCTTACCTCGTAGAAACCTCGAACTAGACTTTCTGTTTGCTGCACAACCCCTCTCTCAATTCTCCATTTCACCATTCTCTCTATGTATTCTTTTTTGTTCTTCTCTGTGACTGGGATGTTGGCACCCCCTGGTTTCAATTCCCGTTCAGTGATCTTAGAGGAAAACCACCACCAAAATAATATAAAAAGACAACAAAAATATATTATAAACTCAAGCTTTTTGTTAAATATCTAGCACTAATTCCCCAATATCATAGGCCAAGCACAGATTGGTTTAACAGACTGGAGTATATAAACTCAGACAGATGACGTGAAACTGAAATCCCCGTTTTCACCAAATCATGTCAAGTACAAAGTAAGAACAAGCAGCTTCAAAATAAGAGATACAAACCAGCTTCTGCATTCTTTAGGTATTGCATTGGTAGGTAATGAATGATAATCTCTCTATAGGTTTTTCAATTGTTCATATCAACCAAGATTTTTATTAATGAACTCAAAATCAGCTGGGAATGACATCATTTTTCAGTCCAAAGAAACAGTTACCTAACAACAGAATATAAAGAGGAAAGGAAAGGAAAGTAGCAATCTTGCACACCTGCCCAAAAACTTCTTCATTTACAGTGAATGTGAGATCTAGGATATCATGTATATCGTTGTCTTTCATCCACTGCAAACTCTGGTGGAACTCCTCATCAAGGTATTCCAAGTCACTCAGGTCACAGAGTCTAACATAAACAAGAAGAAAATATACAAATATAGCTGACAGCAGTAGTGCATGCTCATTAACAGAGCTGAGACAGGACAGCCCTACAAAACAAACTGAGAATAAAGGGAGCTCAGAGAAATCAACAGAACAAAGAACAGTGGTTACTGGATTCCTTTGTGCTGACGTTCTTAAGGCAAGTTAGTAGAAACTATTCTGAATCTCTGTATTTGCCTAGCAATGGTAATAGCAACTATTTGCATAACTCTCATCTCTTTGTTGTTAAACTACAAAACCCTAAATTTCCATTTTAAAGACCCTTTGCTTGTAAATTTCACTTCATTTCAAATTCTGGCCGCTTGCACCATATTTCAATGATTTATTTTGACTATGGATTACAAAAAATGCTATTAATTCTTGTAATGCTTAAGTGTAAAGATCAATATGGGACATGTAATTCATCTCATAAAAAAAATAGGACCTTTTTATTAGTACTAACTAAGCTCTGCAATAAGGAGGATGGTCTTAATTTGTCACCTCCTGCTCTCTCCACTTTGCCAGTGATGCCAGCCTGGGTGATTTTGCCATAAAGCCCTTAAACATGGTGCGTCCTTCCAAATTGGTTTGTGAGCCAACTGCCCTCTCCTCATTCAAGCACCTCCTTACCACTTGCGTCTTCCATGATCCCCACAAGAAGTCAGTCAACAATCATAATTATTATTACAGGATCAGATTCTGTCAGCCTTACTCACTTAAAGCAGAATCTTAACCTGTGAACAGCCTTACATTTAGGATCTCAGAGAATAAGCTGCTACTCCACCAGGGGAGTTTATTCTTGTGCCCACTCTAGGGCTGGTGCAGGCACATAGGGAAGATGGCTTGCATCTTCTCTAGCTAGAAGGTACCGGGAGTGGTCTTGGGCTAAGGGTTACCTTAACTTGCATCCTGCAGCAATGGCCCTTAGCAGCTGTGCAGAATGGCTGGGACAACATTCCCCTTGCTGAGCCAGGAATGCCCCATGCACCAGTGCCTCCTGCAAAGATGTGTGCAGAGTTGGTTCAGACACCTTAACTGTGGAGCTGCAGACCCAGGAGGGAGTGCATGAGCAGGGGTATCCATAAAGCTGCTTTGTAGTGTCTTTCTGCTGGCCAGGCCATAAGGGGATCATGAATCAGGCCCTCTGTTTGTGAAGGTGGCAGAATCTGGCCCACAGCTATTTAAAAAACTTCTAACAAGCCACCATGACCAATAGATAACTAAACTAAGTAACCACATGATATTATTGCTGGAGTCCTTGTCTTTCAACCCCCCACCCCATACGGTTTTATTAGTCCCCCCCCCGCCCCAGCTCCTCTGTCACATCACCTCTAGCCTAGGACTGTCAGCTCCTTGGGAGTGGGACGAGGCCTTTTAAAAAAAATTCTGTAAAGCACCTACTACAGTTTTAGTTGCTGTAAAAATAAACTTGTATTATTTGCACAGTACCATAAATGTGAACGGTGCTTTACAGATAAATGTAAATCATCTTCGGAAATTCTCAGATGTGGCTTCTGATTTGTGGTTTCCTTTTTTGGGCCCTAAATTTGACACACATTAGATCTGATTTTCAGAGGTATTGAGCAACTGCAGTTCTTATTGTCTTCAGCTGGGCTCTGGAGATGCAGTACTTCTGAAAATCAGACCCAGTTAGGCACCTCAAAATGGAGGCAGCCAAAAATCAGAGACTACTTTTGAAAACACTGATCTTAAAGTCTAAATAAGGTTTGATTCAGCTCCTGTCCTATGAGTCATTAAAGACAAATGAACAAGTACTCTATTAATATCTGATGTTTCACTGCAGGATTTGAAGAGAACGATTTTATAGAAGGAACTGGTGATGTAATTGGTTGACAGGAATCACAAGGTTTTGATATTGATCAGCAACATCTTCAAAGTCATCAAGTAACTGGCTAGTACCATAAATGGGCCTTAATTTAGGTAACTATACTTTAAAGTAAATCTTGGATTAAAACTAAATGACCAAATTATATTGACCTATCTTCTTGGAGTCAAGAACCTGACATTTATTGCTGGTCAAAAATTGCATTTTCCATGAGAAAAAGAAAAATCAGAACATTTCTACTCACATTCTGAGGAGGGCTTTATAAAAGGGCCGTGTAAAGAAGGCATCTAACAAATACTGATGTATCAGAGCAAGACCAAGGATTCGACCACTGAACCTGAACCTGAACGACAAAGGAAATGAGTTTAACCAGTACACTCAGACTTTGTGTTTGTGTGCTGCCCTATCATTCATCTCTGTAACAAGTTTAACAGTACATTTAAATCAGATAACTATAACTGTATTGTGGTAGCTTGATTCTTTTTAGTTCTCAGTAGAATGTAGTGAAAAAACAGATCTGCAAGGCATGGAAAGTACCTGGGGTTTCAAAGCTGAAGTTGCCACTTTTCAGCTACTGAAAGCTAAACTGAACTCATTCTAAACCTACCAAACTAGGTTCTTTTTTCAAACCCTTGCTTCCAACATGACAGCTGTCTTCTGCCCCTCCGTCTCCTCACTCTCCCTTTCTGAGCACTGAGAGATTGACTCTGATAGATGATTCTAGGCATCCTTTTCTAGCTAGTGGGTGGCTCCATGCGCTTTTTCATGACTGGTGGATATTGGGCTCCATGTAACCTTTTTTTGGGGGGTGGCTGGAAATTATCACCTTTACCATTCCATTTCCCCCAAAAAGTACCAACATGATTTAAACCCCCTTGTGCACTCATTGCTGCTGGAAGATTAGAAATTAGGAACGTGGCAACTTTGTTTGCAACACTAGGGCCTTCACATAGACTTTGTTAGACACTAAGGGCACAATTCTGCTGTCAGAAATAATGGTGCATGTTGCAGAACATTGTGAAAAAAATCATTAAGGAAACTAGGCATGCCCTCCATATATCTGAAAGCAGATTCAAGCCTAATGCTCTCTCTGAAAGAAAATCAAGTTTCTAGACTTCCTGGTAAGATATATAACTCAGAACTACTTTACTTGGAAAAATTAAGGCCTTGTTATGCCTGGCCCTATGCAGGGTTGGCAAGATGGGAAAGAGACACACAAAGCTTCCTCCCTCTGTGCACAGCTGCATTCCTTGAACTCTCCCTGATGCTGACACTGGCACTCGTCTCTCCAGAAACAAATGGGTTGTGCCCCACTCACTCACTGGCCGGCTCTCTAGGTCCACATAGCTGAGGATAGGGAGAAGAGGGCCATACACAGCCCTGCAGCTTGTTCTGCCAGACTGCCATGCTTTTTCAGATGCAGCATATACAGTTTGTTGTTGCTGAACTTCTGCATCCAATCTTTTATCAGAGTCCAACAGGCGCATTGCTTCAGCTGATGTGCAGGGCAGCCAGCAAATGGCGTAACTCTCAACTATACTTCATTGCAATGATTCGCCATCATTTGAGACCCTAATTTGCTTCTGTCCTACACAGACTTGCAGCTGTCACCTCATTACTGTAATTTAAACCCAGAGTCTCAGCTAGTGTAAATGGCATGGCTCCACTGATTTCGCTGGAGATGCACTGATTTATACCATCTTAGAATTTGGCCCTTAATCATGAAATTGAGATTACATGTATATATATAAAAAAAGATCAATATATAGATCTATAAAATGTAACATCATTTCAGGTTTCTTCCTCTGTTGTTTTTCAGATTCCTCATAGTACATCCTTTTCACAGATTTTAAAGGCTATTATCAGGTATATGGACCTTGATTAAATAGCAAAAAACAAGAAGAGCTATCTCAATAGATTTTCCTCCACCAGATGTGGACTGCCTTACTGGGAACCATCTATATTCACTGAGAAATCCCAAACAAACAACATGCAATAAAAGCTGATTGAAATCTCTCGTACACTGAGTTGACTACAAGCCAATGTTTAATATAATCTGTTTTTCATGCACAAAAGACTGACAGTGCTTTGGTGAAGCAAATGTTTGCTCTTGTACAAAGTGTGGAGTTTCATGTAGTGAGCCAAAACCACAATACATATGTTCCAAATCTCATCTTTGCTGACTTTGTGAGAAACAAGAATATCTGTTACAACCAACAAGGAAAAAAAAAAGAGAGGAAAGTCTAAAGAAATGCAATTATTTTACTGCTGGTTAAAAAGATCAAAAACTCTGCATTTGAACAAATATGAGCTGGTTCTCCACAAGTGGAAACAATAGAAAAAACAAGATTAGAAATTAATTCTTACCACTCATGGTGATTGTCTACAAAAGCAGACATGGGACTTATTTGTACTGTGTAGGTATCATTGGCTGAATATTCAAATAAACCATAATATGGATTGAAGAGCTCTCTGGACACCAGGAAAAAAAACTCTCTTGAAGGCCCACTGTAATCCAACCTTTAAAAAAAATGCAAGTTAATTTATTACAGAAGGTTTATTTGATACAACAAGGCTTGTTATAAGAACATAAGAATGGTCATATTGGGTCAGGTCATCTAGCTCACTATCCTGTCTTCTGACGGTGGCAAATGCCAGATACTTCAGAGGGAATTAACAGAATAGAGGCTCAGAGCATGGAGTTGTATTCCTGACTATCTTGCCTAATAGCCATTGATGGACTTTGTAGCAGGGCAGTTGCCCCTTCTGAAAAAAAGGGTAGGCTGATTGGGGAAGCAGCCACAGCTGGGGCCATGCCCCAATCAGGCCACAGCTGGCCCTATAAAAGGGCTGTGAGCCAGAAAATGAGTCAGTCTCTCTCTTGCGAGAAAAGGACCTGGCTGCCTGGGAGCTCAGGGTACAGGGAATGGAGCAGGGCTGGGGAAAGGCAAGGAGAGCTGGGGAGTTCTAGCCTGGTAAATCCCCAGGCTGCAGGCCTTGCTAAAAGACCAAAACAGGTACTGGGGTTGCAGAGGCTGTAGCCTGGGGTTAGGCAGAAACAGTTGGTCCGACACCCCCTTGCCAATGATGAGTGGCCTTTTACAGCCTGCAGTTTGCCCCAGTGAGCAGGGGCTAGATGATGATTAGCAGTAGCCACTGAGGCAAGGTGGGGATAGAGGGTTGGGGGTTCCCCTGGGAGGGGAGACCCAGAATGTAGGTGTCATAACTATAAAGGGAAAGGTAACAGCTGTCCTGTGTACAGTACTATAAAATCCCTCCTGGCCAGAGACTCCAAAATCCTTTTCCCTGTAAAGGGTTAAGAAGCTCAGGTAACCTGGCTGGCATCTGACCCAAAGGACCAATAAGGGGACAAGATACTTTCAAATCTTGGGGGGGGGGGGGGGAGAAGGCTTTTGTTTGTGCTCTTTGTTTGGGAGTTTGTCCTCTCTTGGGACTGAGAGGTACCAGACATCAATCCAGGTTCTCCTCATCTTTCTAAACAAGTCTCTCCTATTTCAAACTTGTAAGTAAATAGCCAGGCAAGGCGTCTTAGTTTTACTTTGTTTTCTCAACTTGTAAATGTACCTTTTACTAGTGTTTATCTTTGTTTATCTATCTGTACTTTGAACCTAAGACTAGAAGGGAGTCCTCTGAGCTCTTTAAGTTTGATTACCCTGTAAAGTTATTTTCCATACTGATTTTACAGAGATGATTTTTACCTTTTTTTTAATTAAAAACCTTCTTTTTAAGAACCTGGTTGATTTTTTTCCCCCTTGTTTTAGATCCAAGGGGGTTGGATCTGTATTCACCAGGGAATTGGTGAAGGTCTCTCAAGGCTACCCAAGGAAGGAAATTAGCCTTGGGATGGTGGCAGCAGACCAGAGCTAAGCTGGTAGTTAAGCTTAGAAGTTTTCATGTAGGCCCCTACATTTGTACCCTAAAGTTCAAAGTGGGGATACAGCCTTGACAGTGGGTTACCACTGGGGTCTGGGAGGGACACGGGGGCCCTAAGGCAGGCGAGATACCAGCCTGCAGAGGGTGCTCCGGGCTGGACAAGAGCTAATTCCCAGGATAACTAGCAGGAGGCGCCGCACCAGTGAGTCTTGCTTCGCTACGGACTTATTCTCTATAAATCTACGTTCTTTTAACCACTATATAAGGTTTTTCTAAGGTGCCTATCACTGTGGTGTTTAAATCCTTGATCATGTGGGTGGACTCCTATGCCCGCATGGAGCCTAAATGAGGTGGAGGAGCTTGCAGGAGTAGGGCCTAAGTGACACACAGTCTTCAGGGAAGACCCTTGCTTAGTCTATATTGGTCTCTTGAGAATAACTTGATCAATGGTATCAAATCAAGTCATTCTGGAGAAGCTAAAGGGAAAGCAGAAATCCCTTGCTATATACAGCACACAACAAAAGAGCCATCATTAAACTTATCCATATATGCATCTGACAAATCAAGGACAGAAGTGGAAAAAACAATCATATTATATCCTTGCAGATGGGAAGCAATACAGCAATTCAAAGAGTTATATTTTCCTTTAGAAAGAATCTCAAATTACTTTAATGCTTCATCTTTCTTGGAGTCTCTCTCTCCTTTCAGGACCTTCACCTATCAAAGTAGTTTGTTTTTTTTATTAAAAAACCTGGGAGTTATTTAGATTCTTTATTTATTAGAAACTATAATCTTGAATGAGTAGAACCTGAAGGAAATGCATTCTCCAGGTGACATGTAATTGCACTCAAATTGGGAAGACAGCCTCATTGCTGAAATAGTATTGAGACAAATTACTGTCTTGCCACTCCTCCCAGGGTCACAATTGAAGTGAATCAAGTGTAAGGGTATGTTTACACTGGAAACTTCAAAGCGCTGCTGCGGAAACGCTCCCACAGCAGTGTTTTGAAGTGCGAGTGTGGTCGTGCATGAGCGCTGGACGAGAGCTTTCCCAGCGCTCCTGGTAATCCACTTCCACAAGGGGATTGGCTCCCAGAGCTGGGAGCTTGTCTACACTAGTGCTTCAAGTGCTCAGACTTGCTGCGCTCATGGGGGTGATTTTTCACACCCCCTGAGCCAATAAGTTAGAGCGCTATAAAATGTAAGTGTAGACAAGCCCTAAGACCAATACCTCTGTAGCACTGCAGAATGGAAAACTGGGGAGTTTCCCACTGGGAAGAGACATTATTATAGCCCTAAAGGAGACAAATAAAGCACCTCTATAGCCTAAGGATTTCAGACACTGACCTTCTTTAGTCTTAGTGCCAGGATAATGTACACATAGAAAGGCAAGAGACTAAACTTGAAAGGACAATCTGTATGTCTTATGATAATTATCCAATGCACAGTTAATATACATCTAATGTATAGAATATACATCATCTAATCTATAGAATGAGATGTGCTTTGCACCATATATGTGTGGGGTTTTTTCCTCTTATTTTGATTTAATATCTAAAATATAAAAATGTACATATCCTTGCCTTTGGGCATCTATGTCCTTTTTCAAATATACAACAACAAATTAACATTTAGCAGAATAATTCTACTCAGCCACATACAAAAAATATGGGGATGCTAGTTTAATTTAAAAAGTTTATATTAAAATATATAATATTCCACCCTTTTCCAAAAATGCTGGCCATTCTATTCCCTTGTGCAAAAGCCTGAGCAAACAGATCAGTTTTTAATGTGCTCAGAAACTCAAACAATTTGTTATATTTTAGACCAAGGTGCAGCCTGGATTCCAAAGATGAGAGGTCCCTGAGAATGCCCTGCCAGGAGCTCCTTCTCATTCAAACTGAAGGAGTGTCACTGCTCACTGTAAATGTATGGCAAAAGGAGAGAAAAAGTCTCTGAAACGGGCAGTTCTCTAGACTGGCCATTCAGGGACTTGTATGTCAAAATTAACATCTTACTATCTCACCTGGAAAACCAAAGAGCAACTCAGGCAAATCATAGAATCATAGAAGATTATGGTTGGAAGAGACCTCAGGAGGTCATCTAGTCCAACCCCCACTGCTCAAAGCAGGACCAACGCCAACTAAATCATCCCAGACAGGGCTTTGTCAAGCCGGGCCTTAAAAACCTCTACGAATGGAGATTCCACCACCTCCCTAGGTAACCCTAGTGCTTCACCACCCTCCTAGTGAAATAGTGTTTCCTAATATCCAACATAGACCTCCACTGCAACTTGAGACAATTGCTCCTTGTTCTGTCATCAGCCCCCACCAAGAACAGCTGAGCTCCATCCTCTTTGGAACCCCCTTTCAGGTAGTTGAAGGCTGCTATCAAATCCCCCCTCACTCTTCTCTTCTGCAGACTAAACAAGCCCAGTTCCAGTTCCCTCAGCCTCTCCTCATAAGTCATGTGCCCCTGCCACGTGATCATTTTTGTTGCTCTCCGCTGAACTCTCTACAATTTGTCCACATCCCTCAGCATTAGTATAATATGTTCACAGTGCAAAACCCTGCTTAATGAGCAGGCTCCCATGTTCTGCACCGGCTCGGTTTCGGAATGGATTTAAGGTGTGACCCCGCTTTGCAGTGTGCACAGTGCACTGCAGTAGTCTAAACTCAAGATGACAACGGCAAAGATGATGATATTGAGAGGTCCATGTAAGAAAGAAAAGGTCACAACCACCTTAACTGCTGGCTGATACCTGGTGGTTAAACATCAGTTTCACATCCTCAACCATATCAGGTTTGCTTTCTCCCACCTATTAATATCCTCTCAGTATTTTCTGTATTGAGCCTCAGTCAAGTAGCTCTTATCCGTGCCCCAATCTCCACCAGACAAAGGGCAAAACACCCATTTGCTTCAGCTGAGGAAAAAAAGATGTCCTTGTACTGACACTTAGGTGATCGAGGGTCAGTTCCTGACAGTGACATAGATTCCTATGTGATGTGAGCAAGACATTTAGCCCTGGTTCCCCATTTGTAAAATATGGAAATTAATACTTTTCACCTCACAGAAGGGTTTATGAAGATAAATTCTTCAAAGTTTTACTTCACCAAAGATACTATGATGTTGAGGGCCATGTAAATACCTACAAAGATACAGAGCTGGGTGTCACGAGCATGCTGAAGACAATGTAACCAAGGTCTTTTATTTTTTAAACTAACCCTCCCAATAGCCTCAGATACTCATTAAATAAGAGGTGTGGCCAGATAGACCGCTTTAGTATTCCACAGGAGAGCTCCCTCTCACGCACTAATGGTGCAAAACAACACTCTGGGATTTGACAGAAAGTCATGGACAGCTATTCCTTAGTGTCTCTGTTTCTGCTAGGGTTCCATGAATGTCTACACTACTTTACCACCAAGAGTTACCAAAGACAGCTGACAGACCTAATATAAACCTAGGCACCCAATCCATCACTAGGAGATTTCACCTATCAAAGCAGTCTCCATGCCATGCCCAAGCCTGCAACCAAATTGTCAAGGAAATCTGAGGGATCTAGATACCATGAGAGTTTTCTTGCCATAGCCTTTTCAGTAATCTTACCCAGAAATGGAAGATGAGATAAAGAACAATAGTTAGCAATGACGGTTTCTTGAGCAATGGATGTACAAATGCTTTCTTAAGGTAGGCAAGCAACCCACCCTATCTAATTGAAACTCTCAATCTCCACCAGCAATTGGCCCAGCTCTTCCCCATTGGCCTTCACCAAACAAGAAGGACAACAATAAGAGTTGTTTGCGGTGTTATTGTAGCTGTGTGGGTCCCAGGATATTTGTGGCATAAAGTTCCCTCCATTACCTTAGTGAGTGACACGGACTGAAACCCAAGCACAGAAGCCTTAGCCCCCATCAACGTACAACGCCAGCCTCACAGATGCCACCAGTTCAGTATGAACCTGGGCAATTTTGTCCATCAAGTAATGTAATTTTTCCTCACAATGGGAGGAACACAATACAGTTAGCGAGCAATGACAGCTCAGACTATCTGCGTTGTTCAGCACCCATAAAAAAACCACTAATCAAGATGATGCCGATGCTATGGTGGCAGAGACTCTCCTTTGCCGCCTACACACCCATGTCACAAGAATGCAAAAAATCTATTGCACAAATCTTCAGTAAAAGACTTCTGCCATTAGCACTCTGCCAGTCATCTTTACAACTTCAGTTGTGGCCTGCCATCTATAAGCCCAGCGTGTGACCTGTGGGGATGAAGTTGGGAAGAGAAGGTCTAGGGATCACTGTCAAGTTGCGGATGAAGCTATGAATGCTCTTTCTGAAGAAAAAATATTCTCTCTCAGTCATTTGGAAGCCTTTAAGGTTCCATTAACATCTTAGAGTGGAGTATCAAAGCTGGTCTCTCACATGGATGGGAGAGGTGTGTCCACCCTCAAATTGCAGAAGGAAAGGATAGTTCCATGTGATGGGCAAATTTCCAATTGTTCGATCTCTAATCCCAGCCCAAACACCCGATCAAGAATATGGTCAGCTATAGGAGTTGGGCCTCTAAACTTCTGAGATAATCTGATGGCAGCCATAGTAGCCATGAAATCCCAGGATAAAATATAACTTTTGTGTTTTATCTAATTCCAGCTATTCCATCCAGCTGCTTTCATATATAAAGTTAACGTGACTCACATCAGATGGATCATTCATTACATTCCTGTTCTGTCAGTCAGGTTTGTCCCACAACTAAAGACTTGGCACAAGAATGAAAAAACTCCATACAATAGGCACTCAGCCACACAACAGCTGCAACCGGAGGCATTTGGGTATTCAAATGCAGAAGTACTGTGGTTGGCAGCATGTTTCAATTCTCTTGGGGAGGAGTGTTAGGCATTTTAAACTACCACCCTCTCATGCAAGGCAGCTGTTTGACATGCAGAACAGACTGTAGCAGCAGGACCTTCTGATACAGTTAGAGGCTTGTTATTTTTCAAAGTCACCTTCACCAGTGGTAAATCAGCATTCACAGTATCAATGCAAAGAACAGCACAGAGTAAGAAAACATGACAAATTATTTTACTTTATATGATCTCTTTAGACTAAACAGTTCTTTGGACTTAAATCATGGGTGAGATTCTGAGCTGTGCTTCTAACAGGAGCTGGGCATGTTAAGTTAACTTTAAGCCATCTTTCGTGGGTAAGAACTTCACTTCTTCAGATGCAAGAAGTGAGGTTCTTACCCACGAAAGCTTATGCTCCCAGTACTTCTGTTAGTCTCAAAGGTGCCACAGGACCCTCTGTTGCTTTTTACAGATTCAGACTAACACGGCTACCCCTCTGATACTTTAAGCCATCTGTGCACCCTCCTAGTCCTGGGCTGTCAAGAGACTAATTGAGACAGTCCAGAGGGCCCTTCTGAATTACGGCAGCCTCCCTGGGCCAATCTATGGACCACAGTGCTTCCCAGAGTCTTCACAGTGATTTATGCTGCGGCCTGGCTCAGGCACACCCCCTGCACCAGGACTTGCAAGAGGATCTTGGGAGTCAGCCTCCACAGTGCCTGCACCAAGGGAATCTACCCCCCACTGCCACTGGGACTTTTATGGCTCGCTTATACCACTCCAGTCATTTTACCTGACTTACAGGGGCTGGAGCAAGGTGTGAGGATATCACTACAGGATTCAAGGCATCAAAAACATCAGTACATTAATTCTTTTGTCATCTGAGAAGGCCCAAAACATGGGCTTTCACATACATATAATCAACCATTAAATAAAAATGACAGAGTAATAATCAGTCATATTTAAAGACATCTAAGGTAGATTGACGATACTGTTGATTTTGCTATTCACAGCAAATCCAGGCCCTAGAACTATTCCTTTTTACCGATGCCAAATCCTTTTTTTTTAAATATCTGGCCCCAAAAGCCAAATGTTTGGCTGGAAAAATCATGAAATGTAGAAAAACTAATACATTTGGGGTTCATTTTATTTGATTTGCTTTGAGATTTTGATTCTTTTCTGAAACCATGAGGACTAGAACTTACTTTTTTTTAAAAAAAATAGTAAAATGGAGATTCTCATATTATCTCATGATTCCAGGAACTGGGGCTTTATAAGAAAAAACACAAAATATTGTGAGACTCATGATAAAATTGTCTGAATGGCAACCGTGGGGTTTAAATTACCCCATGTGCTACTGCAAACAAGAGTTAATCAAAATGTTCTCATACACATTCAGTGGGGATTTCATTACCTATTTCTTTATGACTTATACTTACAGCATTACAAATGGATGAGGAACAGAAACATAAAACCAAGTTCCTGCCCAATTAGCAAACAATAATTTAGCCTGCATTAAAATATATATATATAAAAAAAGGAGTGTGGTGGTGGGAGGGTAGAACATGCCTCTTTCAGAATTTCTCCTACTATTTCTTTCCCTTCCCCCAAAGATGCATCCTCCTACGTCTAACTAAATGAGCAGTTCTGCATGGCTCACATCCTTGCACCATCTATGCTGAGAGAGTTGTTTGCACACATCCTCTCACCATTCAAAACTGGATCAAATGATTGTATAAAGCTGAGATTAGTCATTTTGCTAGCAAGATACTTATTGTCATTTTGATTTGATGTTACTCATAAAATAACTCATTCTTTTCCTCAAAGAAAGGCATCTTGTACAGAGGTGGTCATCAGGGGAAAAAGGAATGGTGTGTGTAATGTGCTTTCCTCATCCAGACCACTCTTCATCTTGTCATTCTGTGTTTAGAAAATTAAAAATCTGACATGATCTGATCTGGAAGAAGACAATCTACTGAATTTAGTTTTATTTTCTTATTGTATTTTTTTCAGCTCTTCCCCTCCCCTTCTCCCACTCTCTCATGTATGATTTGCAATCATTTTACATATATTTTAAATTTGGGTGAAGCTGCTAGTAGTAAAAACAAAAGCTGATATAAGCTCAATCAAAACACCTTAATCCTGCCATTCCAGTTCTGGGTTTTTCTTCGATCAAAAGTACCTATCAATCTGAATGGTGCCAGACAGTACAGTGATATTATGTATGTGAACAAGCCCACACTTGCAGCTAGGGTGAGACCACCACATTTTACTTGAAAACTTTAACTAGGTCATATTAAAACTTGGTCGTTGAGGATAAACTTTAAACACACTACAGCGTTTAGAACCTTTAAAAGGAGTATTTATCTAATCTTGTACAAGCTGCTTTTACTACACCAGAGCTGTGAAAAGCATTCTAGAAACGTAATGCCAAACTGCATGGTACTAACAACCAATCGTTACAGGGACTGGTTCAAGACCTATTTTGCAACAGCTCCCTTAAAGACAGTGCAAAATCTATGAAATACAAGTGAATGAAATTCAGTATATGTTTACAATCATTACAGTTTTAATCATGTTCATAAAAGGTCAGACATGAACAAGTAGTCATTTTCAAGCATGTTTCCAATAATTGTGTGTGCAAATCAGGTCTGAAAATTCAAATTAATCTGCCTGTTTTGCCATTTGAAAATCAGACCTTTGGGGCAAATCCTCATGCCAGCACCTGGCCTAACAGCTCAGCAAAGCAGAGGTCAGGTGGTGATGTGGCTGTGGAACCTACTTCAAGTTTATTGGCTGAAGCAGCTCTCTATGCTCCTTACACATCACTACCACCACATGAAGGATAAATAGAGGATCCGCACAGTCGCAAATCCTCTGGGTATGCTCTCCCACAACCTACCTCCTGTTGCGCTGCTACCCCACCCCCCCAATCTTCTGAGTACTGTCATGCCAGGACCCACTGCAGTGCAGGGCTTGGTGCTGGGCACTGGATATGCATTCCCCTTCGCAGTTGAACTGTGTTGGATTACACTGCCAGGAGTCACTGTGCAATGGTCAAGGATGAAGTAAGATTTGTCCCTTTGTGTCTAATGAAATAATGCACTATAAAAGGCTTTAAGAACTGATGGGGGGGGGGGGGCAGGGAGGAAAAAGCAATACATTGTTCAAAGTTTCATTTGGATAAAGGAGCTCTGACCAAATTTCTAACCTGGCCTCATAATGCAAACCACGTAAATGCTACAACACATCGGCATTCAGTCAGCTGCAGGCTAAGCATTTGCTGCATGGCTGTGGAATATTAGAAACACTTGTTTATTTAACAAATAGCAACAGACAGTTGCGTCTGAAAGTTTTATTTGTGACAAAGGATCTCACTCTGAAAGGTGTCCAGGGCTCTTAATTCCCATTGATTTCAATGGGAGTTGAGGATACACAGCAACTGGAAGGACTGGCCCTTTAGTCCACCCTGTATTTAACTCCCACCAATCAAAATACCTCCTACCTTGTAGCATGCATGAGGAAAACACTGGTAGAGATGAAAGAAATAGAAACAAAATGACATCTAGGTTTGGGTTTGTTTGCTTCCTTAGTGACACACTGAGGTTACAGCAGAAATGCCATATACACAGAGATAAATGCGGTTTTTTTTTTTAAAGCAAGATGCATGACCAAGAGCATCAAAATGAATGATTTGGTTTTGTGAAGTGTGAACAGCTGTAGGTTCTAGGCTTATGTATGTGGCATTTCCTGATGACAATCCTTCCTCTTTCCATTCTAGACCGCAGCAATGTATGGTGAAATAGCCAAGCACAGCTGCAAACATAGTTGATTAATGTGTTCATGCCCACTTCCCTGTTCTACTCACCCTTCTTCTCCAACAAACGTGACATAGAGTTTATTTCTCTGCAGGTCTTTTCTTGAGTAACCCATAATCTGATTGAAGGCATCTTCCAGCAAGTGGTCTCTCCTGATGATTAATCTGCACAGCAAGATAATTTTAAACACAGTAATTCACAAAGGTGAACTGCAGATGAAAACACATAGTTACACTGGATGGTAACTGTGCAGGATAATGGATACAAACAATATTTAATCTCCTCTTTATACAACCATTTGATCCAGATTTAGCAGATAATATCTGTTAACCTATGTGATTCTTGGATATACTTTAGAATTCAATACAATGTCTCCCACATAAAGAAATAGTATTTTACATTTTTCAAGTCCAGTTCTCATTTACACAAAGTCTGCTTTGCACCATTCTGGCTGCATGAAGGGGTTTTGAAGTGGGCATTTAAATCCACTCTAAAGGCTGTTTACCGTGCCAGGGCTGTGTAAAGTGGCCTTAAGGTAAATGAGAATCTGGCTCTTCAACTAAAGCAATATAGTGCCAGGCAAAAGGTAAAATTTGGTGAAAGGTGCTGGATTGACAGCCCTGGAGTTTAATATCCTGTATTTATGCACAGAACAGGTACAGCTGGACAGCAAGCAATGCCAACTGGAGTGGCAAACGGTCCTCAGAGCAGAATTTGGTACTAAATGGAAAAAAAAAAAATGCAATGCCCTAGTTACTGGAAAATTTGTAGAAGAAAAAATCAAGGGTCTGGAATAATGGCCAAAGTAATCCTACACAGAACTGAACATTTATGTCCATGGCCAAAATATGTTTATGAAGCATTGGATTCCCTTAGGGAGAAGAGGGGGGAGAACAGGAGGAAATATAACCATGTTAAATTGTGTTACTAATTATTCCTGCCTGTCATATCAAAATGGCTATAGTAGTATATTATCTATAAAAGTTCAAACACCTTAGAAACAACATTTAATTAAAAAGTTGCCTATTTGTATCAAAATAAACTATTGTTTTGTTTCTCTTGCTTAAAACCTCATGGTATGATGGTAAATCCTACCAGAAATATACCTGTAGTTCACAAACCCAGAAAAACAAGGTAACAGGAGCATGTATATATCATAGACCTTACAGCTAGCAATGGCTACCCTCTTGCACCAGCTATTTGCCAAACTGGTCACTGCAGTGCTTTTTTACAGCTTATTTTTTATTTTTTAACCCATTACATTATAGGTAAGCATTTCCATTCAAATCCTTTTTCAGCTGTTGATAATTTTAAGAAATGTTCATCAGAAATTATCAGAGTCTGGACTCTGCCCAAAGGTGAATATGTTTGGAAAATTTACATAAGAACATAAGAAGGGCCACACTGGGTCAGACCAAAGGTCCATCTAGCCCAGTATCCTGTCTGCCGACAGTGGCCAATGCCAAGTGCTCAGAGGGAATGAACAGAACAGATAATCATCAAGTGATCCATATTCCCTGTCGTTCATTCCCAGCTTCTGGCAAACAGAGGCTAGGGACACCATCCCTGCCCATCCTGCCTAATAGCCATTGATGGACCTATCCTCCATGAATTTATCCAGTTCTTTTTTTGAGCAAAAATGGTTAAGTGGCAAAGAAAAATACACCTTGCCCTTTCTAAACGCAGTGAATTTTTTAAAAAAATAGCTCTAGTGCCACAGTGGTTGGAGCTAGAAAACTAGAATCAGGCAGCAGGCAGATGGTTCTTTGGGAGAAAATTTATCTTTTCCACTAAAAGTAGGTTTTATTTGGCTAACTTATGGGAGTTTGAGGATCACAGTTGGTGCATGGCACAGAATTTTTTGTAAAATCAGGCAAGAATCATGTGATGATTATCTCTTAACATAATAGTTCTATCACACGGTGGCTGGACCCAGTACATGATGAAGGTCCAATCTCACGTATGCCAAAGCAGGTGCTCAATTAAGAGGGCAGGGCAGCAGCTGAGGGCTATAAAGGATTAGGGAGAGACCCAGTGAGGGGAAATCCCAGTGAGTTAGAGTAAACTGGTTCAGTCAGGACAGGAAGATGAGAGCTACCAGAGACCCAGGAACTAGAGGAGTCCCAGAAGGAAGCAGAGGGTTGTTCCCAGGAGAAGGCTGAGAGGGGCTTGCTGGCTGGTGTCCCCAAGCCAGAGAGCCAGGGCTGGAGAGGGTTGAAGACAGGAGGAGCAGCAGCAGCAGCAGGAATTGCCTGCTTTCTCTCCGTCGGACAGCCAGAACCAATGGCCGGAGAGGACTGAAGGCAGGGGAGGAGCTTACTCACTGACATTCCCAGGGCTGGAGAGCTGGACCCAGTGGAGCTGTGAGAGGGCCAGCGGGAGTAAGGGAAGCTCCCCTGGCAAGGATGTTCACAGGAGAGAGGTTGTGGGGGTGCCCACTGGGAAAGGCAGGGTTGCACTCAAGTTGGAAGGGCAGGGGTGGCTGTCCTGGTACAAGGACAGGAAAGGGCTGAGAGCCCTGACACCATCAAAGGCGCCAGTGTGTGGTATGGGGGAAATTGAGGGATGAAATGTCTTGAATTTTAATAACGGCTTGCACTGGAGTGAGAAATGGACTCCATGTCTGGAACTTTTGTTATGGATTATTTGGTTTTACATTGTTGTAATAAACCAGCCCCAAGAAGGGACAGTATTGAGACAAGAAATCCTGAAGCTATTGGGTCAGCTGAGAGGGGAAACTGAGGCAGGCATCCCTGTCATACTGTGGCCTGCTGCAAGAAGCTGCTCCTGGAAGGGGCTGCCCAATGACAAGTATGTAAGCATGTGATTAATTGTTCTATACTAATGAAAATTCACAAGGAGGCAGAGTTAGGGTGGCATGAAGCCTTCATTTTGGCATTCCCACATATGGAGTGCTTAACCTTACCAAAAACTGTGTTCAAGTTTCAAATTCTTTGGAATTTAATCATATTTAATTATGCAAATTCTGTATCTACACAAAGATGAATGATATGGCAGTATATTTATTTTTGTGGCTGGGCAAGACAAAAGAAAACAGTTATTTCAACTTGCCCCACCATGACTGCTGTAATGAAAGTGGCCCAACTGCTCCCTGTTTCTTTGAGTGCTGCTCTTTAAAGGACTTTCTGCCACTGCAGTAGCATTAATGTGCATATGAAGACACTACAGCAGGAGGTAACATGGGGAAGAGATGCTTCAAATGTGCTCTCCATTGGGAGTGAGATGGCTTTGAGTGTCTTATAACACACTTCACATTTAATTCAATAAGTGCAAGAATCCATCATGTTACCAATGGGATTCCCAGAGGAAAGAGGTTCTTACACCTGCAAGGAAAGAAGTTCTGCCTGTAAGATAAACCTTATTTGATAAGATGCTTCTACATACTTTAATTTCCCTGGCCCTTGTCCATATCCTTTAGTCTCCAGCTTCCTGTAGAAGTTCCTCAGTTTGGCTTCAAAATCTCTTTTATAAGGAGCTGGAGCTCTGGCATTAGCACGCTGAGTACCTGCAGCAAACAACAAGCAGAAAATGAACTGCAGCTATGCAAAGCATCACATTCCAGCTCTGACTGAAAAGAAGGTTCTTTGCTGACCGAAAGCATAGACACGGTTGGTTTCTTTTAAAATCCTAGTTTATAAGCTGATAAGAGATCCGTGTCTCCACTCCTACTGTAGGGTTAGATGTTTTTGATTGCTCTTTGTTTGTCCAATGGCTTCACAATTTTAGAATAAGTCCTAAAATGTTGAAGCCATCCAAAGCACCCATCCCCCCCCCCACACACACACCCCAAAAAAACCCAACCCCCACAAAACCAAACAAAGAAACTGGAAAAGACCCAACTTTTGTTTGGCATATGTACATTTTATGAATACCTGTGTTTAACTACTAAAATGATGCATGCTCTTTCGCTGTCAAGAAGAAAAACAGGTTCCAATGAGCTAAATTAGTATGTCTTATGCGTGTAATACACCTTCTTTCAATGCATGGAGTTTCTCACCTTACTGAGGAGAGGATACTGTGGAAAAGTTTACTCAGAGAAGTACAACAAAGGAGAAAAATATCAGGAGAGAGGAAAGACTGAAGACTTTTCTCTTCATTCAAATGTCTGGGTCAAATGAATTGCTCTAAGTTTCTTTCAAACATGACTCAAAAAGGTGAATTCATTTTTTGAGATATAAGTTTAAGGAACAGTTCTTTAAAGAGAAGCAGATATCTGTATGCCCCCCAAAAAATTGCACATCCACCTACAGTTGTATGCACAGTTATTGCAAATTGGGTAAATAAACCATTGATATTAATGTGACAGGGAGTGTGTGTGTGTGGGGGGGGGGGGGGATTTATCCCACCTCCCTCCCAATTGAGCTGTGTAGCCAGTGGTACCTTCTTGTGTTTAGTCCAGTCTAGTTTTAAACATCTCAGTCAATGAACTTCCTCTACTTCTCTCGAGAGACTATTCCACAGCCCAAAAGTTTTCACTGCAAGAAGGTGCCCTCAGATTCAGCCTACATTTTGCCTTTTTCATTTCATTCTCATATCCCTACTTACTTATAACTTTAAATAATTCCTCTCCCTCTTTGGCGTCTAGATCATTGAAATATATATTGTTCAAAATATACCGGGAAGGTTGATGTTTCCTACACCTACGAATATGGCTAGGCTCCTAACTACTCGTTTGTGAGTAATCTGATGTGTGCATGCAATTGGCTTTAAAGCTATTTATAAGTAAAATATCAGCCAGTTCAGTATATCACTTTTCTTTTCTCTCCCTGTATAAGGCTAACCCAGCAGAGGGGGTTTCATTACTGTGGAGGCAATGTGTCTAGCTTTCAGCAAGGGACCGTGGGAAGAGGAGGAGTAGGGAGTTTGCTCAGATTCTAAATGGGAGGGGGCTGTGCTCACAGACTCTGGACAAGTAGGCTGGGATGAGGAAGCAGCTTGCTTAGCCATCAGCTAGATGGGTGGAGTGGATGAGGTAGCGTCCTCATCCTCTGGGCCGGAACTGCTGGAAGAAGCTGTATACTCAGTCTCTGGGCAGATGTGGGAGAGGTAGAGGAAATTGTTTCTAATATCGGTCATCAACTAATGCCATTCATGGGTCCCTTAAAAAATCCCAAGTGTTTCCCTGTCACCAGAAGGATGGTGGTAAGACTAGTGCATGTGAGAGGAATTCAAGCCCTTAAGGAGAGTTTATCAGAAAGCTGTGTTTTTGTAGTCCTTCCCTCAGCCACTCAATTTATCAGAACTAATAATCCATGCCCCATCCTCAGAAGCCGGCAGAACATGTGTGTGTCCTGAAAGTCAAAAGACTGGACTCTGAGGGAGAATATGGCAGGAGATCTTCGGAGTTCCCGGAGACATGTGCAGAACATCTCTGGAAAACTAAACCATATACATCAATTGAACCTCCTGTAGCTGTCTGGTCATTCAGTGACAGACCTGCGGGTGGCTATATTACAACAGAAAAACTTCAAAAACAGACTCCAATGAGAGACTGCTGAGCTAGAATTAATATGCAAACTAGACACAATCAACTCCGGTTTGAATAAGGACTGGGAATGGCTGAGCCATTACAAACATTGATTCTATCTCCCCTTGTAAGTATGCTCACACTTCTTATCAAACTGTCTGTACTGGGCTATCTTGATTATCACTTTTTTTTTTTTCTCTTAATTAATTGGCCTCTCAGAGTTGGTAAGACAACTCCCACCTGTTTATGCTCTCTGTATTTGTGTATATATATCTCCTCAATATATGTTCCATTCTATATGCATCCGAAGAAGTGGGCTGTAGTCCACGAAAGCTTATGCTCTAATAAATTTGTTAGTCTCTAAGGTGCCACAAGTACTCCTGTTCTTCTTTTTGCGGATACAGACTAACACGGCTGCTACTCTGAAACCTGTCATATTTTAATGAGTATTCCAGGTGCTTCCTACTGGACATTTCTGCTGAATACTCTAAAATATGTAGACATTTAAATATATACAGTCCATTAACTGATGTCTTCACCATCATTTGTTTATTTGGAGGTTATTTTGATGTGGGTGGAGGGAGGTACAATTATGAGTTCACCAAAGAATGTGACAAACCCATACTTTCATTTGCATTGTGGTAACAGCCCCCAAAGGAAACTTTTGCTAACAGATACATCATGGTAAATAAAACTGGTAACGTATTGCTTCATGGTTCAAAAATTACCAAGAAATTATTCTGTCAGCACATGACAAAACTCTCACTGCAAATCAGATGCAATTGCCAAGAAATTCCTGGGCAATTACAGCAATTACTTCCACCTTGTGAACCAAACGTGTTAGGGGAGGGGAAGGGCTACAAAAAATACAAATGATATGGGTAATCATGCTGAAGTCTCAAACAGATTATAGTCTCCAAAAGAGATAGAGACAGAGTAATTTCATGACTATTTGTGTCCTTTAATGGAAGAGCACAGTAGCTGAAGAGATCTGTAACTGAGGTTACTGATCAAAACACTGACTTGATCCCCATTATAATTGTATCCTCTGCATTCAGAAATCTTCTTTTAATTTGACACCACCACATTTAGGATACATGGATATTAATCAAGTCCTAGAAAGTTAAACATCACATTCACAGCAAAGCCAGCAAGTTCAGCCTGATTAGTGTCACTGCAAGAAATTCAAAAGGAATTAAAAAAAGATCACCCCTTTGCTGTACAGCGCAGGCAGTCTGGCAATACAGAACAGACAGAGCCCCTGTAGAAATGACGACCTGTTTCAAAGATTTCTCCTTAAAAATTCATAGGGCTTCATCCACAAAAACAAATGACTGACAGGCCCATTAAATGTGTTTTCTATTTATCTTTTTGTGTTTGTTAGAACAGAGATTGCAACTATAAGAAAGATTAATCTAAGATCTTCACATTTCAATATTTAGGTCTCAATTCAGGAAAGCAATTAAGCATGTATTTAATGCTTTTCTGGATAGGGGCAATAATTGTGTGTTTCACCTTAAACAGGTGCTTTATATACTTTACTGAATCAGGGCCTTCACCAGGGCGTTTTGGTGGACCCACTTCAGAAATGAGAACTGAGAGGATAGAGTCCCTTCTAATCATAATTTGCAGCAGTAATAAGGTGCATGTATACAGATGTTCATTTTTTCTTTCTTCTTAACAAACAACAAGAAATAGTTTCTACACGAACAGTAGTTGCCACAAATGTAAGCAATAACAGCAACACTAGCTGTGGATGGACATTTCACTGCTGTTCAGAACAGAGTAGTTATCAAAAGAGTCATGAAAAACTCAGCGCAAACTGCTGCCTTGCCCTTCACAGATGCATGGCATGGAGTAGAGTGAGAAAGAGGGATGTAGGAGCAGCCACAATATCGCTAGTGCCCTTTTGCCAAAGCGGAGTTCTGTGCAGGTAAACTCTGATTATAGATTCTCAGGATACAGCCAAAGCTTTGGATAAACAGAATGCACATTTAATATTAAATACAAATAACAGGTGGATAATTGGAATTTAACTGTACTGACGTAGATACAAATGTAGCCTGTCATGCTCCACAGCCCTAAGGTGGGAGTGACAAGTTAAAATGGGGGCATGACCAGACTTAAGTGTGCCTGCTAGTTACCAGCAGCAGCCGGCATTTTTGAGAGCATGCACCGCTCCTCTCTTCGGGAGGCAAAGGAGCAGGATACTCTCTTCTCCTCATAGCACTCTTGAGGTGTTCTATCCTTGCGTATTCTGAGGAAGCCAACTGCCTCAAAGCACCTTCGCTCGGACACTACAGCTCCATTCCCCTCGCTCCCCAAAGCATGTCAAAGATTTCCAGTTCAACCACATCCTTTTTTCTGGGGGGTGGGCAAAAAGCAGATTTTGTACATCCAGCTCTATCAGGACAGATTAGGACCCATTAACAGGTCTGTTGGAAAGTTAGGGGGCCTTATCCATCACAAACTATTTAGGAATCCTCTTAGAAGTTTTTATTAAAACAACAAAATCTGATGAGAAGGACCCCCTCAAGAGAAGCTAACTTATTTTACACAGATTATGCCCCTCCTACCAACCCAGTTCATGGATTGTGTGGAGAGATCCAGTGCTTAAATTTGTGCCACGGCTTGCCAGGGTTCAGCCCCAGCACCTCTGGGCTTGGCAGTTCGTAGCCGCATCAGTTATGAAAGTAAAAAAAAAAAAAAAAACTGCTTGAGCCCCGGCATCTCTGTCATTACAAATTAAACACTGGGGAGTGGTAGCATTCGTTCTACAGCAACAAAATCCATATTCAGAGTGAAATGAATCACATTTCATGATGACCACCCGGAACCTTCAGATAGTGCAGCATGCAACAGCCTGCTGGGTTAGCAAAACGTCTTGCAGGGAGAACTTTATGACCGTGCTCTGTGACCTGGACTGGCTTCCACATAAGTTCAAGGTATTGGTTTGAGCTACAAAAGGCAAATGCTTCAGACCCTTGCTGTTTTAGAGATCACCTTTCTCCCAGCAGAATGCACCATTGAGATAGGCTGAAGAGCTCAGGCTGACAGCGCCCTGCTAGAAGGGCAATGGTAGCAGGATGTTTTCAGAGAAGAGTCCACCTTGGGTCCCACAGAACCCAGTCTTTTGACTTTCAGGACACACACATGCTACCCCAGGCTTGTGAGAATGGGGTATGCATTATTAGTTCTGTTGGGCTGAGTGCAAGACTACAAAAACACAACATTCTGATAACCTTTCTTATGGGCTTGAATTTTCCAGGTGTGGTCTTGTCTCAGCCCACATTTTTCCTCTTACTTATCTATCACTATTCCTTTCCAATAAAATAATACCAGCTATATCTGAAAACATCAAACTGCTGTATGTGGTCCTCAGAGGAGAAAATAGGCTTTGCTACATTTTAAATAATTTAGTCTGAATTAACTAAAATTATTAATCACTATTTAAACATGCACAGATATTGTCACTAAGTTCTAAAGTGTGCGTTTGCAGACAGATTTATTTAGCATGTGCACAGTCGTCTAGCCAAGCGATGGCATCTTCAGTGGCGTGATGCAGTTCTTGTAGGCCACCGCTGAACCTAGTCGGGCAGGCATTCATCGACAGTGTGCATCATTGTCTGTGCCGCAGCTGCACAAAGGGCTGTCCCGAAGGCCCCAGCGATACTGGCTCGCTGCACAGAGACCTTGCCCGGTCTGGAACCTGTTCAACAGGGACCACTGGCGAAGGGGCAGGTCAAAACCAGGTTGGCAAATTGTGGGGTCGGCGATGAGGGACTGGTTGGGGATTATAACTGATATCCATTCCTCTCGCCAGAGTGTTTATGCCCTAATATCCGGGCGTGGCAGATGAGACCATAATTGGCGACGTGATGGCAAATGTGCAGCTGTTGGTTTAAAAAGATCATTGTACAGCAGCAGGCTTGAGTTGCACTAGACACACTCTTAAAACACCTGGTAAGTGACAGCAGTCTGACTTTGTATAACTGTTGTCGCTCCCCCTTATTCCTCAGCCCTCTAGGCTTTGGTGCCCCCGTGTGAACCCTTTCAAGTCAGTTACAAACAAGTTTTACCAGTCAGAAACAAAGCACACGCTCTGGAGTTTGAGCACATATTTTTCTTATTGTCAAATCTCATTGTGAGCCCAAGGCAAGTTTCCAGTTTGAGAGGTTCATGCCCCATCACGCTGGTTTTCTAGAATCAGATATGGGATTAGGCCTTAGTTCTGCTGCAACCACAGAGCTCTGATCTCAAGGAAACTGGGATGTAATTATGTGAAGCAAAATGTAAATTAATAATGACAGCAGCATTACAAAAATACTATAATGAGATTATTATAGTATTGTGATTAAACTAATACTTTGGGGGGATTACAGCAGTTACTAGGCCACTGTGTCCTGTGTGCAGTAATAGTAAAATGTTCAGAGGTGCTAAAATTACTTAGGTGCCTAAGTCCCATTTTCAAAGGTGATTCAGGCACTTTGTTTTTTTAAAAGGTTATCCTTGTTAATCGCAGGCCTATGGTTTGAGGCTGCCATACAACTGGTTTATTTCAATTTGCTTGCAAAGAAAATTCCCAAACCCATTGAAAAATTTTGTACAGCAGTATTAAGTAAACTTCCCAGGCCTTGCGAGAAAATAAGAAGCAGACCTATCTGAATAGTGTACTATTATTTCCCCTTTAAGAACAAGAATACCACCAATGAATTTTTTTTCCCAATTTTCCTTTTCAAAAATAGGTTTCAAACAATGTTTTTAAAGTAAATCTTAGTGCTCATGGAAGATGCTATACTGACATCCCTACAGGCTGTTCTATAGATTTTGTACAGCATGGGCAGTGGCAGTGTAAGCTACAGCACACTTTCCAAGACCCTGAACTGGAAAGATCATCCCTCAGGGCGACAGGGTATTTTAGTTTCCTCATTTGTGTTGTGAAGTCAATGGGACTACTCACATGCTTAAAGCTAAGCCTGGGCTTAAGTGCTTTGCTGGGTCAGGACTTCAATCCTTAACTCCTCTCGTGAAAATGCTTACAAGAGTGCCAATCACCACCACTTTCAGTGGTGGGTTTTGTGATGAGGAACCCTACCAGAGCTGGACTGAGAACACCAACTTATTTCAAAAGGCCACCAAGACACTATAGCCTGTAAGAATCCATCAAATAAACCTCTGCAATCAAATCAGCAGTGCTACGACTTCCAATAAATACAAGTCATTTAGATATTATTTACAGATTAAAGAGCAAAAATCATGGAAAATAAACCCCATAAACATAGCTATATGTTCCTACTGCATATGAAAATGAGACTACACTCTTCAGAATTGGAGAGTAAATAATGATGATGCATTTACATTATTTGTATACTTTTGTCATGCAACTTCAACCTCTGTTGGACTACAGTGGATTCTCATGATCTCCCTGTCTAGGACCTCTGGAAAGACTTTCATGTCTTACAAAAAGGGCTCTTCTGAGAAACATCATGCAGAACTAAATCTGTCAATGTAATGAAGTAATTACAGAAAAAGTCATCCGACTGCCAAAGAAATCCTTTACTGCTTTTGTTCAGAGGGTAAAATCCTGGTCTCGGTGAAGTCAATGACAAAACTCTTATTCCCTGGTCTTATTTGGTCCACACTAAGTATCTGGAATTGCTCCCTAAAGATCCCACTGTAAACTTCAACAAAATTTACCTGGAGAGTTCTGAGGTGAGGATACTGGAGAACCTCTTGGGGACTGGCAATAACTGGGATGAAGTAAGGCATGTGGCGGCACGTATGACATTATTTCTTCTTCGAACAAACTGGTAAAAAGGAGCAAACAGGAGAAGACAGAAGATGTTTATCTGAGCCAAGGATATGTTCTACTTTCTAGCAATAGCTGTGGCCTTCAAAGCCAGTCTGGTTTTTAGAAACTCACTCACCTATCTCCCATGCACATGCTCAGAATGCAAAAAAGCAGGGGTTTGTTGCCCTTCTTTCAATGTTATCTTTGTATAACAAGGACTGGCATCTTGCAAGTGACTGGGAAGTCACAGTTCCTAGTGTTATGTGTGACATCGCAATGTGATGACGTATTTGTTTTCAAAACTAAGGTCCAGGTATTTAATGAACCCTTTAAAAGTTGCATTGTTTTATACTTTTGCTTATACATTTTCCCTGCCAACACACCATTAACATTCATGGCACTTTCCTGTACAAAGATGTGTAATACTATACATAAGAACAGAGACAAATACTCTGAACTTCTGGTGTAATCAATCATGTGTGAATTGGCTTAGTGAATTGAACAATATACACATTAGTCTATTAGGAATTAATGCTTTGTTTATTCTTACTTAACACGTCAGGCACAGAGAAAAATGGATCATATACAGTTTTCACCAGGTTAGGCTTCAGTATGCCTCACCTATTTTTCTGTGATTTTAAAATGTTTTCTAGGAAGTACAGTATAACTTTCACAGCCTGAAACATTGAAATAATCTATAATTTAGATACCATTTAATAGTTCATAGTAGGACTGTAAAACAATTAAAAATAATCACAATTAATTGTGAGATTAAAAATAGTTGTGATTAATTAGACTTTTAATTGCATTGTTAAACAATAACAGAATACCAATTTAAATTCAGTATGGAAGCATGTCCTCTAGAATAGTGGTCAAAGTATGAAGGGGCATATGAAAGTTTAGAATATCTGGCAAGTAAATACCTTACAACGCCCGCTACAACAATGCCACATGAACGCCTGTTCTCACTTTCAGGTGACATTGTAAATAAGAAGGTGGCAGCATTATCTCCTGTAAATGTAAACAAACTTGTCTGTCCTAGTGATTGGCTGAACAAGAAGTAGGACTGAGTGGACTGGAAGGCTCTAAAGTTTTACATTGTTTTGTTTTTGAGTGAAGTTATGTAAAATAATAATTCTACATTTGTAAGTTGCACTTTCACGATAAAGAGACTGCACTACAGTACTTGTCTGAGGTGAACTGAAAAATACTATTTCTTTTGTTCATCATTTTTATAGTGCAAATATTTGTAATAAAAAATAATATAAAGTGAGCACTGTACACTTTGTATTCTGTTTTGTAACTGAAATCAATATATTAGAAAATGTAAAAAAAAAATCCAAAAATATTTATAATAAATTTAAACTGGTATTCTATTATTGTTTAAACAGTGTGGTTAAAATTGCAGTTAATTACGACTATTTCTTTAAATAGCATTAATCGCTTAAGTTAACTGCAATTAATTGATAACCCTAATTCACAGACAATGTATGGAATGTTTGCATATCTCTAAATTTCATTGATTTTTTCCAATTTGGTAAGAACATAACATCCAAAGCAGACATATTTATAATATATATATATATATATAATAAAATATGAAATAGCATTGCTGCTGGATGTTACTACAACACATACACATTGAATCAACTAGTTAAATGACAATCTTTATTTTCAATCGTTAGACTGTTCAATACATCATTCTCTTGTGATTTTCTCATTTATGAGTGATATAGTAATTTAACTGGTTAAAATAAAACAGATTTCATATCAAATATGTTCATTACAGATACCAGCAATAGTTCTTTGTGAGTGGTTGGGCAGTTTTTTTGGAATGGATATTTACTGATAATATTTTTGCACTCCTAAAAAATCATCTGCAATTTATAATATGTTTTTTCACAGAGAAAAGTTGACCTATGGTCTTCAAGTGTGGATAAAATCTGAAAAAACTGGTTCAATGGGGGAATAAATTAAGAACCTGATTTGTGTTTAGATTATCAAGATAAAACTAGAACTGCATAGGATATAGCCTACTGGTATGTTTACAAGCTCAAAGTGCAAATTATCTCCTTCTAGGAACCCCATCTCTGAAACAGAATATTGTGTTACATCAGTTATTCTCAGGCTATTTTAACTAAGGCACCTTCTTTCCCTATATAGAAAAGTGTTTATATTCAGCTGAAATTTGTGTAATGTTCTCCAGCAGTAAGAAAATTCTTCAGCAGTAAAAAATTTTGAATGCAGTGAAGACAAGGATGCATAGAGAAACATCACAATCTTGCTCCTGCTAGAACATTAGAACATATTTTTTTTTCTGTTTAACTCTAAAATAAGAAATCAGGCACAGACACTAAATTACTGTTTTAAACTACCCCATCTCTGCTGTTACATCAATATTTACTATCACCCTATAGCTAACTTACTGAATAATTCAACCCAGCTTAGTGAGTTCTGAGGTACAGCACTGAGGCTCTTGGGAACCAACGGAAACACAGAAATCATATATTCAATAATGCATTTCCTGAGTATAATGATTATTATTAGAACTGAAAAGGCTAATCACAGATCAAATCTCTTAATAGTTAAACTAAGAGAAAATCATTGTAAACATATGATTTTAAGAAGTGTGTTAAGTAAATAAAATCTGAAAAAATCAAATATTTGGTTTTGTACATTTTTGTGGTGGTGCTCTTTGTCTTTTTGAATTTTTTAAATTATGTGTTTTCCACAAAAGAGAGATATCAATATAGTATCAAACTATTGTATTTCCATTATAAGAATTACTTGAAGTCTTCGGTATTAGCAGAATTTACAGATTAACAGAAAAATACATTCAAGCAGCAATGACAAAATGATTTACATCATGTCTATTTAAAACAGAAATAGAACTGAACCTCGGTTTCTCTCTGTAAAACCTGTGACCTCTTCATGTATTATGTACCAATAAAAAATCCTAGAGTTTTGTTGTCTTCTATTCTTTTTATTTTTTCTTTAAATAGCATCAACACAGTTTCAGACTCAAATAGCTTTTAATTAATTCACAGATTTTAAAGTCAAAAAGGACCATTATGTTCATGCAATGTCACCCCCAAATAACAATTATATTAATGCTGACACTTCATAATTTAGACTATTTTTAACATTACATTTAAAACTTTTTTCTAAAGACATATTAGATTTTCCCTGAAAAACAGTTTTTTCTCTATCACACTTACATCCTGAATGAGCATACGTGTCGGACATAAGAAAGACGCTACTCTCAGTGCCTGTTTTTCTGGGTATGCAGTGTTGTAGCCATATTGGTCCTAGGATTAGAGAGAGAAGATGTGTGAGGTAATACCTCTTATCGGACCAACTTTTGTTGGTGAGAGAGACAAGCTTTCAAGTTTACACAGGTCTGAAGACCTAAAGAAGAGCTCTTTGTAAGCTTGAAATTTTGTCTCTCTCACCAACAGAAGTTAGTCCAATAAAAGATATTACCTCTCCTACCTTGTCTCTCTTTTCTGAACTAATGCTGAAGTGGGAGACACTAAAGGGACATTTCCCCACTCCTAAAAAGTGAAATCATCCCATCAACAAAGTGAGCAAAAGCTGTCAGCATAGTTGAAAGACAGACAGTGTAGTGTTCAGCTCAAATAACAGAATCATATCAAGTGCTAACTTCCAAAAACTTGGTACTTGCAAATCACAGAGCTAAACAGAAAATACACTTGAAGGAGCACAGAGCAGGGACTTTCAAACTGTACTGATCTATATAAATCTCTGTCCTTCTAACGACGACTATAACTGAACAATTTAGGGCAATCAGGACAAGCCCATTTATTCTTTTCCTTGCAAGAGATTCATATAGTAGTGTGGACTGTAATTGGGTTTAAATTCTACTTGCAGGATTGTACTCTTTTACCCCCTCCTTCCTGCAGGGATAATCACTTTTCCGCACTGCTATGGAAAATGTGATCTCCCTGCTAATAACCGACATCTGGAATCTCAGCACTGGGAAAATCAAGAGTCTGAATCCTCTGCAGCAGCTCCCCCAGCTGCAGTTCTGAGAACTGAAGGGGAGACATGTAGGTCACCTAGTCAGTACACATAATACACAGAAAGGCACTTCACTAGCTGTTCACAGCATATTCCTAACCGTCCATTATGAAGCACTTCTACCTACCTTAGTAACATGACAAGGTCTGCATCACTGGATAGACGCACTAGTCCAGGTGTTCCCTCTGTCCGGATAAACTGGATCTTCTCCCTGTTTAAGCAAAGGAAGAGTTCCAAAACATCTTTTGCAAATAAGGCACCAATGTACACCAGAGCAACAAGAAAAAATGCTGGATATATCAAGTAGACCTCTGGGTTATGCCTCTGTATTTCAGACACCATTTTTCTTCCTGCCACACCATGTTCATGTGAGCAATACAATCTTACAACCAAAAAAAGAAAAGCCAACCTAATTTGTTCAGAAGAATGATTCTCCTGTTGCCCTCATCTGTAAGATGCTCGGGCTGCTTCAGGTAACACAGCCATCCAACCAATAAAAATCAATCCCTCAAGTTAGTATCAGTTGTGGCCCTGAATTCAAAGCAGCAGACAGAGCCCTGTGGGAGGACATTGCTATTCTGAAAGTGAACTGCTTAAAGTAGTACTCTCCGACTCCTTTCCTCTCCCCTTCCCCTTTTAGTACAAATTCAAACTGTATGTTACAGCTCATTCGTGCTTTTTAAAGTAGGTTTTATGTACAACACTGCACTTACAGATCTTCCAGAAAGGCCTTCTGATGTGTGAATGCATACATCAATCCCTTTCTCCCAGCCCTCCCCCTGCCCCCCACCCCCGCATACTTCCCTCCACCCCCGCACGCTTCCCTCCCCCACCTCCCAATTCAAGTCAGTCACTATTCTGTGTTCTATGCATGCCACTGATTTTTAGGCTGTACACAGATTAAAATCCCCAGATGCATGCCTTTGAATAAAACAATTATTGGGGGATGGGTGAGTGAAGTGTATGTGTTACTTAACTGCAACAGAGTCAGGAGAACAAGACCTTGAACCAGCTTCAGAAGTTACACCTCTCTATACCAGTGAAATCTGTTGCACTCTGGGGTAAGAGTTCACCACTGGCCTCTCCTGGAGACTGGGTGATTGCGTTTGCACCAAGCTATTGATGGGATGTGCTGATTCTGCACATCCCCAGCAACCTTAGAAACATGGCCACTTTTGGGGCTGTGGTGGCCTCCCATGGGCCCCTGGTGGGAGAGAAGCTATAGATCAAAGGAACTGGGGAGCGTCAATAGGAGGAAACAAGGCCAGAGATTTCAGCAGGGAGATGGAGAGATCATCAACGTAAAAGCTGAAATTGTTCAGAATCAGGCATGAGGCCCATCAAAGAGAACAACTGAGGCAGGATGGAAGATGACAACAGCTTGAACAGTAGTAAAAGGTTGGCTAGATGGACCTCAAAAGAAGAGAAGCTGTTGGAAGGAGAAGAGGAAAGGTGATTCTATGACTCTGCCAGAGGATGGCCACAGAAAGTCACAAGGAGACAGCCAGATTTAAGTGAAGGCAAAGAATATAGAGGGAGGCAGACCAGGGGGCTAAAAATGGCAGAGAGAGAGAGAGAGAGAGAACGAACACAGCTGTTGAGAAGGAGGGGACAAGAACAAAAGGATGGGAACAAAGTTAGGTGCATTAAATACGGAATGCAAGGAAAGAAGACGGGACTGAGGATGGGAGAACAAGAATAAGGGGCCTAGGAACCTATATAACATCTGAAGGTGAAAAGGAGCAAGGCAGAGGAGAAAGAAGAGTAAACATACTTGGGAGCATAAGATTTATGAGGGCAGGGAGGAAAGGTAGGAGGAACGACAGGGGAGGTGGTAGGAAAGAGAATGAAGTAGTGTTCACATGACCAGAAATGGTGAGGAAGAGAAGCAAAAGTTGATAAAGGGATATGGTGAGGCAATCAGAGAGGAAGATGAGAGCACTGGAGATGCAGAGAAGAGGAAACAAGATGAAGCCATAGCAGTAGCAGCACTAGAAGTCAGGTCAGAAATAAAGAAGGATGAAATCCTGGCCCTCCTGGGAATAGGAACTTTGCCACTGACTTCAATGGGGCTGGGATTTCCAAGTGAGCGAGCAAGCAATGTGCATGTTTAAAAACCAAAACAATTGCTGTACTTTCAGCAAGCAACAAAAAATCCCTCCAGGAACTATCACTTCCTCAGAAAAACAACAGTAAAAACTTTCCAGCAGTAAACCAGAACATTTCAGACACAAACCAATTAAAGCCACAGACAAGAGAAGAAATTCAAACCACAAGAGCTGTTGCCTCCTACTACCGACACACACGGGTTGGCCCAAAACTCCTCATCAAAAGCACCAACTAAAGCAAAGACACCAGGGAAAATACATAAAATACAGTTCAAGCCCTGCACGTCTACTAGGGAAACACCAGAGAAAGCCCAGTAATGTCCTGCCACCCCCATAAGAGTCAGAGAGAGAGAGAGAGAGTCCAGCCAATCCAGAAAAGAGCTGCTGTACAACTGGAAGTAATTTATAACCCCTAGCTATGGAGAAGTGAATGTCAAAAACAACATGCTCAGATATTTACATACTGTCCAACTGTGTGCACATGTATTAAAACAAAGGTAATCCAAGATCTGATTTATTTTTAAACTTCCATAAGAATTAAACTCAACATGCCCCTTTGATAATAGAACAAACAAATACAACACAGTCCCAGGAGTGCATGCTGGCCATGCACACACCATTAATCATCACCCCCCATAGGCCTTAATTCAGCAAGGTAATTAGGCATGTGCCTAACTTTAAGTGACTTCAATAGCTCTACTCAGTGTCACATGTTTCAAATTAGGCACATGCTCAAGTATTTTGCTGAATCAGGGCCTTAAAGAGCTAACTAGGAAAACGGGTAGCGGCACCTTCATAAAAAATACGCAGTGATGTGATGGAAGTGTCAGTCCTATAAAAACGGTGTGAGATACAATTTTAAGAATGTGGGAGTAGGGGCTAGGGGGAGAAGGAAGGCAGCTAATTCTTAACCAAGCATCATAACTTCAAGGAGCAAGAGAGCAAAGATCTAGCCATGCAGTGTATCCTCTCAAACCAACTACACTGAGCAAAGCATCATGGTCCTCTATTCAATAAAATCCTCCATCCCTCTGCTAAGGCACATAAGAGACACATTTCTTCATTCTAGTTACTATAGGGATATCAGCGGGGACAAACTGTACCTAGTGAGTAATGAATTCTATCTACTGGCATACACTAACACCTTTCTTACCCTTGGTCTGTAATTTTAAGCTGTAAACTAACTGATCCTGACAAGGTCCCAGCTGCTAGCTTGCTCTGATGCTATGATCCAGGATCCAAGATACTATAAGAAGCATAATCTGATAGCGTCAATAATCCTTTGAACATCTTCTGATTTGCAAAGTGAGTAAAACAGGGCAGAAATTAAGGGGAAAATAGACATTGGGGCTGTTGCTATTGGAGTAACTGAAGCCAAGAACCTCAGGGGAAAACCAGAAGTTGGTTTTATTTTATTACCTCATGGATTGGCTTGTTCATGTGTTTAACACAATTCAAATGAGACCAGCCTTCTGCATAATAATATGGGTACAAACAGAAAACACTGACAGGCTGAGATCTGCGGGGTTTTAATTTTCCTCCTCCCTCAATTTTCTGGAAAGTGTGAATTCTGTTGGCACTTGATTTCAGGGTTGTCAGCCAGTACTTATTCAGAGGATAAATCAGTCATCGGTCTATTTGTTAGGACACGAAGCTCAGGGAAACTGCAAACCAGGATAGCTGGCTGAGTTTTGAGAACTTGCAGGGCATGCAGGAAGCAGGGTCACTAAGAGCATGTCTACATTACAAGCAGAGGTTTGACTGCTGCATGTGCAGACATACCTGAGCTAGCTTTGATCTAGCTAGCTCCAACAACAACAGTGAAGCTGCGGCAGCACGGACAGCAGCACGGGCCAGCCACTCAAGTGTACAGTGTGTGCTGCTGCGGCTTCACTGCCAATTACTTCAGCTACACGTGCTGCAGTCACACCTCTAATTGCTGTGCACTCATACCCTATGTATCACTGCACAGAAAAGGAGGCAGATAAGTAGTGGGAGCCGTTGTGCCAGCACATACTGATCAGGCTGTTAGAACACGCGAGACTCTGACTCTGGGAAGTGAGAGCACTGCATTGGCAGCCAGAGCGTACGATGAGATCAAAATCTACATAACTACCATAATGATACATGTGCAGCAACGAACAAACACATTTTTCAACAGTAGCGTGTCCAAGATAGTTCTGAAAACATTCATTTGAACACCAATTTCTAATTCCCACGTTAACAGCGAGTTAGTTTTACAGCTAAGCAACATATACTTGAATTACGAAATAGGTATACCCCATACCCCAAGGGTGAAATTCACTCCTGTGAAAAGGGTCAGCCTAAGACCTATACAAGGCCAGCATTTTTATGAGGGATTTAAAGCTCAGTCCTGCAATGTGCTAAACCCTTAGACTTCAGTCCAGCAGAGCACTTAACTATATGCTTAATTTACGCATATTAGTAATCCCAATGACATCAACAGGACTACTCATGCTCTTAAAAATTAATCACGTGTGTAAGGAGGACTTAGTGGCTTTGTGCTGACCCTCTGCACAGGGGTGAATTTCACCCTGTATCAGTTATAGTCTACCTGTGTTATATAATATTGTAATCACCATATAATATTATAAAGCATCTTTCATAACATACTATGTATCTCGTGGGGCTGTGCAAGAACTATACTGGTCTGTTCCTAAACCATCTGTGCAACTCTAAACATGCTAAATAGATATTGCTGCTTGAACTTATCCAAAAAAGCAGGGCCAACTCTAGGTTTAGGAAGAACCCTACAGTATACATCAAAGATGAGCAGAGCCCCAACCAACGCCTTTCTATCTGAATGCCTCATACCCATGGACCTACACATACTCAACACCACCAATGGCCACATCTTGCCTGCCTGCCTGTCGGTGAGATTCTGTGATTTCTGGAGATATCCTATGTCCGTAGCGCCAACCTTTTTCCCCCCTAGATACTCTGTCTTTGTAATGGAATGGCAGGCTAGCAACATCCTCTTCCAGCTCCCATTCCCCTTGCTCCATGCCCCAGCACCCTCAGTTGTCCATCTATGCTCACTTTCTCCCCTGCCTGCCTAGCATGGGTTTGCTCATCCCATCCCTTTTTGTTTGCATTATTCTCTTCTTCCCTGTTTCTCACTGAAAATTATTATTCACACGCACACACTCTCTTCCCACTTCCTTGGTTGCCCAAGGCTACGTGTTGCTGCCAATGGCAGATTTCGTTGGTGGCTCTGGGAGCCAGGCCACATGCGCTAATGTGGTTAGGAAGAGTGCTAAGGGAGCAGAGAAGAGAAGACCAGTTTGTCAGCTGCAGTTTAAGAACAGGGGGAGGAATCAGGTAAACCTTTTGAGGAGCTGGGGTTTGCACAAAGGTGCCCATGGCCACATTTGCAGTGGGAGTGGGGGGAAGGAAGGAAGGACAGATCCATGCAGTTTCACCTGCTCCTACTATTCCTTTTCTTTCCCCTGCATCCCTCCCCAGCGTGGGAAAACTTGCCCTACTTGGACACCACCTGACGATGGCTGAGGAGCTGAGCAAAGAACTGAATGAGAAGACATGGAGATGAGACTGAAGTGCGCTATTTATGGCCTTGCAGCTGACTGGCTGGATGCATGTGTGCAAGATCTTGAAAGAGCGTAACTGCACTATTGCAAAGGTCCAAGGCCACTACATAACAGCACATTAATGGAATGTTTCCTTCAATTCTTTGACTAAGCTTGTTTCTGACAGGCTGAAATTACAGAAGATTTGGGGGATTTTTTTGTGTGTGGAGGCCTGGGGGGAGACAGGGAGGGAGGAAGGAGAGAGTTTAAGTTTATAAATGACCAGCCAGCAAGTAATGTGCCTTTTTTTTTTTTTAATACTGCAAACTTTGCCAGAAAAAAAGAATACTAATTGATTGTCTGATCTGAAATGGGACTGTCAGTTGAAAGTAAAGCTGGAGAACAGAATCAACATCATTACCTGAGTGAAGGATTCCTGGTAAGATCTGGTTGACGCTCTTGTAGAATTTCAAAGATATTGGGCTGTCGCAGAAATGCGACAATCTTGTCGTTGTAGGCTGTAAGTGGCAACCGAAAACAGCTTACTGCAAACAGGTGCATTTGAAAAACAGCATCATATTTTTGTAACTTCTGAATAATAATGATAATAATGGAATTATGTCTTTATATTCATAATCTTTTTATTTACGACATTAATACAATCTATTCATTACATTTTTAGCCTAAAGGCTGGTGCTGGTTTTTGAATTTGGATATACATGGTCAGCTTTATTATGAATAAAATTTTAGATTAAAACACTATCAGATGTTAATGTGCCTTTTTTAAGAATTCGGTATTATAATATTTCATCACATACAGCCTCAGCTCATGTCAACCTGGAACATATATGAATAAAGTGTAGGGGGCCTTATTTTCTATATTTCTTAGACCAGGTGAAAACATAATAGTAAATTACATGTGCTTCTTATTGGCTACACATTAATGTGCGGGTATTTTTGTTTTGCTTTTTCCTCTCCCTGCTTCCACTATTCTGAAAAATAATTATTTGTTTTACTCATATTAAGGATCTGATACGGTCTCACAAAAGTACTATCTTCACACATAAGGCTGAAAATCTAGGCTTCCATACTAGCCTTAACTCATGCCACTTTGCCTAGGTATTGTCATTGTGTACCATAAGGGTTTAGAATTACAAGTTTATTAGCCAGCTTTTCTGCCTTAATGGTGAATTTCCTTATTTTTGCTTTCAAGAGAGACTCAAAGCTTCATAGATTTTATTCCTCTTCCTTTTTGTAACATCAGAATGAGAAAGGAATAAAACGATCAATAAAAAAAATTCATAAGGACACTGTCAATGTTGGTATGGCAATTTGACCTACCTTCACATAGTTTTATCAGGCAAGAAATATTCTACTATTATCATATGCTTTTATAACTCCCCTGTTCTGTCACTGGGAACGACAACTTCCTTCCCAATACCCATGATTATGATGTGTTGCATTACAACATAATGCATCATTTTCTCTTCCTGCTCTGCAGCATGTGTATTTGAACACACAGGGTTTACGCATATTCACACATTTCTGATGACAACAGCAATCCTACTGCTGGACGGATTGGCAGACAACTTGTATTGTGCCATACAGGAGTAAGATGCAGTCACTAGTGAAACTTCTAAGAAGGTCTGACAAATATTACAGTCAAAAGTAATGAAAAGCTATTGAAATGTGGTTGGCAGTGACCATCTCTTCATTTATGTATTTATTTTTACTGTTTATTCTATCACAAAGAAAAGATTACATAAATATTTTATATTTACTCATATCTCTAAAGTGGTTTGGTCTATGAAGTGAGGGCCCACTCAAAGTGTTTGTGCCCGTTACACTGTCAATTAAACAGCAATTAAAAGTATCTTTGTTCAAAACATCACCAAATGCTGAACCTAAAAAATATGCAGTGTCCATAGCAAGTGAAAGGAGTTTAAATTTGTGGTGACTGTCAAGTAACCGTGCTACTAATCAAAGATCAAACAAATTAACCAATCATGATTTTTTGCACAATGCCTGTTAATTCAGTGCACCAAATTATTTTCTTAGTGGCACTGATGTCAAAAGGCTTTTGTGTGTGTATAACTGAGAACAAAATGTAGGCTATTGACCAATTTTGAGGTGACTCACACCTCATGGAAGCCCTCTGAAATAAAAGTCTAATATTTGTATTGAAATTAATGGGACGACATAGGGTCTGGGTCAATACAGAGTCTGGCCCTCTATTTGTAACTCTTCTAGTTACTTCTGAGGGGAAGTTAATTAGAAAATTTAATGCAAGAAACCCTTTGCATTAACTAGCAAACATTTTGGTATTAATAAATTGGTCATGCCTGGAAGTTCTTCACTATTACACACACAAATTGAAATTCCATGATAGGGAATGATAATGGATAGAGTTAGCCATAACATACAGTAGAAGCAAAAATAAGAAAAACCCACACTGACATGCACAGTTAAATCAAAGTACACTTCCCTCAAGAGAACTCCAAGTCCTGACATACCCACTGGAACCATGTCCTGGTACTGAGCTCTGCTGACTGTATTAAACGTGCTGGACGGTCTTGGTAGAACTGGTGGTCCTGAATGACGGGCATCCTCTCCTACCTAAAAGTACAGTAGTAATTATGGACAGCAGCAAGCAAAAAACAAAACAAAAAACAAATTAACCTTCTTCATCCTGGCCTAGATCTAGCAGACTGGAAACAATTTTCATGATGACTTAGGCCTTGGTTACACTGGCGCTGTACAGCGCTGCAACTTGCTGAGCTCAGGGGTGTGAAAACGCCTCCCTGAGTACAGCGAGTACAGTGCTGTAAAGCACCAGTGTAATCAGAGCCTGCAGCGCTGCACGCTCGCTCGCAGCGCTGCACGCTACTCCCCTCGGAGAGGTGGAGTACATACAGCGCTGTGAGAGAGCTCTCGCAGCGCCGGCGGCGCGACGACACTCGCGCTTCACAGCGCTGCCGCAGCAGCGCTGGGAAGTCCCGAGTGTAGCCAAGGCCTTAGAAAAGCACTAGAATCCAGCTCACTCTCTTTCAACTGTGTAGGGTATAGTGGGTACAAAATAAGCTTGTTTTAGTGCTATCACCAAAGAGAGCAGATAGGACTCTGAACTCACACAGGGAGCAAGAAGGTGTTATTTGAACAGAATTATTTTTCACAGAAAAGTGATACTTTAAAGTGATTCCTAGTAGTGACCATAATGTCAGAGCAACTTCTTCAATTTTCTGGCTTTTGTGGGCTTGATCTTGTTGCATTACCATTATTTTTTGCTTTAAATTATTATTACTACTACGCCATTTGCTCAATCTCCTTTTCATCCCACTCTGCCATTATGTGTACTGCTGAACCCCTCCATGCAGAGATACTGCATCTGACTGTATTCCCAAGGTCTCACTCCCTAAGACCAAACAATATCAATGCTGCATTACAGTGCTGTGTCTAGCCTCTAGAACCATAAAGGACTAAAAGCCCTGAGATTTCTCCCAACATTTTTGTGCTCTCTGAATAGTACTCTCTCTATGAGAAAAGGAAAGACCTTTTCGTTTGTAGATATTGAATTGCTGGAAAGCGTAAAGTTGAGGAGTGGTGTTGTTGTTAGCTCCAGCTCAGTGTTCTAGTTCCTCTTCTGATTAAAAGAATTTCCTTCAAATATGTTTTTGTTTTAGGGGTTCTCAATCTAAAACAAGATTGGATGTTAAAAATCAACACTTTTGGATAGACAAGGCAAAAGAAAATATTTTGAGTTTTTTTCCATTAAGCATTAGTTTTCCTTCAACAAGGGTAGTTTGCTTAAATGCGAGATTAGATCCTTGATGTAGTGGTTTTAAGAAGACAAAGATAGCTGTAAGAGCTCTTGATATTGCCTGTGATCATCAAGTGGGGATGGCATAATGTGTTGAAGATGGAATAATGTGGAAAGATTGAATAATTGCCTCATTTGGAAAGGAGGAAGAGACAGCCCCATCAGGACCATCGGATCCATCACATACTCTCCTCCCTCATACTCCAACAGAGCCGATTAGTGTCAGCTAGGAGAAGGTAGGTAGGATTCTTGCATGGATCTTCTGTGTAATGCAAGGATCCCTAGGTCCCCAATTATGCCAGCATGAAGGATTAGCTGGTCAGGGGTGACACTCCAGGGCATTGGGTACCATCAATCCCCTGCACGGGGTGGAACCCAGATCTGCCACAGCTTCTCTCAGGATTAGCCTCTTTATGTGCATGTAATGGTTTGTCTGGAGCCTCCAACTCTGCCAATGAGAAGGCAGGTTCCTGTTCAACCACTGGAGCCATCGGTATCTGTAAACAAGCAATCTGGCTCTTGGAGAGAACAGGGGATCGACCTCGTGTCTTTGATGTAGTTTCTTCCTCCAGTGTGATGCTGTTGCTGAATAAGGTCAGGCCCAAAAGGAGAGGAGATTGAAGATGGGGAGTGTGAAGATATTCTCCAGGGAGACATAGGCCGTCCCAGAGTGTGGGGCATATTGTGGATGGGACTGATGGATCCAGCGGCTCCCTGGTTATAGCGGATGTCAGGTACATCTGGAGATGGGCCAGTATTGGTGCAAAGTTTAGTCTGGAGTTCTTAGACTGTGCCAGTGGGTGCCAATCCTTTGGTTTATGCATCAGAACCAAAGTTGGTACCAAAACAATACTTACTCCTTCACTCATGTTGAGGAGAATTAAGCAGGCCTACATCCTTAGTATTTGCACTTGAAGACTCACCCAATTTGGACAGAGTTGGGGAGGGATGTTTTTTCTAGGAGCAGCATTTGAAGAGGATCTGTCCTTATTCTTGTGAAAGTGCCCTATGATCTCATGAGACTCTAGGAAGGGACTCTTTGGTCTTTGCAGTTGTTGCCTAAGCTCCTGAGCTAGTGCCTGGAAGGACGCTGCTCGTCTACTTAGTTTGGTGTACAGGGAGGTCTACCCAGGCCAGATCTGACTGACGTCTCATGACCTTCTCCAGGAGATTCTTTCTTACCTAGAGGTTTCAATCCTCACAGGTTTGGGGAGGGAAGGAGTGACAGGTGCTGCACTAAGCAGAGAAGTGAGCCTCGCCAACGCAGTAAAGGTAGCACTGGTGTTCGTTGCTCACTGAGAAAGAGCAGGGGCAGATGATACAATTCTTAAACTCTGGAAGTCTGAGCATCTTCCTTGTCTGTGGGGAAAAAGTTCCCCAATGCAGGGAAAAACTGCTATAATGCTACTAAAAACCATCAATACTAAAATACTGAGAATTACTTACAATATATATTTACAGATTAAGATGAAGAAGGAGGTAGCTGTGGACACAGAGGTTTCTGACTCAGACCATGCAGTGGTGGGAAGGAACTGGAGAGGTTTTGATCTGCACTGCCACTTACACCCTTGGTTCAGAGCACAAGGAGAGCAACTCTGCAGGTGTGAACCAACAGGCCCTACTTGCTAGAAATCTTCAATCTCAGAAGCATGGTGTGCACATGTACCCACGTATGAAAAACACATAGGGATCACCACTCTAAGAAAAACCAAGGCCAGTATCTGGTAACCAAGAAAACCTAGCTTTATGGGTGTCACGATAGGATCGTGCCAATAAAAAAGTTAAAGCTCAAAATATTTTTCTAAAGTAAATTCTCCCTAAAATACCTCATAAATTAAACAATGTGTAGTGCTATAAATATTGTATTAGTACTACTTCGAGGTGACCTGCATAGCCACTGGGTTAGCCACTTTTGAGAAATGCCCAACCTGGGGCTAATAAAACATATCACCAAATATCATTTTGTATTCTGGCTATAATAGGTACTGTATAAAGAAATAGGTACTGTAAGACCCATCCTGCAAGATGCTTAGACCCTAAAAGGGGCTGTAGTTGGCACTATATACCAAAGACTAGGTTAAAAAACCATTGCAAAAATCAAGTACTCCAAAATTAGAAAATGCTAAAATTAACATTGTTCACACAACTTTAATTCAGTCCCATATGCATACACATTATAACAGAGTCTTGCCCAACATGACATAGTAAGTCTGTGGCAAAGTCAGGATCAGATGATCCTGCTCTCACGAGTCCCAGGCCGGTGCCCTCGGCATAAGAGAAAAACTTAACTTCTTGCAATCCTTTGCCTTATTCCTGCTCCACTCTGTGCACTGAACAAAGCAGGGGAGAACAAACAGTTTGTGATAATTTAATTACAGACTGTATCATATTATTAGAGATTGTATCAGAGGGTAGAGGGCAGAAAGCTGACCTGAAGAGGCAGCACAGGTTTTCCCCCACTGCAGGGGAATTCTCAGGTTGTTGCCAGCCATCCCCGAGTAAGGTACATCAGGGGTGGGAAGCAGGGAAAATGCATGCTAGGAGTAAGGAAGCATTCCGGCAGATCCTCATCTGCCACAGTTGCTACTCACAGACAGCATAAATTAGAGCAGCCCTCTAGCTCCTCTAAATTATGCTGAGTGCAGTGTTGGTCCCTGACCAGATCTAAGTGAGGGCAGTGGAAAGATGGCTTAGAACCATCTTCCTCACCTCTTTCCTCAACTGCAGTGAAGGTAAACTCAGTACAGTCAAGGAACTAGCCTACAGTATTTGCAAATGCATATAAACATAAAAATATATTATTGTCAGGACATAATTGTCTCAAAGTCTTCTAGTGAAAACAATACAGTTCAAGAGTTTTGTAATCAGAACCCAATTACAGAATTTCTTTATATTATAGATAAGAGGTTTTAAGCATTTCTCCTTAGAATCAATGTTCTAAAAAGGTTACATTATTATTACTAGTGTGATGTCATATGGACCATAAAATTTAACTATCTGACATTCTGTCAGTGGTAAGAAGAATTTTTACCTTTCTTGGTCTATAGTACCATAGCATATATGGGAAAACAGTATAATATTTAGGCGTGCACGCACACAAACTTGTTTTTCTAAATTAAATCACCTACTTGCTTTGACACTTCCCTAGTCAGTGTAAATTGCTGTGGCAGTAAAAAACAGGCTACTGCTGTTTGGTGAAGAAATCTGTATTCAAGAGCCCTCCTGTGGTTTGATGGCGTTACTGCCATTTAATAGCAGCAGATAAAATCCTATCAGATTATTAGCATAATCAAATCAGACCTTTCCTTGTACAATAAAGACCATCACTGGCTTTTCAAAAGGTAAGAACGTCTTTTGTTTGCAGGTGGATACCACGCTGGCGGAACCATTAAACTATTGACAAAATAATGTTTGAATGGAATGATGTGAAAACTGGATGATCCTGAAATCCTTGTTAGCTAAGTAACAGGAGGAGCAGTTCAGGCTTACCTCACCAGCACTGTGGCTGCGCTGTCTGGTTAAGTGCTGTCGATGCACTAATGCACTAGTGGGCCTGCTACTCTGCAAGGGAAGCCGTGGGTCAATGAACGTGGTGGTGCGGGAATTGTGGTCAACAAAAAAAGCCTAGAAAAGGAAAAAAGATTTCAGAGTCAACATTCATTGTAACTTAGAATATCAGGGTTAGAAGGGACTTCAGGTGATCATATACTCCAACCCCCTGCTCAAAGCAGGACCAATACCCAGACAGATTTTTGCCCCAGATCCCTAAATGGCCCCCTCAAGGATTGAACTCACAACCCTGGGTTTAGTAGCCCAATGCTCAAACTGAGCTATCCCTGACTACACCTTCCTGCAGTAAGTACACTGGCAGGAGAGAAAGTGTGTGAGAATTAAAGCACAGGAGGATCTGGGTTCCAGTCACTGCTTTGAGACTTTAGAAAATTGCCTCGGTTTCCCCTTCTGTAAAACAAGGATAATGTGTCTGTCTCACAGGAGACTTATGAGATTTAGTTCATTAATGTTTATGCATCATTTTGAGATCCTCAGATAGGCCACAACATAAAAATACCAAGACAAATCATGATTGTTCTTCTAGAAAAGTGGACATGAATGTCTAACAGAAGTTATGTCAGCGCATTCACCACTTAATTTCATCTGTATGCATCTAAAAGGAGGTCACTCAGTGGCAACAACACTGCACTTTAACAAGCTATTTATTATATCATTATAACTATAGATAGGGTGTGTACACATGTCAAGCATATGATTATGTTTTAGGACACAATGTGATTATAGGTTAAAAGGAGTGTTCTCCGTCGTTCTGCTAAAGCTATTCTAGGTAGGCCAACTTAAAGAGTCGACCAGGGATACAGAGAAGACGATGCCAAAAATATAAAAGAAGAATTCAAAGCAGGCCCAATGGTTTCCTGGAATAAGAAGAAATGACAAGTTAGCCATTTGCTGAGACAAGGCCACGTGGTCATGGGTCCTAAACCTGAAAAGCCTCAAGTTGCAATACAATTAGAGAAAAAAAAACCCTCTCTATTCCAAGATATTTAAACTTGTTCCAGTTTTAGTGTCACACTTAGAAAACATTTCCTTGCCATTCTCATGCTTTTGGGGATTTTCAGACACCATGAAGGAGACACGTGGCACTACAGGGGGAGAGCATCCGAAGAAGTGAGGTTTTTACTCACGAAAGCTTATGCCCAAATAAATCTGTTAGTCTTTAAGGTGCCACCAGACTCCTTGTTGTTTTTACAGGGGGAGAAGGATATCTAGACTAAGCATCCACCCAGGTGATCCCAAGGCAGGTATATCAGCTTCCAAGGGAAGCAGTCTCTCCTGTTTGTTCAATGTCACTTCCTGGCCAGGAGCATGAGTAGCTGCCTTGTAGTTCTGACAGACGGCCTGTGCTCGTGCTTCAGCCCCTGCTACTGCTCCTGGGCGCACTCCCCCTCCAGCCTGCTCTGCTCTAGCTCAGTGGTCTCCCCAGGGGGTGCGCAAGAGGATCTTTCGGGCTGCGCGGCAGGAGAAGCACTGCCGGAACAGCGTCTCCCTCCCTCGGCAGTTCGGTCAGGAGTCTGAGCGGCTTTTTTTCCCCCCTCCCTCAGCAGTTCAACCGGAAGTCTGAGCAGCATTTTTTTTTTTTTTGCTTTGACAGTTCGGCTCAACAATTTTTTTTACTGATGGAGTGCGTGATCAAAAAAGGTTTGGAGACCACTGCTCTAGCGCATGCCCCTGCTCCTGCCTGCATCTGCTCCTGCCCCAGCTGCCTGCCCCGCAATTCTGACAGCCTTCTCCTCAGCTAGAAGTTTTGGCTGTTGAGGAGAAAAATGGTTACTTATCTTCTCGTAAGTGTTGTTCTGTGAGACGTGTTGCACATGTCCATTCTATTGTGGGTGTGGAGATTTCATGCACCAGTGCCGGAGAGTTTTCCCTAGCGGTACATGTAAGGGTAACCTGGCTTCCTTCTGCCTGGATCTGAAGATATAAAGGATGGAACCCACTCCCGCACCTCTCCTTCACTTCCTTTGCATGAGACTCACATAATGATAGACTTTGATGTGCTGGCGAAGGAGGGTAGGTCACAGAATGGATATATGCAACACATCTTGAAGAGCAACAGTTACAAGAAGTAACAGGTTTTTCCTTTTTCAGGTGATTACATACGTCCATTCCAGTGGAGGTGACTCCCAAGCTGTTTTCAATGGAGATGGGGCTCAGAGTCTCATCTGAAGAGGGATTGTTGGAATGCTTCCCCAACGTTCATGTCACCCTTGAGGCAGTTATAATCTCATAATATCTAGCAAAGGTACATACACGTCACTACCCTATAAATGTCAACAATAGGATCAGTTCCCACAAAGCCAGTAGATGCCAAATGTGCTCTAGTTGAATGCACTGACAGTTTTTCAAGACGTGTCAGAAGTTTGGCATTATAGCACACAAAAATGCAGCTGGTAATCCGTTTAGAAAGTCTCTCTCGTCACAGGATGACCTCTCATTCTCTCTGCATAGGAAACAAAGAGCTGACAAGAAATCTGAAGGAGTTTTGTTCTATCCAGATAAAAAGCCAGAGCTCTGCACACACCCAGAGTATGCAGCTTTTGTTCATGTTTCTAAATGTATGGCTTTGGAAAAAAGACCAGTAAGTATATTGGCTGATAGTGGTGGTGATGGCTACTAAGAAGAGTACTTCAGCCAAAAGATGTAACACTGAACAAGAGTCTAAGGACTCGAATGGAAGCCCTATAAGAGCCTAAAGAATTCAAGTCCTAAGGCAGGGCCAAATCCCAAATAAGTGGGCAAAGCCTATGCAATCATTTCAGGAATCTGGTTGCTATGGGATTAGTGAACACAGTCCTTCCAGTAATACGAGAGTGATATACAGAAATTGCAGCCAGATGCACCTTGATCAAACTGACTGCCAGATCTGACTCTTAGAGAGACAAAGTGGGTGAGCTAATATCTTTTATTGGACCAACTAGGGATGTAAATACCGTTTAAAAAGTTAACCGTTTAAATGATTAACCGATTAAGCAAGTGGGGCCAATCCTGCCAGCCAGCACGGCGGGGACTGGGGCTCATCTGCTGGCATGGCTGGGGCCTTTCTGGCTGGGTGGCACTGTCATGCCGGGTGGTGCGGCTGGAACCACTTCGGCCAGGCAGCACGGATCTGGCTGGGTGGAGCAGCTGGGCCTACTCCAGACGGTGCGGTGCTGCTGGTGTTGGCAGGCCGGACGGCCCAGTTTTAACGGTTAAGGCAGGTTAACCTTTTACATCTCTAGGACCAACTTCTGTTGGTGAGAGCCACACAGAGCTCTCCTTCAGGTCATGAAAGCTTGTCTTTCTCACCCACCTTGTCTCTCTCATATCCTACATAGCTACAGCTACACTGCATACAGATCTGACTCTTTCAGACGTAGAAAACAGTCCAAAATCTTCTAGATTGAAAGATTAAGAGACAAATAGTGGTGGACCACCCACACGGAGAAGTGTTTCCACTTACCATAAGTAAGCTATGGTCTGGAAGGTTTTCTACTATTCTGAGCAGAATATTTTGGACTGCTGCTGAACAACGTGCCACTTCTGGCATTAGCCAACAAGAAACCAATTCTTGAAGTGAAGCACTTACTGAGTTCAGATGCAACACCTGACTGTGGTCTTAAAAGATTATAGTCCTTGACTAGCTAGAGAAGTAAGGGACAGCCTGTGCAGATCAAAGTATGGGGTTGTCTTGGCTGGGGCTATGAGGATCATCCTTCCTCTGTCTATCTGAGTTTCAATATCACTCTGGGAATGAGAGGTACTGGTGGGTAAGCATCTAGTATATCATTGTTTCATGGAAATAGGAAGGCATTTGATATGGAACCCTGACTGTAGCCAGCTGGGGGAATATCCTGTTCTGCCATGTTGCAAACAGATCTACCGTAGGAATTCCCACAACTTGAAATACCAACACATTAGAATTCATGGGCTGAGAGAGAGTTCGTGGTCTCTGCTTAGAACAGCAGGTGTGAAGCCTTGAGAGTTATATAATTCCTTACACTGAAATTCCACTTCTTGACTGCCTCCTGACACAGGTTGTCTGACCTGGTGCTTGTTTATATAAAACATAGCTGTGGCACTCCCTGTGAGCACCTGGCTTGAATGGGTGATAGGAACTGCTGACATGCTCAGAATGTTGCACGTTGCTTCACAGTTTGAGATCATGTATGTGTAGCCTGGCCATGTGAATAGACCACATGCCCTGAGCTTGCAGTTCCCCACTCCATGATGGAAGCATCCATTGATGAAAGTCATTAAGGGGAGAACTGGTAAGAATGGGACTGCCCTGAACACAATGCCTGGGGGCATCCACCAATCCAGGGACGATAATACTCTGGCTGGGATGCATACCAACTTGTCCAGGTGGTATACCTCTGGGCACTAGAAAGATTTTAGCCATGCCTGCATACATAAGAGATGGATCTTGGTTTGTGTGTCACATATGTACAAGTGGCCATGTGCCCCAGAAGCCTGAGGCAGTTTTACATTGTGGTTTGCAGCTGCTTCTTGAAGGCTGCACAAACTCCCCTGGTCCTGAGCAAAGCCTAGAGAAGCCAAAACAATTAAAAATGAACTTTAAGAAAAAAATAAAAACAAACACCCAACTGGATGAAAAAACGAGTACCACTAATTACTATGGACAATTATACACTAACTACATACTCATTTAAAGGCAAAAGACTACCAAAGTACAACAACATGCTCCGACCATAGATGGTAAAAAGGGAACTGAAAGAGGATGGGGTGGCTCTCGCTCCACCCTTTATATCCTTGACTCCAGGCATGAGGTAAGGTAGGGTGCCTGCCTGCCCACCCCTATTATGGAAATCTTTCTGTTGCCAGTGCATGAGACATGCACACACAACCCCCCCCCCCCCCCAGTGGAATGGACATATGCAATCCCTTGAAGATGAAATCAGAGTTCCTCTTATAAGCCGTATGAAAATAGATAGTCAGAAAACATGAGTCATGCGATAGAAGAGATAAGTATTATTATTTACTATGGTGGGGAGCATAGGGTCACTTCTGGGAAGTTCACATGACACAAAGGAGAAGCAAAAGCAGCGGCGAACAGCAGAGGCTAACAGCGGGAGTTTGCCTGGGAGCTGTCCGAGAGGAGGTACGCTAAGTGCTGCATTAGGGGGGCTGTGTTGGTGAGTATCTGAGTGTCTGCTGCTGGGACAGTTGGTCAGTTTGACCGTGTGCTTGATTGCTTGCTTGTTTGTTTGAAAAGTGTGAATTGGGAGTGCTTTGTTCCAGCTGGGCCTTGAGTGGGCCTGACTGGTATATAAGGGCAGTCAGCAGCGAACCAGCTGAGCGGCGAACAGCAGAGGCTAACAGCGGGAGTTTGCCTGGGAGCTGTCCGAGAGGAGGTACGCTAAGTGCTGCATTAGGGGGGCTGTGTTGGTGAGTATCTGAGTGTCTGCTGCTGGGACAGTTGGTCAGTTTGACCGTGTGCTTGATTGCTTGCTTGTTTGTTTGAAAAGTGTGAATTGGGAGTGCTTTGTTCCAGCTGGGCCTTGAGTGGGCCTGACTGGTATATAAGGGCAGTCAGCAGCGAACCAGCTGAGCGGCGAACAGCAGAGGCTAACAGCGGGAGTTTGCCTGGGAGCTGTCCGAGAGGAGGTACGCTAAGTGCTGCATTAGGGGGGCTGTGTTGGTGAGTATCTGAGTGTCTGCTGCTGGGACAGTTGGTCAGTTTGACCGTGTGCTTGATTGCTTGCTTGTTTGTTTGAAAAGTGTGAATTGGGAGTGCTTTGTTCCAGCTGGGCCTTGAGTGGGCTTGACTGGTATATAAGGGCAGTCAGCAGCGAACCAGCTGAGCGGCGAACAGCAGAGGCTAACAGCGGGAGTTTGCCTAGGGAGAGCGCACTGAGGCTTTCATCTGCAGGTTTCTCCGAGTAGTTCCTGCAACAGTTGAGGAAGTTCTTAAGAGGACGGAGATATGGAAGGTGAGCGATCAGCTGTTGTAACCTGCACAGGTTGTGCCATGTTTGTCTTTCTTCCGCAGGACAGAAGCGACTTTGTCTGCACAAAGTGCAAGCTGGTCTCCATATTGGAGGAGAAGGTTCGAGGGCTGGAGAAACAAGTATCAACTCTGCGTTGCATAAGGGAAAATGAAGATTTCCTGGACAGACGTCAGGAGATGCTTCTACGGCCACAATGTTCTGAAGATTCAGAGCAGGCGCAGCAGGGACAGAAGGATTGTGAGGAGGTTTGGCAGCATGTGACCTCCAGAAGAAGAAAGAGGAGCGTCCATGCACCAGCAATGGAGATACAGGTGAGCAATCGTTTCCATGTTCTCTCTACAGGTGCTAATGCGGAGAGTGGACTAGATGGCCCATCTGAGGGAAGGGAGCAGAAGGAGACTCCACCGATTGGAAGGCAAAAGATGCACTGTCCTAGGGATGGGGGTTCCACGACCACCACTCCCAAGAGGAGGAGGAGGGTGGTGGTGGTCGGGGACTCCCTCCTCAGGGGGACTGAGTCATCTATCTGCCGCCCTGACCGGGAAAACCGAGAGGTCTGCTGCTTGCCAGGAGCTAGGATACACGATGTGACGGAGAGACTGCCGAGACTCATCAAGCCCTCGGATCGCTACCCCTTCCTGCTTCTCCACGTGGGCACCAATGATACTGCCAAGAATGACCTTGAGCGGATCACTGCAGACTACGTGGCTCTGGGAAGAAGGATAAAGGAGTTTGAGGCGCAAGTGGTGTTCTCGTCCATCCTCCCTGTGCAAGGAAAAGGCCGGGGTAGAGACCGTCGAATCGTGGAAGTCAACGAATGGCTACGCAGGTGGTGTCGGAGAGAAGGCTTTGGATTCTTCGACCATGGGATGGTGTTCCAAGAAGAAGGAGTGCTAGGCAGAGACGGGCTCCACCTAACGAAGAGAGGGAAGAGCATCTTCGCCAGCAGGCTGGCTAACCTAGTGAGGAGGGCTTTAAACTAGGTTCACCGGGGGAAGGAGACCAAAGCCCTGAGGTAAGTGGGGAAATGGGATCCTGGGAGGAAGCACAAGCAGGAGAGCGCAACAGGGGAGGACTCCTGTCTCATGCTGAGAAAGAGGGACGATCGTTGAGTTATCTTAAGTGCCTATACACAAATGCAAGAAGCCTGGGAAACAAGCAGGGAGAACTGGAAGTCCTGGCACAGTCAGGGAACTATGATGTGATTGGAATAACAGAGACTTGGTGGGATAACTCACATGACTGGAGTACGGTCATGGATGGATATAAACTGTTCAGGAAGGACAGGCAGGGCAGAAAAGGTGGGGGAGTTGCGTTGTATGTAAGAGAGGAGTATGACGGCTCAGAGCTCCGGTATGAAACTGCAGAAAAACCTGAGAGTCTCTGGATAAAGTTGAGAAGTGTGAGCAACAAGGGTGATGTCGTGGTTGGAGTCTGCTATAGACCACCAGACCAGGGGGATGAGGTGGACGAGGCTTTCTTCTGGCAACTAGCAGAAGTTGCTAGATCACAGGCCCTGGTTCTCATGGGAGACTTTAATCACCCTGATATCTGCTGGGAGAGCAATACAGCGGTGCACAGGCAATCCAGGAAATTTTTGGAAAGTGTAGGGGACAATTTCCTGGTGCAAGTGCTGGAGGAACCAACTAGGGGCAAAGCTTTTCTTGACCTGCTGCTCACAAACAGGGAAGAACTAGTAGGGGAAGCAAAAGTGGATGGGAACCTGGGAGGCAGTGACCATGAGATGGTCGAGTTCAGGATCCTGACACAAGGAAGAAAGGAGAGCAGCAGAATACGGACCCTGGACTTCAGAAAAGCAGACTTTGACTCCCTCAGGGAACAGATGGGCAGGATCCCCTGGGAGAATAACATGAAGGGCAAAGGGGTCCAGGAGAGCTGGCTGTATTTTAAAGAATCCTTATTGAGGTTGCAGGAACAAACCATCCCGATGTGTAGAAAGAATAGTAAATATGGCAGGCGACCAGCTTGGCTAAACAGTGAAATCCTTGCTGATCTTAAACGCAAAAAAGAGGCTTATAAGGAGTGGAAGATTGGACAAATGACCAGGGAGGAGTATAAAAATATTGCTCAGGCGTGCAGGAGTGAAATCAGGAAGGCCAAATCACACTTGGAGTTGCAGTTAGCAAGAGATGTTAAGAGTAACAAGAAGGGTTTCTTCAGGTATGTTAGCAACAAGAAGAAAATCAAGGAAAGTGTGGGCCCCTTACTGAATGAGGGAGGCAACCTAGTGACCGAGGATGTGGAAAAAGCTAATGTACTCAATGATTTTTTTGCCTCTGTCTTCACGCACAAGGTCAGCTCCCAGATTGCTGCACTGGGCAGTACAGCATGGGGAGAAGGTGACCAACCCTCTGTGGAGAAAGAAGTGGTTCGGGACTATTTAGAAAAACTGGACGTGCACAAGTCCATGGGGCCGGATGCGCTGCATCCGAGGGTGCTAAAGGAGTTGGCGGGTGAGATTGCAGAGCCATTAGCCATTATTTTTGAAAACTCATGGCGATCGGGGGAGGTCCCAGATGACTGGAAAAAGGCTAATGTAGTGCCCATCTTTAAAAAAGGGAAGAAGGAGGATCCGGGGAACTACAGGCCAGTCAGCCTCACCTCAGTCCCTGGAAAAATCATGGAGCAGGTCCTCAAGGAATCAATTATGAAACATTTAGAGGAGAGGAAAGTGATCAGGAACAGTCAGCATGGATTCACGAAGGGGAAGTCGTGCCTGACTAACCTAATTGCCTTCTATGATGAGATAACTGGCTCTGTGGATGAGGGGAAAGCAGTGGATGTGTTATTTCTTGACTTTAGCAAAGCTTTTGATACTGTCTCCCACAGTATTCTTGCCACCAAGTTAAAGAAGTATGGGCTGGATGAATGGACTGTAAGGTGGATAGAAAGCTGGCTAGATCATCGGGCTCAACGGGTAGTGATCAATGGCTCCATGTCTAGTTGGCAGCCGGTTTCAAGTGGAGTGCCCCAAGGGTCGGTCCTGGGGCCGGTTTTGTTTAATATCTTTATTAATGATCTGGAGGATGGTGTGGACTGCACTCTCAGCAAGTTTGCAGATGACACTAAACTAGGAGGCGTGGTAGATACACTAGAGGGTAGGGATCGGATACAGAGGGACCTAGACAAATTAGAGGATTGGGCAGAAAAAAACCTGATGAGGTTCAACAAGGACAAGTGCAGAGTCCTGCACTTAGGACGGAAGAATCCCATGCACTGCTACAGACTAGGGACCGAATGGCTAGGTAGCAGTTCTGCTGAAAAGGACCTAGGGGTCACAGTGGACGAGAAGCTGGATATGAGTCAACAGTGTGCTCTTGTTGGCAAGAAGGCTAACGGCATTTTGGGCTGTATAAGTAGGGGCATTGCCAGCAGATCGAGGAACGTGATCGTTCCCCTTTATTCGACATTGGTGAGGCCTCATCTGGAATACTGTGTCCAGTTTTGGTCCCCACACTACAAGAAGGATGTGGAAAAATTGGAAAGAGTCCAGCGGAGGGCAACAAAAATGATTAGGGGTCTGGAGCACATGACTTATGAGGAGAGGCTGAGGGAACTGGAATTGTTTAGTCTCCAGAAGAGAAGAATGAGGGGGGATTTGATAGCAGCCTTCAACTACCTGAAGGGGGGTTCCAAAGAGGATGGAGCTCGGCTGTTCTCAGTGGTGGCAGATGACAGAACAAGGAGCAATGGTCTCAAGTTGCAGTGAGGGAGGTCCAGGTTGGATATCAGGAAAAACTATTTCACTAGGAGGGTGGTGAAACACTGGAATGCGTTACCTAGGGAGGTGGTGGAGTCTCCTTCCTTGGAGGTTTTTAAGGCCCGGCTTGACAAAGCCCTGGCTGGGATGATTTAGCTGGGAATTGGTCCTGCTTTGAGCAGGGGGTTGGACTAGATGACCTCTTGAGGTCCCTTCCAACTCTGATATTCTATGATTCTATGATTCATACTATGGCATGGGACTATGATATCAAATTGTCCTTTTAGGTCTCAGGACAATGGGTTTGAGGCGTGGAAGGTTTGGAATTGGGTCGGGGGGGGGGGTTGTATCTGTCTACTGTCCCTATTGTGACTATAATTTCTGGTTACTGTTTTGAAGTTTTCATTTAATAAATGTGAACAGAAAAGAAACTGAGGCTCCAACATACTGGGAATAGTCCAGCAGAGGGCACCAAAACTCTGAAGGCCCCCAGATTGTCAAACTGCTGTCTGGTAATCTGGAGCTAAATAGAGATATGCCTTACAATTTGGTGTCTGGGATGAGACAAACTTTATAAAGGAAAACTACATACATTTTGCTCAGTTGAGATATCTATAAATGTACAAATTAAGCATAATGTTTCTCTGTTGAATTTTGAAATGTTTTTGCTAATGGCAATGTTTGAGCCTAGGTCTGGTGGTGTCCGCCTGGCCAAATAGTGATGTCAATTGTGACACTGGCTACACAGGATCCAGGTATTAGAGAAATACCTGTTTTACCAATTTCAATATTGGCTTTTTAAATTTCTGCAAGGAGGCAGAGGGGATGCGCCATGTCATCTTTGGTATCTATGCCCCAGCTAATAGGTTTAATTCTCTTACTAGCAAATGTCCAGTAATTCTTTTTCAGGCGCTGATATTTATTTTATCCAACTCTATCTGTATTCTGAAAGAAGCAAGACAACCTTCCAAAGGCTGACTTCAATGTACCGACCTTATAATAGAGTATACTTAGAAAAACAAACAAAAACAATGATTCGATACGAAAAAAGTTACTTGTTTAGAGCTATACTGCAGATGCACAATTCTCTGATTTAATGCAGCCATCTAGCACATCATGTAATGCTTTTTTGTACCCACTTAAACTATGCTTAAAGATTATATTAAGGGTGATCATGTCTTATTAAGCATGAATGCTTTTAGGCCAGCCAGCAGCAGTCTATAATAAAGCACAGATTTACTGTGCTGAAGCTTCATTAAAGAAAATCATTGGAACTTCAAAGCTCTGGGCTAATCTGGACACTGGTTCCACAGCTGGAAACTGAACTGAGCACACTTAGGGGAAAAAAAAAAAAAAAAAACTAAGAAAAACACCCTAATTTTAAAGAAACTCCCATCACTGGTCCTGGCAAGGTATAGCCAGAAAACTTATAACAGTTGTGCAAAGTGACAGAATTTTGACCAAAAATTAAATCCCTTCCCCCTCAAAGAACTATACATTTTAAAATAGAAGTTATTTCAAATAAAGGCTGTGAACACTTGTTTAAATACTTTATCTCATCAATGGTCAACTTTATTTTAACATCCCCCAACACATACTATTTTTATTCTAGTTTTCTGTTTATACACCGATTTTCTACGTATGATTTGCTTGCAAATCCAGGAAAGATTTTTTTTTTTTAAATTAGATGGTTGTTTAGTTTAGAGACAGGCATTTCAGAACAACTTCTGCCTAAGCTTCTCCACAGAGTTCTACCAATGGACCTCAGTTCACAGCCAATTGCGCAGAGGTAAGAAACATCAGCATCTACTAGGGAATAAAGCCCACTTGTCCCATTCTTTGTCTCTTTGCTCTAGCTGCTGGTCTGTGAAATAAGACACTTTAATCTTCACTGCCACTAGCCTAATAATTTGTGTTATCAAGAAAAATATCCATATGTCCTCTAACTGGCAGGGTCCCACTCAGTCATTCATCTTCTATATCACAAGATATATTAATCCCAGAATTCACTTGTGCACATGAGATATGTGTTGCTTTTTATTATGCTTTAACATATTTGTAAGGTGACAGCAGGTGAAAAATGAAAGAGCATTTTTTAATTGCAGCACAACAGAGATGAAGTATGGTCACCATCAGCACAAGTACTAAGGCACATAGAAGATATATTTATACATTGTGGCACAAGTACTGGACAAGCAAGGCACGCTGTACAAGTAAGGCCAAGCAAGCCCTCATTTAGGTCATACACAGGCTACGATTCCTCTACTGTACTGAATAAATTTTTCTGCTGTGACTCATCTTCCACTGGTCACTGAAGAAGCAAGTATTACTTGTGGAAAAGCCAATTCAAAATGGTGAGGAACCAGCAATCCTGAGCTACGGCACAAAAAAATATACTTCAAAATAAAGAGCTTCCTATGAGGCTTTGTTCAGTGCTTCCTCTATGTCTTATTACAGCTGCATTAATCACGATCATCAAGTACCACACACAGAAATCCAGGGTTTGATTCTCCCTCTGGAGGATATGAGTAGCTCCGACTGAACTCAAAATGGAGTTACTCATATTCTTCAGGGAGAGAACTGGGCTCCAGGAAATTTAAGGGGAAGAGCTCAGTGAGAAAGAGGAAGAAAGAGGGAGACAGGGGGGAAAAAGGATGTTAAAATAATTGTATCTCCCCCACCATTTTTACACAATGTTTTCCTTAAAGCTGAAAAGTAATAAATCCAAGAAGACAACATACCTCAAGCATATTTCCTGCGTTCAGTTTAGAGTCTGTTTGTATTCCCCATTCAGGTGTCAAGTACATTACTCATGTGGACACGCAAACATTCATGGCTAAATGTAGCCAAGAATTATAGACATAGGCACTTATTGGCTTAGTCAGACTATAGTCCTAATTGTTGATGCAGTTTTGTTGAAGCTGTGTTGGTTCCAGGATATTAGAGAGACAAGGTGTGTGAGGTAATATCTTTTATGGGACCAGCTTCTGTTGGTGAAAGAGATGAGCTTTGAAGCTACACAGAGCTCTTCTTCAGGTTCTGACAGGGTCTGGTGCCGCTTTGAGTTGGTTGGTCCTGGTTGGTAGGAAGCTTGCTTCTGATGATGAGCTTGGAGAAGTTGGGGGGTTGCTTACAGGTCAGAAGAGGGGGTTCAGGAAAGATTTCTTTCAGGATGTGATCTCCATCAAGTATGGTCTGTACTTGTTTAATGATACTTCCTACTAGTTCCAGTGTGGGGTCAAAGATCACAGCTAGGGTGTATGGTTGGAGGGAGGTTTATTACACCCTTAGTTGTCACCTACCAGCTCATACTGGGGCCCATACAAAGTATCATTAAACAGTTACAACCCGTACTTGACAGCAACCACTTCCTGAAAGAAATCTTTCCTGAAACTCTTCTCTGGCTTTCAAACAACCCCCCACCTCACCAAGCCCATCATCGGAAGCAAGCTTCCAATAGACCAGGATTCAACTCAAAGCAGCACCAGACCAACAGACGCAAAACTTGCAGACATGTCTCCATTGCTACAACGATCAACACCCCTAACACCACACCTTTCAAGATCCATGAGTCCTACACATGCCTATCACAGCATGTGATGTACTTCCTACAGCACACTAGGTATCCCAACAACAACTATGCAGGTGAAAGCAGACAATCACTATGCTCCTGAAATGAACTCACACAATGATAAAAGACAAAAACACCATATTACTTGTGCTTACATTCATAACTTTGCTAGACAATAAAAATCATGGCTTGAATAGACACACTGGATTTATGGCTTCTTACAACAATTGATAACCCACTAAACCCTCTCCCTTCCAGATTTTCCCCTCCCCCCGACGACTGGAGAGGTGTTAACTGGTCATTTCGCCTTGAAAGGTCCCTTGAAATATGTGAACTACTTATGCTAAACAATCTGTTCCACCTCACATTTAGTTGTGACTTTTTGAGTACATTTTGCAGGCTTGAAGAAGAGCTCTGTAAGCTTGAAAGTTTGTCTCTCTGACCAACAGAAGGTGGTCCAACAAAAGATATCACCTCCTCCACCTTGTTTCTCTATAGTCCTAATTACCATTTATTTCTTACCCAAATAGATATCACTATCACTCCCTCACATGTTAATTCTAGCATACTTTTATTCTTTCCTTTATCTATGCAAAGGGGAAAATGCCACTCTAGGTAGCACTATTACCTTGTAAGGCCACTGAAAATTCCCAACTTACTTTTTACAAGCTTCAACTTACTTTTAGTTTACTTAGTCTATTGAATATAAAATTCTAAATGTCATGGTCATACAAAAAGTAACTAATTGCTCTCTCCTCGACAGTATTCAATAATATCATTTTCCCAAGGAAAGAAGCAGATCCAATATCACACCAACTTAAAAAAAAGGAAAATTAATGTAGGAACCACAGAGCAAATTTAAACTCTTTCTGTTGAAATAAATATCATAACTTTTCTGACAATGAACATTTCTAATTCAAAGGATGAGTTAAAAGGTCCTAATTCTTTTAAAGTGGCCAAATTAGAACCTTAAATCTAGGAGGCTTTGCAATGCAACCATACCAAACAATTAATTTCTTGCAGTATTTATGGCCAGCATTGAATCACACAGAACCCAACTTTATGAGATATTCCCAAAGGCCAAGCTGGTTTGAATGCATCCAATCTCATCTCATCTCCAAAGCTGATCAATAATCAGTCTATTTGGTACTTGGATGGGGGACCAGCTGGGAACACCAGAAGCTATTCAGAAAGAAAAACTAATAAGGGATAAAGATAAATTCCATTATATAGAAGTTTTAAACTACAGTATGGGAATCTAATAGTGAATGATGTAGAAAAGTTATAATTCTCTACTAAATGTTTTTCCATAATGGTTAATGTTACTCAGTCTCTCTTCCCAACAATGCTCCCTCAGCACAGACTGGATGTACTACTTTGTGCAGGGGAGAGGAAGGAAAAAAACAGCCAGAGTAATACAGAGAATCATCTGCATCTCTGCTCCTTTTAAGAGCAGATGCTTCAATCCCATCATTACAAAGACAAAATCCAACCAGCGTTACATATGTGTTCCAGGTACCTTGCCCTGATGGTCATGCTTCATTTCCCAACCTCTCGGCAGCTCCAGCTGTTTGTTAGCAAACATATTGAGGAAGCCCACCAAATCTCGATTATGCTGGTAACGCTCAAAATGGTGGGTGTCCCGCCGGACTTTGGTGATCATGTGCTTCAAACACGTGTTGTTTGTAAACATGCGGTAGGCACTCTGAAAAATTCATAATAAAATAATTTCAGGAAAGGACATTAGAAGTTAAACGTCTATGTAGACAGATCATCAGTCCAACAGTTGGATGAGTGACCTATGTTCCAATGAGTGGATAATAACTTGAACCCCAAACCAGCAAAGAACTTAAGCCTCAGTTCAATGGGCACTGGTGCTTGCCCAGGAGCAGTCCCACTGAAGTCAACAGGACTGCTCATGTGTTTAAAGTTAAGCATGTGCTTTAGTGATTTACTGAACTGGGGCCCTGACCATTAGATAAATAGTCAGCAATATGGAAGAATGGACATTAAAGAAAGAATAACAGAGTGGGAAGCAGTTATGAAATAAACACTTCACAATATATTTGATCATAAATGTTTTATTCATTTTCCAAAGTATCTAGATTTTAATCAAACAAAGTATGTAGCTCTTTTTCCCTGGAAAGGCAGCCTTCCTAATGTAAATTTATGGCCTGCAGCTCTAATAAACTTTGAAGGAAACTGTTTCCAGCTGAACAATAACAGCAGAAGAAAAGCCATGAAGTCTTCATTGCCTGACTCTATTATTCACCCAATGAGGTGCAAGCTGTATTTTCCAGCATTCCACTTCACTGATGTTGGTGTTGTTATGACTGCTTCTTCTAGCAATAAAATTGGTGTAAATTGCAGAGACTTCACAATGCCCTCCCTAAGAATTCTCTTAAGGGTAATGTATATAAAATAATGTCTCTTCTCTTGCCATAGTACCTGGCAACAAAACTGAAAGTGTATTAGAGTTTGGCGCTATATTTTTTATGGAAAGTCACCAGGGATTTACATTAACATTGTTTCAACCTACTTGGATTCTAAAAGGATACTTGCATGTTTGATTGTAGCTCTACATAAACAAAACGAATGAAAGTCACAGAAATATACATGCCTTTTTTTCATCAAACAAAATGGACCTCTGCCTTATGAATTAAAGATGCAGCTGTGCAGGCTAGATTCCATGCAACTGATTGGAACAATACACATACCATCCAATTAAAACTAACACTGCCCAGTAGTTTTAAAGCCGCTGAATTATTAACAGGAGTACTTGCAGACAGTGAAGTATTCATTACATTATTTCTATTTATAATGTGCATGGAAAAAATAATGAACAGAAAAACTATTTAGGAAAGAGACCATTGGAGAATAAATAGGGAAAATTTTTAATCAGATATGGGGGGGAAACAACACAAGAGACCTCTTTTATTCAATGATTTCTAATGTACTTTCATATAAAATAGGTGAGTATGAATATGCTCTACTTAAATCCTCAAAATAGGATTTTGTAACTTGAGTAGTGTACACAACTGGCCATCTTCAGGGGTGTATTTCATCCTTTATAGGTGGATCACCTGTTGCAAGAAGCAAATTAGTTATGTTTTGCAACAGTAAGACTGGGCAAATAGATAAGCAAAAAGTAAAAACTGAAGACACTGTAATACTCCAGGGGCAGTTTTTATATCAAACCCAGCTCCAAAAGAATGCACTAAAGCAGTGGGATTTGCTATATCTGCCGGAATATACTTACCAGTGTATACTGTCTCCAGTCATGTCTGTAGATTGTACGCTGTTCAGGGCAGAGATTCATTTGTTTGGCACCTTTCCTCTATTATATAATGCCATGTACACTTACAATGCTGTATACAGTAGTAGCCATTACAAAGTCAGTATTTACCACCATTACAAGAGTGTTATCTGATAATGCAGAGATTCACTGTGTGTAAAGTAGACAATAACTGAAGTATCTCAAATAACATGGTGGTAAATGGGTAAATATTGGTTCTTTAACAGTTACCACTGTAAATAAATAAATAAAATGCCCCCCTTGCCACCCTCCCCAAAAAAGATTCCCCATTGCATCACTCTAGTTTTCTGGACATCTAATGTAATGCAGTGGTGAATCAGGCCCATAACATATAAACGCTGCAGTTCCTCAGCACAGATGAAATCGGAAACCTTGACTTGAGCCTTATGTTAACAGCTGGTACGTACTGCAAATTTTCCATAGTGTTTTCGTGGATATGCACAATTTGAATAGTAAAGTAATAAATCCCTCATATTGAGTAGCTCATCACATAGTTTCCTTTTTCATATCTTAGTCTCAAAATATTGAGTATGATTTTTCTATGCAAGAAAAATACAGAGACCACAGATGTGCCCATATTTATCAATGTATATTTATGAAATTGCATGTCAGTATACACTATACTCACAGGGTTAGAATGCAGCACTGTAAAGAACTCTGGACTGATAAGGAATTTCACCGGAGGAGACTGTAGCAATAAAGTAAGCCTGGATCTGGAGGTAGACTGAGGCAGCACATTCTCCCTTCGAAAATCTAACAACAAAGTGAGTGACAAAGATTTCCAGTAATAACGTTTAACAAAACCTCACTGCAAACAACTACATTGATTTGCATTATACACTCATGATAATTCCTGGATGGACATTTCTCTCAGGTTCTTAAAACGTTCTCTACGTAAGTGTACCTCAAATAATCCTAATTTATCAATGCATGTTCGCTGAAGATATGACGTTTCCAGGGTAACGGTGTAGTTATACTTTTTAATTGTTTCTGATGTAAGAAATACATAAGTGCCACTCTTACAAATCAATATTTACCCACAGTCACCACACAATGGTACTTGGGATACTAGAGCCATATTCCTACAAACGGAAAAAAAGGTAACAGTGGTATGTCAGATACCATTGTGCTGTAACTGCAGACAAATACTGAGTTTTTTTAATGCCAACCAACGTGAATACGTACAGTACATATAAAATCAATGTAATTTGTTATATGTTTCACTTCTCCTATTACAAGACAGCCAGCAATGAAGCACTGATCAGTTGTACAGCATTTAACAAAATGCTCATACAATGGAGGAAAGAAAAGGTTTGGTAAGGAAATCGATTTCAGTTCCATGTTTCCAGATGGATATGATAAACATTTGGGTGTCCCCTTAGCAGCTGCTTTCGTGTATAGATTTCTCACAAATATCAGGAACTGGAGAGGAACCATGGGTATCATGTGTTATATTCTTTCAACTAGAAAGGGCAACTAGTAAGGCTTTTTTAAAAGAATCAGGAGATTTGGATGCAGATTTTAAAGTAGATGGGAGGTTGTAAACGTAGATTGGGATCACAATGATCGTACCCAGGTCCACTAAAAATCATGACATCTTCCATCCTTCACAAGCCCCTTCTTTTGTGTGTGTGACAATATGCACAGGGTCATCCTTCCTCACTAATTCTGGGAAGTCCAGCCATCCGTAGATAACAAATGAGCTCCATTAGGAAGAACACTATACTTTAAGAAACTAGAATATATAACTTAATAGAGGAGACCAGGAGAGGGGAAAGGACAGGTATTAAGTGGGAATAAAAGTTGAGGGAAGAACAGGGACTTCAAATCGGGGGAGTGATGGGAGAGAGACAAAAGAAAGAAGGAAATGATGAACACAAATGGAGAAAGATAGGGAACATAATAAAGGAGGGGAGAGTGGGAAACAAAGGTAATATTTGAAACAAATATGGAGAAAAATATTTCAAGCATTGAAGAAGTTCTGAAAAATGGAAGAGAAGAGAGATGAATAAGAGGAGAGAAAGTGTCACACTAAAATGCCCCACATGGGGTCCCCTGAGTAAGCACCAGCGTTGTATCTTGCTAATGCTTTTATATGTATTGGAAAATATCTTGGGAAGGGTTGAAGGTGTGAATGTGGAGTGGAAGATTCCTTTGCAGGTTACAAGAGGCCGAAGGGGGAGGAAGGGAGAAAGGAATGGGTTAACTCAAGGATCCTGCAAGGCCTGAAGATAAGGAACGAAACTGCAGCCCAAGGCCAGCGCACACAAACAAGCTCTCTGCTGCTAACGGCCAGAAGCCTGGGTCTCAACCCCGGCCAGCCATAAGAAAGGAGAACTGAGCCAAACAAAACTGAAGGGGTGCAAAACTTGTAAAACTGCGAAGGTCAGTAAGTTAAAAAATAGTCTCTCGACCCTGAGACCGGTGTGTTTCGGGGAAACTAAGGGAGCCGCGGAAGGCAGGTTCGGACTGGTACTGAGAGCACGGTGGACAAGGGTCCCTGGACGAAAATGTCCCCGGAAGAATCCAGGGCTTAACACCCTCCCAAGAGCTGACGTAAGTCGGAGATTTACAACGGACCCTAGATGACCTCTGCACAGGGCAGAACTCTCGTCTACCCTTTCCCCTCTTCTTCTTATGTTACACCCAGGCTTGGCCAGACTTGGATTGTGCGTGAGTAAGTATGAAAGTGCATCAGGGCTCGGGCACTAACGCTTTCTTCCTCCCTCTGAGTGACGTGGGGCACGCCTAGCACTCACTGCTGTTATTTGGTTAATAAAGCCTTAAACTTAGTCACTTGGTGTGCTCTTTCATCTCCTCTCCTAAAGATCCTGCGGCCTCAGCCTGATCACGTCAAGCCCCAGGCAGATTGGTAACATAAATCTGTCACGAAAGATACTTACAACTACTGCTCATGCAGTACTTCCCTCAATCCCTCCCACTGTGTGTCGATCATGGGGATGTTGCCTTGTTCTCAGATGACATTCTCATCACTTCTTTTGTGAAAGTCAGTAGTGTAACATCTAATTAACTTCTTGGCACCTCCAGCAGTCCCTGACATCCCCTTCCCCCACTGCCAACAATGAAATTATGGCACTGAGAGAGACCCTGATTGTTGGCTTCAAGGGGTTAACTTTAACAATGGAAAAGCCTTCATTAAGGAAAAATCTCACTGAATTTCTAACTTAAAATTGCCTGACAAAATGGAGGACTCAGGTTACTTCCTGAGTATATAATTATATAATTCTGCTGGTTTAATTCATTCAAACTGCCATCTAAGCTCATCTTCCCTTATATTAGCAACAGAAGCAACATTGATAATGAGCTCAGAAAGTCAAGAGAAGAAGGGGAAATTCATATTAACAGAGTGAAAGGAATTGCTACAGACTAGCCTGGTGTTCACTATATGCCACCATTAATAACCATAATAACTAAAAAGTTGGCAGCTGCAGAACATTTTTATACAAATGGCCTACATTAACCATTTACATAGCTTCCTAACGTGAGAGAGTAAAGAAGCTGAAACACACACACAATTCTTCAACATGCTGATTGAATAAGTGCTAATAAGCTGAGCCATATCAGGTAGAAACAGGACAGTAAATGACTGCAAACGGATGGCTCTATGCAGACAGAAAGTAGGGTTCTCCTTGTCTCGCTCTCGCTAAATGGCTGATGAGCTGAACTCTCCATTGATCAACATCAATTTTATTTTTACCTGCATTAGAATGATGGAAGTCAGTATCCTCTCCAGCTCCATCAATGGCATGTGGGTGCTCTTCAGGCCTCTCATTAGTCATCGTTCGACGAATACTCTGATATCTAGAATTACAAGACTGGATTTACATACGCTATAGGGTGAATATCCCTACATCTGGCACTAGGAAACCCCAACTACTGAAGCTGTTTTAATTGCTTTTTTCATCTGTGTAGCCTAAAATCCACAGATGTCTGATTATTCACAGCCTTCTATGGCCTGCTTTTTGTGGTTCCTTACCCATTGTTTTTGGCCATTGAACATTAATGGAACATAGATGCTAGTAGCCTGCATCCAGATTCAGGGGGACATTCAGAAGAACCACACTTAAGACCCACTGGTTCACAAAAGACGGCACAGAGCTACTTATGGTAGCAGCTGGGACCTAGTCCTCATACTGGGTTGTAAAATGCCAAGCACGCTTTTGGTACTATAAACTTAATCACTGACAACAATTCTCACCGGCGATTCAGCTGCTCCATTTGCTGTATAGAATTTGACCTCTGGAGGATCTGTGGGGCTGGAGGAGCTGTGGGTCGCTGCCATGTTGTTGTTCTGTTTACATGATCCACATAGAATATCCTCCCATGGCTGTCGATTCGGGCCTCCCAGTCTGAACAGCAATAAATCGTTATAAGGTATGATTTTTTCTTTAAATTTTGCTACTTTTTAAACTAAACCTGTTGTCCTGAGTTTCTATTTCTCTTCTTGAAGATTCCTTCGATCCAGCACTTTTTGATTGCCCTCTGTCTACATGACTCATAGCTAAAACCCCAGGCTTTTCTCAGATGTTATTCTGCAAATCAACCTGCCACTGTAGTGAGTTTTTACAGAATTCACATTTAATATGGATTATCCAATATGTACTGATACTCCACTGATTAGGGGGTGTATGATCCTAAGCCGAATCTGTGTGTTCACACCCTATGCACTAGTGCAATGATATGCCTTGTGAGCTATCATTTGAAAACTACCACCACTCTGGTCAATAATATCATTGTAAAATATATGTGACAATGCTGTATGTGAAATTATGGATACTCATTGATACTATGCTTTAAAGTCTGTGACTAATAGGTGTTTAAACCAGACATGCCAGGTGGAGTGGATTAACAGGTTTTGTCCAGAAAAACGGAAAGAGGGTGACACCTCAAACCAGGTGTGGCCAAATTCAGTGGGCTATTTATTTGTATCGTGGGTGGAGATAATTTGCACTTTAGCAATCACCAGCAGAGGAGGAACCAGCATGGAGCCTTATCCTCCAGAACCCATGACTCCTTTACTCAGCATGAACTAATTAACTTTATTTGGGGGTAGCCTTCAGAAGAATACATTTCAGAGGTTCACTGGACTATATGAAAGGGGGAGCAAACCCCTAAATTATCCTTCACCTTAAGGCGACAAAGAAACCAAGTGATTTGATCTCTGTGATGGGTCCTAGCCATGCCAGTCGGTAAAAATTTGGAAAGAAGACTGTGGGTGAGAGAAAGACGTTCTTGAACAAAGATTGTATCTTGCTAGATAAGTGTTTTCACTTTTATTTGCTTGTAACCTTTATTTTTTACTTGATATCAATTAACCGGTGCTCTTCTGTGCATAAATTTGTTTTACTTTTAATCTACATGAACCGAGTGCTGTGTTTGAACTGAAGTGATGGTTAACTCTGATTAAAGTAACAAGCTGTTCTTTTGTCTTTTTAAAAAGAACCAATAAACCTTACTGCTTCCTTAAGTGTTCCAGAGGAGGGCTAGATGCTTCCAAGCAGCCAGACGGTTTTGGGAAATTCAGGACTGGAGTGTATGAAAGTAGTAACCACGGCTTGTGGAGACCAAGGTGGAGCACAGGCTGTGTTGTAGGCAGGCTACTGGGCCGAGGCTGCACAGCACCCAGACACAAGGGAACTGCATGCTTGTCTGCTGGTGCCCAGGATGTGAGCCACAGCAGCAGAACATTTAAGGCACTTCGGGTTACAGGCAGACAGTGACACAACCCCTCAGTGGGTTTGTACCCCAAAACATTACAGAGCGTGAATCCCAAATTAAACAATTCAAGATCTTTGGGTTCACTCACTTCAATGACTGTATCACGGCATACTGCAGATGAAGTTTAGGGCAGGCCAGAAGGCCGGCTCAAGTTCCATGCACCAACTGACCTCCATTTAAGCCTGAATTTATAGACTTAAGCAGAACTTCAGTGGTGTTAGGCCCCTGCTGGCCCTCTGAATTGCACCTTTATAGAACAGAGGTGACCTTTGTAAATCTTAACTAGTTGTTTTGATTTTGGTACCTAGTGGTCGGTTTTTTCAGCTGTCAATAACAGTAAGGCATATTAGTTAATGATACATAATGTGTATTTCACTGTGATAAATTACTCTTTAGAGAGGAAAGATTATATTAAATGCTCTTCCAGTGCTGCAATGTATTACTATGATAAATGAAAAACCACATTCACACACACAACAGAGTACTAACCACAGACTGTGGAAAACAACCAGGCCCATTCCTAGGGAAAGCAACAAATAAATGGTAGGAGACAACCTTGATTACTTACATAGAAGCTCGTTTACCTCTCAGCATAGGCACAGCCAATTGACCAAAAGTAATTAAGCCTGGTAAAACTAAATTTTTCGGAGTGCTGTAACCTCTTACTTGGCTTTCCAAGAGGACTGCCAATTTCAGAGTATATAGAGATTTTATATTCTGGTGAAAAAGGCCTTTCTAGAGGGAAATTTGCCTCTACTTAGCACATATTCTCCACTCCTCTCTTCAAATCAAGTCTGCAGCTGAACAGAGTGGTGCAATAAGGTCCCAATCCAGCAAAGCATTTGTGCACATGCTTGACTTTGAGCATGTAACTTGTCCCATTTTCTTCAAGTTAAGCACTGGCTTAAGTGCTGCAATGCATTGCAGAGGGATAGCTCAGTAGTTTGAGCATTAGCCTGCTAAACCCAGGGTTGTGAGTTCAATTCTTGAGGGGGCCAATTAGGGATCTGGGGCAAAATCAGGACTTGGTCCTGCTAGTAAAGACTTGATGACCTTTCAGGGTCCCTTCCAGTTCTAGGAGATAGGATATCTCCATATATTATTATTATTATTGAGACCTCAATGCCATTACTGAGGCAACTACTTAGATTACTGCCACCTTCAATCAATTAAACTGGATGCAAATGTGTTTACAAAAATATATTTTTAAAACAAAAGCTTGAAGGTACAGTGAATTTGCATAATTTCTATGCAGTTAATCAAGTTTTTATAGTACCAGGTTATCTGTTTTTTGCTTTCCCTATTAACATAATGAGTAATTTGTAAAATCAGCATATGGTATATGTATATTGCATAAATAATATATTTTTTCTAATTTTTGAACATAACTATATGGCAACTGGAATAACTATCTTTTCCTCTGTCGCAGCCTGATGTAACAAACCTAGAACGTATTCCAAAGCACCTTGAGACTGTGGTATGCTGCCCACAACCTTTGACTGAATAAGCATGTTCCATTACAGTGAGTGTTTGCCCCAGATAACGTCACAATAATGTAACATTCAAGCACATTTTCAGACAGAAAAACTGAATCCAGAGGGTGTTCAGTATTTTTTTCTGGTTTAAGTTTTATTCATAGTAGTAGATGGATGATCTGTATAAACCCTTGCATGTGCCTTGATTTTTTTCCCTTTCTAAATATTTATACAAGTATGGTGTGTGTGTGTGGGGGGGGAATATCAAGGCTCAGTACTGGGTACAAACACACACACACCCTCATAGTAAATGACAGTGTTGGAATATTATATTGCAACACAAAATGTAAATATTATGAGATATTTTTAAAGGCAACAATTATAGCAGACACAGCTTATGAGAAAAATAAGTAGTTTCTATATACATCACTACAGTATAAAAGGCACCTCTCAAATGTTTCTAATTTATTATATCTTGACCTGATCTCATCTAAATATTTCCTGTAAATGTTCTGTATCCTGTCAGTCAGAAAAGTGATGAAAATGCCAAAAGTACCTATCTCCCCCAGGCAGGACTCTGAAAAGAAATACTGTGTTATGAGAAATTTTAAAGTAAGATGTAGGGTGCTAACATTCTCTTTGGATGACCTGGTAGTTGGGGATTTTTGAATGACAACACTATCATGACCATTTGCTGTAATAGAATCAAACTGGAGCAAGAGGATAATGGGCTTCATTCAGCACTCCTCCTAGGTCTCATTACTATGCCAACACAATCCTATTCCACATGGCAAGATGAATATCCTACTTTTTATTAAATTCAATGGGCAAAATCCTGATCCCATTAAAGTCAAAGGGCGTTTCTTTTCTGCTGTTTGACATCAGTCTTCAAAACCACCTGCCTACTCTCCCCACCCCTTGTGAAACAAAGAATAAGAAGTCAGGGCTGGTATAGGTTAGTGATTGTCTATGAAGGGGATGTTCGTAACTGGCCTCCATATTTTCTGGGGGGGGGGAGAAGCTGGGGTAAACAATGTTTCCTCACTAGCAGTGTACAGGTAGATGCTATAATCCTTCCCCTTCAAATATTTAATACTGACTGGGTTATAACTGGGCCAGGGTTATTCATGTGCATTAGTCAAGTAATTGAAAGCAACATGCTAGCCACATATACAATACTGAGTGACTATTTCTAAGCCAATTTAGAGGCATCCAATAGTTAGGTTAACATCTAGGTTTACTTTATGTCCAGAGTGTCTTCATTTCCTCCACAAAACAAAAACAATTAAAATAACAAAAATGTCTTAATTTCTTTTTACACCTAATTGTATCACCATTCCACTAATGATCACTCTCTGGATCCATCAACAATGACAAAGTCCCAGGTCAGCCAAAGAGAACATTAGCACCCTACACCTACTGTAGCTCATGCATGGTACATAATAAATATATCCCAGGACACAGCAGCTGAAAGCAGGAAGGCTAACGCTTCAGGTGCTAGCTTTCCAGTTGATCCTGGAACTCCAGTTAGCACTGTGTGTCACAGAGTTACGTTATTTCAGTGGAAATCTCCACCAGCTTTGAAGTACCCCGCAGCTTCCAGAGTCCTTGGATATCTTTGCTTCCTAGCCCCCACCACAGCACATCACCCCACATCGCTACTCATCTGGATCACAAGTTGAAAAGGCAGTTTCTTTCCCCCGTAGATCTCTACCAATTTCATTTAGTGGACCACCACAAGAGGTTTAATCAGCATAGCACATTGTGGTACTTCCTAAACCAAACACAGTCTCTCTTACAAAAGATTTCATAGCCTTGTTCCCCACGCAGAACTCCTCTGCTGATCTTAGTTCTCGTTGAATTACAGGGCCACATTACTCCTAGAGTAGCTTATATCCTGAACGCTTGGATTAAAGTAAAACAGAATCTCACTTGGTGGCAGAGCCTCATCCACTCTCTGATATCGGCTAGCATCCTGACGTACTGACGGTAGTGACCTCAAATTCTGATGGCCATTGGCTTGGGAACCTAGAATTAAACAGAGAAGACATTCAGTTATTTTTTCATTCAGTGCTAAGAAGCTGTTGACTGGCCTCTGAATTGAACAGCACAGTGAATATGGATTCTGTCTGTAATTTCAAGTCTCAGAAGGGGCACCAACTCACATCTGGCTCCTCAGACAGCACACAGACCACATGAGACCATCGGGGAAACCCAGTTCAAATACAGTAACTGCTGCTTTAAGATCTTACGGCCAGATTCTATATTGGGGTCCATGGCTGCAACTCCACTGATTTCAGTAGAATTACGCAAATTTACACCACAAGGGAATTTGGCACTTAGTGGCTGGATAATAGGACAACAGAGGTCTATTGACAATACTTTAACAAGATCGCCCACTAAAATAATTTCCTTTAGTTGTGTAAGCAAGGGGTGAGGGCTGCTCAGTGAGAAGGAATGATCGATTCTACTTATTGATTTGTTCCCTTAAATAAAAGTTCATACTCCTAACTAAAGGGGATAGACAACATCATTTGTCAAGCTATCTTATATCACTAAGTGCACTTCACTGGAAAGTTTTACACATTGTGGCTGAAAAATATACCAACCACACTGAAAGTATACACAACTTGTACACTCTGGGTGAAATCCTGGCACTACTGGAATCAATGACAAAACTTCCATTGACTATAATGGGGCTGGGATTTAACTCTCTATGTAGGTGGCGTGTGAGGATTCTGAGAGAGTCTGAGAATATCGTTCCCAGGGATATTTTGGTGCAATTTGGTACATTCAGAAATGTTGCTCTTCAGAAGTATTTGATGTACTTGCGATAAGCCTTCCCTGGCAGGGATGACTTACTGTAGCAGTATCCAGCATGTGATCAACTCCATCAGAGGCTGGCGGTCATTCCAGGCCTCCGCAAATATGGTGGTGAAGTGCTACCAAGGAACTCCCAAGAGTCCCCACTTCATCACCAGAAAAAGGAAGTGAATGAATACATGGTAAAAATTGTAACTAGGGACAAGTTATTTATTATAATATATTACTACCTACACTGAAGTTAGGTATGACACACAATTTTTAAATCCTGAATTAGCTTTACAAGTAATTGTTGTAAATAGAATGAATGTATGAAATCTTTTCCCATGGAGAGACATGCTTGAGCAGGTCAGAATTTGTAAATAAAAGGGGAAATCAGCTTCAAATCTGATAAATAATTCTTTAAAAAATAGAGCTTTTGTTCTCTTTGCACTTTATGATACATAAAGATTTGTTTTCCCCTTTCCCCAAAACAATAAAAGTGCCAGGAGCTCAATTTCTTATGTATTAGTTTTCTGATTTGTTTTTCCCCCCATTAATAATTTTGATTAGCCAACACAGTAAAATGATCTGATTTCTTTTCCAAGATACACTTTCCATTTCAATTTTTTTAAATCTGATTTTCAAAACCATAACAAATTGATTAAAATACTATTAAAATGGTTTTTTTTTAATCAGACTATTTCAAACCCCACCAAGAACAGAACTATTTTGAAATTTTTATGAATTAAGTATTTTTAAACAGCTCTTCTAATGACTGCAGAAAAGCCTTCTCACTCAAAAACCAGTCCCATTTATTGTCTCCATAGTAATTACCTCCACTAGCTCCTTCAACTTGTGTAGCTCCCTCCTCGCCAGCAGCTTGGGTACCTCCAGTTTCTTCATCCGGACACTGGCTACTTGCGGCGGCAGCCTGCAGACTCCTCCTCCTCTGCCAAATTTCTTCTGATTCATCTCTATCCTGTAATTCACCTCCTTCAGCTAGCTGCCGAGCCTCCTCTTGACTGCTGGGTAACCGCACCGCAGGTAAAGAGCCAGGAGTGCACACAGAGTCCTGTGTTTCTGCAGCAGGCTCACTTCTGGTCACATGGGTGGCACAAGCTCCCTCTTCCTCTTCCTGAGAAGAAAAGGCAGGAGTCTCAGAAAATCTGGCACTTTCAAAAGAAGAACACCGAGTTTCGACTGAGGAGAGACGTGTAGTCACACTTTCATTGCAAGAACTGTCTGCCCCTTCCACATCACTCTCTCCTTCTGGCCTGGTGCTGGCCTCACTGACACTTTCGGTACGAGCAGGATCACTGTGCTCAGTTTCTGAGGATACCTGGGAAGGTTCAGATCCTTGGTCAAGGGATTCCGTTTCACTAATACCTCTTCTACTACCAACGGCAGAGTCTGAAGCTCCCATGTCTGCACTGCTAGTAGGCTGCTCTGCCACCTGACAGGCACACAATTCGCTGCCAGCCCATTCTACCGACAGATTATTCTGAGAATCTGGCTGGCCTTCACCTTCTTCTCCTGCAAACTCTGATGGTGGAAGCCCTTGGAGAGTCTCCTGCTGGTTATCAGAGGGCTGCAAAGGAGTTTCGAAGGCTGGTGCTTTCCCATCCTCTGCAGGACCTTGCATTATCTGATTTGATGATGAGTAACTTAAAAAATTTCCTTCAACACTCCTTGTAGCACCATTAAACATTACTAAACCGCCATCTTCTTCCAAGGAAGACTGAAAATCCAGATCTTTATGCAACTCATGCTCCTCTTCATCTGAGTCAATGTGAAGCATAGCATTAAGTCTCGTGTCAGTAGGAAAACTACTCCTTAGTTTTGGGGATGCCCCAAGTGAACGCTCACTGCAGGCAGATGTCCCAGGTCTGGGATGACTATTATGTTCTATTGCATCCAAATAGTCATTCAATGAGTCCTGGCGACCTCTGTTAGGTGATGACCTTGCAGCAGTAGAGGTTAACTCTTCCTGGTCCATTTCCAGAGTTGTACTAGTCCTTAAAGAATGTGTAAGGACTGCATTTCCAACAGATTCCTCAAGGATTGTGCCATTTAAACAAATTGGAAGTGTGTCATGGTTCCCTGCTGGCATGTCCTCATCATCAGAAGGGCTTCCTAAGTCTTCATTCACAGAGTTCACTCCTAGCAAAGTACCAACTGTTTCTGGTGAAGCATCTGCAATGAAACACAAAGACTGGGAATGAAACACATGAATACATCCATTCAGTTAATTCTAATATCTCTGCACAACATGATGCTATAAAAACACACTTCTGTTAAGATACCCATTTGCTGCATACAAACAGTGAAGTGAAGAAAAACCCCACCAAAAAAAAAAAAAAAAATCTGTACTCCTACTCATGCAGGATCAACATTTATAGAATTTGCTCAATATAAGTTTAACCTATTTTATACAATAAAGGAAACACAATATGCATGAAGTATCATTATAAAGGACTCCCATCCTGCTCTTATATATTCAGCACATTGCCAAAATTGGCTCTTATACAAAACAAGGTAAAAACCTGTTTTCTAAAGTCTGTGCTCTTGTTCCTAAGAGCAGAATCTGCACAGAACCTGAGACTGACATTAACTGCCTTATGGGGCAGTCACAAACTGTACAAATATCACACTCTGTACAGAACAGTTTTATATTCACTTAGAGGTTTTTTCCCCTCTTTAGAAAAGGAGGATCTAAAGTTCCATGGACAATAAGGGTATGTCTACACTTCAAAAATGACCCACAGCAGCGAGTCTCAGAATCCGGGTCAACTGACTCAGGCTCGTGGGGCTTGTGCTACAGGGCTAAAACCAGCAGTTGAGATGTTTGAGCTGGGGCTGGAGCCTGGGCTCTGTAACCCAGGGAGGGAGTAGAATTACAGGGAATATCTACACAGCAGCTAGACACCCTTGGCTGACCTGTGCCAGCTGACTCGGGCTGTGGGCTGTTTAGTTGCTGTGTAGACTTCCAGGCTTGGGCTGGAGCCCAAGCTCTGGGACCCTTTCACTTCTCAGGGTCCTAAAGCCTGGCTCCAGCCTGAGCCTACACAGCAGTGAAATAGCCCCACAGCCTGCGCCCCACAAGCCCGAGTCAGCTGGCACGAGCCACCTATGGGTGTCTAGTTCCTGTGTAGACATATCCTCAGAGACATTTTTACACTTTAGGAATTGAAAAGGATGTATGAGGCCAACTACTCTCCCTACAATGAAAATACAGTATGCCAAGTACATTCAAATATATCAGTAATAATAAAAGTAGAAAATAAGTAGGATAAAATTAGTATTTAGTAGTACTACTAATAATAATCTTTGAAACATTTGGTCCATCACTTTCACACAAAGCTTTCTATAATAGGAGCACTATACACAACAGGTAGTCATAGTACATAATGATTTTCTCTACCCAATCATTAGTGTGCACAGGTTTTAAATCTCACCTTCATGAATGGAAGATGTAATCTCGACTCTGAATTGGAGATACCCACTTACATGGTCAGCTGGGAGCCTTCTGCCAAGGTTATAGCTAAGAATCTGGTCTCTGCAGAGAAGAAAAAAATACTGTTCTCTAGACTTTTTACTATTATTTTATTTTTCAAATGTTTTACATCACAGGTTCCTGTCAGAGAGGTGCGACATAATAAAAGGTAATAGAGAATCATGAATTCATAAAAGTGAGCATCACGTTAGTTTGTGTAACAGAGCATGCAGACTGTACACTTCCTAAAAGACAATTAATTACCAGATAAAGCAACATAGCATATCCATCAACTATGCTTTTGTCCTTATTCCAAATATAAATGGTGCACTGGCAACTTTCATCCACCCACAAATCTTCTTTTAATTGAAAAACAAACAACAACAAAAATGTGTGCACTTTAAGATTTCAGAACCTTTTTATTTCTGAAATCATTCTGCCCTCTGGTGGTTTTCACTGCACAGAAAATATTTTTAATTATTTACCTGAACAAGAGACACTATAATTTTTATTTTTAGGTTCCAATTCAACAAAGCACTTATGCATACATTTAACTTTAAGCATATGCTTAAATCTATTCCTATTCAGCAAAGCTCTTATGCATGCGCTTAAATTTAAACATGTGCTTAAGCCTTAGTAACTTCAATGGGACTTAAACAAGTGCTTCCTGAATTGGGTTTTAGGATGAGATTCTGAACAGCATAGAACTCACAGCCCGGGGTCCTCTCCAACATAATTTAGACAGCTGTGGGGGCCTTGTCTAAGGCCTTGTTTACATGAGGAAGTTTTCCCAGTATAGTTATACTGGTGTAACCCTCCATTTGGACATACTTATTCCAACATGAGTGAGACTTTTTCTGGTTCAGCTTAAACCCCTTCCCAAACAACAAACTAAACCAAAAAAAAAAAAAAAAGCCACTTTTATACCAGCGTAAGTGTTTCCACATGGGGGGGTAGGGCTAATATCAGTATAACTATAGTGGTTTAAATTCACACCTTTGGATATATATAAAAAAAAAAACCTTGTGCAGACAAGGCTTAAATTGCAGCAGCCTTTCCTGGCTATTCTACGGGTCACAGTACCAACTGAAATCTCCACATCATTGCATGCTGCAGCCCTGTTACAGACATGCCACTCCTGTCCTCAATCAGGCCAGGGCATAGGAGGGGATCCTCAGAAGACAGCCTTTTGGCTATCTTTCACAGCTCCTGTGCTGGCATAATCCTCCTCCAGATGGAAAAAGAGCTTTTAGAGCTTCTTTATGCTACTCCAGCCATTTTACGCCACATAACCGGGCCAGAATGGGGCGTGAGAATCACACCCTTAGGGCCTACATTAGGACAGGCCATATTAACATCTGCTTGGTATTCAAATAAAAAAAAAAGTGTCACTAGCATTGGCTATTTTTCATATTTTCCACAACAGCTACACAAAATTCAAAATGTGTTGGCACTTTAACTACACAAATATGCAGAGTATTGGTGCTGCCACACAATGCCAGAAATCAGGACTAATTTCAAATACAGACAAGGCCTAAATTAGCACAATGTACCTTGAGAATGGCAAGTTCCAAACTTCAGACATTCCATTACATTCCTATGACTCTAGAGTAACATCACTGACATGGGAAAAAAGCCTGAGCCAGTAATGCTTATTTATGGTTCCTGTGTACAAAACGCAGTATTCCTACTGTGCTCCTCAGACCAAAGCAAGTTTTGTTCAACAGGGCAACCACAGTGTACGTGTATTTTTTGTGTGAAAATAAATCCTGTTTGTTCAGTTGATTTGGCACATCTGGTAGGAAATAAGATCTGAGTGGATGATCAATGCAAGAATCTCTTTAAACAGCATTACATTAAATTTACAAAATAAGAGTCTGATTCATCACTGTGTACCTCTGGTTTTACGATGGTGTAATCTACTAGAGTAATTTAGTAGTGAATCGGGACCTTAAATGTTTAAACTGGAAAACGGCCAAATTACTTCATCCCCAGCACGTAACAGGAAAAAGCCCTCATGGGAAGCAAGTACCTTCTCAATAAACACGTCTAGCCCCTTCCACCACTCGATACCAGTGGCTAGATCACAAGTTATCCAGTTAGAGACAAAATACACTTCTAGAATAGCAGTATAATACCTCCTGTGAAATCAGAAGAAGTTTCACTGGTGCAAATTGTGGCTTTGCTTGTCTACATGAGAGGTTTGCACAAGTGCATTTGCACCAGTAGCTGAAATTGAGGCTAATTCTATGTGGAGATAAGATGTAACTTAAGGGTATTTAGAGAATGGCAGCTTCCAGACTTCAACTTGTATAGTATTTATTCAACATTTACATTCCTCATAATTAGCCAAGGCTTGAAGAAGGAACTTCAGTAATAAATAATTCAAATCTTACAGTTCTAAACTTTCAAAATGGACTTTTATTCAGAAGATGATTCAGTGCTAAAAAATGCAGTAGGTGGATTAATTAGAATTTGTTTGCATTGTACTCTTCTGTTCTAATAAGGAGGGAGCTTTGTAGAAAGCATCTAGATAGCAGATTGCACAATTCTGTATTTGTGAGAGAAAATACAAAATGAAATCAGTATAGCCCTCAGCACTTAGGAAACTCCAACTGGTGCAGAACGTTGCAGCACATCTCCTCCGCAACACAATGGCTACTGGGAACATATCAAACCTCTCAACCAGTACCTACACTGGCTTCCCAAAGAATATCAAATCAAGTTCAAGGTCTTAGTCCCTACCTTCAAAGATATCCCAGGACTGGGCCCAAGGATACCTAAAAGACCATCTAAAGCTCCGGGATAAAGACTGTAGTCAACAACTTTGTCCTTTGGCACAACTGCACTCCCACACAGACACGCTTTATTCTTGTTGAAAGACAGAACTTTCTCCAGGGGCAGTCCAAGGCTGTGGAATGAACTCCCACTAAGGACTATCACAAACCTCACACCACCTCCCCCTGCAAGTGCGAGGAATACTTATTTGATCTTGCCTTCTCTGATATAAACACAGAGCAACTGGTGTCTAGATAGATAGATAGATACTAACTATATAAAAAAAGAAACTCCGCTGCACATGGTTCTCCCTCTGGGGAGAGGGGGAGAGAACAAAACACGTGACAAATGTGTAGTCACGTAGTTTAACATGCTATTGGAATACTACAGTGACGAGCACAGTAAAAAAAAAATCAGTATAGGATAAAAAGAAGAGAAGTCTATACTATACAAAGTTAAACCTTTGGGATTTGGATTAATGCCATTTTTTTCAAGCTTTAATTTTAACTAACCCAGGCACAAAATCTTCACCTGTCCTTGAAGTCATCAGGATGATGAAAGATTACATTTTACTAACCTGCCCAAAAAGAAAGACTGACTTTAGTTTACTTCTGACTTTATCATAATTTGTGTACTTTACAGTTATATTGTCTATACTTTTCTTCCAATCAGTTTGTTTCATATACCCATTGCGTTGTCATAACCTTGATTGCAAGCTCACTGGGGAAAGGGCTGTATATCTGTCTAGCGCCTAGCCAATGGGCCCTTGATCACCGACTGGTGCTCCTAGACTAGGGGTGGGCAAACTTTTTGGCCCGAGGGCCACATCTGGGTATGGAAATTGTATGGTGGGCCATGAATGCTCATGAAACTGGAGTTTAGGGTGCGGGAGGGGGTGTGGGCTCCGGCTGGGCATGCGGGCTCTGGGGAGGGTCCAGAAATCAGAAGTTCAGGGTGCAGGAGGGAGCTCCAGACTGGGACAGGAGGGTGTATGGGGGGGGGGGTGAGGGCTCCGTCGGGGGGTGCAGGCTTTAGGGTGCGGCTGGGGATGAAGGGTTGGGGTGCAGGAGGGTGCTCTGGGCTGGGACAGAGGGGTTTGGAAGGCGGGAGGGGGATCAGGGCTGGGGCATGGGGTTGGGGGCACGGGAGGGAATCAGGGGTGCAGACTCCTGGCGATGCTTACCTCAAGCAGCTCCCAGAAGCGGCGGCATGTCCCCCCCTCCAGCTTCTATGCGGAAGCGCGACCAGGCGGCTCTGTATGCTGCCCTGTCCGCAGGCGCTGCCCTGCGGCTCCCATTGGTCGCGGTTCCTGGCCAATGGGAGCTGCAGGGGCAGAGCTTGGGGCAAGGACAGTGTGTGGAACCCCCTGGCTGCCCCTCCACATAGGAGCCGGAGGGGGGGGGACATGCTGCTGCTTCCGGGAGCTGTGCGGAGTGGGGCCAGCCCCTGACCCTGCTCCCCAGCGGGAGCTCGAGGGCCAGATTAAAACATCTGGAGGGCCAGATGCAGCCCCCGGGCCGTAGTTTGCCCACCCCTGTCCTAGGCACTACTGCAATAAAAATAACAGTAATTACTTGTCCTGGATGAGAGGTCAAAATAATTTTTCAAGACTGTTTTAAAGTAGTTCTAATGCTAACACGTCACCAAATTGAATACCCACCCATTTTCTCCCTGTGTACTTTATATGTAATCCTTCCTCCTCAGAATGATTTAAGATAATGTATATACAACTGAAATACAGAGACTGAAAATGTCTTCCAGAATTTTTGCTTGCAAAACATTCAGAAGAGGAGAACTCCCTGCATATGGATAAGCACACTGAAATCACTACGGTAGTCCCCAGACTTCACACAAAGCACTACTATGAAAGAGAGAGCTAGAAGAACATTCTGAGCATCCACGTGAAAATGAACACATTAAGCAATATTCTGACAGTCGCTCACAGAGTCATTATATTCTTCTAGTGTCGAGTAGTGTGCAAATTTATTAGAATAAGCCTCTTATTCTGATGTATCATTTTATTTAAACTGAGATCTGAATAAAACTATTGAAGTAGAACAAATATAAATATCAGCATTTAGAAACAATAAACAAGCAACGTCATTTTTTTTAAACATAGCACTTCTTAGGAAAGTCAGTTTATATATGAACCTGGGCTACTCTTGATATTATAATAAAGTGTATAGGCAGATCCTTTTAAAACAAAATTACTCAATAGAAGGCACCATCGACATTTTAATGGTATAACATTTTTAAAGAAAATTTACCTGTGTAACTACCACCTTGGGAGACTTAAAAATTAAAATTATTTTCAAATTGAATTTGCCTTTCTCCATTTCTTATTTTGGTTGTAATATCTAGGGAAAATAGGGAAATTCATCTTACCTTAGCCCAAAATTTCCTTTCTTCTAGGGCAAAAGTCCACAGATTCAGCACAATGGGTCTTATTCCTGCTTGTAGCTTCTAGGGCTCAGTAACCAGACTTGTCAATCAGTGAGGCTGGGAGTGGCCACACTCCCGAAGACCCAGTCAGCTAGCCAGTCCAAGATACTTCCAAAGCTGCTTTGTAGAGCTATGTCCTTTAAAGTTTAATTTACAGGTTAATAAAAAAAAATCATACAAAAACATTTCATGCTGCAGAGCAACGTGAAAATCCACCCCAAATACACTGTTCCCACAAGTAAAAATTCCACCCCAAGGAAATATAGGTATTGTGCCCATAAAGAAAATGGAGGAGAGTGAGACAGGAAGCCTCCCTCAGAACCATAATCCTTGTGCTGGGTGGGTTGGATCTGTGGACTTTTCTGCTAGAAGAAAAGAAATTTTTGGATAAAGTAAGAAATTTTCCTATTCTTCTTTATAGGGAAAGTCCACAGATCCATTATAGTGGGATGTCCAAAAGAAGTGTATAACCAGGGAAGGAAAACAAAGAACGAATAAGGAGAGAGGGCTCTCACTGTTTTTTAAATATATTCCAGGGTGAACATATCATACAGACCCCTCCATCCAATGGGAGAGGCTGAGGAAGTCTGCAAAACTTTAAATTTGCAAAACTTAGTGAAGGTGTGAAAAAAACATGACCAGGTAGCCACTGTACATCTATATTTGTACGTTGTATGTATGAATCTTCAGGTCAGGAGGATTCCATGGCTCTGAATGAATGAGCACTTGTCCTTTCGGCCACTTTGCATTGACGCGATCCATCCAGGCCTATAACTTACCACTATGCTATACATACAGACCAGCCCCTTTAGCTGCCCTGTTTGTAAAATACCTTATCAAGGCTAAAAGAGAAGTGTGTTATAAACATATCTGAATATCCTATTTTATGCGTATTGTGTATTTAGTTAGATTTAATTTTCTGGCCTTGGGTGCAGAATTTTGTCCTTCAGCAGATTCTTCTTGTAGAGGTTGCCACTTGAATTGGATGTGAGACCCAGAACTTCCCTTGACAATGTAGGGCCAGCCCCCACTCACTCTGCTTCTTGTGGTTGTCCCGGAGTATGTTATGACATCCCCTCCCCCACCCCAAAAAAACAGCCATGCTTTTGAGCCATGAAAGAAAGTGAACAATTGCAGCTATGGCCTATCAATTTCTTCATCTGGAAGAACACTTCAGTTTCTTTGCTGGGTTCCGGATGCAGATAGGTCCATTGACAGACAGGCAACTCAAGGCTGTCTCTCCCCTTGAAGACGTTGGATCTATAGACTCCACTCTCCTGTATTTTTCCTTTGCTTTCTTAACTGATATTTATTTCCTCTTTATATGAGGTGCTTGAGTATACAGCAGATTTCTTTTTTTTTTTCTTGTTTTTTTAAATATGCCCCAGGAACAGAGATTAGAAGCGCACAGCCATATTGAAGATCTGGCACCACCTTGTTGATAAAAGCCATTGCTGAAGTGCTGTAAGACACTACCGGTACATCTTGGCTGGTCAAGACTGGACTCTTAAAACCTGATTGCTCTGTTGGAGGTCTCATCTTCCATTATCCTTGGATAAAATGGTTCCCTCAATAAGGTTCCCTGTTCTTGAAGCTGGCATGGATTTTCTTCACCAATCCTTTCTGACTGCAACACGCTGTGACTTTCCAAGTACTCCTTGGCACTGGGGCAAGGGAAAGCAGGAATGATGGGTACTACAAACTCAAGATATTTAGAAATTTATGGAGAAAATAATCCACATGAAGTCTCTCTTTCAACAGAATGTTATTGCTAGAGCCCTTCATTCTTATCCAAGACATTAGAACCATGATAGATGTGACTGCAGAATGGGTGACATTGTGACTTCTGAGCACTGGCTTCTGAATCCTGATCTCTGATAGAAATAAACGCCTCTGGAAGCGGATATCTATGACTACTCCCAGAAGTAATATTGATTGCATGACATCATTGGGATGTTGGTGATATTGCCAAAAAACATGTTGTTCCAAAAAATCTGAACTGCGTAATGGCTGCTTTGTGGGCCTTTTCAGGAACAGTAATCTGATGGATGGGACACCTTATGTGTATATGGAACCCTGTCTGCTTGAGAAAAAAACAGCATTGACTTGCATTTTGGAAAACACCCCTAAAAAGGCAGGTAGGCCCAGGAATAAAGAGGTATAGTTGGTAACTTTGTCTGTTGCATGTCACACTGATCTCTCCTCTGAGAGGGTCGCATAAGAGTATGTAAATAGGTGTTCATCAGATCAATTATTGATGGAAATGGATGCTTTGGTAGAACGTAAGGTCTCCATCCTGAACTGAACTATGGCTTTTGGATAAAATCCACTCAAGAATTTCCACTTGAGACTCCCTGTTTGGAATTTGGGCACTAGAAAGAAGACAAAGAAGAAGTGTAAATCTTGTTATTCCCTGGGAGATCAATTTTGAAGCAGATTAATACTGCAGCCTTCATATGCTCACATTTTAATTGGTTGGAAGAAGGGGATGTCAATCTTGGTTTGGAATGCTTTTAATCTCAGATGTAAGCCACACTGGGTATCTCTGGTTAAGATTCATTCTTCTGACAGCATTGATCCAACACTTGAAATTTCATGTTCTCTATTTGGGAAACCACTTCAAACTGAATCAGTCTGTAGTCATACTTGCTTGAAAAAACGCAGAGGGTTGTCCTGCAGTATCTCCTCTGTCTCTTATGCCACTTTGTGTATTCAATCAGCTCAGCTAGATGGACATACCTCCTATAACTCATAACTGGATCAAAGAGTGCCAAGACCAACAGTAGGTCTGTATTTCCTTTTGATCTACCAGAGTGCCTTCGGTTACGATTATTTTTTACATTATATTATTAATTATTATTATTAAAGGAGGATTTCCCTGGTAGTGCCATCAGGATACTTAATAGTAACAAATACCTGATTTGCCTGGGGATTGGATTTCTGGAAGAATATACGGTCCACATAATACTCCTGAGAATGGTTTCAAATTGCTCCTCAAAAACTGACTCTGAGGTTCTTCCTCTGAGGGCTGTAGCCCAAAGACTGAAACAGCTCTCATGTAAGTGAATATGAGGAGACTTCTCTGCACTTTCTGGGCTCTTTCTTGTCCCTTTCAGAGCCTTTAATCTGGGAAGATTTGCATTACAGCGAGCTAGAAGGGGAAGAAAGTCCCTGCACCTCTTTTTCCTCCTTTTACTACGAAAATCAAGCCTTAGAAATTTCCCTTGTGGAGGAGTGACTCCTGTGGCCAGAATCTGTAGCATGCCTTTATCTTTCCTTCCCAGTTTGTCAGAGTTATAGGGGGGAAAAGTGAGAGAAATTAATCTTGAAGTCCAGCTACCGAGTGTATCCTGATTTATGGAGCTTGCCACCCCCTAAACGGTAGGACAAAGGGAGAGAGAATGGCCTCTATCACCTATGATAACAGAATATCACTGAAGAGAGACCCTGGAGGGAGAACCTGCTGCTGTGCTACTGAAATAAGTGTAAGATTTGTAAGGTTCACTCTTTTGAGAGGATTACTTAGTAGGGTTCCTTAAACTTTACAGATGCTCCCTAAACCCCTGCTTGAGGCAAGGGCACATGGCACAGCCCTTTTGCCTCACTGGATCCGGCCGTGAACCAGGTAGTCTTACACAAGATGCTGCATGGTGCTGCCCTTGGTCCTGGGTGGACTGATTTTAATCAGCAAGCAAAAACCTTGATTTAAATAATTTTAAATCATGTTTTGAATCCTAATTTAGTTATTTTCCTAAAGAAAGGCTGAGTCTCATGTGTTGGTAACCATTACAACATGTTGATCTGCAACTAAATATAGTCTTTACACTAAATTCAGTGCTTTTTTTTCCTGTGTGTGGGGGGCTAACCTGGAGGATACACTATATCCACACACAGTTAAGCAATATTATCGCTTAACCTACATTTATTCAGATTCTTAATTTTCACATTTTTATTATGATTAGAAAATGGTGAATGATGCCATTTCTTATTTACTAGATGATTAATTTTTACTTCTGATTTGTGTTAAGTTATATATGGATGGAAATGCAAATTCAATTAAAAAGCACAGAAAAGCATACATTTTAAAAATAATATTACTAACTTAAATGTGCTGGATACAAAAGAACAAAATTTAAATACAAAACACATTTTGATAAACTAACAATTATTAAATAAAGGAAGACTTATCTATAGTTAGGGAACTCAGCTAATTTTGGCCCCTATGTCCTTCAACATTTTAGAACTAGTAGATCTCATCCTCTCACGTCTACTTTTTGAAACTGCTTTTTCAACTCCCAATTGGATTCTTAACTTTGAATGAACTAGCCATTCAACTGCACTAGCTGAATAAACTGAAATGAAGAAAATATTTTCTCTGCTCCTGCAGAAGAGGCTACATGCTGTCAAAAGCCAGTTTAGCACTTCAACACACTCTGGTTCTAGATGCATAGCCAGTGACTTCACCAATTCACTAGTTTGACTTTCTTTAAAATATGACAGCAAACATGTACTCCTTTACATTATTTTTGGTATTTAAATTATTTTAATACATTATGTTAAGGCTTAAAGTTATAATAAGCTGTCAAATTCAAACATTTTTTTTTAAATAAACCTATATTTAATTGAGATTAGAAAATCTGGTTTAAATTGTTTTAAAGGTTTTAATTTTTTTTTTTAAATCATCAATTTTTCTACACCCTGCCTTTGTCTCACTGAATCCCATATTAGGCCCTGCTGTTCTAAACAGCAGCAGCCCTTTGTTTCACTGAATCCCTTAGCAAGACAAGCAGAGCTGCACAAAAGTTGCATGGCATGGTCCTTTGTTTCAATGGATCCCTCAGTGTCAGGCAGGCTTCCAGAAAGGCTGGCTTACACCTTAAATTAGTCAAAAATAAGTGCTGTTCCAGCTGCCCCTTACCGCCTGCTTGTTCCTCCATGTCTGGGCTGCTCTCCCTCCCAGTCCTGCAGGACTGGCTATATTGGGACTGGTTGATTCACAGTGAGCACCGTCCCATCAGTCCCACCAGTGTGGAATGTCTGATCCACTACACAAACAGGGTTCAATTAACCTGCCACCTTTGGCACAGCTGACACAATAGGGTCTGATTAGCCCAGATACTTTCGCATTCTTTTCTGCCAACTTCTCTAGTCCTCTTACTGGCTGTGAGGTGTTCCACCGGAAATGCCTGCCCAGACATGTTACATAGGAAACTGCTGCAGGCAGCAACCTCAGTATAAGAAGGGAGTTTCCAGCAACCCTGCTGCAGACCCTCTCCCCCCCCCCCGCCCCGCCACTCCTGAGGCTAAATAGCAGTCCTGTAATGCTTAGAATCCTTTTTGGTTTTGTTTTCTTGTTGCTCTAAGCAGGAGGTCTGGTAAAGTCTTCCAGCAGCTGCTGGAGGCAGGTCAAACTGGCTAGCTGGCTGGGTCTTCATGGATATGATCACTCCCAGCCTGCCTGATTGACAAGTCTGGTTAACGCCCCCAAGAAGCTGCAAGCAGGAGTAAGACCCATTGTACTGGATCTGCAAACTTTCTCTGCAAAGGCCGTTATTTGTTTACATCCTGGTTGTCATGCAAGAACATTATGTTACTCTCACGCCCTTTAACTTCCCGGGAAGAACATATGCACTTTTTGCTTCTGCTTCTTATGGCCTGATCCAGAGCCTCCTTGAAGTCAGTAGAAAGACTCATTGACTTCAATGGGCTTTGGATCAGGCCCTAAAAGAAGAGTGTTTGACACAGTTCAACTCCTCCCATTGTCTTCAGATGTGTGAATATTAAGAGAATTATTATTTGTTGTCTATTCCTAGTGCTATTAAATGTACTACATGAATTTTAAAGATCCTGATAAAACAAAGTACTGTACTGGATTATTTCTTAATTGATATTTTAATGTGTATACAGACTATTATCTATCTAACAGGCCCACTCTTAACCTACAGCCATCTTCCTCCTGACCCACAATGCCAGGCCCCAGTGTTCCAGCCCAGATCCCTTTCCTTCATCCTTCCCTTCTTGCCCAACTATAGAATTCCAGAGCCTGTCCAACCACAAAACAAGATTGGACAGTGTTTCCATCCCCACCAATGGTCACTTTGGTTATCTGAAAACTTGTCTTTTTAAAAAAAATAGTATCGAAAGCTAAGAAAAAGTTTTTAAAAGCAAAATAGATTAATTTTGGGGCCCATCAAACCTTTATTCATAGTGAAAGTCAATTTCAATTTTGTGGTATTCCCAACACTCAGAACAATAATCAATTACAATCCTTTCATTTCTACCCAGTTAAACCATTGTGAAATCTTTCTCACGATAAGCTAACAATTAGAAATGTTTGAACTATAAAAGAAACAAGACAATAAAATCTGTTTGTTCTAAGTTGGCACACTACTCTATATTGCATGCAGTAGTTATGCCTTACTTCTTGATTTATTAGCAACAAGTTAATTTTTCTTTGCCTCAGAAACCTTAAAATAAAAAAAGTTATAACAAACCACACACAGATTCTTACACACACAAATTTAAAACAGACTAAGAAATGCAAGCATATTCATATCAGAGGTTGTAAGGCTACAGAGATATTAACTTCCTGCTATGGCAAGTCTGTGGTATATGATCACAATGAGTATACAATTAATTAGCCGGGAAAAGGTTGCTTTGTGCCAGTATCGCAGATGCTGATCTGATCTTCCCAACTGACTTAATTAACAACGAGTTAGTTTACCCTATTGCATGCCTCTCCAATAGTCTCTGGACTGGTATTGTTAACTTCCCAAGAAAGCGCTTGATGATAGGACGACTCTTGGCAAATTTGTCTTTAATTTCAATTTCCAAGACGTCTGTTAGAAGTGCAACAAAAGAATATTTCTGAAAGAAAGAACACATTCAGTAGTGTATCATTACACCATTATTCAACATATATGTAAATTTACACCACCTGTTTGTGACAGGCAACCCAAAGCAATGATTATTGATGATGGCAGCCGCTTCCAGATTACACAATGATGCTACAATCATTAAAAACAAAAATGTTTCTTCCTTCCCCCTCCTCGAAGAATAAATGGCTTTTTCATTTCTATATTACTATGATGTTTCAATCAAAAATGAAGTTTGGTGAGGCATCAATGTTCTGCTTGGAACAGCCTACATCAACTAGTTAGACTTCCACTAGCCTTCACCTTTCAGTTTTCAGTACAAATCACCACCTTACCAGAATGGCTAAAAACATTCTGGTAAGGTGGCTGGTTGGCTAAATAATTCTCAACAGGGAACAAAACTAGAGGCTACAGTTCAACTTCGTTACACACATCAACCAGACAGGTTCAAATCTCTGCACATCTGGCAGACTCAAATCAGCAAATGAGAGTCATGAATAAAAACAAAAATTCTCATCCTTGTCAATCAGGGTTGAGTTTCCTGTGATGAATGGAATTTAAAGGTTGTTAACCATCTGTTTGCTATAGAAATTGAAAGCTGTCATTGTGGAACCCACAGAGAAAAGGAGAAGACCAATTCTGTACCAAATTCAGCATATGTAATACGATCATAAGATGATAATGTCAAAGCATTGCTACAGTGAAACACACAGCAGTTAGAGCACGCAGATATAGTTTGTGGGCCAATGAACACTGCACAATACATTACCATTTTAGTAATAAGTTGCAAAAATAAGAGACCAGAGAAGAAAAGAGGAAATGGGGGGGGGGAGGGATAGCTCAGTGGTTTGAGCATTGGCCTGCTAAACCCAGGGTTGTGAGTTCAATCCTTGAGGGGGCCACTTAGGGAACTGGGGTAAAAATCTGTCTGGGGATTGGTCCTGCTTTGAGCAGGGGGTTGGATTAGATGACCTCCTGAGGTCCCTTCCAACCCTGATATTCTATGATAGAATAGAGGATTTTTGGGCAGGGGGGTTTAACTGGCTATTAGAAAGAAAGAAAAGAAACTCCAACTAAAACTCTTATTCTGAGCTTAATTGTGGGGGAGATCTGCATGACTGTGAATGATGCCAGAGTGATATCACTGGGGGGAAATGCCCTCTATTTAGCCACAGAACAGCTAGACCATGAGTAGTAGCAATGACCTTACATGGTCCTGCTTTGTTGCTAATCTACTTCAACCATGTTCCCTTGACCTCTCTGTTGAGTCTGTGAAGTCAGACACCAAATGTGGTGGAGGCATACGTACACTACAATGTAGACTCAGAGCATCAATTCATTTCCCGAAAACAAAACAAAAAACCGTGAATGGTCATCAAAAGGTTAGAGGTTTTGGTTACAAAGGCCTGGTCTACACGGGGGGGGGGGAGGGCGAGATTGATCTAAGTCACACAACTTCGATGTACTTAAGATCGACTTACTGTGGTGTCTTCACCGCGGTAAGTCGACTGCTGCTGCTCCCCCGTCGACTCCGCCTGCGCCTCTTGCGGCGGTGGAGTACAGGAGTCGACGGGAGAGCGCTCGCCGATCTGGCGGGTGGTGTAGACATACCCTAAGAAGTATTCATTTTAATATTATTTCCAGTTCAGTGGGTTTTTTTCAAACATACTTTTGCCATTCAGCACTCAAATGCATACGAGATAGTGTCCATTCTAACACCAAAACAGCCTTCCCTGTGGAAACAAATCTGAAAAGTTGCCTTTTGTCAAGCTACATATAATAATTCAAAGATCATCCTCCCTGCTTGATGACAGAGAAATCTTTGAACGTGCCAGTTGCTATGCGCTATGAGAGAGAATAATTTCTCAATGAACTGTAGTTGGAATCATTGCCCAGGCTGAGCCTGAAGATGAATGTTAACTTCCCGTGCCTTTTTGTAACGATTCTTCTCACAACATATAATCCATTCTAATTAATTTATTCCTGCAATTTCAAGGAATCCACAGGGCTATTAAGCAATTTCAAACTTGCTATCAGAAGAGGGACTGAAGCTCACAGCATATGGTTCAAACATGTTACAGAAGACAATTGTTCCTACCCAGCAACAGGGTTCCTACAAATACTGCAATTTCCATGTCAATTTAAATAACCAGTTTGTAGCATCAGACATTAAGGACCAATACATAAAAGAAGGAAACAATATCCTAGTGACTTATTGCACCAGCCAACTGAAGGAGTTCTTAAAAGGCATACATTACCTCTCTGTGCCAAACAGGATTAGTTGTGTTACTGATGATAGTAGATCTTTTTTCCTGACCATGATGGGCAAATGTAGGAAACGTGCTTTTCTTTCCTGGCTGAATGGACATCTTTAGGTAAGGATCAGGATTGAAGAACATCCCTTTTTTTAGCCCAACTGCTCTAATATCTTGAAAGAAAGAAGGAAAAGGAACAAAAGGATTAAAACAAGAAGTTCACAAATTAGGTAGTCCTAAAATATTACCTCAGAATCCAGTTTACCATAAACTGTTAAAAAAAAAAGTAACACAAAATTACTCATAGTACGATTAATTAGATCTAGTTAATGGAAGTTACCTATGGCAGGAATTCACTCAGTTTTCCTGAGAGAATAAACAGATGAGGTCATGAGGCTAGATCAGGCTCTTGTTTTACATGCTGGTCCCCAGTTATTTCTAATATAAAATATTTTGCGCACTTCTGACTCCGAGCTGCAGAATAGTTTTTCTTCTGTACTTAATGTATTTGCATTCAGAGAAAAAACACCCAATCCCCACTCCTTCACATGCTGCTGGATTTAAAAAATAAATAAATAAATAAAAATAAAAAAGGAAGAGCCATCCATGAAGTAGGATAATGAAACAATGTTTTTCAGGACTAATATACTGATGCATAAAGATCACCCTAAATATTCAGGGAGCAAGATGGTGATCTGGGCTGGGATGCACATGCTCCCAAGAGAAGAGATGCAGAGTTTTTCTGAGGATGTTTCTTTCTTTACATAGAGCTTTTTCCCCATGGAAACAAAGTTTGGCAGCCTTGTATTATCTGCTGTATGGTGGAGTAACTTACACTGATGCTCACCTGCCAGAAGAACTTTTGCTCATATCCTCAGCACCTGTTTAAATGCTGGGGCCATAAGCCTCAAATAGCCAGGGTAAGAGGGGTACTTTCAGTACAATAATTGATTTTAAAATTATTTTAAATTTTAAAATTCAAGTATTTTTCTTTTCCGGTTCCCTGAAGCCACAGATTTCTGGGTACTTCTTCATGAGGTCTCCTAGCATGTAGTGTGCAGTCTCCAACCTCAGTGAAGCTGGCACACACAAGGTCAGATGTGCAATTTTGTATGTAGTTTTTGCACACACAGAAAAAGCTTACTGTACTAAAATGAGACACTGAATTTGGATTCAACCTAAAAACCCCAACCCAATGATCAAAAGTAACCGTTGAGGGTGAGGACACATTAAAAATAGTGCATAGGAAATATCATAAAATACAAACTAAATCCTTTTAAAAGCAATTTCTTCATAACTGAAATGACAGAGAAACACCACTACAGTTCTCTATCATGCACTTCTCATCTGAACCAGTTAGACACACTCCTTCTCCAGGCAGGAGCACAGTTATGCTTGTGAAAGAAGCAGCCCTCTGTGCCTCTTTGTAAATGGTTATCCACCAGCCATGAAAGCAATTCATGCATAAAGAGACAAGACCTCATTAGCAAGCAAGAGAGACTAATGTTTTCCCCCACTTTTTAAAATATATCCATATAACTTAATTTTAAATTATTCTGAATACACTCAGAGCTTAAGAACATGCAGGATCCTACAGCCTAAGGCAGATATATTATTTCATCATGCAACCTCATTTTGCACTGATATATTAATATAATAATGTACTGCATTATATCACTAATGCTTTCTGACATGCACTGTCATAGCCTATAAACAGCAATGGTTAGGGAGGTTCAGCCACTCAGCTTTCTACGTATTCCCAACTAATTTTAGAGACCTCTTTATAAAAGCCACCTACCCTTTCATCATCTTTAAAGGCCAGCATTTTGACATGGATTTATCTGAACATAGTTAATTAAAGTGCTCTTAGAAAAGATTGGAGAATGAAAAAGAGCAGGCTTTAAAAAAAAATATGAAAGACACCTCCATAAAAGCAAGATTAAAACCTGACCTTTCAAACGAAGTTGGTAAGTCAAGATGGGAGCACATGAGGAATATTATTTGCATTATGTTTTCTATTCATTTTTCCCCCCAAATATGTGTAAAAAGAACAGGAGTACTTGTAGCACCTTAGAGACTAACAAATTTATTAGAGCATAAGCTTTCATGGACTACATTCGAAGAAGTGGGCTGTAGTCCACGAAAGCTTATGCTCTAATAAATTTGTTAGTCTCTAAGGTACCACAAGTACTCCTGATCTTTTTGCGGATACAGACTAACACGGCTGCTACTCTGAAACCAAATATGTGTGTGATCCAGTTCTGTTCACACAATAGTCAAGGAAAATGAGTTCTCAGTCTGTAGCCAAAATTTGTTTCATGATTAAATGATGTTAGTTTCACACCAAAGCAGAAGTCATAGACCTGCTTTTCCCAGTCAGTCTGCCCAAACAAGATTGTTGTTTCCATGCTCTGCTGCTAGCCGAAGTGCAAGGAGAAATCTACCCTGACCGTGCACCTGTTTTGACTATCCCCTGGAGCCAGTGCAGGACCTAAGTTTGTCTTCTTTGGCACACTGCTTTCTTCACTGCTTTTCCCCTTTGGTAATCAGAGTGCTGATGAGCAGTAAAGGTATTTATGAATGGACAGATGCTTAGTTAGCACCACACAGGGTCCAGCCAGTTGAAATGTTATATTTATCCATGTTCATCTCTGATGGAAGCGTTAGCAAACCAAGAATGGTTCACAGCATTGCCGCAGACAGAGGGGAAAAGGCCATTCTGGTGCAGAAGAGCATTCTGAGTGAGTGAATAGATGAAGACAGCTCCTCCCCACCATTCCCATACCTGCAAGTTAGGTGCTCCACTGAGCAGCTATTTTGGGAACAATAGGCAGTATATTCAGAGATGTGTCCTGGAGAGACTTCACTAATAGAAACTTTACATTCTGAAACATTAAAATGAGCAGAACAAAATGCCATCATTTGTAATTTCTTTAATTGCTGGAGCTAAAGGCTGAGTTTTCAACTTGAATGAGAAGGAAAGATGTGGATACACAGGCTAGATAATCTAGTGATCACTTCTGGCCTTAAAACACAGTTTCATTCACTTCAGCTTCACTGAGCGTTCAATCATGGAACTAAACTTTTACAAAGAGTTCATGTTCCATGGGTGGCGACAGTTTTCAGAACTGCCAGGCTTCATGGACACAGTATGCGCCATCTTGGAGTGAGCACTTCAGGAGTGTGAGGGGGTGGGGGGAAGAAGAGGAATGTTCCCAAGGAGATGACTGCATATTAGGGGGAAAGGGATGTGGAGCAGAGCACGCTTCCAGAGGTCTGACAGCATGGGTGCCAGGGGCATGCTCCTGGTGACAGCAGCCTGCAGAAACGTACTACAGTGAATGGTACATGAAGAAGGCAAGCAACAAGGCTAGCCCTTGATGCGGGAAGAAGGAGAAGACCTGGAGACCAGCACTGCTGGTGTTGGTTTGAGACTTAAATTTCATTCACCACTACTGCATCATGTTAGTAGGCCAAGGCTAATTTTGAGAGTCCTAGATTAGAAGTTTGCTCCCCAGAAGCTGCCAGGTTAGGAGACATCCTACTCCCAGGGGAGGATTTTGCTCACTTGTGATAACACGTAAAAGAATCTATCGCATCATTCAGAGATCAGCAGATGAGAGCAGAGGGGTGGGAAAAAGAGCACAGAAGGGAACAGGGTTCCCCACCCATCACTTGAGTAACTGGGTAGGAGAGGAGCTACTACTATGTGTTCTCCCAGAAGGTGTATCAGAATAGGAGTAGCTCTGGGCCACCGCAGCTGTCTAAGAGCTGACAAGGTCTTCCACTACTCCCTAGGGAAACCATCTGGAGAAAACACTCAGATCAGGAATTGGAATGGGGAAAGGGGTGTTGGCGTGAGACGAGGTGAAGAGGGAAGATGCAGTACTGCAGGAGAATTGGAAGAAGAACTTGGGGATCTCTTGTGTGAGGGTCATGAAATAAAGATGGGAATTTTGGGGCAAAAGGAGGGTCAGATGGGAAATTTAATGCTAAGCCATCCAAAAATGTTAAGTCATCTCTGGCTCTGAAACCCAGAGAGCTAGGGAAGCAGAGACAGGGAAAAAGAAGACAAGTGAAAGGAGACAACGGTTTGGAAATGAAACCAAGACCACTAGGTGATCCCAGGTGATCTGGATCTCCAAGCAACTGAGTCTGAGATTGTCATTCTGTTCATGCAAAACACACTTTTGGCCACTCTGACAGCTGATATGAAGAAGTATCTGATATTTAAAGGCAAAGGGAACCTTATTGAAATAGGATTTCACTCAAACTCTATTGGAAGGCAGAGTGCATCAAGTGAGATTGTGTATTTCTGACTACTGCAGTATGGCTCAAATTTTCAAAAGTTCTCTCTGACATTGGGTGCCCAATTTAAGAAATCTTGGACCAGATTTTCAGAGGTGGTAAGTACCTACATTACATATTCATTTCAATTGGAGTTGTGGGTGCTTGGGACCTCTGAAAATCAGGCTCAGGTTAGGAACCCAAAAGAACTGTCTCTTTGAAAATCTTGGCTTATGCCTGCTGGAGCCTCTCTGATCCCATTTTCCTGGGATTCAAACAAACAGTTATTAAAGCACCCCAGTCCTTTTCATCATGACCAAATTGATACGTGCTGTAAAGATTATAGCTAAAAGGTGTAGTGCAATTAAAATACTATCTTGTGCTAGAGATGCACAATTGCTATTTTAATTGTTTTCATTCAATCTCTTCTTCTCTAGGTTTCTCTACTATAACTGACCTTCCTGCTTAGGTCATGAGAAGATGTAGCATACAATTTAGAAAGTCATTTTAATGTCATTTGTGTTCACAATTATTATTTGTAAGTGTCAATACAGAATTCTTCAGCAACTTGATTTTTCCTTTCCTCTGAGAGAGTCCTCCATTAGGGCAACCAATAGTGAAAGTTATTCATGTAATTTTTAAAAGGATATTTTCTCCAGTCTGCCAGATCAGCTAGTCTGACCTCCTATGTAGCATAGGCTAAGAGCATCCCCACACTAAATCCAGGAACAGAAATTAGTCCAAGGTATTACAGCCCTCAGGAAACTAAGCTATTATGTGCCACAGGCAGAGGATAGGAAGGACCAAAATGGACCAATCCTCAAGGCCCCTGAAATGGGAGGAAACTGATTAAGTGAGATGAACCTAGATGATCCTGACAAGAAACCTGCACTGCACCCTGGAGAGGATGGAAAAAAATCCCCAAAGTTGCTGCCAATCTGACCTGTTGGAATATTCTTTTCTGACTCCACATATGGCAATCAACTAGTCCCTGAGCACGTGATATTTCATTGAACTACCAAACCCCTATGAATACCTAGCAGCGCACCATCTGTAGTAAGAGATGGATTGTACACACTGCAAGTGATCGGTCCTGTGGCTAATCACTGTTGCATATGTTCTTTGTAGAGCTAGACCCCCTTTATGCTACCTTTCTGCCTCCTAGCTAGATCAGTCTCATATCTCCTACTTGTGGGTCACTTCTTTTGTAGGAGTTACAATCCTCTGCAAAAGTGGATATTTCATCAAAATATTACAAAGTAAATTTAACTGTCCTCTGAAGCGATATTATACCAACATTGGAGAGTAATGCAGTCACTTAAGTATGAAACAGAGGGATTTGGGCCATGACTTAAGTGTAAATTTCAGTAGTGGAGTCACTACTGATATCTCTCTATAATCACACTCATACAGGGGGCTGGGACTAATCTTTCACCTCCAAAAGTAGAAACTTCTAGCACTTAAAAGACAAAAAGAGACCTTCTTTGCCAACATTAGTTAGGTCCCTGATCCTCTCTGTGGCCAGCCCGGGAGGACAATATCATTCACACAAAGACATTACCCTGCAAAATTCTGCTCTACAAGGTAGAAGTATCTCCTTCTCCACACACAAAAGCCCAAACACTTAAAAAACATACTACCATTCCCCAGATGCAGTACCTTTATGGAAAAATCTTATTAAATTTACCATTCTATAAAATGTTTAAATCAACCATACAATTCCTGCAACTGAGCTAGAACTCTCTGTTATACTCTATTGGTTTTTAGAGTGATTTTTATCAAACCCTACTCATTTTCTATAGGCTTTCTTGTGTTTTTCCCCATTAATTGCTACAAAACCATTCTAAAAGGCAGCTTTAGTGTGTTCTAGTCCTACAGCGAGAGAGAAATCTCCTCAAGGTTTTTGTTGTCTGTTCTTCAAGATTTAGGGACCAGATTCTACCTCTTTGTTCACATTGAGATACTTTACTCTCATGAGACCACATGTAGAGTAAGCACTAATCAACATGAGTAAGAGTTTAATTCCTTTTCTCTGTTACCGATGGGAAAAAAAAGTGTTCAAAAAGATTTCATTATTTACAACCCTTGTTGTTCTGGCACTCTGTCCATCTCTCAAAGCAATGGCACTAACTTGCATTCCATTAGCCCTTTTCTATGTGCAGAAAAGCTAGCTTTACCACTCCTCAGTCTGAGATGGATGTTCCCTCGGGCACACTGAAAATTTCTTGGAGATTTCTCATGCTAGATCCATCAAATCTGTTTCATTCACTTCTGGATATAAATGAATCTTGCTTGCTTTCAACATATACATGTTCTCAATGAAATTATATCATTTGAACCACTAGAGTGCGCTACTGAAGTAGAGAGATGTAGCTGAAGAGGAAATGTTTTCCATCTTTGGGTATTTTAGCTCAGTCATTTCTTTATTTTTTTAATATATAAATGTACATTTGCTTTGCCATAGTACAGTTGGAGTTAATTCCGACTTTCAGTAATAATCTAACACAAAACTGATGCCTGTTTTAGTGGGATAATGCAAGATACTTCTGAAATCTTACCTGATAATGCAAAGCTGACTAGTTTCCGAGATTGTTGAGCTGCAGAAGCACCTTCATCCATGCCTTCTGCCCCCATCTAAAGAAGGAGAAAAAAATGAAGCGTATCATGGCATTTTTCATTTGTTTTTGTATGTTCATGAGGATGATTATGAAGTACTCAGGAGAAGAATATTACCCATAGACAAAGCTACAATCTGAAGACACCAGTTTCTGTCCACCCCAAATTCCCTGGTATTTCATGAATACTGATGACTGTCTGTGCTATGTAGTATCAATATTGCAATACTGAGAATCTTCCGAACATACATAATGCATGGACTATTAGGTGTGTGGAGGGTATTAACTGGAGAAAGCGAAAGCCCTTCTTCCTCATAGGTTTTTGTGTCTTCTCAAATCAATAGTGCAAATTAGCATCTTATACATAAGCATGAGCTAACCACAGACACTGTGCAGGAAGTACTTCCATGTACCATTTATTACCTAAACACAAAATACATGGCTCACTGAGGGCAATCAAAAGAGAAGACTATCAAAATATTTAACATCTATGTGACAAAATAAGGCACATCAGATTTCTAAGTATGGCATTGATCTGAAAGCCATGCTCATACTTGGGAAACTTTCACTGAGGTTTATTTGTACTTTCCCTGATGAGGGCTTTTTTTTGTTTGTTTTTGTAAGTTTCACTTATTAGAAATAAATCTGCCCCATTTTCTCCTTCAAAATGGAGTTTTTGCAAATGCATCAGTAGGAGGAGCTTGCCTTTTTTCCAAGAGTGACATGTATCCAGCTAAACAATCCATCACAAATCATGGACTATTGGGGTATGTCTACACTGCAGCTGGGCGGGAGCCTCCCCAGCCCGGGTAGAGACACTTGTATTAGCTCCACTCAAGCTAGTGCACTAAAAACAGCAGTGTGGATGTTGTGACATGGGGGGCAGCTCAGACTAGCCACCCAAGTCCAAGTCCCCATGACCTCCTTGGTCTGAGCTTGGATGGCGAGCCCATGCCACTGCCTGTGCCCCAACATCCATACTACTATTTTTAGCACACTAACTATAGAGGAGCTAGCACAAGTCTGTCTATCCACACTAGGAGGCATGCTCCTAGCTTCAGTGTAAGACATTCTCTTACTTTTTGAAAATATAGGGTTTGTGTTTCAGGACAAATTAATTTAAAAGGAAGCACAGCACTCTTTTCCCTGCTGGATGAGACAATGAATTGCTAGGATAAGGTGAAGACAACCTGTGGAAATGCTTACCAGATTGTAAGTCTGATAAAGCTTGATATCTGGACACACTGTAGGGTGTACACTGGGGGTATGCATCTCTAATAAAACAGAGTGTTACCAAAGTGATTTTACATTTAAAAAGAGAAAAATATGTTGCGGAAACATGCATGTAAATGAAGGGTATAAAAAAGAGATACACAATAGAAAAACTATTAAGTGGTCTGTTTCCAAGAATATAAATCATAGTTGGGATGTTAAACACTGAGAAAAATACTGCAGTCCAGCTGCATTTAGCCACATGTTAAATCTGTGAAAGATAAGACACCTCTTTACATCAAGACTGGATAGCTTTCTAAAAATTAGGCTATTACTCAAACAGAAGTGATGGGCTTGATACAGAAGTTACTGGATGAGGTTCAGCAGCCAGGAGTTCAGAATACATGTTTGGAATAGCCTCTGCTGGCCTTAACATCTTTAATCTATGAAGAAACTCAGCTTCAACTTAATATAAAGTGTAATGGCTGTCTTTTCAAATTTTTTTTGTTTTTTTTTTAAACAAGCAGATATTGCGATCTCATCTGTTAATCTGACTGCCATGCCAATCATCATGGAATGTATCTGCACACTAAAGTAGCGCAAAAACAAAGCGAGACTAAGGGATGAGGATTAATCAGTATCCAAAGTCTAAGAATTTCCTCGTTAGCAAAATTCTAACATTTAGCAGCATATGTAGCAAAGATGAAGAAACAGCAGAGATGAAGAAAAAGCGATGACATTCTTGTCTGAGGTCTCCATGGGCCTTGATTCTCTTCAGAAAGGACACAGTGACAGGAAGTTACATTGTACACATCTCAGCATATTTCATTTTGCATAAGTACTATATTCATGATTCACCATTTCTCATGCAATAACATTTCTCAATAAAGGTGTTCTGCATTCTGTCACGTGCCTATTGACTATGAAACTATTATTCCAAATAAGGGTAAGTCACCTGTGACACCATGCAGCAGAATGACCTGGTCTTCCATGGACAATGGATTAACTCCATCTCAGCTTCTTCTATCCTTTGCAAAGGTGCTTGGAAAGCAGAGCGGGGTATAGATATCTTTGGGACAGTTGGGCTGAACACCAAAGGTCATAAGAACAGTGGAGTTTTCAGGGTTTGTTTGTTTTTTGGCTGTTAACTTACATTGATTTTTTGTTCCAAACATTCTTCATTAAGAAAAAGTCCTTGCTGATTCTCTGTATATTTTTTCTGAGGAGTCATTCCATCAGATAAGACCACATTATCATACTAATAAGTCATGGCAACAAACTGTCCACATGAGCAATACTTTTTTTTAAAAAACAGAAAAAATGCCTCCATTCAATTCAACTATTATAAAGGTAAAAATACATCAATGTTACAGCAGCTTCACTGCAATGGAATTTACATTAAGGCTGGCACTTTGCTAGCATACTAACACAATGACAATGAAATACAATCTTAAATACCCACATCTTTCACCTATTTATTGTATATACCCATACAATACAGACCTCCTTAAAAAGGAGGAGTGCAAGATCAAGAAAATACTAATGACATGAAATAAATTACAACTTTCAGTGTCCACAACTGTATAGTTACCAGAGGATTATCTGGCTACACATTATATTATGTAAACTGGGTATATAGAGTGATAAACTGAAATAAGTACAATACAAAGTTGGGAAGCCTTGCAGTGCATATAATAATGCATTTATTTAACAGAACTGAATTATTTATTTTTAACGATTAAAACTATTTACTTAAAATAGTCAGTATTTCACAAAAGTGTGTTCAGCACTGGGATAAATAGTAATTGTTTGATGTTGTGAAGAAAATCTAAATCTATTGCACTACAAGATGCTTATGGAATAGTCATGAGAATTCAATTATTTTCAGGTATTACCAGAAATTTTTCCATCTACCCTGGTAACTTCCATTTTAGTCACTGGGCAACTCTCAATAGATCTACCTACTTTTAATAAGTAATTAATAGTCCAATAAATTGGAGTTTTAGTCATCTCAAGCTTGAGATATGGGTAAACCCAAACACAGAAAAGGTATGTTTTACATATACATGGAGGTTTAGATTGAAGGAAGCTATTCATGTTTCTCCTTAGTACATCACTCCACAGGAAATAACTCAGCATACACATGGAATCATGCCCAGTCTTTTCAGTTTGTTACATCAGCATAGCTACGAAATAGCTGTAAGCAGACAGTGCACTGAATTGTGGGTATTGCCAAACAAATGAGCATCAAGCAATGCTTACTATCGCAACAAATAACTTGCTAGAGCAGAGTTTATTCAGGACACATGCAAACAACATGCATGTGATGGCACCTTTCAAGATCAAGACAGTCAGTGCTAACTGCTGCTCTGCAAGATGCTGAAGACTGTAAACTCCCACTGGAGATGCTCAGCACCTTGCAGGATTAGGCTCAAGCCACCCAGTTCCCAAAATAGTATCAAACAGCTCAGCGTGTTTAGATGTATGTTCTAGGGGATTCTTCCATATTTCCTATTCTGTTGTTCAGGGCTCTTACTGTACTACAGCAAACTCACTTATCAACCAATTAACAGAAGGTCCTACTTAATAGAAAAATTACATTCACCAAATGACTTCACACTGGATTTAATACAATTGCATCCACTTAATACCAAGTGACATTAAACAGGCTCCTGTTTAATTTATTTTCTTTTAAATCCCTGGTTTTCTGTTCCAAAAGGCATTTAATGTTGATTATCGTATGCATCTCAAGAGAGTTCTCTGTATTTTGATTAAATATGTAATCTACAAATGAAAACTCATTTTAACTTCGTTCGTTTTGCTTAGTTGTATAGTTGTGTGTGGTTAAAAACTATGTAATCTGACTGGACTGAAATACAGTTCAGTTGTGTGCAGTGACTAAAAATGGTGTCATGGAGGTTCCATGTTTATCGTGTCTTCCTTTCTGTGTTAGGTGTGCATAGTTCACAAGAAAAAAATTCTAACTAACCAGATTTTCAATCTCAACTTGGTATCTCAGAGTGAAATTGGGCTGTTTCCATCTCTTGTACAGAGATACTGAAGAACAAATTATTCCCTTAGTCTACACCTGTGCAGTCCTATTGTCTGCAAATAATGTCTTCAGTTGCAACGGTGTATTTCCATTAGATTTCAATAGCAGTGCACAATTACAACTGAGAATATAATGTAGCTTTTTGCATGTAATTTTAAATTAAGAGGTTGCAGACTTTAAAAAAAGTGATAGTAGTAGTAGGTTGTCATCCTCTATGCAAGCCAGTCTCTACAGGAAGATAAGGCAAACATTTGCCAGTGGGCTGAACAGCTGATTTGAAGACAGGAAAATTTAATACTAAGACGAACGAATCCTGGGTTCTACTCCAAGTTCAAAAGGGAACATGCTTTAGTGATTACAGACCCTTCTGCCCTGTCTCCCCATCCCCGCTTCTTTCCCTGGTCCCGCTACCTATCCTTGACCCAGCCCTCCCTGACCACTTGTCCCAGTCCCCTCCAAACCCAACTCATTGTCCCAGTCTCAGCCCTCCCATACTCGGCCCCACATCCCAGTCCCACCTTCTATTGAGCATCTAAACTGACATTTTCAAAGGCTCATGACTTGGCCAAATTTCTGTGGATTTCTACAGGGATGGCAAAAGGCCCTCTGCTAAATTTCAAGTCATTGTGCTTCTCAACAAAACAACTGTTTTGCCCATGCTAAATATACATATTTCCTAACCTCATTTTGAGGAACAGTTAAACTGTTTTGGCTCATACTTTCTAAAAAGATTCAGCCTGAAGTAGACACACATCATGAAAAATCTCAGCCCAACCAGTTAAAGTCTGGCAAAATTATAAGCAATTGAAAACGAAGTCTTATCATTAAAAGTATTGGGTAACCTTAACAAGAGCCATTACTTCTATGCAGCCTATAATACAACTGGATGGCATCAGGTAAAAATCACAAAAATCCCAGTTAATGGCAAAACTAGGAGATTGATGTTGATATTAAGTGGACTTGAATGACAGGTTAAATGATCTCCTTACAGATAAATTACAAACTAATATAAAGGCTCCACTTACCATCACAGCAGGGTTTTTCACAGTGATACATGGGGTAGTAGCTCGCAGGGCTCCACTAATACCATGGTAGTATTTAAAACAGATCTTTATTTCAGCTGGGAAAACAAACAGACAGACACTCATGTGGAATCCATACATTGTTAATGTGGGACAAAACAGAGGCAGCCCCACGCTTATGGGGAAAATCAATTGAATCGTAGTTCACTCTTTTGGAAATGAGTAACGGGCTGTTTCACCAACATTATTTATTAATCTATCCCATCTCCAGTATAAAGGCATTTCAATGAAAGTTATGATCTATATTTCCTTCCAAATTCTGGAAACCTGAAAATCTTTCCTTCTTAAAAAGGAAAGAGCCAAATCCTGAAATCACTTCAAAGCCAATAAAAACCTGGTGGCCCATCCACAATAATCACTTGATAAGAAAGATAATACATTTCAGCATGTGATTTTGTCCTCATGAAAGCACCAGCCAAGACAGATATTGACCTGCTTTTTATACATCTTCTGGAGCCAAATAACAGGGAAACAAGATAATTGAATAATGTATTTAGTATTGGCATTGACTTGTGAAGAGAGCTCCATTTTACTCTAAAAAAATAAAGGTGAATTAAAATTACTTCAGATCTTCGTCAGACCTAGAACTAGATTTCTTACAATGCAAGAGACCATACTGTATTGCATGCAAGCTGTTTTATGCTTAAACTATTTTGTCATATAGCTATTAAACCCTGGAAATGATATAGCCCTAGATATAGCTACTTTTCAATATTTGGTCAGTTTAACTGAAGATATTTTGTATCTTGATATTTTATGCAATAATTAAGGATCTGACTATTTGGCTTCTCAAGGGGGAAATATGATACAAATATGCTAAGATTAATACATTAATATTTTTAGATCACAGTAAAAAGCACCATCTTTCATCTCAGGCCTGGTCCCCACTAAGCCCCCACTTCGGACTAAGGTACGCAAATTCAGCTACGTTAATAACGTAGTTGAATTCGAAGTACCTTAGTCCGAACTTACCGCGGGTCCAAACGCGGCAGGAAGGCTCCCCCGTCGATGCCGCGTACTCCTCTCGGTGAGCTGGAGTACCGGCGTCGACGGCGAGCACTTCCGGGATCGATCCCAGAACATCGATTGCCTGCCGCCGGACCCTCCGGTAAGTGAAGACGTACTCTTAGTATAAGCATGCCTTATACTGAGATGAAAAATTAACCAAAGAGGTAAAAGGTGAGGCTCTGCCTAAATTGCATAAGAAAACTTTTTTTTAAATGTGGATACTGTTCTGGAATACAGAATGGTTATTAATTCTACAGTAACTGTGGTTATCCAAGATGTCAGTGTGGATCGCACTGTAGGTGTGCATCCGCCTCATGCACACCAGAGTGAAGAATTCTGAATAGCAGTGCATGTTATGGCCACCATGTTCCCTGTGCCTCCTCGTTCTCTTGTATGAGGCCAGAACGCAGCCACAGGCCTCCTTCAGCTTCCTTGGAGTTCTAAGCCCAAGATTGCTGAGGGCTCTGTGGGGATGGAGGATAGGGTGTGGAATCCACACTGTTTACAACATCTCCTAAAACCACAGTTACTGCAGGGTAAGTAACTGTTCTTTCTTCAAGTTAAGATACATAGAGTTTAAGGTCAGAAGTCATCTAGTCTGACCTCTTGTATATTACACGCCATTGAATTTCACCTACTTATCCCTGTATTGAGCCCAATAAGTTACCCATTATTCAAACACAAGTTGTAATTGACTAAAGCAGGGGTGGCCAACCTGAACCTGAGAAGGAGCCAGAATTTACCAATGTACATTGCCAAAGAGTCGCACTAATATGTCAGCAGCCCCCTCCATGAGCTCCCCCCACTCCAACCTGCAGCGCCTCCTGCCCGCCAGCAGCCCCACCAATCAGTGCCTCCCGCTCCCTCCCCACGCCTCCCGCCCACCATGATCAGCTGTTACGCAGTGTGCAGGAGGCTCTGGTAGGGAGGGGGGAAGAGCGAGGGCATAGCAGGCTCGGGGGAAGGGTTGAAGTGGGCGCAGAGCCTGGGGCAGAGCAGGGGGTTGAGCACTGAGCATTCCCTGGCACATTGGAAAGTTAGCATCTATTGCTCCGGCCCCGGAGTCAGTGCCTATGGAAGGAGCCACATATTAACCTATGAAGAGCAGCATGCGGCTCCAGAGCCATGAGTTGGCCACCCCTGGACTAAAGCATCTCTCCTCTAGAAAGGAGGATTTGATTTGAAGACACCATGAGATTGAGAATCCACCACTTCCCTTGGTAGTTTGTTCCAGGGATTAATCACCCTCACTGTTAAAAATGTATGCCTGATTTCCAATTCGAATTTTCCTGGTTTCAGCTTCCAGCCACTGGATCTTATTATGCACTTCTCTGCTTGAAGAAAGTGCCCATTTAGTACCTGTTATTTTCCCCCCATGAAAGTATTTGTACACCATAATCAAGTCACCTTCAATTTTTGTTGAAAAGCTAAAGACGTATTGTACTTCAGCTATAACAGTGTGGAGGCCCTTTAGCACTGTACATACAGATCCTCTTATGAATTGGGGGTGGGAGGGGGGAACTCTTTCACAGCACTATTTACTGACAAATCTCTTAACTATTGGATGCAGTCCAGAGTACTGCATATACATTTTCAGCAATACATAAGGGTTTCTATAATCTCTATTGATTTTTCCCCAATTCGAAAAACAGGAATGAAAACACATAAAAGATTATTTCCATAGAATGCTGGGAATTTATTCTACTTGGCCCTTTGCAACAGATTAGATCGTTCTAAACAGAAGTCCACAACTTAACAATTTAAAAAACAACATTTATAAATAAATGTTTGTACTTTAATCATAAGACGTATTACTATACATTTTTTCAAGAGTTTGAGCTTTGATATCCCAGGTATTCACAAAATTTCACTTGAAGACATTCTCCCATTCAGGCCCAAGCACCAAAAATATAAACTCTTCATGGAAATACTTCTTTTTAGAACACAAGGCTCAAGTCACTAGTTTGATGCCATCAGGATTTAGCTAAATAAGGTCCCGTCTGTCTAACTCTCCAAAGCTATGGCAGCCATGATAGACCAGTCAGCTGTGGCTTCACACTACTATGCCATTCCTCCCGGCCTCTTATCAAGTAGTTGGGTTCTGAGATCCTATGAGACAATATCAAATGTGTCTCAACCACTACCAGTGGGTCCTGGAGATTCAACGCCATTCGTTAGGAAGAGAACACTGGTCAAATGTGTCCCCAAACATAAATGCACAGCACTTACTATAAGATAGATATTATCACCAGCTGGAAAGTTGAGAGAACTCATGTTGAAATTAAACTGATCAAAAAAAGAAAAGTTTCTAACTGATGGGGCCAGCCTTAGATCTAATCATGTCAAGAACTAAGGCTACATCTACACTACAGGGGGGGGTCGATTTAAGATACGCAAATTCAGCTACGTGAATAGCGTAGCTGAATTCGACGTATCGCGGCCGACTTACCCCGCTGTAGGGACGGTGGCAAAATCGACCTCTGCAGCTTCCTGTAGATGGCGCTTACTCCCACCTCCGCTGGTGGAGTAAGAGCATCGATTCGGGGATCAATTGTCGCGTCCCGATGGGACGCGATAAATCAATCCCCGAGAGGTCGATTTCTACCCGCCGATTCAGGCGGGTAGTGTAGACCTAGCCAAAGACTTTTTGATGCTCCTTGTTTTCTCCTCCACCCTCTTCCTCTATATTTCTCTCATCTGTTTCCCTCTACTGTCTTCTCCTACCATTTCTTTCTCTCTGGCCCCTACACCATTATGTTGTTGACTTTAAACAGCTATCACAATAGATTTCACATGCAAATAACTTGATTATTCCACAATCCTTACTGAATGCCCACTCATGGTTTACAAGGGTTCATGTTACTGTTCTAAGTGAAGGTGAAGTATATTTACCCAGGGAGCTTACATCCATGGATCTGTGTCTCCTTTATCGTATACATAAAATGGGGCTTGTAAAGTGTTGAGATCCTTGGATAGACTAAGTGCAAAATATTATTATACACAATCATCTACATGGCATATTAAGCTCCAGTTCAGCAAAGCACTTATGTACATGCTTGATTTTCAACACAAGTAGTCCTATTGTCTGTTTTGTTTTAGTGAGATTATGGAGATTTGCCATCTGTTGTGAAAATGAGACAAAAGATTATAAAAGTTTAGGTTGATTCTGACACTTTCAAAAATAGTGGTTAAAGGGAACAGATTTAAAAACAAAAAAAAGGTAACAAGAAAATTTCTAGGGAATCCCAAACCATCTTCAGCAGAATACTGAATGCTGTCAGAAACAGTTTATAAATAGTTTGGGGACAACAATCATGCAGAAATGAGATAAACAGTCCCCAGATGGAACAATTAAAGGACATGGATTACATAATAGCAGAAGAGCATCCCAGGACTCTGGAGGTGCCATGTCATTCTCTTCATTAATCAAAGCTAATTCAAAATTCTGCTGCTTAATTATTTACAATATACTCTAAACTTCCTAATTCTGAGGTGACCCTGATGGGATTGAGAAATATTAAAATATTTATCTTGTATTTCCTCTGGTCTTAATTCTGCCACCCTTACTCATGTTGAGTTGTACAATACTCCATGAATAGTCCCTCTCTCATTAATTTCTTGCAAAGTAAGGTATGCAAACAAGAGTCAGGCCCTGAGAATTTAGGGGGTTAAACGAGCAAAAAAATTAGGAATATTAACATTAAAATGGATACAAGCGATGAATATTTGATAGTCAACTTGCAATAAATATTCTTGGTCAAAACAACTTCTCATTGATGTAACTTTGAAAACATTGAACTTTGTGTTCTTAACAATGCCTTTCCCCCATCCCTGCCAACTAGCCATAGCATTAATCCTCAAGGATTTATGGAATGCTGAGTCCATCTTTTAAAACAGATAATTTTTTTTTTTTTAATTTGAGTGGAAGGAACGGTCACACAAAAATTTTTCAAATTCTACCGCTCACTAAGTGAAAATAAGCCAAAAAATGTTTTTAAATCAAACTCAAAGGGAGATGATTGGAAAATGAGCTTTACTGACCCCAAGTACAGCAAGTTTCAATCTCAAAGAACTATTTTTGCCAAAGTTATAATTAGTTGAAAATAGAGCTTGCATATAGACACCTTATATATCAACTGACTGTAACATCAGTACACCAGCATGAGGCAGACAGTATAATTACATTCCTTGAACCTATCTCACATTCCATTCAGGCCCCAAACTGAGATTTCTATCAGTACAAAATACAAATGGTCTGTATGCACAGATGTTGAGCTAGAATGTTGCACTGCAGTGACAGTAGTAATTTACCCATAAATATCCCAGAGGTGATTGATGTGACAAGACTTGGAGTATCAGAAAAAATCCCAACAGCAGCTACCATGTGTTACTGTTTAAGATTTAAACTTGCATCAGTACAACAAATATATGCAAATCAATATATTTATAGAAATAAACATAGTACAGAATAGATATATTTGAAAAAATATGACTTTAAAGCTAAAGTCCTACTTTATATAGGATTTTTCTTGGAGAGAAATTTTGAAGTTGACACTCACTAGAATGAGATTATGGACAGTATAGTACATTATTACTTTAGAGCCCCCATCCAACAAGTGTTTACTTCGGAGCGAATCCCATTGGCTTCAATAGCCTTTGTCTATTGTATAAAGCTGAAGACAGTGGAGTAAGCAGTATGCCCAGTGGTAAGTGTTCACAGGACTGGGCTTTTATTTTGTAGCCTCTTTCAAACAAAATGATGGCGAAGTGAGATGCAAACACTATCAGTGCAGATGTCTGTTTACAGCCCACTTGTCTGTGAACCCCAAGACAGACCTTGCTTTTTCTGCTCTTTCCTGGGTGGTAAAAGTAAATCTCTCTCTCTCTCTCTCTCTCTGAGAGAAAGACATTTCTAATCATCTTTCTTATACTCTTGCTACAATAATTTCATATTCAGAGAGAATTGTTAATAAATCACCAGATGGTTTTGATGACATTTGTAGACGCTCCATTCAATTCTACATTATAGGTGCACAAATTAATTTTGTCGCAAAAGTCATATGGAGAGTCTTCAGAACAACTTTATGAACATAGAAAGGAAGGCTGTTCCAGTGGTTTGGGCAATAGCCTGGGACACATGGGTCAGTTTCTTGCTCTGACACAGACTTCTTGTGTGACCCTGGGCAAGTCACTTAATCTCAATGTGCCTCAGTTCCCCATCTGTAAAATGGAAATAATACCAGAACCCTACCCTATAGGGATGTTATGAGAAAAAATTGTGAGATAATCGGATGTAATGGTAAGAGACCATTACAAACAAAGAAAAATCAGAACAGCAGCAACTTTTGCAGCAAATTGGGTCTCCTAATGTCTTATTCTGGGATATCGTTCTATTCTATGTGAACATGGAATGTCACTCATATATTTGATAGTATATTTCAGGAATATTTAAGATCCCTAGAATGACAAAGATAAGGGTTGGAGATAATCTGGCTGTTCCCCAGTGTACAAAGTGGACAGGTTTAAAAATAAAAATGATAAGAAAAAACAACAGACGAGACTCCCTGCTGCTTTCCATTTCAATGGATAGTGCAGCAGATGGTAAAGATCAGGCCCTGAAATAGTTTCACAGTATATCCAGTTCTCTACCTGCCTGAAGAGTTTATTTCCCTAGTATCTGAAGCTGAAAAGCTGCTTCAGGACCGAACGCTCAAGGTTTTGACAACAGACATTTTTGGCGTCCCTGAAAATGATTCTAGGTTTCAAGACACTCCATGGCAGCTGAAAGATATACTTAACTGTCCGTTCATGCTTGCAAATCTGTTCATCAGTAAAGAAAACCATAAACAAGGTGGTAGCTACCATCTCGTCCAGGTTGGTCTCCCTAAACTTCCAACTTACATGACTTACGAGGAGAAGCTGAGGGAACTGGGATTGTTTAGGCTGCAGAAGAGAAGAATGAGGGAGGATTTGATAGCTGCTTTCAACTACCTGAAAGGGGGTTCCAAAGAGGATGGATCTAGACTGTTCTCAGTGGTACCAGATGACAGAACAAGGAGTAATGGTCTCAAGTTGTAGTGGGGGAGGTTTAGGTTGGATATTAGGAAAAACTTTTTCACTAAGAGGGTGGTGAAGCACTGGAATGGGTTACCTAGGGAGGTGGTGGAATCTCCTTCCTTAGAGGTTTTTAAGATCAGGCTTGACAAAACCCTGGCTGGGATGATTTAGTTGGGAATTGGTCCTGCTTTGAACAGGGGGTTGGACTAGATGACCTCCTGAGGTCCCTTCCAACCCTGATATTATATGATTCTATGAACTCCCTGCCCCATTACTCCATGAACAAACCCTATCCTTCTTTGGGAAGGAAACAGGATTTAGGAACCGCAGCAATGTAGGAACTGGGTCTCTAATCCCATGCCTTCACAAAGGGAGGTTAGGGGTGCATTTTTTATGCCATTTCCCGCCATATCCCTTCCACTGAACATTCCTGCCCTCCAGTAGGGCATCATCAGGCCCATTTCACACTGGTCACAAGATCTCTGCTTTTCCTGACTCACATCATTGATGCAGAGCAGACTGCCATTATAAATCAGCCCCCTGGTGCAGGAGCAGAAGCCCTTAGCCAAGTTCTGTCCCATCTGCAACAATGCCAGCCTCTGCTGGGCTGGGGACTGAAGGAACTGGTTTGAGCAGAACCCAGAACAACCTAACGTCATGTTCCCCAGAATGGACACTCAGAACCTTCAGTAACATTCCAAAGCATCTCAGAATGGTCTGAATACATTACACTGAACTGTACCTGCACCATATTGCCACCAACTCAGAGGAGCACTCACTGAACTGGTCTTTTTATTTCACTGAGAGCAGAGAGATAATCCCTTCATGGAGCTTATGTCACTATTCTGTATTTAAACAATCCTTGAATGCATACAGCAGCTTAACTGAGATGACTAGTGAATCACAGCTTTTAGCCCCCCACCATACCTCCCTCTCCCCAAAACAGGCAGCTCCCATTAACTTGTATTACATGACATGAGTAATGAAATATTTCTGTTTTTAAATCTCAGGCTGCTATCTCAGTGATATCACAGCTCAATTTTGCTTTGTTGAATTTCTACAGCTACAGAGTGTTACATTTCATGCTAACATCACACTTTTGCCCTTTGCCTAGGGACCGGAAGAAAGGAACATCTGCCTCTGTTATGGCTGGCACTGCAGCATAAAGTCAGTCCCTTTGTCTGGAGAGGACAGCCTAAGGGCACCCGCTATTTGTGAGGTGAGCAGGACATTGTACTCGGCAGGTGCTTCATTTCACCCTTCCTTTTCATCCCCTGCTCACTCCCATCTGTACTGGTTGTGGATATTTTTGGAGCATGTCAGTGTGTGTACAATTATGATTATTTTTGGTCTTTGTTTTGATTACTAGTTAGAGCATTTATTTAGAAGAGAGTCTTTTCAGGCTGTTTTGTTGACTTTTGCGTCAGGATAGAGAGTTTTCCTTGATCGTCTTTGTTTTGTTGATTCTTCGGGAGGGGGAGTGTATTGGGGGAGTGAATGAAACTCACCATTTTCGTAACAAAGACAATTTCCCCTGCCACCTTTTGTGTCTGCTTTTTGTGGTTTGTTTGAGTTGAGGGGAGGAAAAGAAGAGTTCTTCCTTTGTGTTTGTTATGTGTTTGGCAATGGTGTGAATGGAAGATGGTTCCGTAAGGGGAGGTTATAGGATGGGAGAACTGAATGCGTGGAGGAACTAAACTAGAGGGATTGAAGCAGGGCCGGCTCCAGGCACCAGCCGAGCAAGCTGGTGCTTGGGGCGGCAGCTTGTAGGAGGCAGCATTCCGCCCAATCCTAGGGTGGCACAGCCGCTTTTTGTTTGTTTGTTGTTGTTGTTCCGCTCCAGCCGCCCTGTAGGGGGCAGCGGCGTGGAGGACAGGAGCGCCCTGCAGCAAGCCTGGCAGGGCAGCCCGCGTCCTTCCCCCCCAGCTGACCAGAGCGGTGTGGAGCCCTCCCGGCAGGGGACATGGTGGGAGGGGCCGCGTGGCAGCACCCCGCTGAAGCCCTGGCCACCCCCCTTCTCTCTCTCCCCAGAGCCGGCCCTGGATTGAAGATACCATAAATCAGGGCCTTAATGGGTACTAAACCATGTGCCTAACTTTAAACATATAACCAATCCACTTGACTTGACTGGGACTACTCACATACTTATAGGTAAGCAGCTTTCTGAATCAGGGCATAAAATGTAAAATGCCTCTCTGAAGAGGATGTAAGCTTTGGGGATAGTAGAAGGAGCCTTTGGCCCAATCCACCCAACTCCCATTGATAAAAGCTAATGTGATGGAATTGGGCATTCCAGATTCCTTGTAGACCATCTTGATTATTTAGCACATGGTGTGGCTGTGTTGCCATTTTTAACAGGTATTATCAACACCTTTCTTAGTGAGTATGCTGGCTATCTTTAGACAAGAAACCTTCTTTTCACACTTGAGTATTTGTCACTTACCACCAAGTCTCATACCTGCACCATTTGAGAAAGAGAACTGAGAAAGTAGCAACTACTCAACTTCAGGTGCACTGGAATACCAATACTTCCAATTTGAGCACCAGACTTTGGCATTTAGGCTATGCTTGTCAGGGTCACAAATAAGTCTCTTGCTGGTTTTGCATTGTGGTCAACTAGTCATTTTGTTCATGCTGGGCCCTCAGTAGCATTTGACACACTGACTATGGATGGTAGTTTCAGCAAATAAAGGACATTGCTGTGGTGCCTGGAACTGTCTTTTAATTGTTCCAGTCATTCCAAGAAAAGAGCAGTAATATGGTGCTGATGGACAAATATGTGTCATCACTAAGATTTAAATACGGCAAACCCCAAGGATCTATATTATGACCCGTATTTTCAATTACATGGAGTCTCCTGGTGAGTCCATTTCTAAACACAGGGTAGAGTATCACTCGCACACTGAGGAAACAACTATATAGCTTTAGCCTGAGGGCCACTGCTCTGGAGGAGTGTTTGGAAAATATTAGGTCTAATGCATCCATCTACCACCTTAACTTCAACCCTGAAAGAACACAAGTCTTGCAGAAGGAGAGCTGTCAACTACATGACATATCATTCATGCTGACTCCCTATTGTAGGAAGTTAGGTTAATAGTTGGGTGTCACTTGTGGTCATGCCCTCAATGGAAACGCATACTACTAGTGGCATATTCATCCCGGGACACATTGCAATAGGAATAACCTGCGCTCACGAACACAGTATTAGATTGACTTTCCCTCGTTCATAATACAGTGGCATAATTGTTAAATGCCAAAAACAACAGTGATCACATTACACCTGGCTTGCATTCTTTATGTTAGCTGCCTGTGAAGTGGCTGGCTGATTTTAAGCTAACATTGCTGGTTTTTAAAGCCCTACCCCTGGAACCCAAATATATTTTAAATATCCACCTTGACTCTGATCTTGATGGTACGTTGTATCTGCACAAAACCAGCCATTTACAGATCCAAACATTGCACCTCAGGTCAGCAGGCAATTGTACATTTTCTGTGATGGGTCTAAGTGTGTTCCCCAGACATCCGTCCACATCTAAAATATTGCCAAAACAATTTGATGTTTCTCTTGCCCCCAGTGTTTATTAGCTTCCTAGCCTATACTTCTCCTCCACCCCACACATTTCTTTTATGGTAATGGATTCTCTGAATTAATTTCATTTTTATTCTATTAGGACTTTTTATTATGTTTCTATAATGTTCTATTGTACTTTCAGAACTATGTTATGAAATGCACAGACCCTTGATGGGATAGATGGCTGTTCTAAAAATCAAGTGTATTTTAATACACTTAATAAAGTGTATATAAGGTACATAACACTTCTTGAAGGATATGTACAGCGGTTAGTCATGGTGGAAAAAAGTTTTGATTTTTCTCCCTAAAATTCCTCCTGCAAATATTCAGTTTTTTAATAAAATAAAATAAAACAGAAACAGAAAATGAATGATTGAAATAGAAAATTTCCAGAAAAAGTTTCATTTAAAAAAACAACAGAAAATTTTAAAGCAGCTCTAACCTTTTACTTTTAAGTCAATTTTTTTAAAAGATCCCCAAAATTATATGTATTTATTACAAACAAAACATGCATATATTTCATTATTTACACATTTGGAGTTTTACTACTCTACAATAAAAGCTCCCATCATCCACTGCTCAGGACACCCTTGAAAATCGTTTAGAAGCACATTAACAACCAGATTTGTCAATTACGCCCAATCAAATCAAATCCTCTAGCAATAATACAGATACAAGAATCAATCATCCTCCCCACGCAACCACTACCCAGCTCTATCCAACACTTGTTTCCTGACAGGAAGGTGTAAAAGGTGAGTTTTGCACCAGGCTATCACACTCTAGCTATTACAGAGAGGGAACAGGGAAAAAGTTTTAAAGATCTGGGGTCAAAACACCCTACCAGCCACACCCTCTCTTCATATCCTTGGGCCTTTAGCTCCTCTCACGAACTCTTGCTGATTTACTTAGTTGGACACCAGCAAAGAGAATAATGATTGCAGACAGATTATTAACTCCTTGGGGGCAGGGACCCCGTTTTCTTACAACTTTTATCTAAAGGGCCAAGCATATGTATGGTGCTACATATAGAAGTATCTTTTTTCCTACTATAAACTAGGTCTCAGAGTGGAAGAACATTCCTGGAGTAAAAATGCACATCTTTTTCTTCAGCTGCATGTCTTAGAACGCACCCAAAGGGTGCTTCAACGGCTCAGGGATACATACCCTTACTTCCTCTATACATAACTGTGAGGGGGTCTATCAGTTCTTCTCTGCCCCCAGCTGGAGGAGTTGCTGCCATGACATGCCCCTGCTCAGGCCAGGCTACCAACAAGACTTAATTTCCACAGATCTAGAAGGGACAGGAGGAGACAGTGACTAATCTGGAGCCAGCAGGACAGTTAAGGAGGCTTGACTGCTTCTTCTCAGTCTCAGAAGCAGAACTGGGTGAGACTGGAACAGGGGAGGAGCTCTCTAGTGCAGCCCCGAGTCCTAGGACCAGGTCAGGGCCTTAGGTAGGACTAAGTGCATGCCTATGAGGTTTGTTTTTTTTAAAAGCACAGACAGCATTTCTTATTCTATTTGACTGTTTTTAGATAATGATGCCGAGTTGATGGCAAGAGCCACCCTGCTCCAGTGGCCACTAGGGTTGTAAATATCCATTTAAAAAATTATCCATTTAAAGGATTAAAATGTCATTTAATTGGTTAACCAATTAAATGGAATGGGACTGGGATAGACTGACTGGCTGCTAATGCTGGCCGACTCCGGGGATGAAGGTTAATGGTTAGGGTCGGTTATCTGGTAAGACTAATGCTTACCGGTTAACCGTTTAATATTTTACATCCCTAGCAGACACAACTTCTAATCTAAGGCAGGGCATGCCTATAGTGCCATGCCTGATGCTGCAGGGATGCTACAAAGCAGCCCCACATGTGGCAATACGCTAAACACACTCAGGGAAACTCTAGGGTCTGTTCAGTTTTCCCTTCCAATGCGTGGCTCTGTGTAAAAACAGCTAACAGAGGTGATTTCAAAATGCTGTCAGACATGGAAATATCACTAACCATAAGATGCTTTGTTTAGTAGACTTTGACAAAAAGTCATAGCAACTAATAACCCCTAGGGACTGCTTGTTTCCATGTCCATGCCCACCCTGTATAACACACATAGGTACTTACGTTCCATAAAATAGGGGCCAGGTTCAATTCGCCATACGATTTGTCCTTTTTGCGTGCCCGTCACTCCCCGGTTCTTGGAATCCCAGAAATTGGCAGGAGAATTCTCATCTGGAACAGCAAAAAGAAAACCCTTTTCTGTAAAACGGTAATTAATATTAGCCACTAACATCAGTGGATTCTGCCCAGCATGTAACCCAGAGAGATGTCAGGTGATAGTAGCCAGGAAATGACTAGCAACAAGAAAGAGAGACCTTAACATTATTTCACATTTAATAATCTACAGTTCTTTGGGTAAATAACCCCTTTCTTTATAATCTGCAGGTTTGGTTGGTGTTTTTTTTTTTTCTTTTTTGAGTATCCCATTAAACCAAAAGACCATTAATCTTGGATCTTGCACAAAATAGAATGCTTGTTTGTGGTGGTTTCTTGTCCAAACTGATGGGGATTAAAATAGGGACTTTGAGAACTCAGATTAAACGGTCAATCATAAATGGCCTTTCACTTCACTGCTGGTATTTATATCCATTTATGCAAAGAGAACAGACAGATATATAAATATAGTAAATGTATGGCGTCTTGTTAAAGGTAACCTGCAAAGGCAAAGTATTAAATTACAAGACTTCACTTGGTGTTAATTTCAATATCTAGGCTAATGGGAACAAGCAGCATGTTACAACTGAAAACACCACTATGTTTTTCATTTTAGAGGTGCCACATTGTACATTCTCATCAGAGCTGTCCCACTCTCTCTGTCATGTGACAATCCAGCATTCCCCAGCTGTAATATATTGAAACTCGATGGACAGACCAGCAATATAGTGGTTCAGGTACATCAATTTCTTTTTAATATTTTTTTTTTAAACAAAGAGAAGAAAGGAGGAGGTTTAATGCTCTTAAGGTCTTGTCCTGCAAGATGCCAAGCAACTGCTATAGGGCAACTCAGCACACTCAGTTCTTAGCTGACTCCAGTAGGCGTTCACAGTGTTCAAAACCTATAAGATGCTCTCAGCAATGCACAGGATCAGGCACTTAATAGAATGCATGGTGTCTGTGAAGTAGTAAAGAAGGATTGGGAGAGGAAAATCTTACTCTTTTAAGTTAATTAACATTTTGGTGTTGGCATCAATAAAAATAGATTTTCACCAGGTGACAACTTACTTTTCAGTTACCCAGGCTCTTGTTTGAATGAAAGGAATGCCAGCTGAGAAGCTGTTCACAGAGGGCTAAGGTGCACAAAAGGAGTTGACTGCCAACAGACAAGCTGATGTAAGTCAATGTGGAATTATTTATACAAAAAGTTCACCCTGATATTTTACAAGTTTAGTTGAGCTCACATGCTTTGGTAGGCACATTACTAGGTTCACAGATCCTTCCCTCTCATTGCACTTGTTTACCCATGTTAATTTTAAAAAATATTTCTATTTAATTGCACAGGCATGAGTGCACATTGCTACACTCTTAAAATGTATTCACTGAAAATTTAGCCTTCTGTGGGTTTTAATGTGCAGTCCTTATTCATTCAAGTAGTCTTTTTGGACTTGATGAGAGCACTCACATGAATGAGGGTTGTAGAATTCAGCCCTATGTTCCTAGAAATGTGTATGCTAGCTAAGAAAGAAAAGAAGAGCAATACAGTTTTATTATTTAAAATATCACATATTATATATATATGTGATATATATATCTTAGCTGAATTCTCTACACTGAATATTCAGCTCTGTGTGTGTACAGTATTCTCCTGAATCATGGTACCACAATTAGTTATACAATTAGTTTACCTAGAAGAACATATAAGCTACCAAAAAAAAGTACCCGTTTACCAGTTTCACTTTAAACCACCACTCCTATATAACACACAGCACTTGTAATGAAACAAAAGAAGCTTTATTTAAGAAAGAACAGAGATTCCACTGGAAACAAGAGACAGTGATGGAATCAAATGGTTACAAAACAAAACCATCAAACTTGAAGCAAAGCCTGCACTTATTTATAGCTACCTTTCCTATCGAACAAAGTAGGTTCCCACCCAAAGTTCAGTCTATTGCAAGCCCTGTTGGCTTCACATGATCCAGGATCTAACCTTTCATTAAAAACACCCCCACTCAACAAGATGTCTCCTCAATGAATGGATCCAGAATGTCTCTTCCCTTTGTCTGCTATAATGTTCCTCCCTTTTTTTTTTTTTTAACCTCCATGTGGTTTCAGTTGCTTGCAGTTGTCTTTGATATCTTTCCATTGCCTGTTCTGTGATGGGGCAATGGTAGACAATTGTACTTTTCATTACCTCACCAGCTAACCAGGGAGGGATGGCAATTCCCTGATGCATAAGTAAGCTATCATCACCTGATATTACTCCCTGGTGATGTATTTTAACCTTATGGCCATAAGGGCATAAATGTCAATATAGTTACACTAATCCTTAAACATTATCTGAACACACATCACGCATAGATTATGAACATTAATAAGTGACAAGCTTTCAATAGAGACCTTACATGTTACCCTTTATGGACAAATACCCTGTAAGCAGTGTGTTTGATGACACAAGTTTGTCAGGTCTGAGATGAGAGTTGTTTGCAAAGAAGAGGGGACCCTTTGCCAAGGGGCCTTTGTATCATCCACTAAAGTCATTGGGAGTCTTTCCATGGACTTCAATGGGCTTTGGATCAGGCCTTAAATGAAGAAACTGCACAAGGTGCAAGCTGCCTCTGAAATCTTGAGTAGTTGAGAAGATTCCAGATTTTCCTAACACTTCAATTTGTTTAGTCAGGATGTAAAACAATATCCTACATAGTTAGCATCCTGCTTCTCTCCCCTTTCATCAAAAACACTGCCATTTCTAACCATGCTTCTAAATCAAGTATAGTCAGCCTTGGTGCTTCAACTGCTCGTATAACATAGAGGTGGGGAAAATTAATAAAAATGAAAGATTTGCGAGATGGATCAATCCACATAATTTATCTTTGTTTGGGGGCGAGGCAATTTTTTTTTAATATGGTTATTTGCTATTTGTATGATGTCATTCAACTGGAAGAATGATTATCAGTAGGAAGATAATTTAAAACTTCAATGCATGGATTTAAACAAAAAAACCTTTTCCTTACACACCAATAAAAATGAAAACTAAACATATACAAATATACAACAAAAAATCTACCTATGAACTGACTCTCTCACTCTCACACACACAAACACACAGAACTAAAACTCTAAACTAAAGTCTCAGAAACTAGTTCTTTGGTCCTTGGTCTGTTGAACTGCAGTCAAAATGCTGAAGAGGACTGAAAGCCACAGGCCAGGATTACTGCATTCATCCATGGGCAACTTCAATTTTAAACAATCGTAGACCCTTTTTTGGCAGTTAATCCAACTGCTATTTGTTCAGCTGGCTGACTGAGCTGGAATCTGTGCCAAACAATTTGTCTAAAATCAATGACCACAACATATAACATGCAATAAAATACAGTCTTCATACATCTGTAATTTGCCAAATCAAATTTCCGCTCTAACAATGCAAGATCCCCAAATTCCTGTATTGGTTACTATCTCTTTGCCTGGGAGGGAAAAAACCCTAACAATGTTCGATCAGATACAACAAGCTCTAGAAATTAACAATTGCTACATAATGATGTAGTAGAATTTGGTGGATGTGGGATTCAGCTAAGTTCTTTTAAAGTGCTGATCTACTCCAAAAAAATGACTTGTTCAAATAGTATCAAGTGGTTCCATGTTTACCACATCTCAATTACTTCCCGATCAAACTGTTCAGTTTATGAGTAAATAAAACAAAACAAAACAAAACAAAAAAACACTACTAGCCCTATAAACGAAACCTGGAATCTGAGAATCAAGATGAATTTTTTTCTTCTCCTGCCTCATAATCAATAATAAAAGTTCTTCAGACAAATTAGGCTCCCAGATCCACCTGTGTAACCCAATGTCCTCAAATTGTGTCTTCTGTGACAATTGTGCAAAACTACTACTGCCCACAGTTTTGCACAGGCGTAACTGACTGGACCTTAGTGAACAATCCTGCAGACAATGCGGAAAAAGGAATAGAAGCCAACTAATTTTTCCTTTCCATTGTTAACTCTGCAGGGATACCTAGAATAAAAACAGATTTGTGTCATTGCTATCAACAGACATAAGTTGGGATATGTATAGCGAACAGCCTTGTTGAGTAAGAAGCTGCCATTTTTACAGTCACTTTTCAGACTCTCACTGCACTATTCTTATAGTTCTTATTCCCTTTTCTACTATAGTGCTAGCTTCATCATGCTGTCTCAGCTTTTAATTGCTGTCTTTTTATTTTGTTCCCCTGGATAATCAGTTTTTACAGTAACACTGACAATATATTCCCTGTTTAGCCACTAGGCATTCTAACACTAGTGAACACACAAGTCATTATTGGACTGAATTCCTGGAATTACAACAGAAACTGGGATTTCTGTAGAGAGGATAGAAGAAATGCATCACTCTGGTGTGGTCTTCCTGGCTAATTAAGTAGTAGTACTTGCGTACTTTGAATGGGTCTGAGGCTAGACGGTCACAATGAAAGATCTGGATGGGGAGATCTATATCGAGGTGAAATGGGGGAATCTACAGGGCTCGAATGGAGAAAATGAAACAGAAAATTTTCTTTCTCCCAGAGAAAAGTCTCCAGAGACCACCTGATTCTACCCATGGCCCTCAGCAGTCTGCACTGGTAGCATTTCTATGGAGCCCCAGACAGAGTTTAAACCTGCTCTCCTATGGCAGAGAGCAGCCATTCTGCCTGCATCCCCATCCAAGCCGAAAGACCTTGCTGGTAGAGCTGCTTCCAAGCACACAGGTACGATGAAAATTAAACACCCTTTTGTTTGATGAATCAAGCCCAAGTCTGTATGGTCAGAAATCCATACAACTATGTATCCTGGGGACCAAATAAGATTTGACATACATGATTTCGAATTGTAAGAGGAAAACATCTGAAAAATAATGTTTAACAAGGTTTGTGTTTTTTAAATTTCATTGATTAACAAAAATCATGTCAGGTGTTTTTTAAAATTACAATTTGATTTCAAGATACCATTATGGAGCAGCTCATTTTTCTATGCAAAGAGTATGACAGGCATCCAGTCAAAACATATTTGACTTTATTCAATATAATTTTAACATGCAAAATACTAAAGAGCTATAAAAATATCATCTGGGATTTTTCCCACATTTACAAAGTCATAATAACAGCTACATTATCCAATACATCAAATATAACCTTCTAAAAAATAATAACCATGAAAGAAGGACCTTTTTTGATTGGCTGGCAATCAAAGATTTACCATATTTGTTAAATCCATGACTAAATATCTCAAGCGAGATCCACAGCTTCATGTCTCAAATCGAGAGAGACGACTAATGATCGCTGTCACATAACTACAAAACAGAAGGCTCTCCCTTACTTGATAATTCTTGCTTTGTTGAAAATATATTGATTGCCTAAGAATGACAGAATAGGGTACACTGTAGTAGTTTTACATTCAACTATGGAATTATCAGTAGGGGTTAGGTTTCTCCTATACTTACAAAAATCCCAGGCTTGAAGACTTAAAGCATAGAGCAGAGGTTTTCAAACTGTGGTCCGCGAGCTCGATTCAGGTGGTCCGCGGACAGTTCCCTCTAAGGTGGGTGGGCGCACACAAGAAAATGAAGGGCCACCCACCTAATTAGTGGAGCCATGCAGGCGTGGCTCCACTAATTAGGTGCCTGGTCCCTGGAGAAAACGCCTATGTAAGGTGAGGTGGTGGCCTTGGGGGAATAGTGGGTAGGTGGGAGGGGACAGTGAGGTGAGAAGAGGGGGTGGGGGTGGGGGATTTGGGACATGCAGAGCTGTGGCAGCCAGAGAATGAGGCAACTTTCCCCAGCTCCAGGGCTGCAGCTGCCAGGGAGAGATGGCCCTCCTTCCCAGTCTCAGCTCTGTGGCTGGGGAGAGACACACACCCCTCCTTCCAAGCCCCAGCACAGGGGCTGCTGCAGCGGGGGAGAGAAGGCACATCCATCGCATTAGAAAGGTAAGACTACTGATATTAAAATATGAGTTGTGTGCTTTTATTTATAGAACAAAAAATCATTAATTATTATTAAGGGTTTTTTTTATATAGCGCTTTTATCCAAAGTGCTTTACAATAGTTAGCTAACGGTAAAAACAACATTTGGAAAGATTATAAGATTATTAAGTGGTCCGCTGAGACTTTCAGCAATTTTCAAGTGGTCTGCAAAAAAAAAAAAAAAAAGTTTGAGAACCACTGGCATAGAGTCTTTTCAAGTACATATTACTGCTACCTCATCAAAGAATGCAAGCTTCAACTGGTCTTGTTTTCTCCTCTTTCTTCTCATCAGCTGAAATTGTAAACTGGGATTTGAAAATGAAGTGTTTCAGCAAAATATGAATCCAAGCACTTAAAGGGTCAAATATTCTCAAAGGCTGATAGTTTAGTAAACAGTGTTATTGCTTCTGAGTCACACCCACCACACCTCCTTAAATGTATTGCCATTTATTAGTATCTCACAACACAGGATCTGCACTGCCACTGAAGGGAGAGTATCTGACATTAGAAATCCTATAGCATCTAGCGAGGAAAAGAGATTTATTAAACTCTGTCATATCGTCTTTGCTACTGTGCCCCAAGAAAAGGATAAACTCCCTAAAATATACCTCCTCAGAATCAACTTGTATAAAATACCAACAAATGATAAGAGTTAAAAACAGAATTTTCTAAAGACATTACAAAATTACTAAGCCTGAGGCTAGTCTGATAGTAAGAGTGCTCTGAATGGCCATGAGCAGATCCATGCTCATTTCCTGGCCTCGGTTTCTCTGGCCTGCAGCATCCAAACTGTTGAAAAGTATGAATGGGCAAAGGCTTTCCATCACTCAAGAGCAACTTCCCTGGCCAAGTAAGAAGCCACATCGACAGGCTCAGAGGAGTCTTGTCGAGTCCTCCTTGGCCAGAAAGTTAGTGCCCATGTTACTAGGTCTCTCTGATAGCATTACATTATGATCACTTGATCAATCAGAATGGCTCCTTCATATTGTTTCACAAAACTCATAATTCAAATGTGTTGTTTTTTTTAAGAAGGTTCTAAAGTGAAGGTCCTTCCTATGAGGTTCTTCTAACTCACCTAGTTTGAGGATGCCCAAAATCTTTAGTTAATAAACATGGAAGCCAGTCATCAAGCTTTGAAGTGTGCACTCTAAGTGAGATGTTGTGGTGCTTAGTCTTACAGCTCTTTTCTTAAACACCACCGATGAAGAACATCAGGAACATCCCCTACAATAGCCACTCAGGCAGCCCCTCCTTGATTATCAGAGCAGCACTTAAATGGAACCAACTGTTATCTGAAATGGAGTCACATTCTCACCTTAAATCAGGGAACCCATGATTCTGTTTGGATAATAGGAAAGTCTGGATTAGTGTGGAATGAATAATCAAGGTTGCACTATGTTATCTCTGAATTCACATAATTAACAAATGCATTGCTGCTGAAGCATCATTTATAAACCTGGCTCCCAGTGCCTAAACTTGCAGATAATGAAACACAGAGACAAGACAACCACAGGCTCATTAGTTTGCGTTATAGAACAGCTTGTAACATGTATCAGCTAAACTGAGCGCAAATTTAGAGAAATATTTTGTTCCTTTGGGAAAAAAAAAATTCTAAGTCACATACTCCAGCACTGAACCTTCATGGAGGACTATTCACATTGTGAAAAAGAAAAATATGCTACCCATAGCTATTTAACTACTTTAAAAGTTAGTATAAATCAATTCCTTTCCTTTAGTAGGTTCAAAAAGAGTTTGTGATATACAGCATAGAGAAAAAGTGATCTCAAATATATTCAGTCGCTGAATGGCTTTATTTATGAAAAAAATTTATCGTCATTATCATTCATTACTTTAGAAGGGTCTTGCAATCTAAAGCTCTTCAAAAACATTCATGCAGCACAGCCTGGAAAAGACCAATCATGATGCTAGCAACATTGTCCATGCTTTAATCTATTACCTTCCTCTGGGATTTACCTCTTAATCTCTTTTTCTGGAATTTATTTGTTTTACTTTATGTGAAGCTTTCTGATTTGTTATGGCTTGTTTTGTAGCTTTCTTTATTTTTTAAAATAACTGTTTGTGTTCTTTAGACTTAATTTAAAACAATCTTTAAATTACATTTTTCAAAGTTTTAGGCCATTCAGCATTTTAGATGAATTTCAATAAATTATTGTGCATTGAAGACTACGTACATTCCACATCTATTTATCGAGAGAGCGGTAAGGGGTGGCTTTGTGCTCTGATGTATTACAGAAGCTATTAAAGTGGATCTCAGTCTGGGGAAGGTTTCAAAGCATCCTTCTAAGACAAGTTATTATTTCTGTCAGGTGTTCTCTTAAAGTAGGTGTCACCCGATCTGCGGAAACTGATGTGCAGTGAGTGTATTCTTTTAACAAGTATATTTTTGTCTCAAGGTGAGTTTCACTGACCTGACATCAATTCCTCTAATAAACATACTACAAAGAACGATCTGCCTCTCCTCCATTTTACTCAAGTTTGAACATTTTCACTACGTATTTTCTTTTTTACTAGAATGTTAGTTAAGTTGCTTGTTTTCATTATTGAGCAGTAATGCAAAACACCAGGACTTAATTTTGCACCAATCACCAGGAGACCTCTAGGCTGAGATTTTCGATTAAATGCTGGGGATTTAACATCCGTTACTTTTACAGCACTGCTTTGAAAATATCAATCCTAGTTCTTATTGTGATGCTCGTAAGTGCACTCAGATTTTTATTAAACACAAAGAATTCTAACAACCGAAACAAAGAATATTTGTTGTAAATTTCATTGATTCCTTGTTGTTTCAGTTAGAATTCTTTGTGTTTAATAAAAATCTGTATTGGCTTTACGTGGCTGACCAGGCACAAATTTCTGTCCCTACCTTCTCACACTGACAGTTTTCATTTTGATACACTGTAAAAAGACGCATGGTTTTGCAATATTAAAGAGTTCTATGGGCACCAATAAAAGAAGCATCACATAATTCACTGGAGAATCTTGTGTGTGTACTTTAAGCAGTGAAAGAACCTCACTTCTCTCCTACATCAACAAAAAAATGCTTAAAAGCAATCAAAAGTGGTATCACCACATATTAAGGGGAGAAGGCAAATTTAATCCCGAGGCCTCACTCCTCTTCTTAAAGTTTAGCAAGCAAATTAAATCTTGTGAACAAAAGCATCCCCGGAAAGCAAGTCTCTAGATAAATTGTATTAAAGCAATTCATTTAAAATGCACTAAATGCAATTCAGAGCCTTTTTCAACCTTCCCCTACTTCCAAATGTTAAGTGACTAAATGTGATTTATACTCTGATAAAAGTCAGAGTACAAGCCGACTGTGAATGTTTCACAGGCTTTCCGGGGGGAAACAATTTTAACATAGAACACGTATTTAATACAATCCTAAAGTTGCCTGTAAAGGATCCACACTTCACTGCACGTTCTAGCCTTACCTCACTACTGCAAAGGATCTCTGCTGATCCTAAACTGCATTCCTTCATATCAGACCCAATTAAAGAACTGGAGAATCAGAAAATGAGACATTCAACGGGAGGTATTCTGCATGATTCATCTTATTCATGCATCAGCCCTGTTTTCCAATGCTATGCGGTAAGTTTTACAGAAGTTGCCTTCTGGAACCAGACAGTGCAGCTCCGTGTTGAAGAACTAACACTCTACTATCATCATTGTGTAATCATCACTTCAAAAAGGTGCTTCTGCATTTTCTCTCTTCCGTCGGTCATTATAAGGAAGGGATTTAAGAAGGATGTTCTCAAACTCCTAAGGAGTTTCCACCAGTTACACACAATTGACTGTCCTCCTTTAATCAAGGGCTTATCTAGGTTCAAACATCCTAAGTCAAAATATATAAAGTATTACGTCCTTCAAACTAAGCTATTTGTGGCCACTCCCCTCTGAAGGGTACAGGATGCAATAGCTCCATCCTCCCTCAGCTTCCTTCCTTTAGTTTTCCATGGGAGAATTCCAAAGAGCGAGTTACGTCCCATATGTCATTAAGCAGACTGATGTAAACAGGAGGACTTTAAAATCCCAGAAATGACAGAAAGCCAGTCACAACAAAGAACAGTGGGGAGCTCACTGGGAAAGCTGGCTTTTGTTTTCCCAGTATTTCATCACATCGTATGATTTCCCTGCAAAGCCATTTATTTCAGAGCAGCTCAGGTTGCTCTGTGTCATTCTGCTGGTGCAAAGATGCCATAAAGCTAATGTAGCCAGCCACTGGAGGATTCCTCAGCACAAAAGGATCAACGGATGGCAAAGAGCTGCTTTTACTAGGCCACCCCTTCCTCGAAGGCAATATAGGTGGCAGGAACAGAGAAAGGCAGCATGGTTAGGGGTCCCTTATACCAGCTGATCTGACTGCTAGAATCCCTACTTGTGGCCACTGGCAGCTGGCATAAGGCTTCTCTAATTTATCTGTGCCAGCATGGCCCCAGGATCGGGGAGCACAAAAGATGGTTTAAGGCCAGTTTGGCACTATGTTCCCCTTCCTAAATGTCTCCGAGTTCTTCAGTCATGCTCAGGATCTGGTCCACAAGTTCCTCACCAAGCCCTGCCTTACCGTATGTTTGTAAAGCATTGCATAGGTTTATAGTGCTAAGAGATTTTTGTTATTTTTGATAATTAGGTAATTAATATTGACCAAAACTGGACCCAAAACCCCACAGAAGTGTTCATTCATACTCGAGAGAACTTTCAGTGAAGCGCTTCCAATCAATCAGGTGAGATGAACTTGCTGCAAACAGACTTGGTAACTTCTTTATTATTTCCATAGTGCCATCAGTGCACATGACTTTTTACGAACAATCAGAGATGCAATCCCTGCCTCAAAGAACAGTGATAGGAAAAATCTGAAGAAGATATGATAAGGGAGATTTAAAATACAGTATAGCAGAAGACTGAGGGGCCAGATGCTGCTCTCACTGAAGTCAATGGCAAATCTCACACTGAATTCTATGGTCAGCATCAGGCCTTATGGGATGAACAGCGCAACTCTTATCTGTGTAAATAGTTCAGCCTCACGTGAGCAGCTCCACAGTGACTCAGTCGGTCTACAGGCCATAGAACTTCCCCCAAATAATTCCCAGAGCATATCTCACAAGTGCCAAATTAGAGGTAAAATAACCTCCCTACTCCTGTCCCGTTTATGCATCCAAGGATCACATTAGTTGTTTTGGCCACAACATCATACTAGGAGCTTATGTTCAGCTGATTATCCACTACACCCTAAAATCTTTTTCTGAGTCACTACTCTCCAGAACAAAGTCCACCATCGTATACGTATGGTCTACATTCTTTGTTCCTAAATGAGCTGCCATATTCCTCCAATTTTCTACTAGTTAATTTTTACTTTTGCTCCAGATGTTGCACAGAAGTGGAAACCCCAAGAAGTCTCCAGTGCTGCACCCAAACTGTAAGCTTCAAATATGTTACGTTACTAAAGTTGAATTAGTTGAGGGGTGAGGAAGGCACTAGTCTCTTGTTTTCATGCAAAGCTTTATCCTGCCTTGCAGCTCGTACCAATGTATTTCCCTCCCTTTCTAAACCCTCTTTTTCATCATCATGGATACTGACATTTTAGGTGATTATTAGAGTGTCTCTATGCTGTCCTATGCAATACGGGTCCTTGGTGATATTGGATTCACAGCAGCAGTTCAGTGGGTTAATTAACTGGAACAAAGGGCATGAAAAAGACACTACAAAAACAAAAAGTAACTCCTTTCAGAAGTGTCACAGAATACAGTGGTGAGGAATTGAGAGGAATTCCACATTTCAGTATTTCAAGTTGACATCATTTAAACTCAAAGTATTCAAAGACAAAAATAAAGCCCTTCACCCATCACACTCTGGCAAAGATTCAAGAGTGCAATAACAGGAAGGAAATGACCTCAAGATTAAACTCTTTCCTGAAGATCTCATTAATCCCACTGTAAAATGATGTGCATTTCACACTCATCTACATCTTACGTGCATCCTTTTTATACATTACTTGATGGCCACAACACACTTCTACATTTCTTCTGCAATCTCTCTTGGAGTGAATGGTCTCTACTGTGCAATACAAATGCCAGAATATCATGGTCCATGCATACATATCTTATACAACACAGCCTGAATTTCTAGAATATTGAACCACAAAAGGCAACTAGAATCTAAAAACAAACAATGCATTATGTGCTATGAAAGAAATATTATTTTTTCTTAGAGAATAACAGTCACTAAATTATCCCTTACCTAAATCACAGGTGTGTTGTGAGGTACTGGTAATTAAATATTTTAAAGTGTTTTGTCATCTTCACATAGAAAGATACCCTACAGAAATGCAAAGTATTGCTATATCTTCCATCATTTAGCTTTTGATGGGTAAGTATTTCATATTTTTAGGGAGAAAATAAGAGGATGACAAAAATAGCAAGTAAGAAGAGAAATACTGTGAAAAGACTAGGTAAGAAAAAGGAAAACTCTGTTCTTCATGCTGTCTCTCTCATTCTTTTTTCCTCCCCACACAACCATTTTTGCTTCCTTCTAACTTTTAATTACCATATTACTTCATCTCAGCTTCTTATATCAACTAGTTTTCCTGTATTTCAGTTCCTAATCTACACACATAAGCTTACAACATAGAGGAGGTACAAATCCAGAGGAGTGATAGTAAGGAGCTCTCTTTTTCATCCATTTCTCGACCAGTCTGTACATGGGCCCAATAGGAGGTAGGTATTAAAAGAGGTTTACAAAACTGCTACTATGATGTCAAAGTGTGTGCCATTCAAACAAGCTTCCTAATAGTTTGTAGACAGTTAACATTATTGTACTGTAACAGTCATTAGGAAATGTATAACTCTGGATACCTTATTCATTTTGCTTCTAAAAACACACAAAGTGGGCCTAACTGTTTTCATTTATTTCTTACTCTCCCCAAACTTTGATCAGAGTCAAGTGTAGTTTTAGGAGTCAGGTGACAAGATTATGGAGGGAAATGTTAAACAAGCCTGAAGGCCACATACAATATCATTCTGGAGCAAGGATGATTACACAACATGCTGGTGGACATGTTGAGTTGCATCTACACAGCTAGCATCATGTATTATCCACTTCTGAGAAGGCTTGTTTTAAAAAGAAAGACAAGGGCAAGCTGCTGTTACGTGTGTCTTTTCTAGAGTGTCTGGAGATTTACATTCTCATATGGTTAGGAATTTTCTATGAACTTAATCGGATACTTTTCTGAAGGAAGCAGAATGTGTGCACATAATGGTTTTCTTTGGCAATACTTCAACTACTCTGTTTAAAATGAACAAATAAATGTCACCGCTATTATTTTCCACCTTGTGTTAAGACACTGTGTACATATCCTGGCTGAGCTATCCGTGCTATTGAGTAAAGACGACATTCTTCCCTCTCCATGTTAAAAGGTCTATAGGGATGATAGGCTTTATCACAGGAGACCCTCTGCTGCTCCATGCATCATGGCCTTTTGGGTGGCAGAGTTAGGTGCACCGTAGAAGGCAGGTTTGGCAGTTCAAATGGAAAGCAGAGATCGAAAGTACAAGGCATGTTCCTGTTGAACTAGGCTCAGAAGCACTCCCTCCCAGGACTGTAAGATTATGTCCCCTGCCACACTGCTTCTGGCTGATGTCCATTGCTAGCCAAAGCCCTTTAGTTTCTTTCCAGTTTTTAAAGTCAAAACTGTTTTCTTTAATCTTGTCTCAATCAATGTTAAAAGAACAGCTACCAATGGAGACTCAAGTCAACAGAGGCTGCTGCTCAGCAGGTTTGATGACCAGGTCACTGACTTAGGCACCTGGATAAGGACATAAGAATGTAACTTGAGGCCACCCATTTTTGAAAATCTCAGCCTTTGCACAAAATTAGGTCAGCACCTGTATTATCACCATTTCAAGTGACAAGCACACCAGAATACCATGACTCATAACACTGATGTCTCCTACTTTTTACAAATACGTATCATATTGAACTTCACTTTACTACTACGAAGACCCCATCCTGAAAAAGGCTGAAGCTTAACTTTATGGTTAACTTTATGCACTGAATAGTCCCATTGATTTCAAAATACACACAATAGTAAAAATAAAGCTCTTGGAAGTTTAATAAAAAACAAAAGAAGCAGAACATTCTCTACAATATTCAAATTCCTAGCTTTCCCCCCCTTCTTTAACTTTTCCATAGAAGAATTCCAAAAAGTATATGTCAACTTGAGGATGATAAAGCACAGAACTAATAGCAAAACAATCAAAGAGGATAATATTATAGGTTCATTAACCTAGATTTTTTGTTGTTTTGTATCTAACAAACTGCCTTGCATTTAAATCTCTAGGATCATATATGCAGTTTACCTCCCCCCTCACTCATATCCACAATGAAAAAACTGCTGAACCAATGAGCTTTCATGCTTAAAAAGGAATCTCATAAAAATACTTTCAATAAAAGGAGATGCATTTGTTAGTTGCAACCTATTTAGAGATTAGCAAATACAGCCTGAGTACTCGGGTTTTTATCCTGGCTTTTATCTCTAATGAACTGGACACACATTATTCTGTCTACAATTCATTTACCTGAACTGCAAGTTTAAATGCAATGAAGTGAGTTTTCAAAGCATGTTGCGTATTTACTTATACCTTACGTCCCACAAAAAACACAAATATGTATATAAAAAATACAAACAAACTCAAAATATGGCTTCCCGTGCTCACACCAGCTGGCATAAGGACTTTCCAAGGGAAGAAATGCATTGTGTGACATTAACCTGCAATCTAAGCTTCTTGTAGAAGGTTTTGCATAATTTCCCCTCTTAATTGCAGTCCTGTATAGCATCAGGTATGCATTTTTTGCTGACAGCACTTCAGCTATACTGGTAAAACACTCCTAGTGCTAGATGTGTATATTACGAGTATATTATACTGGCAAAATGCTCCTAGTCTGGATGCAGCTAATAACAGCAAAACTGCACTTTTGTTGGTATAGCTTATTACAGCTCCTCTGAGGTAAAAAAAGCTATGCCAGCAAAAGTGCAGTTTTGCCAGCATAACTTTATTCACACTAGGGGTTTTTCTGTCATAACTATGTTGCACAGGAATCACACCTCTCCCTATCCCTGACTGACATAGCTATCCTGGCAGAAGTCTGTAGAGTAGACATGACCTAGGTATCTGACAAAAAGTTATGCTGCATGTTGTGTAGTATGAATGGAGGATTTTATTCTTGACATTAAGTGACCTATTGCTTGCATAAAGATGAAACTCTACTGGGAAACAAAAATTCAAATGGTGAACAAGGGAAAAGAAGTAGAACCACCCACAATCCATGGAGAGTTGTCAATAGGATGGAATTTGTATATTATAAAAGGTGTGACTGATTATTTTTTTAAATGAAGCAATTATAGGACTATGTGCCTGAATAGCATAAGGCAGTGAGAGATATTAAACATATATCTTACACTTATTTTACTTCTAATTTCTTGGGGGGGGGAGGAGTTGGTTATTTATTTCAGGGCTCCCAAAGTTTCAGAGAGCAGTCCTCAAATGCACTGAGACACTCTACAGTATGATGCATGCCATGACTTCATACACAGCAGAACTTCACTCATGCATAGAGCTATGCAGCACATGGGGATTTTTGTACAGGGTGTACTCTAAGATAAAGGATACAATAAAGCTGATGTCGAAAAGGGTGGGAAATAATTTTTAAAACTTAATGAAATCCAAAACAAGTGTACGTGCAAGAGAACTGCATACAAGTACAATCAAACCTTGAAGTTCATCAAGATCAGCAGCTGCAGGCCAATTACGGTCTACAAATACATTTCAAAAATCAAACATATCCAGAACAGGAACTTCAGGCCCAATCCTGCTTTCATTAAGTCAATGAGACTTTTCCCACTGATCACAATAGGGGCAGGAGCAGGCCCTTGGATCTTGTGATGCTCAGTTGAGACCATCCAAATGGCAACTTGCCGAGCCATCTGCTTATGAGCTAACATTAAGTACCTTCAGTCCCACATACATATCTCCCATACATAACTTACTCTTCAAAAAGACTTTTGTTTTTGTGAGCAGACAGCAAAGAAGAGTGCTGTAAGTGAGAGACATCAAAATAGATTCACAAATGGCCGCATTCTACTTTTGCATTGTTTACTTGTAAATCTCTAAAAATATCATTTTGAAATGTTATGAAACATACATCTGCCCTTTAAACGCTGTATACGGTTTACTGAAATGGGACAACAGCACAAAAGGCTGGTAGAGATCTTTGTTGCTGCACTATGTTTTTCTAAGCTTAAAATGACTGAAATTGTTCTCAATTCTTTTTATTATTAAAAATATCCCAACAAATATAATCAGATATACATCAACAGAATTACTTGGCAACTCTACTAAAATATTTTGCTTGGATACATTAATATGATTGCACTACCAGCATGTTAAGCTTTTCTCAGAACTACACTGTAAAATATGACTCATGTTGGCTACCTATGAAGCAGAGTAGGGTATTTCCAAAACATACTTCCCACATCTTTGCTATTATAAATCTGGAGATTTGCAGAGAACAATTTTCCTGTATCCTTCCTTCCTGTTTTTCTGCCTCCTGTCCCTTTCCTCGAGGATTAGCAGTGGTACTGACTGCACAGGGGACTACCCCACTCAATAAGCACCCTCTAACACTGCTGCTACGTTGTTGTCAGAAGTTCCTGTAACTGTGACAGGCACGACCCATGAAGGGACTCAGATGTTACTGAAAAGTTTTTCTCCTTAGGCTGGCTTTAGATAAAATGCACTTCAGGTTTTATATGGATGAAGTGCAGAGGAAGGGATTGGAAAGGTGAGACCCATGAACCCTGACCGGGGGTCTAGCTGGAATACAGCTCCCTGGGCCACTTTAATAGAATATTATGGGCACTGGCTCTATGTGAGCGCCTCAAACTGGCCCGCTCCCTGCTCTACCCATCTACACTGAGTTAGGTAGGCTGTCACAGAGATTCCCCTGTAGCTTTCAGAGAGTGCAAAAGCTGCACATCTGTTTCTGTGGTCCTCTCACAAAATAAAATGGAATTTTGGGTATTTTATTTTAACTTTCCTTTTGGTGAAGAGTTGACACTGACTGGTTTGTTAGCGAATCTTTGACATGAGGGTTAGGATTCAGAGGCTTTTTGGAAGAAGTATGTTTTCAGACGGGTCTGAAGGAAGAAAAAGTGGGGGAGGTATGTCGGGCTGCATCAAAAGGTGAGTTCCAGTTGTAGGGACTGCAGCAAAACAAGCCCACTCACCGGAGTAGAATGGCTACATTCATAAATAGAAGCTACACACAAAAAGAAGCCATGAAATACACAATACTTCTGAAAGTATCCATTATAATCAATTACATGCACTTACACTCATTTCAAAAACATAACCAAAAAAACTCAAGTTTGATAAAATTCATTCAATGTTTCAGTAAACACAGTCATACTACCAAAATGTTCTGCTGAGATTAGAGGGAGTCGCCCCAATTCCCCTTGCCTCACAACTCCTTGATAATATGTATTTCAAAGAACATTTGCACTGATTTTAGGTTAACGATCAGATACTGTGTCTACCCGCATCTTCCTATCCCTAGAGCCTGGTAGGCTAATCCTGGTTTATTACATGAATCTATAGTACAATGAAAAGGGCTTTCATAAATAAGTTTGAGAGGTCAAAAACTGCAGTTGATGGCAGAAGGCCTCAAAACAACTACCAAAGCAATGTTAACTGCTGATCATACTAATGTATCAATTAAAAACGGAATAAGGGTTATTTCTACCCCTATTAGAATTTGATAAATGCCTCAAAAGTTTTCTACAACTATTTGCTAAAAAACTGAATTCACTTCTGTATTGTTTGAGAAGCTTTTCAGCTCATTTTCCATTAATATTTACTGGCAGAAGTGTTTGCAGAAAACAGCAAAATTATTAACAAATATTAGATAATATTCATGGAAAGCAAAATATAAACGCAAATACTCTTTAGGTCAGGGACAGTCTCTCACTGTGTTTTTGTACAGCACATAGCACAATGAGATTGCAATCTTGGTTGAGGTCTCTAGGCGCTACTATGATACAAATTAAAACACACCCTCGAGTATTGGCACTTGATTTTAAGAGTTCTGTTCATCAAATTAAGAAACACAGACAATACCATGTGATCTGTATGTATAATCATAACTACCCAACAGAGTTTGAATTTCAAATATTGAAGGCATGTGACAACATTAAATGAAAGATCTACAGACCAAGACATATTCAATAAAGTTGTTCAGAAAATAATAAACTTTGGAAAAATCACTCTGCTTGCATACATGCCGCAAACAAAAAAAGGTTAACTTCATCAAATAACTTATTTGCTACACATTATCTACTCTGCTCTAGCAACAAGAAAATACAGGTCAACAGGTTAAGAAAAATATTTCTTGATAAAATCACCACTCAGGTGGCACTAAGAGGCTGGAATCTAGCCCCAGCTGACTAGCTGGGAATTCCCCTGGTGTGGCAGAGCTCTCAGCTGGTGTGAAGCCAGTTCCTACATCAAATGGTCTGCCTCACTGCATTGGGGACAGGAGGGGGACAAGTCAGGTGGAGGGCAGAACGCACCTGTGCATCACCAATTACCAAATGGCTTGTGGTACACCAGCTGGAAGAGTAGTAGTTAGTGATGATGACAGTAGTCAGTCAAGTAGGACATGCTCTAAATTCTGCGGCTTGAGAATCAGGGATTCATAACCAGCTCTCTGACTACTTCCTCAATCGCTCCTACGAGGAGCTGATCTTGGTACAAGAAAAAAACAGGCCAGAGTATTCAAGAGCCCATTCTGTGGATTTTTGCCTTTTGGAAATGAATTCAGTATTTTCAGAGGTGCAGAATGACAGCACAATACATTCTGGGTCACACTGATTTACAGCAGCTAAGGATCTGGCCCAGTCTGTGTGCATGACAGAACAGTAGTTTTCTTTTAGTTCTGTGTCCTGCGTAAAGCCAGCAGGCTTGGAACGTTTTATTTGTTTGTTTTTTTAAATAATAACGCTCACCTGGGTTCCCAACAGATAGATTTAAATTTTTGCATGAACCAACAGTGAGGAAAGCCAATGCCAGACACACTCCAAGGTTTCTGTTAAGATCAGTCTAACCTTTCACTTACGTCCTGATGTTTCTACTGTTGATTTATATGAAGTTTGTCAAAATCAACAGTTAAATTTTTTTTTGTTTAAAACTAACGTTGGTGAAACGTGCCAGAGTGAAAGCCCTGGAGACTGTCCACAGGCAGATATATTATGGGGAACAGCAGTATGAATTGCTCTACATTGACCCAAGGGGATCACTTTTAGAGAAGACAGAGAAGTTAGTTCAGTTTGTGTCCCCATTTAGGGCATTATCCCACTGCTGAAGTCAATGGGACCTTTCTCAATGACTATAAGGGAAACAGGATTGAACCTTCAGTTCTTATTTTTCCTGAAAATGCCAAGAACCCTATCAGTTGCGATGGTGATTTCTTGTTGGACTGTTTTAAAATTTGATACACAAATAAATCAATTCTCTGCCTTCAACCAATTCTGAAGGGTGTTTGACATTAAGTACAGTTCTTTTGTTGATCTTATTTCTGTTAGCCATCACATACAGAAAGGTCAAATGGAGCAGACAAAACTAGTTTCTGCAACAACATGTTATTTTAAGAGACTATAATTACATATTTTACATGATAGTCAGCAAACACATTTGTATTTGGAACAATCACAGAATGTTCAAATTGCTCAACAGAACAATGTCTTATTGCACACCCTAATGTTTTAAAAGCTACTCGTTATCAGAAACCCATGCTTCAGAACAATAAGAAAGAACAGTATCCTCTGTCATTAGAGCACCTCCAAAGGGAACAATATGGAGAAACATCTTATTAGGAGACTAACTCAGCACAGCCTTAGGTTTTGTATTCACTACTAAATGCGGTAGCGAATGCATATTAGATACCCCCCTGTAAAATCCCAGTACACATTAGGCACTGTAGATTTACCATGAGGTAAACTGGGTGATGTCAACGACAGCTGGTTGATGTATAGTGTTGATCTTACCTAGATACCTCGTGGTACACACAAGTGCCTTGTCTCCATTAGGGTTTTACAGCAAGATAACTGTTGCACATTAGTACACACCTTTATGGCAGTAAAGAAATAGCCTTATTAAACAGGGGAAGTGTTTGGTTACCCATTAGACTTTGCTACGAAACTGGTTAAAGAGCTATAACCCAATTAAAATTGTGATTTTCATTTTTTAATCAATGCTCACAACAACAGTGTTTACATGGTGAGATCAAGTTCAATTATTTATAGATTTGAACCCAACACTATTGTGACTATGAGATCTACATCAATGTCCTGGCCAACGAAGCAGAGTATGGCCTGAAATACAACAATCTGCATCCTTCCTTCAGAGCCACCACACGCCTAGCTGGCATCCATAAACAGCCTTCTAACATGCTTATCATGAAACCAGACAGCTCTCCCTGCTTATCAATACATGTGGACTTGTACAGATGGAAAACACCTTATTAAAGCATGGTGAGCCATGCCCCTGCTGACTACTACCCAGAGCTATTTGAGCTGGCAAACTGCACAGCTGCAGATCCAGGAATGAACACTGATTCTCCGTCACACGAAGAAATATGAAAGTCATCCAAAAGTTACAAAATGGACAGGCTGTTTGACCTGATGGTATTCCATACGAGCCGCTCAAACATACTTTGGAATCAGTGAGCACTGGCCTGCATCAACTGTTCTTAACAGTGTGGGCATCAAACAAAGTATCAGCGGCATGGAAAGATGGCACCACAGCGCCCCAGTACACTCTCGAACCAAGTGTGGGAACTACAGGCTGATCTCATTGTTAGTGGTCCCTGGAAAGGTCTTTACTCATGTTCTTCTTGGCAGGATGCAGCAGCTCCTTAACAGACATTGTTGTCCATAGCAATCAAATTTTCCTTTTGGGTGATCGACAAAGGACACCATTCTTCGCCACTGGCTTCTGGCTGAGCTGCACCGAGAATTTAGCCACCTGCTTCACATGGCAGATAGATAGATAGATAGATAGATAGATAGATAGATAGATATCAAAGCAGCTTTTGATTCAGACAGCAGGTCAGAACTCTGGCTATATCTGGTACGTGATCTTCACACAGGTACAAGACTGCCATGTTTCTACACAACCTCACGTGCGCAGCTGGGATGCATCGTCACTCCGGCACTATTCTGTCAAGCTATTGACTAGATTTTAGGTCTTGCCACTCCACTCATTGGAATCAAGGCTAGTCAAGAAGCCTTCACTGACCAAGACTACAGCGACAACGCTGCCCTGCATATGGAAGAGTCACAGAATTTCAGGCCCACCTTCCAAAATAGTCTAATGGCAGAAGACCAAGGCCCAGAACCTCAGAACTGGGCCTCAGAACCTCTAGTGCAAGTGGGGTTGAGTACCATGGAGAGCGTTGAAGAGTTCCTCTACCTAGGCTACAAGCAGAGTTCAACCATTCACAGGAACCTGGACATTCTTCAACAAATAGGTCTTGCCAGCTCCTGCATGAAGGCCATGTCTTCCTTATGAAGACAAAAATGTCTCTGAACTTTGTCTCAGTGCAAAATCTATCACACCCGTGTATTACCTGTATTATTATACGGGTCAGAAACCTGGATCCTCTTATAGGCAGACTTGGAGGGGCTAAATAATCCATATGTGCTGTCAGCACCAAATCCTGAACAAATAAATGGTTCGACTGTGCAAGCTGTCATCATCTTGCAAAGATCTTCCCGCTGGAGAGTGGGGGAAGGACCTTGGGGTTACTCTTCTGAGCAGCTGTCTTGCCCAGAGAACGAGGGGATACCAGGCTCTTCTTGCTCTGTCTGCTCTGGATCCCTGTCTGTAGATCTCCACTGCCACTGCAGCACAGAGGGGAGGGGCTGGGCAGCTACCTCTGTAGTCAGCAGACATGGCAGGGAGCCCAGGCTCCAACACCCAGGTGGGTAGCTTCCCTGACCCTTCGACACTGTGCTTCAAACAACATTCCCCTCACGTGTATGTGTGTGTGGTGGGAGATGAGGGAATAAGCCATCTCACTTGCTGATCCTGGGGCCTGATCCAGTCACCTGTGCCAGTTTCTGGAAACCCTGCCTATTCCTGAACACTTGAGAGAGGCCTGGGTCTCCAGAGAACAGGCACAGATTTCTATGCAGACACTTAATGAGCAGGGCAGATGCAGGAGACACAATGTCTGGTTTTCCCCCTCAGAGTTCTCTGCCATGCTGCATTCTGCATAGGCACATGGAGAGTCCCAGCCACTGAGGAAAAAGAGAATCTTCTGCTGATAAAGGCTGACCCTGACAGCCTGGTTATTGTATCCTTCTTGTTCTTCTCCTTTAAATTCCTCTCCAGTAGGGACAAGCTGGTCTGCAGACAAAATCAAGCAGTTTCTCAGAGGTGGAGCTACACTTGCCTCTGATTGACAGGTTTGGTCTGGCTCCGAGGCTGCATACAGCCATGTACCCAATGTCCTGGATCTGAGGACCTCATTACAAATAAAGAAGAAAATTTGATCAGTTTTGTTAAGACCAACTACACACCATAAACCAAGTTTCAGCCTCTTACTGGTAGTAACATTTCAGTTAATTCCAGTTCTTTTAAAATCAGAGATTTAAAATCTTTTGTAAAAGGCTGTTAAATGTCCAGGTCGTGCATGATGAGAGGAACAGTGATTATTTTCTGTTATTGCAATAAAAATATTTCATTTTCATGTATGGCAACTGTAATCTCATGTTGAAAAGTTAACACCAGGGGCCCAATCCTGCAAACACTATACACATGCAAACTGTGGACTACGACCTTAAAAAGGCATTTTTAGCTGCCCTCTGGTTTTTGTGCAGGCGTATTTGCATATGCAAAACTCACAATTATTTGCGCAAATGGCCATTTGTGAATAAAGACTAGATGCCCATCTCATTTGCACAAAGGCCTCTTTTTTTGGAACTGGTAAGCACATGGCAATACAGTACCAACACCATACCAAAGGAAACTCTACAGACATCAGAAACAAGGGGAAGGAGTGTGTGAATAACTCTGTTCTGTCCTTTTTAGAAGCTATTTTGTTCAATAGTAAAAAAAAATCATAACATAGTTACATATATTAAAGTCAAGCAGAAACAGTATAGCCCAGAAATAGTTAAGGAGTTTTGGAAATTCTGAACTTCCAAATGCACTTTCAAAGATGTTATTTTTCCAAGCCAGGCATGCACAGGAAATTTTATTAGTTCATTTCTATTTCAGTGCCTACACATTTGTACTGTCCCTGACCTGACACTGGCTATTGGACTGGATCCCGCGTTTTGCGTAACATGTCTTTGAGATCTTTGCTGAGGAGCCAAAACACAGTAAGTCTAAATGTGCCCAACAATTTGTCACATAGGTTAGTACGTGGCTGGGTGCACCCAACTCTGCTCTGTATTCTATTTGGACTCTGTCCATGTGTACCTCATCCCTAAGCTAGAAGCAAGAAAGTGTGCTGACCTGCAGGTCCATGGTCTCATTTCAAGCATGTGTTATCCTTTTCCTTCCTTCTTTCAGAGCGTATTACAGCTCAAAATTTCTCCAAGTTACACAAGCACTTCTGCAGACCCAGTACATTTGCTCTTTTAAAATGTCGGCCACCGCTCTTTCATTGCTCCCACTTCCAGGGCTCCCACTATCTTTCCCACACCTCCATCCACAGCCACTGCAGCATCCAATCTCCAGAAGAATTCAAAATAATGAAATAAAAGCCTTAAGGTTGCATTCTTCTTTATGAAATAAGGAGGTAAATTGTTATTACATACATTTACCAGGGTACACTTTCCAGGGCTTAAAGTTATTAATAATACAAATATATAGGGCAGAGGCCCTGATACCTGCAGCTTTAAGGTAGAGCAGAGAGGTACTGTATCTAACTTCTATAAAGAGGAATCCTCCATATTATGAGCTCTGCAAACAGAAACAAACTTGTAAAATATTAATCTTCATTTTTTATACATGTGGTCCCCTACCACTGCTGCAGATGCATGTGACTGCTGCTTTCTTCATTCAGCTGTTTTAAGAAAGATTAATAGATATTTGTGCAGCTTCTTCATAACCACTTAAACTGCATTAACCACCAGGGCAGAACTGCAGTGGGACTGGCAGCTGTAGCTCCTATTGCCTGCTGCTGCTTCAACTCTACAGGTCAAATTAAAAAGCTTATGATTCAAACTTCCAACCTGATCTCTGTATCTGTCCCTGGAGTGCAAGTTCAAGGCATGTGAATTTGCTTCACATGATTACCAGTCACAGAAAAAACACTTGAGACAATGAACACCAGAAGGAAAAAGGACGCATTATCTTCAAAATAATTTCCCAGCTATATCTGCTGGGGATTGCGGGGGGAAGGGTACAACCCATAAACACACCCTTGCAGGGACACCAGCTAGAAGTGGAGTAGCCACGGACAACCTTGCGATACCTAGCCACGTGTGCGAACCATGGATAATTTAGCTAAGTAGGAAATTCTCCTCATTAAAGAGCTAAGTGTTCCAGCATTGCCGACATGAGACAGAAGCCACCAACTGACTGGGTGAGCTGTTTCACAGTAGGAGTGTTCCATGAGGAAACATTACTGCTCTGAAAAGCATTTCTTCATCATTGGATGTTTTTTCTTCTACATGATGCTTCTTATGTTCTTCATTGTGGTGACTCGCCATACTCATTTGGGACACTCCATGCATTATTTTAAGCAGCCTATGTTAACTTCTTATATGGCCTATCTACTTAGGATGACATTTACACTCACATAGTGGACCAACACAACAACAATGCACCACTTGAGTCCCACTTCAGCCATCTAAGCGCACAGGGGTGAATGAACTTTACCCTTAACAAATAAAGGGTAAAGGAAATAATAAAAAATAATTAAATGATGCAGGGCTTTCTGAAGATCAAAAGACATGTTGCTGCATACCATCCCACCCACCCTCTGCATGGTTCCCGAAACAGACTGTTCATAACATTTGTTTCTGATGAAATATTAGAAGTGACTACATGCTACAATACAAATAGTTCAAGCCTCTAAGTAGGAGCAAATCTGATCAAATTTTCTGTACGTATCTCCCCGCTACAAAAATATTTAGCCATTGGATTTTAATTCGTCTTGCTGGAATGGATTGGAGTATAAAGGCAGTTAAAGTGTATATGGATTTGACTCTTTACATGAAGTGTGGCACTTTAACAAATATGTAGATATATCACACGCAACTCCAATAATATAAACCATTATATATGATTAAAATGTAGAGTACAGTTTAATTAGTACTATTAAACACTACATGCTTTGTAACTCTAGTCTAATGATTAAAGCAAAATACATAGAGGGCAGGAAACAAAAATGGAAAAGAAAGGCTTCAGGCTCATATTTTATTCCTTAAGTTTCTTTCTTGCACTTTATCTCATATGTGGCTAAAAAGGTTGTTCGTGGCCTTTTATCCTTAATAAAGGGTGATTTATCTGCTTCTTAGTCAGTCTACCACAATTCAGATTTGCAGATTCTTGATTTGGGCTGAGCAGTCTCTTACAGTGCAAGCCTCCAAAGTTATTGTATCTAAAATAGCCACACTAAAGGAAGGGAAATTGTTATTTTGTTTCTGTACAATTATAGCTCAGAATTGGGGGTTATTTATACTCCATTTCTATGATGCTTTCTGTTACTGGTTCTTAAACCACAGTCCTTTGACCAAAGGCAGTCTGCAGAGAAGAATGGAGTATTTATGATTCTAATTCATTCTTTCCTGCTACTAAATCACATTAAAAACAGCTAAATACTTTTCTAATACTTTCCCATGTAAACAACTGCAGCAACTACCACAAGGATGCTGTGCAACTGTGAATGGGAGGCAAAATGGTCCACAAAAAAGCCTCTATTTGTTGTGGTCTGCCCTGTGAAAAGGCTTGAGGAGCACTGTTTTCTGTAACTAACTGGAATTATTAAATACTGATCTTGCTCTGCAGTGTTGAGTATATGTATTCATAATGAAGTTTAATTTTTTTAAATCGCCACCACACCACTATCATCTACCCCACTCTGCTTCTTTCATAAACTGTATGCTGAATGTCTAAATCTGCAAATTACTTGACACATCCCTTTTTTAATTTATAGTGCAACTTTCAGGGGCCTGCATACTTACCATCTGAGATTGTGATCTCATAAGCAAGGACAGTCCAGTCTCATCAGTAGTGGGAATGAAGACTTATGTGGAGAACCAAGATGTTGCAGGAAATGGTGCTGGCAGCTCAGTATATAATCCTCTTCTTTCTGAGTCAGTACAGAGTCAGTTCTCCAGTATGATAGCAAGAAGCATCATGCAGTTGCAAGTACCAAGTTTTGGATGAGATTTATAACCTGAACATTTGTGATGAGTGTTGCAAGAGAAGGGGGGTCCTGACCAAATTCCAATGTGATTAATTGTATTTGGCCGATTAGACTTCCCAGCACTTTCATTTGGATACCACATTCAATTCTTGTCTTCAACCATTGAGTAATGCAGTTACATACCATTAACAGCTGCCATGTTTCACGTTTGAGATAGCAATATTTCCATGGCAGTATTTCAAACAATGAGTAAAAGGACTTCTATTTATACTGTATATGACTTATAAAGTGTGTAAAACGCTTTCAGATTTTTCTAGATGAGAAGGAATAACAACCTAAATATAACTATGTGCAATAAATATATCATCAATAAATAATACTGCCTCCTCTTGGACCTGTCCCTAGAGAAATAAATGGAAGACTACCACATGTTCATCATTTATCTTTTAATTCCACTCATGCAACAGTGTTTATCCACCACGCACGGGAAACGCAAATAACCTTTTCTCCTCCCATTGTTTTAAATCTCTTACAGAGAAAAATATTGGCTGTTTGGCATTCCCTTCTTATTGTTCTACCACTCAACACATATGAGATAAACCTGGCACTGGGAACAACTTTTAAGAAGCCAAATATGACCATGGGGAATTGCCTCCTTTGGCATTATTCTGCACTTTCTTCTCTCTTGTAGTCTCACATTCCCTAGATAATTAGGGGCTCTGGAAAAGCTAGCAAGAAACAGATGGGATCCCTCAGTGTTTTGTATTAGTTATTTTAATCATTACTACTTTTCTTTTCCTTCTTTTGGAAGTGTTTTGGACAGGGCACATTTGGCACAAAATTCCCTTGTTTGTCTCGAGTATTTTGCTTCACTATCACCCTGTCTGTTATCTGGGGTTGGCAGTGCACATCCATAGAGCATGTGTGACTGTCACAACTGTTCCAAACCAGCTGGCCAGGCCTGATGTTCTTGGTTTGAAATCAGAGTTTTCCTTCTTCTATGTGGTCTCCCTGCCACAGCTGTTGAGCCCCACCTGTCTGATAAGAAGCACAAAGAGGTGGTGAAGTAACTTTCTCAATCACCCAGCAGGTCAATGACAGAGTCAGGAATAGAACCCAAGTCTCCGAAGTACCAGTTTCGTACCTGCTTCACTATGCCACACTGCCTCTCCCACACACACACCCCTGTTTTGTCTGTAATGAAGAGAATAATTTAGATCGTTTGTATCACGAGCTCTTGACCTCTCAGTTGACTAACACGCCAGACAATGGAAAATTTGCTCACACACTTCAACAATGGAAATGCAAGTCAACATTTTTGTAATGAAATGTTTCTTGCTACCATCATATGCTCATCAGACCATAACAAGCTGGTTAATTAGCAATGGATGTGCAGGTCACAAAGTCCAGATCTGCATCCAGATCCCAACTTCCCAAAAGTTCAGCAGCACTCAGATTCTGTATTATGGTTCGGCTCGTGAGGTTTGGAGCTGGTATCTTGTTAGATTCCACCTCTAAATGTTAAACAATTTTAAGGAAACAAACTTTATCTACTCAATGCATAACATGAAACATACGTTTTACAAAAATAGTATTTTCTCATCTATTTTTAAACTAACTACTTATGATTGTAGTCAGATGCCAACTCAGTGACTTGGCAGCAGGCAGACACCCACTCTTGGGGTGTTTGCTCCTCAGGATGGAAAAGAGTACGTTGTGTGCTCGCTCTCAGAGGGCAAACACGTGTCTGCCTTATACCGTTAGAGGATATATGCAATGTCTTCTGAGATAGTTCCAGAGGAAGCTTAAAAGCCTAAAAGTATGTTTTTAGCAAGCAACAAAATGACTAATGATTACAAGTACATTGCATCTGCAACATTTCAGCGCCAAAACTCAAAATACTATATTAAGGACACTTGGTATGCAGCTATGCCTCTGTATTTACATCACACCTCTTGAGCCATCCTGATGTCCCAAATTTCATATCAGAAATTCTCCTTGTCTCTTCATAATCTGTAGCTTTCACACATTAATGACCGGAATTCTGAAATCAGACATTAAATCAATGTTAATTATTTAATTAATGGAGATATCCCATCTCCTAGAACTGGAAGGGACCTTGAAAGGTCATCGAATCCAGCCCCCTGCCTTCACTAGCAGGACCATGTTCTAAAATGAAGCTCAGAGTTTTTAAAAATATTTTTCCAAAGCTATTTCAACATATGGAATACAAGAATATTGAGTCCTCACTACCTTTTTTCAAAGAATACCTATGAATTCATATCCATGGAGCATGGGATTCTTGAATTCAGTATCTTCCGACTAGTAAGTGGTTTATTTCAGGAGGCTGACTCACTTCCTTCAAGCTTTTACAGCTATCTATGTGAGTGAAAAAAAGTCAGAAAACTTAGAAGTACTCAAGGAAATGAGCCAACACATCCTGGAAGAAATACATCCAATGCGCACACACAATGAGATAGATAACCCAGCCTAAGACTCATGAAAAAATGAACAGGAGGAAGAGGTTTTAAAATACCTTAGACATTTCATCCAAAACAGCAACTTTTGTTTCCCTGAACATACTGTATTCAAGAATCATATGTTCCATGGATATTAATGATAATGTATTTATATCCATACTACTTCTATATGCCCTATAGACTGTGGAAAAAATAAGGTATTTTTCCCAAGGAAAATTTTAACTATGTCCCTCACCCCCCAAAAAAATACTGTAATCTGAAGTATTTCAAACAAAATATTTCAATACAGAAATGCCACCATAGTGTCTCACAAGAATTCTACTTCAGATGCCCCCATTATGCTCCTATTAGTCTCTATAGGCTGAGGTGGTCCCTGTTTGGGCTGTATCTCCCATGATCCACCACGGTCTCACTTATTCATGAGGTGTCATAACTATAAAGGGAAGGGTAATAGCTGTCCTGTGTACGGTACTATAAAATCCCTCCTGGCCAGAGACTCCAAAATCCTTTTCCCTGTAAAGGGTTAAGAAGCTCAGGTAACCTGGCTGGCATCTGACCCAAAGGACCAATAAGGGGACAAGATACTTTCAAATCTTGGGGAGGGGGGAAGGCTTTTGTTTGTGCTCTTTGTTTGGGAGTGCGTTCGCTCTTGGGACTGAGAGGGACCAGACATCAATCCAGGTTCTCCACATCTTTCTAAACAAGTCTCTCCTATTTCAAACTTGTAAGTAAATAACCAGGCAAGGCGTCTTAGTTTTACTTTGTTTTCTCAACTTGTAAATGTACCTTTTACTAGAGTGTTTATCTTTGTTTGCTGTACTTTGAACCTAAGACTAGAGGGGAGTCCTCTGAGCTCTTTAAGTTTGATTACCCTGTAAGGTTGTTTTCCATACTGATTTTACAGAGATGATTTTTACCTTTTTCTTTAATTAAAAACCTTCTTTTTAAGAACCTGGTTGATTTTTTCCTTGTTTTAGATCCAAGGGGGTTGGATCTGTATTCACCAGGAGTTGGTGGGAGAAAGAAGGGGGGATGGTTAATTTTTCCTTGTTTTAAGATCCCAGGGGGGTTGGATCTGTATTCACCAGGAGTTGGTGGGAGAAAGAAGGGGGGATGGTTAATTTCTCCTTGTTTTAAGATCCCAGGGGGGTTGGAACTGTATTCACCAGGAGTTGGTGGGAGGAAGGAGGGGAATGGTGAATTTCTCCTTGTTTTAAGATCCCAGGGGGGTTGGAACTGTATTCACCAGGGAATTGGTGAAAGGTTTCTCAAGGCTTCCCAGGGGAGGGAATCCATTGGGATGGTGGCAGCGGACCAGACCTAAGCTGGTAGTTAAGCTAAGAAGTTTTCATGCAGGCCCCTACATTTGTACCCTAAAGTTCAAAGTGGGGATACAGCCTTGACATGACGGTAGACTGTGCATCACGGGAGTCCCATGGCTGCAGGGAACCATGGGAGTTGAAGTCTAACTGAAGATCCTGGCCCATATAGAAGAATGGGAACAGGAGGCAACTAAACTAAAACTCCGGTGAGGCTCTTCCATACAATATATATTGGTTTTCAAATAAAAAATGTTTAGTTTTTGGACAAAAATCTATAATTTTCCACAGAAAGCAGACACTTTTCATTAAAAAAAAAACTTCATTTAGTCAAAAACCCAATTTTCAACCAAAAAATTTTTGACCAGTTTTAATATGCACCCTTCCAAGCATCACTCACTCTCCCAGGGTTTCATGCCTAAACTGAGGTCATGAACAAATGTAAAAGCTACCCTTTTCTTATTCTTAGATCCTTGTATTCGTATGAGTAGTGTCCCAAGCAGCAGTGACTCAGTGTCACATCAAAATTAGCTTTCAATCCAGCTGCTTACAAGTGCGTCCAGAGAGTGGATACAAAAATGTACATTTCTGTGGCTGTGTCCACACAGGTTGGAAGTCCTCAGTGCAGTTTAATAAAGTGATATATCTTTAAATACTTTATCTAAATGGCCACTGGTAGAGACACAGATAAATGTTTCCAAGAGGTGGGGGGAACAAAAGAGGGGAAGGTTTGTGTCTTGTTTACTATTAATTATTGCTTTGAGAAGGCCTGAAATGTTATTTCTTTTTAGTGTTTTTCCCCTACTTGTTTTTACCTTTGAAATATCAGAGAATCATAGAAATGTAGGGCTAGAAGGGACCTCAAGAGGTCATCTAGTCCAGTCCTCTGCACTGAGACAGGACCAAATATGCCTAAGACCATCCCTGACAGGTGTTTGTCTAATCTGTTCTTAAAAAACCTCCAGTGATGGCATATAAATCAAATAGCATATAAATCAATGGTGCATAGCGAGAAGAAAGTAATGGGCCAGTGTTAATTGCTGGCAAGCATTTGCAATAGATCTGGGATAACACAGATTTTAAAGCATAGTTAAAAAGTGACAAGAAAGGTTTGTTTAGCTCTTTAAGCTTTGAGCTTAATGTTCTCCAAAAATATCTATCCACAACCTTCTTTGAAGCCTATTCCTGTGCTTAGCTATCCTTATAGTTAGAAAGTTTTTCCTAATATCTCCCTTGCTGCAGATTAAGCCAATTACTTCTTGCCCTATTTTTGGTGGATACGGAGAACAATTGATCATCATCCTCTTTATAAGAACTATTAACATATTTGAAGACTTATGTCCTGGTGTCAGTCTTTTCTCAAGACTAAATATATGAAGAAGTTTAAAAAAAAAAAAAAACTTCATAAAAGGTTAAGAAAACATGACCTATCATTTTTGTTGTTCTCCTCTAGATTCTCTCTAATTTATCCATGTCTTTCTTTAATTGTGGCCCCCCAGAACCGGACACAGTACTCTAGTTGGGACCTCACCAATGCCAAGTAGATTGGGACAATTTCCTCCCATGCCTTACATATGACATGCCTGCTAATACACCCCAGAATGATACTAAGGACATAAGAATGGCCATAGTGGGTCAGACTAAGCGTCCATCTAGCCCAGTATCCTGTCTTCCAATAGTGGTCAATGCCAGGTGCTTCAGAGGCAACAAAACAGGTAATGTCCCCCACTCCCAGCTTCTGGCAAATAGAGGCTAGGGACACCATCCCTGCCAATCTTGGTTAATAGCCATTGATGGACCTATCCTCCATGAATTTATGTAGTTCTTTTCTGAACCCTGTTATAGTCTTGGCCTTCATGCCATCCTCTGGCAAAGAGTTCCATGAGTTGACTCTGCATTGTGTGAAGAAATACTTCCTTTTGTTTTAAATCTGCTGCCTACTAATTTCATTTTGTATTCATTTCATCCCTAGTTCTTGTGGTATGTAAAGTAGTAAATAACACTTCCTTATTTACTTTCTCCACACCAGTTATGATTTTATAGACCTCTATCATCTCTCCCTTAGTCATCTCTTTTCCAAGCTGAAAAGTCCCAGTCTTATTAATCTCTCCTCATATGGAAGCCGTTCCATACCCCTAATCATTTTTGTTGCCCTTTTTTGAACCTTTTTCAATTCCAATATATCTTTTTTTGAGATAGGGTGACCACATCTGCATGCAGTATTCAAGATGGGGGCATATCATGGATTTATGTAGAGGCAATATGATAATTTCTGTTTTATTATCTATCCCTTTCTTAATGATTCCCAACATTGTTAGCTTTTTTGACTGCCGCTGCACATTAAGTGGATGTTTTCAGAGAATTACCCACAATGACTCCAAGGTCTCTTTCTTGAGTGGTAACAGCTAATTTAGACCCCATCATTTTATATGTATAGTTGGGATTATGTAGGATGACCAGATGTCCTGATTTTATAGGGACAGTCCCGATTTTGGGGGCTTTTTTCTTATATAGGCACCTATTACACCCACCCCCGTCCCAATTTTTCACAATTGCTATCTGGTCACCCTAGGATTATGTTTCCCCGCATGCATTACTTAGCATTTATCAACACTGAATTTCATCTGCCATTTTGTTACCCACTCACCCAGTTTTGTGCTTTTTGATACTAGCCTTTTTTTGCAGCTAAATCACATTGTTGACTCATTCAATTTGTGATCCACTATAACGTGCAGATCCTTTGCCTAGCCAGTTATTCCCCATTTTGTAGTTGTGCATTTGATTTTTCCTTCCTAAGCATAATACTCTGCACTTGTCTTTGTTGAATTTCATTTTGCTGAGTTCAGACCAATTCTCTAATTTGTCACAGTCATTTTGAATTCTAATCCTGTCCTCCAAACTATGAGTAACCCCCACCCCATCTGCAATTTTATCAGCATACTCTCCACTCCATTATCCAAGTCATTAATGAAAACATTGAATAGTACCAGTCTCAGGACAGACCCCCTGTGAGACCTCATGGGATAGGTGTCCCCTCTGCCCAGTTTGACAGCAAAGCTACTCTGAGTACAGTCTGTCAACCACCCTTATAGTAATTCACCTAGACCACATTTCCCTAGTTTGCTTACGAGACTGGCATGTGGATACTTCAGAAGCCTTTACTAAAAATCAAAATATATCACATCTACAGCTATCAGAAATATCTGGTCTGGATTTCTCTCATTTTGCTGGCAGTCATCTAAAAGGAATCAGTTAGGAATTTGGCGCTTTTTCAGTTGCTAATTGAAGGAGCAGTGTTCAGTCTTTAATTAAACAGTTCTCCTCACAAGACATCTGTATTAAATATATATTTAGCAGAAACCACCACCAGCGTTTTAAATATGACTACATTAACGCAAACTAAGTACCTTTTTGAGTGAGCCACCAGGGTCTGCAAAGGACAGTAAAAGGCCAGTACAGTGCGCTTTAACAAATCACACTCCTCCAGCATGCTTTGTTGCACCATATAGAGAAGTGTAAGGAATCACTTCCCCCTTCAATTACTCAGGTTCCACTTCATTGGTACTCAGGATGTCATAGTCCTACTAGTTTAACAAGCTTCCACGAATCCTTCCAAGAAAAACAATCCAATTAGATGCAATCAGTTATCTAATTTGTCATGTAAAAAGCAAGCAAGCAAACAAAAAGTTTGGAAGAAGCTGTGAGGGAGATTCCAAGCTTCCTTCATGATTCACTTTTAAGTCATTCTCAGAAAATTAATTCTTGGATTGAAGTTTCTCAAGCTTTCTGAGCCAAAAAGCGATTTTATTTGTGCAGAGTTTCAGAATATCCACATGACCATTTTTGATCTTTGACTCACTTCTTGATTTTTTCGGGGGGTGAGAGAGCAGGCTCCAAAGTGTGGGTATTCCGCTTTATGTGCTCCACTAGCTTGAAACAAATAAGGGAGAGCTGCAGTCTTAACTGTGACTTCCCTTGTTCTCCTGGATCATGTCAAACCTTATAGTTGTTTTTAGGTTAATACATTTCATATCCACTTACCAAGATAAAACCTTAATTTGGTGGCAGTGCTTAGTGTTTCCTTGCAAGCAAGTATCCACAAGATTATACTGGCATAAGTAACCAGCCTTACTGTAGCAGAATGTACTCTGTGGACTACTCCTTGGTTAAACTGAAGATTGTTTTCTACTGGAAATTAAAATGGGGTTTTGTAAAATGATTTGGATTAACCAGATCTAACTGCACAACATTCCCAAGCAGGCAGACATTATTCAAGCAATAGCAATTTAATAACGCATCTGTCATTGCCTCTTGGGCAGCAGATGAAGACGATTGAAAGGATCCTGGGCGATCATCCAAGTTCCTTTTTTCAATCTACTTTAGCTCAATGACACTATTAAAGAGGGAAATTAAATTTCCAAGATAAAGTAGATCTGTTATGCACCAACAATATAAAGAGTGTTTCCCCACACTTTAAAAATACTAAACAAATTGCCATTATGGCTTCAGCACCATATTTTCATTTTCAGGGCAGTAGCACCAGTCAATGAACTGCATCTTGTTTCCTAAATTCCCAGGATCCTTTTCTCTAGGCTTCTCCTGTTTTAACATGGTTTGTTAGACTGCTCGGTTATGCTTTGCCACTGTAAAGAAGGTCAGCAGCAATAGATTCTGCTACTCCACAAGCTCAGATCGCAAAGATAGCAGTCATTCAAACCCATCCTAAAGAGTGTAAACTGGATGTGAACTTTAATCTGTTAAAGAGCAAAGCTAAAAGAAACAGAGCACTTGCATTTGCAGTTTCCTGTTACAAAAGAAAATATGGCCCTTTCTTACTAAAGAAAGTTGCCAGAGAAGTGATATTGCTCCTGAAGAAGAACTCTATTAGGGTTACCATACGTCCGGATTTTCCCGGACATGTCCGGCTTTTTGGGCTTCAAATCCCCGTCCGGGGGGAAATCCCAAAAAGCCGGACATGTCCGGGAAAATCGGGACATGCGGGGCCGGCGGTGCTGGGCCGGGGGCCAGGCCAGCGATGCTGAGCCGGGGACCGGGGGCCGGGCCGGCGGTGCTGAGCCGGGGGCCGGGGGCCAGGCGCCGGGGCCAGGCCGGGGGCCGGTGCCAAGCCGGGGGCCAGGCTGGAGGCCGGGGGTGCTGGGCCGGGGGTCGGCGGTGCCGAGCTGGGGGCCGGGCTGGTGGTGCCGAGCCGGGGGCCAGGCTGGAGGCCGAGGGTGCTGGGCTGGGGGCCGGCGGTGCCAAGCCGGGGCCAGGCCAGCGGTGCTGAGCCAAGGGCCGGGGCCAAGCCGGGGGCCGGCGGTGCTGGGCCGGGGTCTGGCCTGGAGCCGGCACCCCAGGGCCCGAGCCGACCCAGACTGGAGACGCCAGGGGGGCCAGACTGGGCCGTGCCTCCTCCCCCCACCCCCCGCCCTTACCTGCTTCAGGCTTCCCGCAAATCAAATGTTCGCGGGAAGCAGGGGAGGGGGCGGAGTTGAGGTGGGGGCGGGGCTGGGGGCGGGGCCGGGGCCCCGTGGAGTGTCCTCTTTTTGGACACTCAAAATATGGTAACCCTAACTATCATTTTTACTGAGGAACCACAGGTCAGAGCAAGGTACTTTAAAATCATTACTACTAGCAGGAGAGAGAGGAGGATATAAAATGTTCAAGACAAATAAGTAAGTGAAATATAATAAAGTAACAGGCTCCGTCTCAATCTCACTTCCTAAACAAGCAAAAGAAAAAGAAAAACAAAGTGGTTTAGTCTAGTCAAAAGAGAGCAGAGGAATTTTTGCACCTCTCCTCCATTTCCCTATGTTTCACAATAATAGCTCTTTCTCTACTATGCAGCCCACTCTTGCTGATGCAGATGTAGCAGGAGTTGTGCCTGAAGTGTCATCTCCACAATAATATCAGGATTTACTAGCCTAGAAGTGTAAGTCTCATGGTTGCGCCCAGCCTCCAGTCTCCTGTGTGACAACAGATCCAGCCAAACCACTGGGGCAGCTAATTAGAGCCTCTGAAGTAAAACAAAGATTTGCAGCTCAACCTGTAGACTATTGTATGTCACAAGTACAGTATATAATAAGCTTTGAGGGCCAAATCTCGAGAGATGCTGAGCAACTGGAACCCCCAATATCATCAGTGAGAGTTACAGGTGCTCAGCAGATAGGCAGCACTTTGGGGGATTTGACCAGAGTATGCAAGACAGATTCCAAAATTATAGTATTTATATAGTATGTAATAAATACCGTGGGCGAAATACTGGCCAATTTGAAGTCAATGGCAAAACTCGCAGGAGTTTAAATTTGCCACAAGGTATGCTTTTACAAAACCTTGGGGGGTGGGGGGGGGGGTAAATGAACATATTCCCCCAGCAGCGTTTGCCCCCAAACATTTGGGCATGCTGCCAGCTAGAAACAAAATGAAACCAACTAACCTACTCCCATGAAACAACTGGAGAAAGATGCAAAAAGGAAACTAGCAGCATAAAAAGTGAAACAGTAAGTTTGATTTTTAACATTGTTTATGGTTTTAATGATCCAACGTATTATTTAGCAACATAGGTAAGGAAATAGGTCTCAGAAATACATAGGGTCAAATTCTTTGCTGGTTTAACTGGGTGAAATTCCATCAGTACTAGCAGAAAATTTGGCCCACAATTTCTTGTAACTTGACAATGTTCTTTTAATTCAACTACTACAATTTTCATAGATTCCAAAACGAGTAGGGACCACTGTGATAATCTAATCTGACCTCATGTATAAACATATGCCACAAAACTTCCCCAAAATAATTCCTAAAGCATATCTTTTAGAAAAATATCCAATCTTGATCTAAAACTGCCAGTGATGGAGAATCTACGATGACCTTTGGTAAATTGTTCCAATGGTTAATTACCTCCACCATTAAAACTTTAGATAATTTCAGACTGGAAATAAGGCATAGTTTCAACTTCCAGCCATTGGAGCGTCTTATACCTTTCTCTGCTAGATTGAAGAGCCTTATCAAATATTTGTTCCCCGTGTAGATATGTACAGACTGTAATCAAGTCACCCCTTTGCAGAGATAAAGGAAGAGGGAGGCACGTGTCAGGACCCTAATGGGGCCCTGGGTGATCACTACTTCCCACCACCCAACACAGATGTAATGAGGTTGAGTAGTGCCCATATAAGAAAAATTAAAACTACTGATTATTCCTCAAAAAAGGTTTTTAATGACTTTCGACTATAAAGGCAACACAGACAAAATAAGAAAAGCAAGATTAAACACCAGCACTGAATAAGGATTAATATAAATGGCAAGTTATACTGAAGACAAGCACAAGTACATGTAAAGTTATTATTCATTAGCTATTTACTACTATCTTAACACTATAGTATCGATATAACTTGAGATCAATTCTGCCCGAGCAACCAGATTTCTTTACTCCATAACCTTACCCTGCATTCACCTGAGAATACTTTACCCTTCAGTCGGCCGTTTTCCGCACTGGCCAAGCATAGACGGTCGCGAAGTGCACATCCCTTCAGTTCAGGGGGTGTGGGTCAGGTCTCCCTTATGACTGAAACACACACACAGTCCCGTGCCTTCGTACTTTTTATCTGATCTGTCTGCCATGTCTTAAAACAGACCGACCAATTAGGGTCAGCCAAATCTTTATTGTGGTTAGCATTGTCACCTTGGCTGTATAATTTATGCTTACTTATCTCTGTGTCGCTTTGACCGTATAATTTATACTTACTTATTTTCTTGTATCCAATTGTTTTAATTGTGACTTAGACAAGCTGTGCCCGGGGGCACAACTTATCTCCTTTTATAGGAGTTAGAATGTGTTATCTGGTTGCAGCGCGTTTTGACCACAAGTCTTAGCTTACTTCTGCAAAGCTTGCCCTCTTCACCTCTGCAAAGCGTGCCTTTTTTACCTTTGCAAAGCGGAAGTTTGAGGCCTAACACTGACAATACCTTTGTTCATTTTAAGCTTGGCAATACTTTTGCTTAGAGATTAATCACACCCTTAACCTTCTCTTTGTTAAGCTAAATAGATTGAGCTCCCTGGGTCTGTAAGGAATTATAAGGCATGTTTTCTATTCCTTTAATCGTTCTCTTTTCTGAATCCTCTCCAATTTATGAACATTCTTCTTAAATTATGGGCACCAAAACTGGACACAGTATTCCAGCAGCGATCACACAATACCAAATATAGAGGTAAAATAATCTCTCTACTCCTACTTGAGATTCCTCTGTTCATGCATCCCAGGCTCACATTAGCGACAGTGTTGCAGTGGGAGCTCTCATTCAGCTGATTATCCAGCACAACACTCAAATCTTTTTCAGAGTTACTGCTTCCCAGGATAGAGTCCCCCATCATGTACGTATGGACTACATTCTTTGTTCCTAGATTGATTCATTACAGTTAGCCATATTAAAATGCACTTTTGTTTGCTGAAGCCCTGCTTACCAAGCGATCCAGATCACTTTGTATCGGTGACCTGTCCTCTTCATTATTTACTAGTCCCCCAATTTGTGTGTCATCTGCAAACTTTATCAGTGATGATTTTGTGTTCTTCCAGGTCATTGATAAAATGTTAAATAGCATAGAGCCAACAACCAATCCTTGTGGGATCTCACTAGAAACATACCTGTTTGATGATGATTCCCCATTTACAATTACACTTTGAGACCTATCAGAAAGCCAGCTTTTAATCCATCTAATGCTGTTCCATGTTAATTTTAGATCTAATTTTTTAAACAACATGTCATGCAGTACCAAGCCAAATGCCATATAGAAGTCTAAGTATATGACATCAACATTATTACCTTTATCAACCAAATGTGTAATCTCATAAAAAAAAGACTAAGTTAGTTTGACAGAATCTCTTTTCTATAAACGCATGTTGATTGGCATTATTTATAGTATCCTCTAATTCTGTATTAATCAGGTCATGTATCAGCTTATCTTTCAATGAAAACCCACCATAAAAACTTCACCATTTGGTTTTCTATACAGTACATTCCCAGAAATAATTTATAAGGTGTAGTGAGGCAGAGTGGCCTCCCTCTGGACTGGAGAATGAGGGACCACTACACTCCCCTGGTGGGTGGAGCTGAACCCACCCCGCCCCCTCACCAGGAGTATCACGGCGGGACAAGAAGTATAAAGAGGGGGTTCTGCAGCTCAGTTGAGCATGAGCCAGTGGAGGAGATGGACACCGCTGCTCTGGCACCCCTGAATCTGCACTCTGCAGCACCCTGCCCCCGGAGGAGACAGACCCAGACGGGGAGTTGCAGGGACTACCATCAGCTGTTTACCAGAGGAGCCTGAGGACCTGTGGATGCCAGAGGTACCAAACCCCAGGGAAGTAGGAAGTAGCCCAGGGGCAGCCAACAGCTGTCCAGCTACAGGGCTGACAGTGTCTAGGTTGGCGGGTTGCAGCTGGATCCCGCCGACCCAGTGGTGGACCTCTCTACCACTGTTAGGGCCCTGGGCTGGGACATGGTGGAGTTGGTCGGGCCCATGGGCTGGCTGACTCCCCTCCCTAGGCCAGGAGGCCTGTGCTCCTTCAACACCCCTGCCAGCGCCCTAGACTGCCTGCTGGGTGCTCAACCCTTCTGGAGCCCCTAGACTGTATGGGTGCTCATCCCTCTCTGAACCCCACGACTGTGTGTGTTTGCTGGCTGCCTTAGCTCATAAGCTGAGGCTAAAGCCTGCTCCCTGCTCTGCCCTGCCCAAAGGGCTAGAGCTATTGAGTGTGCGTGTTTGCTGGCTGCCTTAGCTATAGCCTGGTAATCAGCTCGGCCCTGTCCAAGGGCTAGGGCCCCAGACTGTTAATTGCGGTCAGTCCCAGCTGAAGGGCTGCGACCTAAAGACTACGCAGGGTGCAGCCCTGCCCCAGAGTGGGGACAAGAGCCCCAGGCTATTGTTATTTGTTTGTCTCTGTTAGATGGGCCCAGACCATAGACTGCTTATGGCTCGTCCCTGCCGATGTGACCTGAGCCCAAGGACTACCACTACAACGAGGCAGTTTGGCCTCCCTCCCCACTGGAGACCACTACATAGGGTGATAGAGGTTTGCATGCCAGTTCAATGTGTTAAAAGCAGCTCTTCATTTATCATTCAACTGAAACTCAGATATGTACATCTAAGAGATTTTTCTCCACCCATCGTCCCACTGGCTACCATTCGTTTAATCATGGCACCCGTTCTATACAGCCATTAAAAACAATGTTTACCTTTAAACTGGACTTTTTTGACCAGTCTATTAAGGGAGTATTACCACAGGTTGATCTCAGTAATACAAGTAGGTGTCCCATACTGCGGTATACTATTGTAGGTGCTTCATTTTGCCAGCCAAGTCCATTGTGTTGACATGGGTTTCAGATGCAGAAAAATGCATCCCAGGTTCAAGAGAGCCGTAGATCTAAATGTACTTAATGTTATGCCAGAGTGCAAATAAACTCAAGTAAGTTTTCTGCATGTCACTCAATATTCTGTGTTTAAACCTTCATTTGTTAGTCTCTAAGGTGCCACAAGTACTCCTGTTCTTCTTTTTGCGGATACAGACTAACACGGCTGTTACTCTGAAACCAGAGATATAATGGATACTCTGAAAAGTAAAACCTCATTAGAACTATGAGAACCTCTGATAAGGGAACTTTAAGGTTAACTAATCAGCAATGATAGTAGGAATTTCTATCCATTTCTTCTCCAAGAATGAGAACAGTTTCTAGATGGGGAAAGCAGGGAACCAAATCACACTTTTTTTCCAACCCTGGTACAGAACATTTTGTCCTGTCTACCTTAGCAGTTAAACTGATTTCAACATAAGCTCAAAGGAGCCCCACTCCTGACAAGGACTGTCAGCAATGGACTGAATTCCTACTATAGACTGAACATATAGCATCATGATCTAAACCCCTGTAAAAATGGTTTTTAAGAAGACATTTCCTGGTCCAATTTCCATTGAAATCTGATTAGAAAAGAACATAAGAATATAAGAACGGCCATACTGGGTCAGACCAAAGGTCCATCTAACCCAGTATCCTGTCTTCTGACAGTGGCCAATGCCATGTGCCCCAGAGGGAATGAATAGAGCAGGTAATCATCAAGTGATCCATTCCCTGTCGCTCACTCCCAGCTTCTGGCAAACAGAGGCTAGGGACACTATCCCTGCCCATCCTGGCTATTAGCCATTGATGGACCTATCCTTCATGAATTTATCTATTATTTTTTGAACACTGTTATAGTCTTGGCCTTCACAACATCCTCTGGCAAAGAATTCCACAGGTTGACTGTGCGTTGTATGAAGAGATGGCCTTGTGCCAGCATATAAAGGGTGAACAGGGCTAAAAGTGCGCATCTTGCATTCAAGTGTTCTTTTGACTGATTTATATTTATTTTAATGAGAACAAATATGTCCTCTAAACTCACTCCCCTTTTATAATATTACTCCCATTCATTCACCCCACCTTCCATTTTGAGATGTGGGGGGGGGCTACTCACCCCTTCCCCCATCTTCTGCTTCAATAAACTTTTCCTCTTAAATTTCCAATATCCATTCTTTACATCCAGCTACTCATTTTTATTAAATGAAATCATACCAATGCTGGCAGCCTAACATTGCGTTCACTGTACAATAGCAAGCCACTGTGTATGCGCTTTAGAGAAGAAAAACAGGAAGGAAATACTTTAAGTTGCAAACTTATACTAATTGTTTATAAGAATTCTGTGTAAGAATAATTTTACAGTTCTGAGAAATACTTGTGTTGTTTTAAACTGTTAAGAAAACATGAAAGGCAGGGTGCCTTCCTATACTGTAATGGTGATTTCCTGTTCTCCTAATTGGGATAACTACCTACGGTTTTATCAGTAGCATTTCTATTTATTAGTATGGATGAGATAGCATGTTTTAAATCCTTCTCCCTCCCAGGACCCTCTGCCAGCAAAGAAAGTCCAGGCATCTAAGCACACTTACAGACATTATATAAAAATTCTCTCTCTCTCTCCCTCCCCTCCCCCACTTATTTAGGAATGAAATGAATTGGCTAGAATATTGAATATACTAGACATCAATACTTACTGTGAGTGATGTGTGTTTCCCCAAGTACGCTGAAAAAGATTCAGTACATTTTAATAAAAAAAAAGATCTGTTGAGATACATTTACATAAGAAGTGGGCTTTGCAATTTTAGTTCATATTTCTCTTTCTAAAAAGTAGTATTGGAAAATTAAAAAGCTTCTTAGAGATAAAAGCCCAGATTACTTAGATCAGAGGCTCTCAAGCAGTGGTCCATGGACCACCATTGGTCCACGAGCTCCATTCAGGTGGTCCGTGGATAGTTTCCTCTAAGGTGCGCACCTGGGCGGCCGCACACGAGAGAATGAAGGGCCACCCACCTAATTAGTGGAGCCGCTCAGGCATGGCAGAGTACCGATCATACAAAACTATAAACACATGTTCCTGCCTCAGTTTCCTCACCACTCCAGGACATTCTTTGAGCTGGGATCCGAGTCCCTTGGATTGCCCAGAGTCTTTGGGGCCATCTGGACTCAAAAAAGTGGGCAGGGCCACCCATCCCCGTGAGGCTGCTACATGCTGATTGACCTCTCCTTCCCAGAGTCCTGTCCCTCCCCCCCAAGCTTCTGTGACCATCGTCTCTCTCTCTCTCGCTCTCTCTTGCCCCAAGCTTCCTCTCCCTGCCTGGATTCCTCTGCTCCTGTGTGTTTCTTTATTTAAATCCCTACTGATCATCTGGTCTCTTTTATTCTACTCCTCGTAAGTATCCACTTCTCTTACCTTCACCCCTCCTTTCACATAAGTCACATAAACTGGTTTTGTAAAGATGCAGTTCACCCTTTGTTCCCAAATGTTTGCACTCAAATAGGGTAGTTAAGTCGTAAACACCTCTGTTGCAGGGGTAGTCAATTTTTTTTCCCCCCTCAAGTCCAAATTTCTTGGTCAAGGTACAGTCAGGGTCCAGACACCAGAGAAACATTTTACATACCGCAATAACAATGCTGATAAGTAAATAAAAACATTTTGTGGTCTGCTCAAAAGCGTCGGGTGGTCTTTCTTGGCCCTGTTGACCACCCCTGCTCTATTGTATCTGTCGGGTGTGTATCTGTTACAGGACCTGTCAGCAATGGGTAATGTACGTGACTACTTTTTCAATCCAGTTGTCAGCAATTTAGAGTACATTACATTTTCAGAGTTACTTTAATAATATTGCATGTCATGTAAATTTGATGATAGGAAATAGTGAGATAAACAGTGCAATGTTAACCACATATCTATTTAAAAAAACAAACAAAAAACAAAACAAAATCACAAGGCCAAGGCCAAGAATAAATGAAGAAAAAGTGACTGATGCTAGGGAATGCTGAATTAAAAGAGCAGTGAGGATTCAGAAGTGTACGTTGGTTTGCTTTATAGGTATCAAATGTTTATATTTGCCAGTCTAGCCATCACCTGGAGCAGCCACTTGCATCACAAAAGCAGGATGGAAAGAACATTGGTTTCTAGCCAAAGGATCTTATAGGTTTTTTTTTAATTTATATATATATAAGTTTTTGCAGTGGAAAGATACTGACAAGTCACACAGCTGAAAGTGCACAGTGGAACTCTATAGTTGCAGTCATGACCAAAGCATCATTTGTTTAGTTTTGAAGACAGCGATATCGTAACAAACATAAAACATAAAATAAAATTAATTGAAGCCTGTGTCTCCTGACAACTCTCCAGTCCCAGCTGGAGCTTTCCCCTGCCAGAGTCATCCTGACAGTCTAGGTCATGGGCGGGTGGGCAAACTATGGCCCACAGCCTACATCTGGCCCATCAGACCATTTAATCTGGTCCTCAGCTCCCGCCAGGGTGCGGGGTTGGGGTTTGCCCTGCTCCGGCACTCCAGCAGGGGAGCAGGGTTGGGGGCTTGTCCCGCCCCGTAAAGCTCCCAGGAAGCAGCCGGCATGACCCCCCCCAGCTCGACCCTCCTCCGGCTCCTACATAGTACGCAGAGGCGTGGCCAGGCGGCTCTACGTGCTGCCCTCTCCGCAAGTGCCACCCCCACAGCTCCCACTGGCCATGGTTCCCGGCCAATGGGAGCTGCAGGGGTGGCATCTGCGGACAGGGCAGCGCGCAAAGCCGCCTGGCTAAGCCTCAGAGATGGAAGGGGGACATGCTTCCGGAAGCTGCCTGCAGGAAGCGCTGCCCGGAACCTGCACCCCTGAGCCCCCACCCCACCCTTCAACCCCCTGCCACAGCCCTGGTCTCCCTCCTGTCCCGAACCCCTTGATCCCACCCCAGAGCCCTCTCTTGTACCCGAAACCCCTCATCCCCAGCCCCACCCTAGAGCCCACATCCCCATCCAGAGCTCTCATACCCCTCCCCTCTACCCCAACCCCCTGCCCCAGCCCTGATCCCGCTCCTGCCCTCCAAACCCCTTGGTCCCATCCTGGAGCGCCCTCCTGCACCCCAAACCCCTCATCCCCAGCCCTACCCCAGAGCCCTCACTCCCCCCCCCCGTACCCCAACCCAGAGTCCCCTCCCGCACCCTGAACTCCTCATTTCTGGCCCCACCCCAGAGCCCACACCCCTAGCTGGAGCCCTCACCCACTTCCGCACCCCTACCCCCAATTTTGTGAGCATTCATAGCCTGCCATACAATTTCTATACCCCGATGTGGCCCTCAGGTGAAAAAGTTTGCCCATCCCTGGTCTAGGTCCTTGATTAATCAAGGAGTTCATTTCATTCTCACTTTAAAATAGATATTTAGATATCCACTGCTGGCAGTGAGACTACACAGAAGAGTATCCTTTTTTTCATTCCTTCTACTGTTGTGACGCAGGGACCACGTATGGAAGGCATCCCATTGTGATTACACTGCGTTCTGAGCAGGACTCTGCTAAATTAAATAGTAGTAGGAGAGAAGTATCAGATTTTGTGGTGGGGAAAAGTTGGCAGCTATACCAATAGCCATAAATCAGGTTCAAGCTTCATTAGGAAGAGAAGGACTAGCATTGAAAATAACTGGAGGAAAAGCATGGTTTGTAAACACCATCAACCTTTATTAGCAACATTTGTCTTAATCACTGTGGGCCCCCAGCACATGCGGTTTTAGGGTGTAGGATTTTTTTGAGCGTAAATGTTGCCGTAACTGTTTATTACCAGTGTATATGGGCTCTACAGTAGCCCTAGTGTCTTGGTGTTGTGCAATCATATAGACAGAATGCATACAGAACCTTCTAAAAGCAAAGGGCTCAATCTTTCAAAACTTTGCTCATGTGAAAAATATTTAGTTACTTGAGCAGACCCCACTGTAATCAATGGAAATCCTCATTTGAGGAGGGACTTCTCACATGAGGACATATGGGCCAGTACATTCAGCTAGAAATTAAGGTAATTAAAAGTGCTATTTATTTAGGCCAAACGTAGCAGTGGCTGTGGGTTGCAGGTAGAAGAGTTTCCAAATTTAACTGTGGAACAAAATGAGATATTACAGTGATGGCACCACAGAAAAACCTAGAATACACAGATTATTATCTAAACCACAGACCCACTCCTACTCCCACTGAAGACAGTGTCAAAGGTCCTATTGATTTCTAAGGAACAAAACTGGGCTCTTAGTGTGGGAATCTGTTTTGCCCTGCTATGCACAGGTCCAAGCTCCAAAATGATACCTCGCAGATTTTAGCAGTAGCCAAAAATAAAAGTGACCACAAAATCTCTAGCAGCTGGTGACTAGCACGTTTTTAAAAAATAGGGCAACGATAACAATTTAAGAGTGTAGACAAATTACCAGTGCAATCAAATAGAAAGGAAAGTTAATCTGTAGCACAGAACATTTTGCTACTTTAATATATTATACAGAAGTTGAACAAGAAAAACCAATAATAATCAGGCTTTTCCAGGACATAAAAGAGATATTAGGTCATATGGTTTTTGTTACGGGGTCAAAGAAAGCCTTTGAGGATAGGATAAGATGTCTTTAATTTTTTTAATCTCTCCGTACAATCTGAATTGCTATCTTAAGTGTATTAAATCCAGCTTACGTGAAAGCTTTTTCTTTTTAATCTTGTCTGACCTGAAATGGAAAGGCTCCAAAACTCTCCATCCCTACGATCTCAGTTTATACTAAACCTCCTATCTAAATTGTCCTCTATAGTTCTCCCACAGTCCTTATAAAGAACATGCTATTGTGAAACAGTGCTGTATTTATTCAAGAAAAATGTCAACCAGATAGTGAGAAACAATTGATGGAAATAAACATAATGACCTTTGATTTTCAGCATTATAAATGTGCTCAGGAGCTCGGGAGTAAAAGCCCTATGTCTCAGATCCGGGACTCCATAAATTAGGACAAAAATAACTAGCCTGGGCAGTTTGGCCATAGAAGAACAATCTACTAATGACAATGTGTTTCTCAAACCCAGTACCACCCCTTTCTTTGTTTTGCGCTTTCTGATTTCTTAAAAACAAATTAAAAAAAACCCCAGACATTCTTAAATAAGTATATAAGCAGAACCATTGAATACAACAGCAACTGTGCCTCCTGACTCCAAGGCTGAATTTAGCCCAAGCTGTTCAAAAATTAACTCACAAAACCCCTAGCCTGGCTTCATTCAGAGTTTCAACAACAATGGTGTTTTTACAATCAAATCCTTTACAGGGTCGCACTGCCAATTCAGGGCACTTCTTTCATTGTGGTTTTTCTTAAATTCTTAATTTCAGTACAAATTGTTAATTCCTTGTTACCAAATGTATATAAAGTTCAACAGTATTAACACTCTCTTCAGTCTCTCACTGGTGCTGCTTGTCTGTCTCATATACACACAAGGGAGGTGAGGTAATATCTGTGCAAGCTCAAAAGCTTGTCTCTTACCAACAGAAGTTGGTCCAATTAAAAAAAAAATTACCTCACCCACCTTGTGTCTCTAATATCCTGGGACCAACATGGCTAAAACAACACTTCATATACACACAGGCTCTCTTTAAGTGTCCAAAGAAAGATAGGCAGTACAGGATAATTTTTCTCTCATTCACTAGATATAATGACAAGAGCTAAAGCTAGGTTCTGTTCATTGCAAAATGTTTTAAGGCTTTCCTCAGGGACTACAATAAAACATTTTGGATCGTCAGTTCTTTCTAGAATTGCATGATCTTTGGGACAGTCTTTGTATCTACCACTGTTCAGATACAGGACCTAACACAATGAAGCCCAGGACTCTGATTGGGGACTCTAGGTGCAGCTTAATAACTAATAATATTTCTATAAAGTCTGATCCACTGCCCACTGAAGTCAATCCCTGATTTCAATGTGCAAATTGGATCAGGCCACTAGAGTAGGTTAAGCACAACTTGTATTTAATATATTTACTTTTGTTATCTACCTAGATTCTTATACAGTACCCATAGTACTCAGGCATCTCTTAGCTGTAGAGAAGGGATTTCTCCCGCTCTCCATATGCTGATTCTCCATGCTAGCTCACCATTCAGCACCTGACCTCTTTGCTGAAGAGTAGTGGGTACCAAAAAGGTTTAAAATGTCTGCAAACAAGAGAAAGACCAAATTTATGCCATACCATTAAAAACCATCTCTAGCCAGTTCATTGTTCAGTTGAACCCTTTGCCTGGTTCCCCCAGTAATCATTTCTTTAGTGAACCTTTCGCCAACCAACGTCTACTAAATGGAATCAAAAATGGCAATAAACTGATATTATATCATGTAGGAACAAAGAATGCATGCCATATTTACAAGATGGGGGACTATATGCTGGGCAGCAGTGACTCTGAAAAAGATTTGAGAGTCATGGTGGACAATCAGCTGAACATGAGCTCACAGTGTGACTCTGCAGCCAAAAGAGAATACAGTCTTGGGCTGAATAAACAGGGGAATCTCGAGTAAGATTGGAGATGTTATTTTACCTCTATATTTGGCACTGGTGTGGCTGCTGCAGGAATACTCTGTACAGTTCTGATGCTGACAATTCAAGGAGAAGGTTGATAAATTGGAGAGGTTTCAGAGAAGAGCCACGAGAATGATTTAAGGATTAGAAAACATACCTTATAATTGATTGATCTCCTTGAGTCCATCTAGTTAGCTTAACAAAGAGAAGGCTATAGGGTGACTTGATTGCTGTCTATAAGTATCCACATGGGAAACAAAATATTTAATAATGGGTTCTTCAACCTATCAGAGAAACTTAAAACACAACCCTGTGATGGGGCATGCATGCCCCGCACTAGGACTGCAGAGGTTAATTCCTTTTTTTCGGCCGAGGAGGCCATGCCCTCTTGACCCTACTGGGCATGCTCCGGCTGGAGGCCAGTTTTTCTAGTATCAAAATAGAAAGGCTTTCTTAATGCGGGCAGATTGTTATATATACATATACAGATGGAACACTGTGGCATTGTCTCATAGACTCATAGACTCTAAGGTCAGAAGGGACCATTACCATCATCTAGTCTGACCTCCCGCATGATGCGGGCCACAAAAGCTGACCCACCCACTCCTGGAATAATTCTTGCCCTTGACTCAGCTGTTGAAGTCCCCAAATCATGATTTAAAGACTTCAAATCGCTGAGAATCCTCCAGCAAGCGACCCCTGCCCCATGCTGCGGAGGAAGGCGAAAAACCTCCAGGGCCTCTGCCAATCTACCCTGGAAGAAAATTCCTTCCCGACCCCAAATATGGCGATCAGCTGAACCCCGAGCATGCGGGCAAGATTCTCTAGCCAGACCCTCTGGAAAAAGTTCTCTGTAGTAACTTTTAATATCCCATCATTGACCATTGTTGCTAATTACCAGCGATGGCACATTATTGACCTATTGACTAAAATCACTTTATCCCATCAAACCATCCCCTCCATAAACTTATCAAGTTTAATCTTAAAGCCAGAGAGGTCTTTCGCCCCCACTGTTTCTCTCGGAAGGCTGTTCCAAAACTTCACCCCTCTGATGGTTAGAAACCTTAGTCTAATTTCAAGCCTAAACTTCCCGACGGCCAGTTTATATCCATTTGTTCTCGTGTCCACATTAGTACTGAGCTGAAATAATTCCTCTCCCTCCCTGGTATTTATCCCTCTGATATATTTAAAGAGAGCAATCATATCCCCCCTCAGCCTTCTTTTGGTTAAGGTAAACAAACCGAGCTACTCAAGTCTCCTTTCATACGACAGATTTTCCATTCCTCAGATCATCCTAGTGGCCCTTCTTTGTACCCGTTCCAGTTTGATTTCATCCTTTTTAAACATGGGAGACCAGAACTGCACACAGTACTCCAAATGAGGTCTCATCAGTGCCTTGTATAACGGAACCAGCATCTCCTTATCCCTACTAGAAATACCTCGCCTAATGCATCCCAAGACCGCATTAGCTTTTTTCACGGCCACGTCACATTGCCGACTCATAGTCATCCTGCGATCAACCAGGACTCCGAGGTCCTTCTCCTCTTCCGTTACTTCCAACTGATGCGTCCCCAGCTTATAACTAAAATTCTTGTTAGTCATCCCTAAATGCATAACCTTACACTTCTCACTATTAAATTTCATCCTATTTTGTCAACTGAAGGAAAGTTGTTACAAATGTAAGGGAGCACAGCACTCCAAAATATGGTCACTAAGTAGCACAATTGTGTCAGTTTGGGAAAAAAGAGGAGGAAGAACCCATTTAGTTCTGAGTGAAACTGTTTTATGTGCAGAAAAATTGCTTATTCCTTCTTTTCAAGGTGTGGGGCAGAGTGAAGGAATGGCAGTGCACTGCAGAATTAAACACAGGTACAATACCACTGCTATAGAGACCAATTCTCTTTTCTGGCTGCCACCAAGCACTATCGTTTTCAAACTAGGATCTTAAAATGGCTACCAACCAACTAAAAGAACCCAACTCTAGGCAAGTCCTAACAGAAAAGTCAAACTCAAAAAAGGATCAGGTATGCAAGGATTATTCCATACCAATCAATATCAAACAATTAATAGAAATGGTTTAGATTAACTGAAGATGAGTTAGCACTTCTGGAAGTGCACTTTTCCATCTCCTGCAGTCCCAAATGTATAATACACTTGACCATCTCCTCACTTTTCTACAGATTTATAATAATAATAGGAGATATCCCATCTCTGAGCACTAGAAGGGATCCTGAAAGGTCATTGAGTCCAGCCCCCTGCCTTCATTAGCAGGATCAAGTACTGATTTTGCCCCTGATCCCCAAGTGGCCCCCTCAAGGATTGAGCTCACAACCTTGGGTTTAGCAGGCCAGTGCTCAAACCACTGAGCTATCCCTTCCCCCAATACTCTGCATACACTGCAATTCTTCTCTGAATTAGAATTCTATAGTGTCAGAACTTTAGGAACATGATGGATTTGCAGATCAGGTATGCTGCTATTGAATCTCTAGTTCATCACTGATGAAATTTAGATAGCACAAGACAGAATAACTTAGAAACAAACATTCTGCAAACAGCAGCAATGACACTTACCTGCAATTTTCCTCGTGCCCCCATCATTTGCCAGGAACATACCAATAATGAGAAAGACCCTCATTATAAACCAGTTACTCTACAAAGTATTAATCTATTTTATTTTCATCTCAACTAAAATCTCAGGAAGTTATACATATAGTACCAGGGACAAAAATAGCCAAACTCACACGAGTACCTGAAATCAGGCATTAAACATACATACAAAGAAATAATTGAAAACAGCTATGCTGCTAAACAACTTTTTTTAAGGCAGTAAAAACTAGTTATATATTATTTTAAATCAAAACCACACATGCTATCTAATACTACATACAGAAATTCTGATTACTAGCAATAGTACAAGCAACAGGCTGGTTCATGCTCATCAATACTTAATGCAGGTGAATTCTAGTGTTGATTCACATTATGTCGCCTAATGACACAAATAAAATAAGTTTGGCAAGAATTCCTAATACACCACTAACTTTAGCCATTCAGTAAAACTCAAACTAATAAGCATTTATATAATAACTGTTCACTGCTGACTGAAAACTAGTGAGAGAATTAACTGAATTCACACAGGAACAAAGAAGAAAGTCTCTCTCCGTCAGTTTCCCTCTGTTACTAGGAAGGCATTCTATAAAATTTTAATGTACAGTAAAGGTCTACCTGGGATTTTTTTAAACCATTTCTTTCACATCTCTGAGACACTGAGAGCAGCACATTATAATGCACCAGATTCTCTGAACTAAATCAGATGTCTCCAGAAAGACAAAGGAAAAAGAGAAAAATCTTATCACTCTTAAAATTTCTCTCTAAAAACACTCTAATGCAGCAAAGTTCCTCTCTAATTTACTCTTTGACAGACCTCTCTATAAAGTCTGAGCCAGAATGATGCTTATTTTCAGAATGCGCCTGTTTTCTCACTGTGTTAATTTATGGAATGAATAACCATTTCTTTTTCAGGAATGATAAATTTTTTTCTTTCATGAGCCCATTTAATTTCATAATCAATGTTAATGGGAAAAGAACAGGGTTGTGTTTTGTTTTAAGCTAAGAGATAAATATTTTCCTTTGTCTACTGGTATTTCCTTCAGAGATTGTGCTGTGCTTGGGGGAGGGGAAAGTAATAAATACAGCTACTACATTATGCTGGCAAAGAGCCAGAAAGCTTTCTTAGCTTATGTGCAATTCACCAACACGTATGTCAATTACAGAGGAAGTGCCAAAGGAGAATGACTGCATAAAACAGACTATTTAAAAATAAAAAACAGGCTGGCTAAACCCAATTAAGTATTTATAATCCTTGCACTGCGAATGGAATTAGGGCTTTATATGTATGTATAATTACACACACAGAGAGACATGTATTGTGTGAAGTGCTGAATGACTTCTAAATATGTACCTGGGAGTTGAGGATGCCTTGTAGTTAAGGACATAAAAAACTGAAGGTAATGGGATTACTTATATACCACATCTTTGTAATGTCCTGAGATCAATCAACAACTGCATCCTAAAATAAGTGGCGTGGGGAAGGTCAGGATCAGCCTCAAGGTTGTTTGTAGAGCCTTGGCTATGGGTATTCTGACTTTCAAATGTCTGTGTACAGTAACTCCTCACTTAACGTCCTCCCGTTTAATGTTGTTTCGAAGTTACGTCGCTGCTCCATTAGGGAACATGTTCATTTAATGTTGTGCAATGCTCCCTTATAACGTCGTTTGGCTGACTTTACAAGGGAGCATTGCACAAGTTCCTCTTCTCCGCCTCCACCCCCTCCCTTCCTCCCTCTCTCCCTCCCAGCGCTTCCCCCACTGTCAAACAGCTGTTTGGCAGTGCTTAGGACTTTCTGGGAGGGAGGGAGGGAGGAAGGGGAAAGCGTCGCTTCTCTCCGGCCGCTGGCTGCGCAGCTGCCCCTGCTCCTCCTGAGTCCTCCGGCCTGTGCTCGCAGGGCCGCATTCCGAAAGGGGCTTTAGAGCTGCAGGCCAGGGCTCCAGGGCACTCTTAGCTCAGGGCCCTGAAGCCCCTAAAGCCCCTGCGTTCTGGGTGGCCTTGCCTGCCTGCCGGGCGGGGGGGGGAGCAGCTCCCAGAATCGCGGCTCCCAGAATCGCAACCAAGGGGTGGTGCCGCGCTGCACAGAGCCACCTGCACACCCCCTGCACCAAACAAGTAAGTGCTCTGCACCTCCTTCCTGCTCCAGCCCTGAGCCTCATCCCGCACCCCCACTCTAAGCGCCCTCCCACACCCTAACTCCCTCCCAGAACCCGCACCCCACCCTGAGCACCCTCCCGCACCCTAACTCCCTCCCAGACACTGCACCCCCAGCTCTGAGCCCCAGGAGGAGAATGGAGAAAAAAAAAGAATGAAAAACAGGGAAGGGGGGGGGGGAAGGAAGATGAGAGATGCTCCCCCTATGGGTGGCCCCAAAAATGAAGCTGAGCACAGGGCTCCACTAACTCTAAATCCACCACTAGTGGGAGGGGGAGGAGCGGGGAAGCGCCACGTCTCCGCTCCTCCCCCCCCAGAAAGTCCTAAGTGCTGCCCAACAGCTGTTTGCAGCAGCACCTGGGATGAAGGGGGAGGAGGTGGAGTGGGGCTGGGAAGAGGCGGGGCTGGAGTGGAGCGGGGACACGAGAGGCAGGCCTGGAGCATCCCCCGGCAAAGTCAGTACCTGTTCTTCTGGGGGGAAGCCGCTGCTGCGCAAGGTGCTTCCTAGCGTCCTCGCTTGCCTCATTGTCTGCAGCGGGCTGTGCCTGTGTGGGGTTAGCCAGGGGCACCTCCCCACCACAGTACAGAACAGTATATAATGCCTTTTGTCTGCCCCCAAAAAATGTCCTTGGAATCTAACCCCCCGCATTTACATTAAATCTTATGGGAAAATTGGATCCGTTTAACATCGTTTCACTTAAAGTTGCATTTTTCAGGAACATAACTACAACGTTAAGTGAGGAGTTACTGTAATTATAGCCTTAACTCTGAATTTCCAGGCTTTCAATATTACAAGAGTTCAAAATTCTACTACTGTTGTTTTAGTTAATTGTCATCTGTTTACCTTAAGTGACATTATGAATTTTCTTTCCCCACACACAAAGAAATTTTAAAACATTTATGAGAAAACTATAAATACCAATATGGTGAACAAATATTTAATAATTGGCTCTTCAATCTACCAGAGAAAGGTAGAACATGATCCAATGGCTGGAAGTTGAAGTTAGAATGGAAATAAGGTGTAAATTTTTGACCGTGAGGAAAAATTTACCAAGGGTTACTGTAGATTCTCCATCACTGGCAATTATTAGATCAAGATTGGATGTTTTTCTAAAAGATCTGCTGCTCTGGGAATTATTTTGAGGAAGTTCCAAGGTCTGTGCTATACAGAAGGTCCAGCCAGATGATCACAGTGGTCGCTCCTGGCCTTAGAATCTATGAATTTATGACACTAACGGAAGATTTCCTGGGGGTTTTCCCAACCCTCCTCCCCGCAAAGAAATCTTAACACACTGATGAGTGAAGACTAACAGACGATTAGTATATTTCCCACAGCATGTAGTCCATTTTGCTTAATTACAAATCTGATGTAGAGCCATCATAATACCCACAATGAATACTCCGCTGGTGGTGATTTGGGGCCTGATTCAGCTGATGAAGGTTTTTTTGTGGACCTTTTGTGAGCACTACAGTCCACTGGAACTTAATGAAGCATTGTGAAGTTAAAAAATCTATAGGTACTAATTCCTGCACCCTACCATCTGAAAAACAGTCCCACTCTCAGCTAGGCCTCATGACAAACAAATTAGAGCTTTCTATTAGAGCTCATGCTATTAGAATTATTGTTTATTTTTTTTAAATTACATTTTTTTAAAAGTCTCACGGTTTATCCAAACCACCTCAAACCTTCCCTCTCCCTCTAAAAATATTCTGCAATGAATAGGAAACATACATGCCAAATTTCAAGTCAAAGGGATTTTTTTCAGGTTCAAATAGATGCATAACCAGCGTTAGAATGGAAAGCAAGTTACAGCCTTATCTATATAAGGAGTAAGAACAGTGACTCCATAACACAAAATAAAAACAAGTTTTAAAGGAAAGATTCTGCTAAGATCCTGCTCCTATTTTAATCAATAATAGCAAAACACTCTTTGACCTCAGTAAGGAGCTGCATCCAATCCTGAAAGATTTAAAGCGCCAGAAAGGAGAACAGTTTAAAAAAAAAAAAAAAAACTGAGTAGCTGGACCTCCTCTCACTTTTAACACAAGCAGATAAGAAATCCATGATGGATATTATACACTATTCCACTACACTGTAACATGCTGGGATTTTGAATTCAGAGGAGGCAATCTGAGTTTGTTTGCCCTCTCAGCAGAGGCTAGAGTCAGTCTGTGCCTTTGTTTTGCACTTTGGGAGGCTCAGTAGAGACACAGCAGAAAAGTTCTTTATTCTGGAGCCAGATTGAAATTGCTCTTTGACCATTTTGGGAGATAGCTGAATAATTGGACAGGAGGATGGAATAGTTTAGGGCTTGATACTGCTGCCACTGAATCCAATGAGAAAACTTACCGACTTCAATGAATGCAAGATGAGATCTTTATTTAAATAAAATTTCATTGGTGAGGATATTGAGTAAGATGAACTGGTGTTAGTTCTAAGATGGACAAGGTTCCAGTTGTCAGACATGTTTTCTCTTTATTTGATTTGGGATTTAACTAAAATGGTGGCAATATGGGATCCAGCAACTAGACCCTTGTCTACACTAAATTTCCCTCCCTGGCTGAGTACTATAAAAAAAAAAAAGAAAAGGGGAGGAACATGGGGGGAGTAGTGATTTATTTATTTTGGAGGGGTTCTGAAGGATATGCCTTTCATGAATAGGAGTTATTGTTTATACAGATGTAATTCTTTACATTTTAGTGTGCAACAGTCAGCTTCAAGAATTTATACAAAATACATTTTCACAAATGCTGAAAACCCACCTGGCCAGAAATAATAAATTATTGTTTACAAGTCTAATAAAACCTTTTCTTGTAAAACCATAAAGAGGATCCCGGAAAAAGTCATGACTGCCTACTTATAAACATTAAAGTGGAAAAAAAAAAAGTGCTAGATATTAGGCCTCATGGTAGAAGCATTTGGCGCACAATAGGTATTTTGTAAACACCAAGTTACCATTAATTTGTCACAGTGTCAGAAAGGATCACCACGCTAATGGGACAATATATCTTAAATTCTTTGAGTGAGATAAAGAAGTGACTCCTCTGCATCTCTTTTGAGTTTATGGGGGAGTGGCACCGCTAACAGCTCTGTTGATTGTGCATCTCTTTTGGAATATGTATTGGAATATGTAAACCCACCCCCTAAATTTCCAAGTCAGTTATGCAGCCACCAGCCAACAGTAATTAAAGACAGAAATAGGAAGACTGTGTGTGCATACAGCCTCTGTTGTCTAAGAAGGCAGCATTCCACCATCTAGGTGGTAAGTATGGAATCCAAGATCTACATTAACTGACTACACATTTTCACACTTCATTGAACCAAGAGGGAAAGAGAAAGCTTTAGAGTAATTTTGTGCAAATTTTATCTTTATGTGCACCACTGGACATAATGAAAGACGAGAAGAGGTGGCAAAGGACCAAAAACCACAGAAAATTAAGAAATGGTTCTGACTCACCTATATGATAAAGTCCTATCCAGTCTGTTGGGTCAACTTCTTCTTTAATATCCCAGAAAATAATGAGGTTCTGAGATTGCCCCAGGGTGTATTCATACATACTCGCTGTCAAACTAGAGCGGCTGTCAGAGGTCACTAGATCAGTGTCACTGTTGGCACGCTGCAAGTTCATGTTCTCAGGTATGGTGCGCTGAGATGTCAGACTCTGCAGGTTCTCTGGGCTCAGAGTATACCGTAGCTGAGGATTACGTCGTCGCACAAAAAGCAGATGTTCTCTGGCTGAATTTGCCATTGTGTCTCTCTCTCTTGTCGGTCTACATAAAAAAACTTCTCACGTAGGGATCTGCAAAGAACAAAGAGAGGCATGAAGTGTTAGAGCTGAAGGATAGGATATTGGATCAAGCTCCACATAAAGAAACCTTTAAACTAAGTTGTCTCTATCTGGGACTGACCCTTCAGTAGTCTCATATGGACGAAATAAAGCTCATCGTTCATTAATCTACTACTACAGCCATCTAAAGACACTATTTAATACATTGGAACTGAGGCACATTTCATGAACTACTTGTGGCAGTCTTGCTGGCATTCAAAATCTAACATACATCTTGTATTAAAATTTGTATACCAAGAAACAAACCAGGAGCTACTGTGCCCAGACTAGAAAAAAGCAGAAACCCCCCCCCCAAAAAAAAAAAAAAAAAATCTTGATCGGGCAATGGAGATTTAGTACTAGCCCTGATAAATAAGTCTGACACAGGCTCAGAGTACATGGAGACAACAAAGTCCTCTTTTAGCTAAGCAATTACAACAGTATATCTTTATTTAGAATAAGTAGTTTCTAGTAGTATTTTATAAAGTTTTTTTTAATTAAGGAGTCAAAAAAGTAATACAGCTCCACAGTAATACAGACATTAGATAGGATTTGTATATAGCTTTAGCAAGCACGTAGCACCATAGTGAAGTAATACAACAAAGTTATTTTGTGATAAAAAGAATTTTTAAAAGTATAGAAGAATTTAAGAGGGAAAACTATGGGTTCAAAGAGTTCTCTGGATCATGCACAAATATGCCAATTCTTTGAGGGAGGTATTCTAGGGGTAAGGGCTGAGGTTCAATTAGCCCATGTCACTATACCTGCCCAATTAGCGTTTTTTCCTTTTGACCAGGTCTAAGAGTAGACACCTCATGAATTCAATGGTTCCCATCTGATCTGGAATAGATAACAGAAGGAGGTCTTCTCCAGAAAGGAGATGTCCAACATGGAATTAACCCAGTTAATATAAAAAAAAAACCTGCACAATTTCAAGAACTCAGCTACGCAATATTTTGCAAGTAAGAGACAGGTTACTTCAGCTTCAGTCAGAGACTGTTTCCCCTTAACCCTTGGAGTGAAAGGAACTGCAAGTAGGCTGTAATCATCACCAGAAGATACTATATAGATCTACCTCCTGGGACTGATGTTTAACACACTCTGAATGGTGTTTGGGTTAAACAAAGCCAAGGTATATTCTTTGCAGCATCTTACATTACCCGAAACCCAAGATTTGAAGACGCATTTGATAGTTGTAAGAATTTGTAATTTCTGTAAGTTTACATCAGGTCATGTCTGTTAAAAACTGCCTGGTAAATGAATAGCTAGTAAGCAAAGACAGGGCTGCCTAGTTCCATGAGCTTCTTCTCATGTATGGCTCTCTCTCAATAGACAGTCTCACTCTTCACTTTCAAATCTCTCCACATAACATACTACTTCCATTTTGTACAATATCAAAACAACATATTGGCACTGAGCAACCAACCAACCAATTAGAACTTTGTTTTTCAGAATGGAATGAAGCACACTGCATTTACCTGGGTAAAAGAGGTTTGTGTAAGCAAGTGATTTATCAATGCAAATGATACATAGAGCTAGAGTCCCTGTGCAGATATAAAATTTGTAGCTGCATCCAATCCATGATCTGCAAACATGGCCCGTGGATATCTGTTAGCTTAAAATGTTCAAAGTAATGTAATAAAAATGCAACAGAATGAATAATTTCGACCAAGCAAGGATTATTTTCATAGTGGATACTAGCAATAAATAAGTTTCTTTCCACTAGGGAAAGACAGTTTTGCAGTGAAAACAATTTATTCCATTAGAAGAAAACTGAATGTATGCTAACAAAAAGGATTATCAGCCAAACAATTAAGAATTAATGTAAAGTGATCTAAAAGGTGCTGCACTTCCATAAAGCAGTGAACTAAATTTAGCAGTCCTTATTTTTTTAAAGCCCAGACAACTACATAGTCTACCGTGCACAGATTGTGGTGTGAATTTCTCACACTCTTTAAACAATCACAGCCACTATGGCAAGGTATCTGACCATTTTACAAGTTAACCATAGACAAGGTCAATTGTATCACAATTGTGTCCTCTTTGAAGGACGTCTGCTGCAGGCAGAATAGAACAGATCTCATTATTAATTTTAAATACAGATATTTTGAGCAAGTTTACAGATACCTGTGTATTATTCTTGAGCTTTCGTCCTGGTTTCGTACCTCTAGCCTTAAGCTATCATATATGGGTATTTTTGTTTCCTTAAAATAACGCAAACATTTCCTGGTAGTGCTGAATGTCACCTGCTGTGATTTTCCCTGTTTCCAGCAAGTTTTTAATTTAAAATGAGGTAAAGCTCACTGGAAATGGATTATGATTGTTGGCCATCTTCCATAGTATTATAATTATGATTAGACCCACAGTATGTTAGCCCTCAGTCAAGTGTCTTACAGCTGCATTATTAAACAGAAACTATCTCTAGTAGTCAAAGATGTAATTATTAAGCAAAAAACACCACAGCTAGAGCTCCAGTCTTTTTCACAAAGGTTTCTGGACTCTTATTAAAACTTTTCCTTTCATCCACAGAATGCATTCCTTCCCCCCACCCCCACTGATTTTTTTCTTTTTTCCTTTGGCCACTTGAATTTTCAAAACTTCCTCAACTTTGAAAAAGTTTCAGAGTGGCAGAATTACCGTTTCTTTTTGCTGTTCGTAGCTTTTTCAAATTTTCCTCAAATTTGGGAAAAGTGGCTGGAGTAGCAAAGAGTAAAATTTAAAAAAAAAAAAGTGAAAGTGTAAAAGAAAATCTAGACATCATGCATTTTATTGCACTCAGTATCAAAAGGGGTAAGAGAGAAAAAAAGATATTTAATAACTATGTGATCTTTGTTTATGCCTTACTCAAAGATTTTATTGTTAATGACATGAATCAACAGATTTCACTGACATGTACATGTGTACTCTGCCTCTGACATCAATAAGGTAAAATAATTTCTTATCCATATGCATTAGTGAATGTTAGGAAAATTAAATATTTTCCTAATGGTCTACAAGTAAGGGCAGATCTACACACTACAAACTTGCTTCGGTACAGGTGCACCGAAGCAACTGCACCACTATAGCACTTCTGGTGAAGACGCTCTAAGCCTACGGGAGAAAGCTCTTCTGCTAGCTTAATAAAATTCCACCTTTGCGATAGGCAGTAGGTATGTTCGCAGGAGCAGCTCTCCCACTGACATAATGCTGTCTACATGGGAGGGTTAAAGTCAGTACAACTACCTCGCTCAGTGGTGTGGATTTTTTCACACCCAAGTGATGTAGTTATACTGAAATAAGTGTGTAGAGGAGACCTGGCCTTATGCATTTTCTTTTCCTGGAATCATGAGCATGGGGTAACTCTGAGACCAGAAGAGTAATTATCTGAAGACACAAGAGTGCTAAGTGAGCGTTTACCAGCTTCATTCTGAACCACTGGAGCATCCAGCATAAAGGTTAGCTAATCACAGATATTGCTGGTCTGTTTAGTGAGACGAGCTTCATTGCGCCACGTCACCTTCTCCTGATCCACTGAGGTCTTATGAATTGAAAAGCTTTCCTGGTTTTAAGAGTTTACACAGGGTTGTTTTAGACGTGTTTATGTAATCAGACAGATTTTTAAAGTATCCTGGGTTTCTATACACTCCCTCCTATGGTTGTAAGACAACGTGCTTGGAAACCATAACTGTAAAAACAAGCTTTATGCATGAGTTCAATGGGACTTTTCACATGTGTTTGTAGTATCCTGGCCTAAAAGCATCTACTGGAAACACCACCAACCCCCCTCCCCCTCACTAGTAATTAAATTGCAGATTTCAAAGTGGAGCAACATTATTCTCTATTCAGACCTCGATATCATATGATGCAGCTGAATACACTCTCTCTTCCAACCAAATGCTAGAGGTATCATCAGTATTGCCATCTCAACAGCTACGAGGGCTAGAAACTTATTGGTGATGTCAATTCTTGCAATTTTATTTTTTTATTTTAATTTTTTTAAATCTCATATCAGATATTTTACGTAAAAGCCCCAGCTTCTGGAAACAAATGATAACACGAGACTCAAACCCCACCTTTTTTTTTTTAAACATAAGTTTCTAGCTCACATGACAGCATAGAGAAGCTTGAAAATGTGACCCAAATGCACCCTGAAGCCCCCAAAACCAGAAGGCAAATAAAAATGTATTATTTTAAAATCTTTTGATTTATATTCAAACCTCATGATTTTGGGGGCTGACTCATTTTTGCCAATACGTTTTATTTTTTAAATGAAAGCTGAAATTCTGATATAATAACATGCCTCCATGAGTTGAGGCTTTAAGAAAAGAAAACAGATATTGCGAGTCTCATTATAAAATTGTGAAGTGCCAACATTGTACCATAACCCTTTCCATCAAGCTTTTATATAGGGTTCATTCTTGTTATCACAGTTGGTGATTTTCCAACTCAAACAGCTCTTTCTGGGGCTGGAGCACGGATAGGGAAAAGATGATGGGTACTAAGCACCACCGGCAACCCCCCGATCAGCGCCTCCCCCTCCCTCCCAGCACCTCCCGGCTGCCGCGATCAGCTGTTTCGTGGCGTGCAAGAGGCGCTGGGGGGGAAGGGGAGGAAGAGTGAGGGCAGCGCACGCTGGGAGCAGGGGCGAGATGAGAAGAGGCAGGTCGGGAGTGGAGCGAGGGCACAGCGAAGTAGGGTGGGAAGAGGCGGGGTGGGACCTTGAGGGAAGAGGTGCAGTAGGGGTGGACCCCTGGGGCAAAGCCAGGGGTCGAGTACCCTCTGGCACATTAGAAAGTCACTGCTCTGATCAGGACACCGGATTTAATTCTAAACTGTCCCTTAATAATTATCCGCACTGTTAAAATATTAATAACTACACAACTTTCAAAAACTGCACCAAAGGTTAGAATATTATTTACCATAACTAATTTATAGAGGTGTTATGATAATTTGTAAAACACTTTAAACATGTAAAGTGATATATAAATGTTAAATATATAATTATTACATGTACAAACTATAGTTGCAATAAGTTCTACAATGAGTAATAACATTTCTGTTAGTTTACTTTGGTTATTTACGTGAGAGTTTGGGTCTGAATCCCAACAGCAGGAGATAATGTAACACTAATACCGTGCCTTGTTACGGTATGCTGGCTAAATGGCACTAGGAGAGGAGATTCTAGCTCACACTATCACGGCACACTTTGAACTGCTGGACTCTCCTGAAATAAACATAGTTTATGCAGGAGTATGATAAAGCAGCAGTGGGGAACCTTTTTTCTACCAGGGGCCATTGACCCACAGAAAAAAGCAGTTGCAGGCCACACACAGCTCCGTGCCGGGGCGCAGAGGCTCGTGGCTTCCCTAGTCTCCAGGGTGGGGCCAGAAATTAGGGGTTCAGGGTGCAGGAGCAGGCTCCGGGCTAGGGTGTGGGGTGGGGGGAAGGTTCCAGATGGAGGTGCAGGCTCTGGGGTGGGGATGGGGATGATGACTTTGGGGTGCAGGAGGGGGTTCCGACCTGGGGTAGGGGGTTGGGCTACTGGTGAGGGTTAGGGTTGCCAACTTTCTAATTCCAGAAAACCGAACAGCCTTGCCCCACCACTGCCCCTTCCCTGAGGCCCGGCCCCGCCCCACCCCTTCCTGAGCCCTCCCCCCTCCACTAAATCCCCCCTCCCTCTGTCGCTTGCTCTCCCCCACCCTCTCTCACGTGCTCATTTTCATTGCAAGGCCCAAACAGGCATATTTCTTGTTTCGACAGATGTTAGGGCAACCATATGTCCGGATTTCCATGTCTGGCTTTTCGGTCTATAAATAGCCGTCCGGGGGGGGGGGGGGGGGGGGGGGGGGAATTTCTAAAAATCTAAAAATGTCTGGGATTTCCCCCCGGTCGGCTATTTATAGACAGAAAACAGGTGGCCAAGCGCTTGCTCGGCAGCCAAAACCCCTTCCCTGTTCCCCCCATCCCCTGCAGCCCCTGCAGCCTTACCACGCCATCCGGCGCCGCAGCTGTCTTCCCCCTCCTCTCCTCACCTCCCCTGAATGCTCCGCCCCCCTGCTCCTCCCCCTCCCCTGCTTCCTGCGAATCAGATCTTCGCGGGAAGTCTGAAAAGAAGCAGGGGCAGGTGGGCGGCAGAAGCAGGTAAGCTGGGCAGGGGGGGGGGGCGAGGAGAGCTCCGGGGAGGCGCAGCCCTGGCCGAGCGGCGGCCCGGCGGCCCGGGCCAAGTGGCACCCGGCGGCCCCAGCGGCTCCGGCCCTAGCCCCAGCGGCTTGGGCCCGGCTCGGGCCCCGGCCCCAGCCGCTCCAGCCTAGCCCGGCTCGGGCCCCAAGGCAGCAGCCCTGGTTCCGGCCGAGCGCACCAGCCCAACCCCGGCCAAGCACCTCCGGCCCGGTCCCAAACCCTGCGACCCCAGCCGGAGCTCCAGCCAGAGCTCCAGCCAGAGTGCAGCCCGATTCCTGGCCTCTTTAAAGCCAGCCCTGGTCAGGGGATGGGGGGGAGGGAAGTGGGAGGGAGTGGATGGGGGCAGGGCAGGTGCACGACTAGAGCGGGGCTCCTCGCCCCCCCCCCCCCGCCGTGTCCTCTTTTTTGCTTGTGGAAATATGGTAACCCTAACAGATGTATTATGCTAAGTTCAGGTTTTATTTGTTACAGGACACTAGGGCTGGCAGCAAAATAGTCAAAAACGGGTAATTTTTTTTATATGAAATTTCACAAAGGTTTTCATGATTCTTTCCCTCTCCTCGTTCCATTTTTCATAACCAGCTCCATGTTTTTTGTTCACTAAAGTTATTGTAATTTTATGTGTGGAATTAGGACCACACATTATCACAGCTGCAATGAGTCCATTAAAGGCTCATTCCTGAAGTCCAAATACAAATCCATAGAGCACAACCACAGAAATGCACCTTGTCCAGATTCATGTGTACACATCTAGCATGCACTAACACAGATATTTCCACATTATTTATTATTACAATTGTTGTTTAGTGCCTAGAGACCCCAACTAAGATCAGGGCTCCAGGGTGGTAGGTGCTGGACATACACATAAGAAGAGAGAGTCTGCAACTAAGAGTTTATAATGTAGCTAGACAAAGATGGGGAGAAATGTCTCATCCACCGGCTCTTCTGCAAGTCAACAACATTCACTTTTAAAGAAATAATACATTTCTTTTAGAGTTCCCTTCTCTTAAAAACGTGTTATGAAATCAATACACACACATTTTAGGTCATCAATTTTTTGTGCACACGCCAGCAAAAGGAATAAAAGTCAGTTAGGCTGCAAATTTTATTCACACAGATATACACACATGCGGCAATACACACATCTCCCTACACAAAGACACACAGTCTCTTACACACATACAAGGAATGCATCCACACACTTGCCTACACAGAGACACTTTCATTCACTTTTCCAGAGGCTGCCTAAATCACCCAGCTGGGCTGGAGGGGAAAAGGTGGGGGGCGGAGGTGGAGGAGAGAGGCTGGGGAGGGAAAAAGGACAAGGAGAAGAGCAGGGTGGTGGTGAGGGGCCAGCGAAGTTGAGAGGAGGGGATGTGGGGTGGATGGGGATGCAGGGGGAGGCAGAAGGCTACAGGTGCATGAGGCTGTGGTGGGGCGCTGGGGTGTACAGGGACATAATGGGAGTGCAGCAGTGTATGGAAGTGAATGGAGTGCCGGGCTGCAGGGGCGGGCGGGTGAGGGACATGGGATGGCAGCGGCTCTGGGAGGTGGAGAGGATGGATGGATGGATGGATGGATGGGAGAGCTCTGTAAGGGCTACAGGGCTGGGGTGGGTAGGTGTGGGGGGCAGGACAGGATGGAATGGGGAGGGATGCTGTGAGGGGGCAGGATAGGGAAGGATGCAGTGACGGGGGGGATGGGGGTAGAGGGGTTGGGATAGGGAGGGATGCAGTGACAGGGTGGGGGTGCAGCCCCATTCCCAGCATTTGGATACAGGGATACACATACCTCAAACTCCTGGGTACCGGTGATGGGGCGATAGACAGACCGCAGGTTGCAGCAGGGTACGCGCCGCAGCTCCAGCCCAGCCACACACGGAGCGCAAAGAGAAGAGGGCCGGGCAGCAGCGGGAGAGGTGCACACCACATGACCCCTCAACAGCCGCCAGCTGAGCACTCATGAGTCGCGCTAGTTCCTCTCCTGCTCTGACCCAGCCAATGGGAGCTGTGCCTGCAGGCGGGACAGCACGCAGACCCCCCTGGCCACCCCTAAGGCTAAGAATTGGACATGCCGGCTGCTTCCCGACCTGGGAGCCACACAGCACGGCGGCTAGCAGGGAGCCTGCCAGACCTTCTGTGCAGTGCAGTGGCGCCGCCAACCGGACAGTCAACAGCCCCATCAGCAGTGCTGAGTGGAGCCACCAGGATCCCTTTTTGACGGGTGTTCTGCTCCAAAACCGGACCCCTGGTCACAACTAGTGGGGGTGCGGGTTCTGGGAGGGAGTTATGGTGCGGGGGGGGTTGAACTGGGGTTGGGGTGAAGGCTCAGAGAGAATTTGGATGCAGGAGGGGGCTCAGGCGTGGGGTCTGGGAGGGAGTTTGGATGCAGGAGGGGGATCAGGACTGGGGGTGCAGGTAGGGGTACGGGCTCTGGGAGGGAGTTAGGGTGCGGCAGGAGGTTTTGTGTGCAGGCTCCAGCCGGATGGCGCTTAACTGAAGCGGCTCCTGGTTGGCGACGCAGCAGGTCTAAGGCAGACTCCGTGCCTGCCCTGGTTCTGCGCTGCTCCGGAAGCGGCCACCATGTTCGGCCCCTAGGTGGAGGGGTGGCCAGGGGGTTTTGCGCAGTGCACGCTACCCATGCCCGCAGGCGCCACCCCCACAGCTCCCATTGGCCACTGTTCGCAGCCAATGCGAGCTGCTGAGCCAGCACTGGGGGCGGGGGCAGTGCGCAGAGCTTCCCGGATCTCCCCTCCACCCGGGAACTGGGGCTGGGGTACTGAGGCTTGGGGCTTCCGGCCCGCAGCATGGAGATTTATAATAGGCCAGGTTCCCCATCCCTATTATAAAGCCTTGGCAACAGAGATGACAGAAATTTGTTTGAAGCACAGAAGTCTCTGGAGGAGGAAGTCCACTGCTTTCTACAATAAAGTTATCTTCTCACAACAAACTACCAGTAGCACTGATACTGGTGGGACCACGCAGAAAATCTATACATGGCAGATAGATGTGATATATAAATATTCAAAAAAGCTTTAACTTGTATTCTCTATGCATTATCCCAGAGATTGTGAGATAAAGACACAGATAAAGCATGCTGGGAAAAGTAACATTATGTCCTTTAAAACTGCCAAAGTTCCTCTAATCTCTGATTTTTATTGTTCTAGTAAAACATCTGTAAGTAACAAAACAAAACAAAATCACTACCACAAATTAAAACTTGGTAGTTTCTCTGATTCAGTTCATGTGCCCAAGAACTATAGATGTTGTAAAGTCTGGACTTAAATAACAATTCCAATAAATACTGCAATTTAAAAGTAATCAAAATAAATTTGCAACAGACAGAAAGCTTCACTTGTAAATGAGCCCCCATCTTCAAACCAAATACTCTGCAAAAAAACAAACAAACAAAAACTCTGAACACATGTTTCTATATCTCACCCTTTACAACAGTTAGGCTTTTTTTAAAATTCATTAATCCATTTTACATAGAATGACACCAAGAAGTGGTCGATGATGCATCAAGGAGCTGGATATTGGTGAACATTCTACCACTGAGATATATGTAGCAGGCTGGGTAGATTTTCATTAATGTGACTTGCGTAAGGCAACCTGAATCTCATATTTATTGTCCAACAAGAAAACAAGGTGGCCCAAAACCAGAACCATGACAAGTGTACATGCCAGAGGTTGAGGAAAAAGGGTCACTGCTTTTGTTCCTCATGGAATAAAAACTCAATCTGAAATTGGGTGGGAATGCACCTGTGCATTTTCCCTCCCTCCAAGAGGAGCTGATGATATTATTTGTACTTTAAAAATCCCAGGAGTACTGATTCACCAGTACATCTAAACAGAGGCTGAAAATAAGAATTATCCTCCCGTTTCAGTTTTCTTCTAAATGCCACTAAACAGTTGCACTCCATACTGCTCTTTGAGGACAACATATATAATTCACTGCATGAGTTTTCCTTTACGTGAAGTGTGGAATACCACTGGCTAAGAAGTCCCAGAGCAGAAATTTTATTAAGTACTAGGCAGGATGGGCAAGTTATCTATTCGGCTATCAACAGATTGGAGAGGGAGCAGTGTTTAGTGAAGTCAAGTCTCAGTGTGGAAATAAATTTCATCTGATTTTTATTCTAAAGACAACTGAGAAATTAGCAAGGACTAAGACCAGCCGCGTGTTTCACATTGGTTTTCAATTAAAATTGAAACCTGTGTGAAGTAGCATCAATGCTGCTTATCTGGCTACCAATGTCTTCCTAAATATTTCACAGGGGATCAGAAAGAAGTATGATTGATTTCTTCATAAACTCACCCTGGGACAAATTCAGGATTATATCTAGATTTAAAACATCTAGGGTATAAACATAAGGTGCAATTACTGACCATGAAAGGGAGCAATTTGGAATAAATAGTAATTTTTTTAAAAAATTCACCTTCATATATATAAAAAAATGGATGGGGGAAGTTATCTGATTTAGTTTTCATAGCACAGGAAAGTCATATACCAACACATTTTCCATATACAAATATTAAATTTTAAAAATATGAATGGAAGACTGGGAGTCCCAAAACCAGATATATGATTGACGAGAAAACATCAGTAGAGTTAATAACAACAACAAAAACTTTGAGTTCACATACTGCCATCTTCATCTTAGTCATAACAGTGAATCATTTCTTGTTTATGTAGGGATCTCCTAGGCGGCTTAAGGTCGGCTGGATTGCAGACTCTTCCCACAGATGTTATTCAAAATATATTGTTGGCCCAGACATGCAGCTGGTCATCCTCTGAGCTACCATACAAACCTTCAGTATGGAAATGACTGAGTGATAAGGACTCTGGGCTGACGAATGGTGTTGGCATTGCAGAAGTGAAGATTAGCACATTTAATTTTTCACTTTCCAATGAACAGAACAACGTTACATACAGAGTCAGCATGGAAGAAGAGGAGTAAAACAGCATCCTGAACCCTAGGTACAGTGTGGGGAGGGTTCTCCATTCTCTAGAACAACTTCATCCACAACAAGGTGCTCCTGCATTTGAACCTCATTAAGGAACATAGGTGATAGCCTCCCCTTCCCCCCCGCCAAAATAAATGATTTCTGGAGTCTCTCACTCTTCCCCCCCCCCCTTCCCTGCCACCAAAGGATAAGCAAATCCAAATAATTTTAGAGACAAGCAGTCACAAATAGAACACACAGAGCAAAATACACATGCTGGCTTCTGTACTGTAAAATGTTGTTTTGCCTAGTACAAAGATTTATAGGTGGAATAATAGAAATTTTAAGTAAAAGGGCCATGCCAGGGTATGAGTAGGGCTGGCTGAAAAATGTAAACATGTTTCCATGGAAAATGCAGAAGTTCTTGTTTTTCAGTGTTTGAACCAGACCAAACTGTTATTTTCCTAAAGATTTTTGCAATTTCTGCTCAATATTTTTTCCTAAAACATTATTGAAAATATTACCAAAATGGTTTTTGAATTTTTTTTTTTGATAATGTTTTTGATAAAAAATAAACTATATTAGAAAAAGGACAGAGGTTCATTGCAAAAAAATGAACTTCTTAAACTTTTTGAAAAAATGATGCTAAGTTTTAAAAAAAGTTTTTTTAATTAAAACAAACTTTTCATTTGAAACATTACAATATTGTTTAAATACTATGTAAACCAGGAATTTTCTTTCACTTTCCCAGCAATTGCTGAAGCCAGCTGGAATAGGAAAAGTCTGGGGATCCTTTGAATATTTTCAACCCCACCCTCAAAATTCTGGGTCATGGCCACTGTCATTCGCAGTCATTCTGTTCCTTAATAGGCTGATGGTAGCTTCTGAGCTTCCTCCCATCTGGTGCTAAACAGGTCATCCCTGCAGCACAAAAACCCCTTTCACTTCTATGTACATATTCAAATTAATATACAGTACTGTAACAAATATTCATTATACAGATTCCACTTCTGTTGATTTCTAACACAGCAGACAATTCCTCTTTCCCATTTCTTCTGAAGACATCTGGTTGACCTCCATGTTCCCATTCTTTGGCTGTGACTACTGCTGCAGCAATTCTCTTCACAACCAGCAATGGTGCACGGCTGTTCATGCCATGGTGCAAATTTTCTGGCACAATATCCTTTCCATACAGGCAACTCACAATCCCACATCACTGTCAGGAAAGGCTTATAACTGTCACCAGACATCTCATCCTCTCCCAGCAAAATTCATCACATGCAATGTAATTATTTGGAGGATCTAACAGGTTCTTATTCAGGTGAAGCTTACATAAAAGTTTCTTTTCCCTGCAAATGTGTCTCAGAAAGAAGGGAAAGAAGAGACATACATGTTCCTTGGTCTATCTCTTTGATGTACCTTATGGCACATTTTCCAGTATTTTAACCAGACCAATTTTCAGTGTCCCAAGTACCTGAATTTCCACTATTTTTTAAGAAGCTATTCTAATACATCTCATTATTAGGATTCTTTCCCTGATAGTCAGCCTAAATTTTCCCTGATTTTAAGTGGACTCTTAAGTTAACACAAAATAAGATGCTTCCTATCCAACCAAGTATGTAAAAACAAGATATCAAGTGAAAAATGGTATCTCATTATTGAGATGACAAGAAAGATTAGCTATTTACCACCACCAAGGAATTGTTTCCCCCCTCATCCCCTGCTGTTGATCGAGCAGCTAGTTGTATTGGCCTTTCCACCTTGGTATAGCCATGATCTGATTCTTCTAGCCTGATATAACCTGTGACTTCCCAATCCAGTATCAAGAAATGGTCATTTTCATATTATAATGTTGAAATGCAGGGCTCACCTCTGAGATATGGAACTTAAAAGGTTACCACTGCAGTTGACAAGACAAAGCAGCATTGGGATATGTGAACGGATTGCAAGTACCATTAGTCAGTTCTTTCTCTCAGATTTCAAAATGTGAATGCTCTTTAAGTCTCCATCAAGCTGGCGCAAGTATAAATCGCAGTATAGCTGCAGTAGCATGGGTAGCAGCAGTGAAGGCGCAGCTGAACCAGGCCAAGTATACAGCCACAGTTTTCCGGAGGTATGTGCTCAGCACAGCTCAGCCATGCCTCCACTACTGCTACCCGTGCTACCTCAGCGATGCTGCCATTTATACTCATGCCAGCTCCATGAGAGGTAGCCTAGTATGTGTACAAGAGCAGGAGAATCACACCCCTACTTTGTAGTGTAGCGTAGACCTATACACCAGAAAATCTGTCACACCCAGCCACAGGACTGCATCAAAGGAATCTGATAAATTTGTGTCAATACAACCCCCATCAAGAGACTGTTATCTAGTCTACATATTCTAACAGTCATTAAGAAAAGAGAAAGAACATTTTTTTAAGGGAGGCAATATATTTTAGTGGGAAGAGAAGACGATTAGGAGTCAGAAGTACTGGGACAAGAACTCACCAACTCTCTATGTGACAATAATTGTAAGAAGTGTGAACTGTCCCGTTCAACTCAAATCAAGACACTGTGAATATGCACCCAGGGAATCTGACATTTTTCCAATGCGCCACAGAATCCAGCACCTCTGCCACAGAATTGGCCATTTTGCTGCAATCAGGAGCCCAACATTTTGCATTCTGTCTCCCTGCCTTGCTGGGATGAGCCTCTTGTTCTCCAAGAGGGAGTTAAATGGATAACACAGGATTTCAACCGAAGTTCACGACCCTACAAGTGTCAAGAGTTCACAGGCACCCTGCTTTTCCCCACATTGCTAAATGGTAGTGGGACCCCACCCAAACATGATGTAGGGTGGTCTCTGTATGGAAAAGATTAAGAACCACTTTATTATATAAATGGAAAGTACATGGGAGTAGATGGCAGGTAGAGAAATAGAGTCTCAGACTAAAATATGGGAAAGAGTGAACAGTACAGTATTGGTTAGGACCTACTCCCTGAGTGTTTGCGAGGAATATATCCCAAACAGTCAGATATAAAGGACATTCTAAACATATTTGGGAATCATAAACAGTTATCAGCCCATTTGTGGCAAATGGGGATGAGATAAAAAAAAAATCAGACTGGATGGTTTATCATAACCCTATCATTACTGCATGAATTTCCAGTAACAGGATTCTATATTTTAAATACGTTATCCTGTTGATTTGCATACACGAGACTAGTGGCCATGACACATTGGAGGGGGAAAAAAATGATTGTGATAACCCTAAGGAAGCCTGAGAAACACTAATCATGAAAAACGAAAGATGTCATCAATTTAAAAATGGCACTTCTGTCTCAAAGTTCTTTACCTAATGTTGTTAAAGTAACACTGAAGAGAACGGTAACTGAAAGCTATTAGAGGGAGAAATTTATTTCTCTATTTTTTCCAGTTTATTTTGTGCATCTGATAGTAATTTGTGCTTGGTCAATTTCATTGTTTGCACTGAATAGTCAGTCCTGTTTCTTCTGTTGTTTGTGTGAGTGTGTTATAAAGCAGTAAGGGAGAAGAAAAAGATGCTGAGATAGGAAATCTTAACTGTAAACTTCAAAAACTGACGGACTCAGTGATAGATGAAATACCTTACACTGCTTTTAATTCTTTTTTTGAATGGACTAAATTTCAAGTTACATTAGTTGAAAGATAGTAACGATTGTTTTGAAATATAGATCCTTTCATCCAATTCCTCAGTAGACAGGCCAGTTAAATTCAGGAACTATACCAACGGGCCTGTTTTCCCTCCAATGAACCCAGATTTGCTTATTATAGGACATGCCATGCACTTCTTGGAGCTGCAGAGAATATTCAAGACAAGACAATTATTGGTATATTGTTGAAAAGCAGTCTAGCCCAAAGCTATGCTTATTGAAGAGCCTAATAAACCTGCTATTCTCAGAAAAGTATCAGCATAAGCCAAATTCTTTTTGGATGAAGGAATTTTTAAGTATGTGGAACTGAATGTTTTTCAAAGCACCACCATGTGTTCTTTTTTAAAATCTTTTGATTATAGAAAAGCCTATAAGACAGAAATAAACCAATAGTATTCTGTGTGTACAAACAATCAATAGTCTTGGGTTTAAAAAACTATCAGCAAAATAGTCTTCTATTGAGAACAGGACTATACAATTTTTTTCATTAATTCTTTTAATGAAGGAGACAGAAAAATCCAGTGTATAAAGGAATAGCATTGGCAGTCTGGAGACACAAGATCTATTCTTGGCTCTGACACTCAGGGCCGGCTCCAGGCACCAGCGCAGCAAGCAGGTGCTTGGGGGCAGCCAATGGGAAGGGGCAGCACGTCCAGGTCTTCGGCAGCAATTCCCTCAGTCCCACTTGGAGGGAAGGACCGGCCGCCGAAATGCCGCCGAAGAATGAAGCGGCGCGGCAGAGCTGCCGCCGAAGTGCCGCCAATCACGGCTTTTTTTTTTTCCTCTTCACCGCTTGGGGCGGCAAAAGAGCTGGAGCCAGCCCTGCTGGCACTGATTCATTGTGTAACCTTAACAAGTCACTTATCAGCTCTATGTCTGTAAAACAGGGATAACAATTACTTACCTTTTGTGAAGCACTCTGAATAATAAGCACTAAGTACTATTCCTACTGCCTCTTACTTTAGTAACTACTGCCATATAGGGAAGAGATGAAGAGTACAGCACAAGCAACATGAGATGATTGAAGTAAAACCCATACAGAAGTATGCTGGATAAGTCTTGCCCAGGACACAAAACTGCAGTGCAAGTGGAGAGCTTCTGTTCCTGACAAAAGCGCTAACAATGAGTGTGCTTTGTAAATTATGGCATCCCACCCTCCACTGATTTAAATTACTCAGCTGCTCCAAGAATAGTGCCATTGACACTTTTCCTCCAAAGCCAGTACTGAACAGAGTTCCAATGTGCAGTTAGAAGGCACAATGCTGTTGGAAGAGCCTCTACCCATCCAAAGCATCTCTCCCCAAGGTGAACAGGAATACAGAAGGAACTTAAATAACACTAAACTTCCAAAATGTTATCTTTAGATTAACCTTTCATCCAAGTGTAGCTTGAAGTATGACATTTGCAGGGCCATGAGGCAATGGTGTAAGGTTCCCACATCACATGGATGGGGAACTGGACCACTGGATACATATAATAATGAATTCTGTGGCCCTTCTCTTGGACAATGCCTATTACCATCCTGCATGTTGGTATGTGGAGAGCTGGCATGGAGATTCCATCACTAGAGCAGAGGGCATGGAGAATTCCCTGTGTGAATATTGCTGTGTTTCCACTATACCATAGCGTTTAAGATGAGCCAAGGGACTTATTGAAGTCCTCAATGTAATAGCAAATTTCTCTCTAGGTCACTTAATGCAAGCAATCCAGGATGAACTTTACTGCATCCATCAGATCAGACGGTCTTGAATTTTAATTTATCCCACTCTGCAAATTAAACTAGACCAATCTATTCAGCTATTTACCTGAATGGCTTGTTCAGCTTAAAGTTCTGTCTTTTTTAGCCCCAATAATGAGTTACAGGTTTTCATTTCATCATACAGCAGTTCATTTGAAATCTGGATATTGAAGTGGTGTGTGCTGGTAGTTTCAAGATTACAAACAATGAGAATCACAATAAATACATAAAAGCTATAAAAATATTTGACAGATGGTCATGCAGTGAGGTTTAAGATGATAACTCAAGTGACAGGGCTACTCCACTCTCTAAAGGCACCTGTGACAGGGTGTATAGGTCCTTTAGTGCACTGAAGCTATGAATCACCATGCCCCAATGCACCTAGGAGCAGGCCCCCAAAGTGATTTGCAGATAAAATGCCAGACTTCCCCCTGCATGTTTGGTAATCGGTGCAACTGAGCCTGCACCTGAAAAAAGTCTGAGGTCTTTTCATAGAAATAAAAGATCTTTAACAGTCATCCTTGCATGGAGAGACAAGGTGGGTGAGATAATATCTTTTATTGGACCAACTTCTGTTGGTGAGAGAGACAAGCTTTCGAGTTTACACAAAGCTATTCTTCAGGTCTGGAAAAAGTACTCAAAGTTAAGGAGTAACTCAAAGTAACACTGAATTAGTTTCCCAGACCCGAAGAAGAGCTCTGTGTAAGCTTGCAAGCTTGTCTCTCTCACCAACGTAAAACCTTTTTTTTTGGACCAGTTTCTCTCACCCACCTTGTCTCTCTAATATCCGGGGACCAATACAGCTACAATGTCCGTGCATGGAGGCAGTGCAATAGCATAGGGCCTGCACCCAGATAATGCTGGTTACAAACGGGTCTGTGGGGATCCGCCAGTTCTATGCACCAAACTCTCCACCACCTGGTGAATATTTTTATGGAAACAATGATTGAAAACGTATGGAGTTTCATGTAAGCTTTTCCTGAATAGGGGTACAAGAGAGACGGTTTGGCTCTGTTTTTGCAGAAATACTAAAAAGATCTAATGATAGGCTTAATGCAGTTAAATAGTTAGGAAACAGAAACCATGGTGGACATGATACTGCTTTCCTTCACAAGCAAAATGAAAAACTGTGATGGCCGCAATACTGCATTCCTTCATAAGCAAAATGAAAAAAACATAATGAAAATGTATCGCGCCCAAAAATCGATTTGCTCAACCTTACCATGATGATAACAACAGTGAGGGTAAAACTAAAATATTTTATCTGCTTTTTTAAATAAATTAATTGTACCAGGCAAAAAGAGCAAAATTTTACAAGGAATGCCCCAATTTCTGGTCTCTCTTTTTGATCTCCTGGTTTTAAAAACTTTTCTTCCTCGTTTTGCTAGTGTCCTAGCCATTTTACTCTTTGTTCTATACTTTTTATTTTCTTCTCATTTTTTTTACATACGTGATTGCTTTTTACTCTTCCTTAAATGAATGTTTTTCTCTGTAACATGTTCTTCTGTTTGGCTATGTCTTTCCTTTACGGCAAAGTCTTTCTGAGTCACCCTTCACATCCTATCTAGATCCCTTCTCCCTCCTCCTCCCCCCCTTCCCTCTATTTTTCTTCTATCAATCTGAAACAGATCAGGGGAAAGATATCCAGTATACAATACAGACACACACACACACTTTCCATCTCTCTCTTTCCCATCCCCACTCATAATACAGAGGACATGGGACAATTGAATATGAACAGGCAATAGCAACACAGTAGTACTATTTTGTCTAAATCAGGTCCATTTTCTTCTCTTTCTTTCACTCTGAGGTTTGTCCCTACCACTGAAAAAACAAACCACGTTTTCTATTTGCTGACTCATCTTCTCAGCTCCTTTTTAGTAAATGAAGAACAACATTAGAATTTACTTCTGGAAACCCCCTCTGGATATTTTAAAATAAGTTTAAAATTACAGTGTCAAAGTTTTGCTATAAAACCATAAAGATTCCATAAAGCAGGGACAGACCAAGAGATCCTGTTTCCTTCAGTTCTCAGATGACATGAGTTTGATGACTCAGCTCAGATGTTAAACACCAGTTCTCATTACAAAACCACCATATAATTTAGACTGTCTGAAATTTTCTCCTAAGGGAAAAGCATATTGTACAGCATAAATATATACATGTGTATTTAAAAACCTATCTATATAGTGTATTATTGGGGTAGATCATGATTCAGGTAATTCAAGTTAAATAAGACATCTGCATACATATGTGCATTTGTAAAGGCAGTCTTACTTCCATACATAGATAGGAATGCATGCCAAAGTCCTATTAGTTTAAGGGACGAGGTCTAAGACAGGATTTGAACCTCAACATCAGAGCTTAGTCTCTACTATGCAGTTATGCCAATGGAACTGCTCTTTGCAGGCCTGCAATACTCATTCTCAAAACAGGATTAACAATTCATTTTTGCAAATGTGCATGTTAGAATTAAAACTAGCCTAATGCAAACGAACAACACTCAGCTCTGTTTTTCCCTTCACAAGCTGCCTTGTCTACACAGAAGAGTTGTACCTCTTAAATTACACCAGTGTAGTTATTCCAATACAACCTCCCTAGTGTGGACATAGTTATACCAATATAAGGTATTCCAATACAGAAGGGAATAAGTATACCAGTTATACCAGTATAACTGTGTCCACACTTGGAGTTGTTCTGGCATAACTATTTTGGTAAAAGAAATCACACCCCCAACCAAAATAATTATGCCAGTACAAAAACTAAGACCACCAAGCCTAAGGGCTTGTCTACACAGGCAAGTTTTGTCGATGAAACTAATGTAGACACGAAAAAAATTGACAAAAGCAAAGTCGCCAAAGCGAGTCTACATTTGCTCCCTCTGGTGACAGATCATGTATCCCACAGTGCCTTGCAACACCATCTGTTGCTAGGTGTTGTGGGAAGGCGGAAACGGAGCGCGGCACATCCTAGGACGTGCAAAATGTCCCGTCATGTACCGCTTTGTGTCCCAGCCCTCCAATGGTTTCTGGCTTCCTTTCATGCGGTTCTGGCTTTCTCTTTGTGCCGTTTTCCCAACTGTCAGTCGTTGTAGTGCACGCCAGCATCTGAAGAAGTGAGGTTCTTACCCATGAAAGCTTATGCTCCCAATACTTCTGTTAATCTTAAAGGTGCCACAGGACCCTCTGGTGCTTTTTACAGCATCTGCAATAAGAGAGGATGGATCCCGCACTTCTCTGCTATGCGCTGTTAACTGTCGTGAGGACATCGAGCATGGCAGCATAGTTACTTGCAAAGTTACTGACAGAGGATGAATCGCAGGCACCCGAGTGTGATATGTACAGCAGCAACTTACCAGTGCTTTTGACATTCACAGAGCAGCTGCACATGGTAGACCAGGGGTGGGCAAACTACGGCCCAGGGACCACATCCGGCCCTTCAGACATTTAATCTGGCCCTCAAGCTCTCGCCGGGTAGTGGAGTCCAGGGCTTGCCCTGCTCCAGCCAGGGACCAGGGTTGGGGGCTTGCCCCACTCTGCAAGTGTCATGGCTCTGCGCGGCTCCCGGAAGCAGTGGCAGGTCCCCTCTGGCTCCTACACACAGGGGCAGCCAGGGGGCTCCGCATGCTGCCCCTGCCCCAAGCGCCACCCTCCGCAGCTCCCATCAGCTGGGAACAGAGGCCAATGGGAGCTGGCGCTTGTGGACAGGGCAGCACGCAGAACCGCCTGGCCGTGCCTCCACGTAGGAGCCGGAGAGGGGACATGCTGCTGCTTTCAGGAGCTGCTTGCGGTAAGGAAGTATCCATGGGGCTATCAGCGATGGAGGTGGGGTCACCACCGAGGATAGCATTCTTGTAGACAAGCCCTAAATGAAGCACATGCCATTGTAACCCAACCACCTAGATTAGTTATCTAACTATAGAAACACTGCCTGAAATCTTAATGTTCTTATATAACCCACAGCTCAAGATCGATGAGTTATGCATCCCCCACTTTGTCTGTCCCAGAAAGGATGAGAGTCTGTTACAGCTCTCAGACAGCCTGGCTCTTTTGCTCAAGTGTTTTCAGAACTGGAGGTCTCCAGCGTATCAGCTGTCACACTCATCAGTTAAACGCTACACAAGCAGCAAGAATAAATTGGAGACAAGCAAATAATATACCCTGAAATTCATGACAAACATCCATTTTGTGAATTGAAGTTATGTATGTATTATAATTATGGTGTTTTGCAGTAGCCTCATTATGCTGGGCACTGTACAAACACATAGCAATAGATCGTTCCTGCCTACAGAGATAGTGACAGATTAGCTACTGGGCCCACGGGCCCTCGCCAACAGTAGAGGCCCCCAGTTTCTATCGCCCAGCAGTTGGGGCAGGGAAAACTCCTGTGCCCCGACCCTCTCCCTGGCAGAAGCCCCTCCCCAGTGATGCTGACCTTGTCCCCAGCAGAGGAAGCCCCCAGTGCCTCTACCCCGTCCCCAGCAAAAGCCCCCGGGGGCAAGGGAAGTCCCCATGCCCCATTCCGTTCTCTAGCAGAAGCACCAGGCAGGGGTGGCAGGAGAAGCCCCAGTGCCCTGATCCTGGTCCCCTGCAGAAGCCCTGGGGGCTGTAGGGGAAGCCCCAGCACCCAGACCCCCCCTTGTGGGGTGGGCGGAATAAGGGGGACCCTGGGTGGAAGAGGGGCAGGGTCCCAGGGAAGGGGCAGAAAGGGGTGGGGCTCTGGAAAGGGCCAGAGACAGAAGGGGCGGAATATGGACACAGCCACAGGCAGAAGGGGTGGAGAGGGGCCTCCCCCAGTCGCTCTGGCCCAGTGTGCCGGGAAACCTTATTCTGCCTCTGTACAGAAGTTAATATTTGAACAGACAAGACAAACAAATGGTTTAGTGGGGAAACAGAGTCACAGAGAGGTGAAGTGAAGTGATCTATGACTGTATGTTGTCACCACGTTTAAGCCTACATTTCTCTTTAAAGTTTCCCGGTAGAGTGTTCAGTTGGTATCTTGCTTCCTTAGGGTGTCTTTCATATTTCCACCAATAAAAGTTCCTTTACTATTAAATGGCTACATTTGACCCTTCATGCATCTACTCCACACAGAATTATCAACATGCTCTACCTCGGATAATGCACCCTGTATCAATGACAAACTCAATGTAATATATTTTCACTTTAAAAATCAAACCTCTTGCTACCACAGATTTGATGTACAGTATTCATGACATTGAAAAGCACATTTGTATAGTAGCAGTAAACTGGTTGTGCTGCAGAATTCCCCTGCAAGTACTGATGCTATTGCCCTCAGTTTAGCATTTTGAGGCTAGGTCACAGTCTGTCTCAAACATATCCATCCCAAGACTGCTGTTAAGGAGATGAAAAACAAAAAAAGCAACCAGCATGTGAGGGTATTATGCCACAGGCTGGGAAAGCACAAACTCACATTCAATATAATCATTTTTTGTACTATGTATCAACTGTTGTATGGTCATATTGACAGATTTTAGGGCTAGAAAGGAGCTTAAGAGAGGCCAGAACAAAAGGATAGCACTCTACTTGCTCGTTAGAAGTAACTTCTAGGAGCCTGCATACACTCACTCGTGTGGAATCCTTCTCTGCCCCTTTCGTTCTTCCCTCCCAAGGAGCTTAGATCACAGTGCAGTGCAGCTCTGAGTAAGAAAGGCCTAGGAAGCAGTATAAAGGACTGGTCCTCTTAATTCCTAAAAGCAACAGGATTTCTCAGTCGCTGTCAGGATATTTGCTGCCCCCTACATTCCCTGCAACTCCCTCCTACTTTTAAACGGATGGCACCTCTGGAACTCCATAAATGCCAACTCAGAACTTCCCAAATCACTTTTCTACTCCTGTGGCTTTTTCCACAGGAAGTGATTATGAAGACCAATATATACCATTTTGACAGCAAAAGAGCAGCTCAACATTTCTCTCTCCCCCTCTGGCTAGAAGAAATCAAATGCACAGCCACAAGGAACAGAGGGCAGTGGCACTGAGGCAGCAGTTGGAGACTAGCTAACTGCAGAGAAAGTACTTCGGTATTTAAAAAACATGAATGGCAGATCCAAAAAGTGTAGTTTACTTTTTAAAACAATTACTTTGATTGAATGAAAACAGTAACATTATTTACTACTTACTACCAGAGTCCCTGATTATTCACTGCAGTCTCATTTCCGGGTAATCAGTTGTGCCAATGCAGACACTGCTCAGGGACAATGTCACATTCATGAATGGTAAACAAATTTTATTGCCACTTAAAGGAGGTGGATTTAAGTGAAGTTCTTTGGCAGTTATTAAAATTTATTTCATATGGAAGTTGTAATCAAAGCTCATTTATTTTTATCCAATTGCAAATTGGAGATACAATTCATAAATGATACTCAGGGGAATCCCTTCAATATCCAACAAATACAAATCCAGCTACCTTTGTCTCCATGATTCAACTTTATATCTGATACTATCATCCCCATTATAAGGTTTGGGAAAACTCTGGCCATGTGGTCTTCCATAAAGTACGCATTCCAATTGACCTCATCCACTGAAAATTATGTTTGATACCAGTGCGTGTTCAAACAAGCATGGAATATATTCCAGTAGGGTTAAAAGCAACAGAGGGTCCTGTGGCACCTTTAAGACTAACAGAAGTATTGGGAGCATAAGCTTTCGTGGGTAAGAACCTCACTTCTTCAGATGCAAGTAATGGAAATTTCCAGAGGCAGGTATAAATCAGTATGGAGATAACGAGGTTAGTTCAATCAGGGAGGGTGAGGTGCTCTGCTAGCAGTTGAGGTGTGAACACCAAGGGAGGAGGAACTGCTTCTGTAGTTGGATAGCCATTCACAGTCTTTGTTTAATCCTGATCTGATCCAGTAGGGTTAGTGGATTTCTGAGTTGGTGATTTCCACATTACCAGGATGTGCAGGATTAATTTGTCCTTTCCACAGTTGTAGACTCTGGCTTACCTTCCCTATTTATTTAATTTCTGTTTCAAAAGGGACACCATCAAGCTGAAAAATCACATTGGTCTGAAGAGTTCATTAAAAGTGACAAGATTTCTATAGCAGAAAGACTTTAGATAGAAAGAACACTATTTTTTCCAACTTGTTTACTTTGTGTAAAGGACATCACTTTGTATATGAGCAGTTTCAGTGTTTCCCTTGTACAGTTTCTACCTTGTTGCAACAACCATGAGTCCAAAACCAACGATGCCCATACAAATATATGAAATCCATACTTAAATAAGCCTTATATTGCTAAGGCTAAGATTTTGTTATGGATATTTTTTAATAAAAGTCACAGACAGGACACAGGCAGTAAGAAAAATTCACAGAAGTCCATGACCTGTCCCTGAGTTTTACTAAAAATATCCATGATAAAATGGGAAGGGGCTGGGCAGATGCCGGGTGGCTGAAGGCTCCAGGCACACACACCCCTCCTCCCGCTGCAGTGGGAGCTGCTGGAGTCCCTCTACCCAGCAGTGCGCGGAGCTGCGGCAATCTCCCTGCAACCAACGCCGTTGTTAGAGAGCCGCGGGGGCCCCCCTGCGACTGGCAGTGGGGGAGCCACGGGGGTTCCCCCTGCCATCGGTGGTGGCTACGAGCTTGGGGACACAGCTGTCTTAGGGGGCAAGGGTACCTCACAGCTCCCTGACACTGTGGGACCCTGCAGCTCCCAGCCACTAGGGCTGAAGTCACAGATTCCATGACCTTTGTGACTAAATAGTAGCCTTATATATTGCAAGTATCACTGATTCATCCTGCAGGTACACTGCATCCATCAAGAAACAAACCCATACCTGTATTAATATCTGCTGTGGTCCCACATGTGAAGAGTTAAAAGGAACAAATTAAATAGGCCTGGGGGTGTTGCTCAACAGGCTTTTTATTTCTCCTGACTATCCCCACAAGGGGTATTTACAAAGACTAATTGGCAATTAGCATGTCTCATTAGTCCACTCTGTTGAAAGTAAAGGAGGAGAGGTTTTCACCTTGTGCCGTAACTAGAGTTCTTCAAAATGGGTGCTCCACTGCAGCTTAGATCTAAGATTTTTGGTAGAAATGCCTGTTCAGTCCTCGGATATGCTCCCCAGAATGAGGATATATAAAGCTGCACGGGTAAACTGCCCTTAGCTCCTTCTCTACCACAAAGCCCAGACGGACAGAGGGGCGGGAGGGTGGGTAGTGGAGGACCCAGGGGATACACATCGCAAAGAACTCCAGTTACGGCACGAGATGAGTAAATTCTCCTTCTTCGAGCAGTGTGCGTATAGATGCTCCACTTCAGGTAACTGCAGAGCAGCATCCTCAAAAGATGGAGGCCATTTCCGAGTCAGTTGGGACACTGAAGACAAAACTGCATTGCCAGCCACAACATCTGACCTGAAAAGCATGAACCAAAGCATATTAATATTTGGAGAAAGTATGTACTGAGGACCCGGTTGCAGCTATGCAAATTTCAGCAACTAAAACATTTGTCAATAATGCCATAAATGCAGAGGTAGGGAAAGATAAAAAGTCGATGCCAGTGAGTGGCTACTACTTGCATGATCTTTGGCTTCTCATCTGCCCCAAGTATATTCTAAAACAAAAGCACTTGATACTGGAAGTGACGCTTGCTGATTGTCAAACAAAGAAACCTCTTGTGAGAGGGGTGAACTGCAACATGAAAATGTGTCCTGAAGATGGAAGGCCTCAAACTAACCCTCAAAATGTAACAATGGAATCACAACTGTGAGAGTTGCCATCCTCAATTTCTGCAATCTCACAAAGGTGTTTAGGAGTCTGAGATCTAATGTCTGTCTCCATCCCCCATTCCTTTTGGGGACCAGAAAATATTTGGAATAGAATCCCTTCTCCCGGTGCTGGAATGGAACTACTTCTACAGCCACTATGCGTAGAAGAAAAATGACTTCCAGTCTCACCAAATGATCATGAGATGGGTCCCTGATGGGTTCTTTCCCTATTCTGACGTATGTTCCCTGTCCTTTTTTGTTAGTATTAACTGTGTTGAGTAGCTGGTCACCATTATTGAAAACTAAAGCAAAATAGGCATTAAAGGCCATCAGTCTTCTTGATGTCATCAGTTATTAGTTCTCTTTCCCCACTAAGTAGAGGACCTACACCTTCCTACATCTTTCTCTTGCTCCTAATGTATTTCTAGAGCCCATTTTATTGCCTTGTGTGTCCCTGGCTCGGTGTAACTCTTTTTATGCCTTAGCCTTTCTGATCAGTATCAGAGGGGTAGCCGTGTTAGTCTGAATCTGTAAAAAGCAACAGAGGGTCCTGTGGCACCTTTGAGACTAACAGAAGTACTGGGAGCATAAGCTTTCGTGGGTAAGAACCTCACTTCTTCAGATGCAAGTAATGGAAATCTCCAGAGGCAGGTATATATCAGTGTGGAGTTAACGAGGTTAGTTCAATCAGGGAGGGTGAGTGCTCTGCTAGCAGTTGAGGTGTGAACACCAAGGGAGGAGAAACTGTTTCTGTAGTTGGATAGCCATTCACAGTCTTTGTTTAATCCTGATCTGATGGTGTCAAATTTGCAAATGAACTGGAGCTCAGCAGTTTCTCTTTGGAGTCTGGTCCTGAAGTTTTTTTGCTGTAAGATGGCTACCTTAACATCTGCTATTGTGTGGCCAGGGAGGTTGAAGTGTTCTCCTACAGGTTTTTGTATATTGCCATTCCTGATATCTGACTTGTGTCCATTTATCCTCTTGCGTAGTGACTGTCCAGTTTGGCCAATGTACATAGCAGAGGGGCATTGCTGGCATATGATGGCATATATAACATTGGTGGACGTGCAGGTGAATGAGCCGGTGATGTTGTAGCTGAGTCCCCATACACTTGGTGCTATACTTTTGTACTTCTCCTTTGCAATCTGTCCACATTTCCACTTTTTGTAGGATTCCTTTTTGATTTTCAGGTCATTAAAGAGCTCCTGATGGAGCAATGTTGGCCTCTTAGTATTCTTCCTCTCTTTCCTTTGCATTGGGATAGTTTTCTGTTGTACCTTTAATATTGTCTCCTTGACACAAAGCCAACTCTCCTTTTCTCTTAGATTATCTTGCACCATGATATGTCCAGCACGATATGGGAATTGGGTAATTTAGAGTAACTTGACTAATAATCAAAGTGACCCTATTATTACAGCCAAATTACTCTCAATTACGCAATTCCCATTGCATAATTACAGTAGTCCTGCAACAGAAAACATTAGATTTGGAAAAACATCCCTCCACTAGGTCCCTTAGTAATAGATTTAGGTTTTGTTTGCCTTTCTTAAATCCTGACAGCTTAATAATGTGTAGCATGCGGTCTTGCTGGCACTTTATTAACCATCCTACTCCACATCATCATGTATACAGAAATCTTGAATGACAATACAAACAAACAAACAGAGCTGCCAACATCACATACTTAGAGAGGAGGTGGAACTCTAAGAATACTAGTCACTGGATAAAGCAGTAAAATTGTGGAAATGACCTGTAAGATTAGTTTAGAATATGCCTTCTAAGCACAGGGATGGTTAGAGCCAGGGTTTTAATTTAGTCCAATATTTTTCAAGGGTTTAATATGTTACAAATTTAAGAAACATTTAAGCAATAGCAAGATGGAAAGAGAGAGGTCTGATTCTGCAGTTTACTACAATATTGAACTATCGAGGAACCTTTCCACAACATAGTGCATAGACACAAACACAAATAGCATTTAGCTATCCTTACCATTAGCACTAAGAGTAAGATGAATGACAATTCAGGCCTGCTACAGAAATATAACGGCACAAGGTATGCTGACTATTTAGATCATTCATTCATTTTAAGAGCTCTTCAGTTACAACTTCTTTCCTAATAATCTGCTTGAGACCAGATCACATTAGTGATGCCAACTGCTGTTTAGAAATCAATAACCATTTAAAATATGGCTGTTGAAAATGGCTGAGCAAGCTTCCAACATTGACCCAACACAGATTTTATTTATAAACTCAAAATGAATGCTGTATCCACTGGGCTGATTAGTTGGTTCAAATCCAGATGTCACAATCCTGGATCATCACTTTGCTATTAATGTTAGTGTGTAAAGTTACTGGAAATACCTAGGTCTTTCTGGCACTGACTGTGGGGAAGAAAAAGGAGAATATTGCTAACGGTATCAATGCAATAAATAAAATAAAAATCCTGCTCTTCCATAAAGAGACACAGGAACAGTCTAATATCTCTAACTGGCACACCATCAGATGCTGTATCTTGCGGAGTTTCAGGGAATGGAAATAGAATTTCATATTTTAAAAAATTACATTAAGTACATTAAAGAACATATCAAATACTTCCCCAATCTCTTTGACAGTAAGTTTATCAGAGAGAAATTTCTTTGCAACTGCAGGCAGCAATAACGCTATTGATACGTTCAGCATAATTCTGAACTGAAAGCAGATGTTCTCTGTTTTTGGCCAGGTATGTCAATAAGCCTTTGATCTGACCATCTGTCTCTCTCTCTAACACACACATTTTAATGAAACTGTCTCTAAATTATTGCCCTCCTTCCCTGGCAGCACATACCTTTGTTAAAAGCAGAAATGAATTCACAGCCTTAGCAAAGCCAATATATGCTGCAGTGGTAGGCAATGTAAAATCTGTCTCATCATTATGATGATGTATTTTCCCTACTGTCATATCAGGGTTACAATTCCTGATGTGACTGGCAGTAAAAGAATCAGGAAAGAAGTCTGGCAGAGTGCCAAGAGTCTTAAAGCAGGGCTGGGGTGGGGGTTGATGCGCAGGAGGGGGTGAGGGCTCCAGGTGGCGCTTACCTCGAGGGGCTCCCTGGAAGCAGACAAATGTCCCTTTCTCGGCTCCTAGGCGGAGGCGTGGTCAAGTGGCTCTGTGCCTTGCTCTGCCCGCAGGTGCCACCCTGGCAGCTCCCACTGGCCGTGATTCCCGGCCAATGGGAGCTGCGGAGCCAGCACTTGGGGCAGACGCAGCGCACGGAGCCCCTGGCCGAGCCTCCGCCGTGGAACATGTCGCCACTTCCAGGGAGCTGTGCAGAGCCAGGTAAGGAGTTGCCCACCCTGCCAAAATGCCGCCAGCAGCAGCAGGGGTCCTGGGCTTCCCCCTCCCCCAGAGAACCCACAGCACCCCCAGGCTGCACCCTCCCTGCCCCCGCCCAAGCAAACAAGATTTAGTCAGGGGTATATAGGACAGGTCACGCGCTATGAATTTTTGTTTACTGCCCATGACTTTTACTAAAAATACTCGTGACTAAAACGTAACCTTTATTATAATAGACTCAATTCTTCTGCTGCAAAGGGAAAGCCCTAACCTAACAAGCCATTCCTCATCTGAACAGCTGTGACTATTTACTTTGGAATAAATACATACCGGATATTGACACAAATATCCAGTGACATGTAATACAAGAATCAATACTTTTCATGGCACCAAAAGTTAAAGTATGAACATTCCCTGATAATTTTGTTCATTGACTTACAAATTTCAACAGCAATTCAAGAAGATAGCTAATTGTGCAGGCCCTGAACCAGGCCCAGCAGCAGTACCCATCTATTGTGTGTGAGCAGTCACATATGAGACATGCTCAGTCTGGCACTATCTTCATGAAACATGGAGCACTGTTGGCACCCGCTGCCGTCCTACCAAAGCTTAACATTGACCAGCAGGAATAAGGAGGGTAGGTTACACATAAAACAAGATCAATCGACAATTAGAATGTGTTAATAGCACATAATAATGATAGGAAAGCTCATTATGCAAAGGGAAAAGCCCGGTAAATAAAAGATGGGAAACACCCCATCAGGGCTGGATTTACACCACAGCATCTTCAGTGCGCCCTCCCCCCCCAGCTGACCTTTGTGTTTTCCATAAAAAAATGAAATGAAAAGAAATATAAACACAGCCTCCCCGGGAAGGCACAAGACCCTCCGCCATGTATAGTGCTCCCAGTCCGAGCCGGGGCGCAGTCCACCTGCCCCAGGCGAAGCACAAGGAGGGGACTGTACCTCTCCCCACGTGAGCGGTCCCCTGGTGTCTTCCGTCCGTCCCGCAGCCCAGTGTGGCAGACACGCTCAGGCTCTGCCTGTGCAACTGAATGGGGCACTAGCCACTATCTGCATCAGTTGGTCGCAAGTACATTTTAACCCACATCCAGACACAGATAGGCTAAGAAATGTGTGGGGATTTTTTTAAATTACATAAATACTTGTAATTCTTTTAAACCCTCAGGATAGCACATTCTGTTACCTATACATAGGCTATTGGTGTGATTTAATTAAACAATGTATAACATGACAGAAAATAATTTCTGGGTGATTATAGATTGCCACAGATGGTGTCATATGGCAGCATAACAAAGGTCAAGTGACTTTAATAATCTTAGAGCTGAAATTTCCCACAGACGCACTGCTTGGAGTTCCTTAATGCTTCTAAAAATAGCATTTGTACATAAACATGAGGTAGGGTTGCCAGGCGTCCGCTTTTCAGTGGCAACGCCTGGTCGAAAAGGGATCCTGGCGGCTCTGGTCCGCAGGGCTGACCGGGCCATTAAAAATCCGGTTGGCGGCACAGAGGGGCTAAGTCAGGCTCCCTGCCTGCCCTGGCTCCGCGCAACTCCGAAAGCAGATGGCTTTTCCCCTCCAGCTCCTAGGTGGAGGTGTGACCACAGGGGCTCAACAGCTTCCACTGGCCAAGAATCGTGGCCAATGGGAGCTGTGGGGGCGGCACCTGCGCACAGGGGCAGCACGCATAGCCACCTGGCTGTGCCTCTGCCTAGGAGCTGGAGGGAAATGCCAGCCGCTTCCGGGAGCCATCTGAAGTAAGCGCCACCCGGTAAGCCATCTGAGGTAAGCTCACACCCCACAGCCCTCCCACACCCCAACCCCCTGCCCCCAGCCCTGAACCCCCTCCCACACCCAAACTCCCTCCCAGAGCTCTCCCCCCCCACACACACAGCCCAACTTCCTGCCCCTGCCCCAACCCGGAACCCCATCCCACACTCCGAACCCCTCATTTCTGGCCACACCCAGAACCCCCACCCCCTGCAAGAGCCCTCATCCCCTAACCCTCTGCCCAGTGAAAATGAGTGAGTGAACGAGGGTGGGGGAGAGCAAATGGCAGAAGAAGGGGGATGGAGTGAGAGGGGGCAGTTTTCTGCAATCGGAAAGTTGGCAACCCTAACATGAGGACAACAGTTAACCTGTACATTTATTGGCCATTTTACCTAAGCAGATGACAACAACCAACCAGCAAGTTCCAACTTTGTCAGACGTTCTTAAACCTCTTTTTAAAAATCTATATTATTTTAATGAGTTGAAGTATGCAGATGAGCATAAGCAGAACATACAGGGACTAATCCAAAGCCCTCTGAAGTTGACAGGAATCTTTCCACTGAATTCAATGGGCTTTGGATCAGGACCATACAAAATGACATACATTTGCACAGCCATAAGGATCCCCAGTAGTCCAGTCACCCTCTGGCGTAAAACGATTTCTTTCAAATGCTATAGTATCATTCTCAGGCGACAAAAGTCAGCAAATACATCTTTCCTTTACATTTCTTAAATCATGGGCCACATAAAAACTATGAAAAGCATTTTCTATAGCCAGTTATCTTTGACTTCTCTTTAGACATCTGCCTGATTTTCATTTTGAAGCTTTTACACCCTCAGCATACTGAATCCCACGATTAACACTAGACTATTCTCACAACAAGCATGAGAGACTAAGTCTGTATGGTCATTTATTAGTACAAACAACCCTTTTAACTCCATTATTAATCCCTAGGCATGTTTAAAAACATTCCTGAATTGTTCTATTATGAATAGGTGTACAATGGAATGTTCAGTGTCACATAAAAGACCTTCCATTATTCATGGTCACTTATAAGGCTGTTTGTTTAAGCAGAAAACATTATTATTTCTGAATATTCAAACAAAAACCCACAATTATATATATATGCCCTACATTTTATTATAATAGACAATTATTCTGTTCAAACATGAAAACAGAAAGCAAATACAATATCAGAAATGTTTATCTTTATGTCTGACAATACTGTTTTATAAAAATTATATATATTTTTATCTATGATTAGTGTCAAATCTTGTTTGCCTTTTCCTCTCAATACTGTGTAGGATTTATGAACCACATTTTTGGGGGTTGGGGGACTGGCTAGAGAGAAACTTTATGTGCATAATGAGATTCCTGGGCATCATCTCATCTGTTTATTCTAGACTTTTTATGTGAACATCAGAACCAAAAATGGGCTTTCAGTTTTAAATCGGGCAGTCCACAGGTGAGTGTGACATCTGAGTGTGGACATGCTCTCCCCTCCTCTCCTGCTTGCTCCAAGAATCGCTGGCAAAGCGTGTGCCAACAGAATCCTTACTTTCCCATGACATTTTTTCATATCACAGTAATCTAAACCAAAATCAAAATTTTCCTCCCAACACCTTCATTATAAATAGCCTTATAACCCTTTTCTCACTAAATACTGCATAATTACAAAAGACTTTGAATTTAAAAATTACAAGTAAACATGCCATTAATAGGATTAGACAACTCACACCTATTGCCTAATAGAGGAAGCTTGTCAAGGAACAAAAACAGCACACTCCAAGTATGACATTTTAAAGCAGTGAATCCATTACAGTATAGGAATATGTTCTGGTAGGAGACATTTATTTAAAACACACAGTGGGATTTAGTGCTTCCCTTTTGGATAAAATTAACAAAAAAGTAAACACAGCAACTGAAAAAGTCTGAACGAACATTTCAGGGACAAATATTCACATTAGAACATAAGTCCTTTCCTACAATGCAAAGAATAGAGGGGGCAGTTGGGCTGCAGAGAATAATGAGGAGGGCCCTTTATTAAGACTATTTTATACAGCTTTTTACCAACACTACTTATTTATATTATTGAGCACTCTCCACCAGTATTAAATTTATCCAGATTGATCAAGATGACCATCTAAACCAGCAGAAGGAGACAAAGGCTCATGTTATTATTTTCAAGGTATATATCTGATTAAAGCACAGATCAGGGAGTCTGCCCTTATTGCCTCTCTTTTCTCGACTAGTATAAAAATATTTTTCCCAGCAGCTTGCAGGATGTTAAGGTACAATGGTTTGAGAGAGAGAGAGAGAGACGGTTATTCTATCAATGATCCTCAAATCTTATTACATGAAGCACAGAATGCACAATTTGTTTTTAAATTACTTACTTTGATTTAACTGCTGTCAAATATTTTGGTTCTTTTGATTAGACCATCAGCCCTATAGTAAACAATAAAGCAGCGAGTGACCAGTCTCTCAATCAACAACTGTTTTTCCCAATCCTTCTTGCCCCTAAAAACTGGAATACAATATGACTGTATTTAATGTGTTGGCCTTTGTTTGATAAGGAGGTGGGATCGTAGCCATAAAATTGCCCAACTCTTACACTTACATCAAAGATGCTGTGGGTCCTTAACACATCAGATTATATAACTATACCCATTATATCACATTAATTATTTTGTATATTTTTAATCCTCCCCACCCCCCCCCCGACTTGCCTCCTCGCTAAAGTCAATAATCTCAGTCTTTTCACACTCTCTCCATGTGGAAGTGTTTCCATGTATCTAAAACACCAGAGGTTACTGAAAAGGTAAAATGCATAGCAGAGTTCATAGAGATTGCACCGTGTTCCTGAGACCCCACAGAGCTCTCAAAAAAAAAAAAAAAAACTTTAAAACTACTAATCACCCAACCTTTCCAAAAACAGTCATCCACGTCACCATATCTCACTGAGTAATAAAAGTAAAATAAAAAATTTAGTATTTCATACGTCAATCATTCTGAGATGGGACCTTTCAAGAAAAAAAACCCTGAAAGTACTTCAGATTTTTCAAACTGTTCTCTCTCACAAAGAACAATCCTCTGATAGAAGTATTCATGAAATTTCAACTGGACTGGTTCACTGCTGGCAAAGTTAGCCAACATTAACAGAAGACTAAGCACTATACCCCAATTATGGAATGACTACCAACTCTCCATAATAAATAGCTCATATTCTATCTTTTGATCCCAATATTCTGTACAGTTATTTCCCCAACCCCTATACTGAAGATTTTTTTTTAAAAAGAACAAAGATTTTGCAAAAAAAAATTGACTTTTTCTCTTTTGTACACTCATGTATTTCCCCCTTAAATCACAGTACCAGAAACAGTTGCCAGCTGCTGAGTCCACATCAGCACACTTCAAATGAAGCTGCATTGCTAGGGAGTCAAAACAGAGCTGCAGGAAGTCCTGACTCAATGGTGAAGCACAGGGTCTATACGTGGATCATCATGGATCCTGGGGAATAACACTGGTTTTGGAGCCAGCCCCAATTCTTTCAAAAGAGAGTTATGCCTAATGGGACAACCTAACCCCATGCAACATCAATAAGGTATCACTGGGGATAGCCTGATCACAAAAGGCAATGTTTGCTGAGTCCTGAAAAGATAAGTGAATTATGAAAAAGAAAGGAAGCAAAACAGATTTGCCCTGTGTAGTCTAACATCCTCTATTTAAGACACCAAGGATAAAATCTTGCCCCATTAAAGTCAATGTGAATTTTGCAACTCAATTTAATAGGTCTAGGATTTCACTCCAACTGTCAACATTAAGGTTCATGCCACTGTATAAACTAGAACACTCCATCCTCATTCTCTCTCTGACACATTTACTTTTAAAGGCCAGCTCCACTTGGGGATTATTGAGCCACTGAGATTCCCATAGACTGAGCCATGATTTATACTACACAGTTATAAGCTGTTTTATGTCAATCTAACTATGTCAGTGTATACACTACAGCCTTCTCCTGCTGATGTAAAGGGTATGTCTACACTTACTGTGGATTGACGCTGCGGCAATCGATCCACCGGGGGTCAATTTAGCGGGTCTACTGAAGACCCGCACTGGGGTTCTCAAACTGGGAGTCGGGACCCCTTAGGGGGTCGCGAGGTCATTACATGGGGGGGGGTCACAAGTGGTCAACCTCCACCCCAAACCCCGCTTGCCTCCAGCATTTATAATGGTGTTAAATATATTTAAAAGGGTGTTTAATTTATTGGGGGGGTGCACTCAGAGGCTTGTGATGTGAAAGGGGTCACTAGTAAAAAAGTTTGAGATCCACTGCACTAAATCGACCGCAGATCACTCTCCCGTCGACTCCGGTACTCCACCGGAACTAGAAGCATATCGTAGAGTCAACAGGAGAGAGTTTCTCCCATGGATCCAGCGTGGTGTAGACACCGTAATAAGTCGGCCTAAGCTACGTCGACTCCAGCTACATTATTCACAGCAGCGGTCGACTTGCCGCCGTCCTCACAGCCAGGTAAGTCGACCTAAAATACGCCACTTCAGCTACGCTATTCTCGTAGCTGAAGTGGCGTATCTTAGGTCGACCCCCCCCGTAGTGTAGACCTAGCCTTAGAGTAACATAAAATTGACAAGTAGGAAAAGAGACAGAAGCATCACAGCAAGAAAAGTGTCTTTTTTTCCTGTTTTTCCTTTTTTTCATGGAAATATTTAGCAATAAATCCATAACCTGATTTCAGCTGGCTTCACCAGTTAATACTGGCTTAACTGCAGAACTCACATTTGCATCCTGGAGGATGATCACACTTTTGAATAATTTGTATTAGTGAAGTTATCATCCTCATTTTTTCTATTCTTAATAATCTCACAATGTTGTAGATCCAGTAAACTCCTCTTCACCACAAACAAACAAACCTCTCCACAAACTCCTAGCGTACTGGAATTGCTTTATTGTAGTCATAATTTTCTTGAAATGATTTTTAGCCCATTTACATAAATCTTTTCAATCACTTCTATTTCTGTTCTACTACAGCTGTGCTTTAAGAAGTCTCCCTCTTTAGAAACAGGAGAATCTTATGAATTCCCTCCCTTCCCTTCGTCCATGAGAAGAGTTGAATCTATGAAGCAAGACGAAATCAACAGCAATTTAATTCCACACTGCACTAACGGTTCTATGGTTGGTAGGATAGACGAGCATTTGATGCAGCAAATCATCTGCGGTTCAGTCAGAAGTTTCTCTTTGGCTCAGTGCTTTCTCAGTAATGAAGCAAATTTTACAGGAACACTATAATAATGAATTAGTCTTCCAGTGCTTTCATGATTTCCCTTTTGCAGTTTTTAAGAAGCAGGCACAGCATTTTTGTTGACATGCTTACAATACATGAGAGAATGGAAAACAGCATTTCCGGGAAACCTATCAGTTTTTGTTCTCTTGCTACCATTTTTTTCTGGTCAGTCATTGCGTGGTCAATGACTGGCTTGGAAAATCCACTCACCAGTTGTTTGCAGGACATTTTCCTGGTGAATATGGACGTGTATCATGTAACTTAAATTGATGAGACTATGCATTAGAAATGATGTAAAGGCCAGTATTGGAGGGACTATACTAATATGTGTACTAAACCTCTCAGCATTCCCAGTGTGAACTAGAGGTCTTCCACAAACTTAAGCAGAGTCAGCGTGATATGAATCTTTAAAGAAAAGAAAAAAAGCAGCCCCATATTCTCTTTCACATCCATATGATTCATGAGTACTTACTAAATAATAAAAAGATGGGGGGTAGGCTATAAGCCATCAATTTCTGCAGAATATGAGCTTCATCTTAAAAAAAAAAAGTACTGTTTAAGATATGAAGTTCTATCTTCCTCTGCTTCTGCTCACAGCTGTCACAAACAGCAGCAGAGTGAAATTAACAGGATTCTGGTAATCTCAGATACTTTTCAGAACCCTGTTGACAGTGTGAAATTGATAAGAATCATGTAAATTTCATTCTGGTCCTGGTGGGGAAACCTAGGAGTTGGCCTGGCAGAATTCCATTTTTATAAATAATTTTGACAGATAAAAAATGAAAAATAAACACTGATATTATCTATTTAAATTTTCACTATTGCAGGAAGTTATGTGGAAATGTCAGAAGACACTGATTTCCAAAAAGTTAAAGCTTTATAACCATTAAAATATACAAAGTAAATATACTTAGCTTAAACTCTAATTCGTTCTCAAGCAGCACTTTTCTTATTAATGACAAATATTTGTGTGTGTCGGTCTGTGGGGAAATTGACATGTACCAATAAAAATCAGATCCTTCCAAAACTTACCCATCAGCAGCAGCAGCGGCAGGTGCTGGAGCTGTTCACAGGCAGAATACAAAAAACAAAATGCCTGACATGGGAGTAGAGTATCAGAGACCTCCCGCTTCTCCAGCGACCAGAAGCCTGAGGAAGGGATATAGCACCCAATGGTCAGGAAACTGGAGTGTGAGCAAATAGAAAGAATGCGAGCAAATGGCTTCAAAAGTGTATTAAGCTTGAGGCTGATATGAGTGATGGAGTCCACAACCTGGGCTAAGGAACACCACCCCGGGAGGTGTCCCAGCAACCACTCCTTTTTAGCACTTGGGAGTGAAGGGAAAGATTGGGGTTTTAATGGGGGTGCTATTTCTGGATATTGCAATGGTGCACCCCTCTCCCTCATTCTTTCATTTGACTCTTTAGCTTTCCTAGTAGGTGTCTGCTAACTTTTCCAAGCCCTGGATTAAGCAGTATTGCCGCTCTCTCAAGAGATCAAACACCGTGAGTAAGACACCTTAAACCATTGAGGGGTTTGGGGGGGTTTATTGTTTTATTTTTTAAGATTATATTGTGGTTTTTTTTGGTCTGTCTTGATTTTTGAATTCCCCTGCCCATCCTGTGAGTGAGAGTAACTGTCCCAAATGTATTGAGTTAGGTAATTTTGGCCCCTGCTGCAGGAGCTCTCACCACCTCTGCCTGCCCCTTGCTTAGCAATTAATCCTGTCTTCCAGCCCTTCCATCACTTCACCTCACTGGTCTCCACCCCCGCTCAGCCCCAACCCTGTCAATTCAGCTTCATCACACCTTCACCTCTGCTCGTCTTAAGGTTCTTCACACACCCCCTCCCAGGCCGGGGGGGGGGGGCGCTGCAGCAGGGTCCCCTCTCCTCCTTCCCTGGCTGGGGGAGGGGAGGGGAAATGGCCTGCTTCAGGGGATCTTCATCCCCTTCTGCCCCTTTCCAGACGAGGTGAGGAAGGGAGGGGGAAGAGGGAGCGGAGTTGAGCTGAGCTTCTGGGCTGTTTGCTCCCTCCTCTCCATCTCGCCTCTTATGAGAAATGGCTGACAGAGAGGAGACTGCTGAACTCTGCAAGGAGGCCAGAGCTTCTCATGCAATTGCAAGAAGTGCACCAGCAGCCTCTGAAATGTAATCACTTGTGATAAAAATCACAAGAGCGGGCAATATTGATTACTGTGCTTCATTTATGGCATATTATATCCCCCCCACCTATAACATTGCCTACAATCCACTAAAATATGGCTTCATCCACATTTGCCTGAAAACCTAGATTCAAACAGCATGTGCTCTGCTGCACTTAAATTCAGTTCTAGCCCTGCATGGCTGGACACTGCTCACTGAGCCAAACTGTGCTGAACCACATTCTAGCACAGAGCCCAGAATCTAAACTAAAACTCAATTGCTGAACGCAGTTCAAAACAGCCCAGCCATATCCATGCTGGTCACTCAAATCACATTACAAGGTACAGTGCCAGTGATTCTTCTCTATAGCTAAACGGAGTTTCAAACAGGAATGCTTACCAGTCAAATAAAGTTCCTCATTATAAAAATCAGCTTTCCCACAACCATTAGCAATACAAGCAACAAAACCCACACACTTTCTTTCTTCATTATTTTGGAAGAACTAAAGCAAGATTCCAGCACAAGGCCATCAGTGAGTCACTTTAGTTCCATTGCTGGTGTAGTTAATAATGTTAAAGAAAATAAGACAAGCTGTTTTCACAAAGCCACAGAATATATAACCAGATTTTATATTGCATTTAGCATATACTGTAAGATCCAGCTGCATTTAAACCCTTTATAAAAATTATACATCCCACCTTCCTTCAAAGATGCTTTCTTGGTATGTATTTTTTTTTTTTTTTTTTTTGGAGGAGGAGGACGAGGAGGGTAAGCATTTTGTTGACTGACTGAACTATATCACTGTAACATCTTGAATTTGTCACAGTATCATGGTCTTTTGTATTTCCAAGTATCTTCAATCTAAGTGCTGACCTGATCTATTCTTGAACTAAATGAGATCAGGTACATTCAGGATGGGACGCTTGACCTTTAACGTCCTTTACTCTCAGCTATTTATATTTATACTTTAAAAATGTATTTCTTGACCACAGAAAAAGGGATCCATCTAGCTTTAAATCTGTTTTGTGCATTGGTGTCCACTGCCCTGTGCAGAAAGAAATCCTTACTCTGCATTGTTCTTAAATTATGCAGCCTTCCCTGCTGTGAGTAGTAAATCATTCATAAGTTTGCAGTAGTGAATAGGCAATAAATTATTAGTAGCAATGTGCTCCGAGACCTCTATGCACGGAGTGTGAAACATTTTGAAGAACAGTGACATATTCATATATTTTTCTGTTTAAATAACATATGTGGGGAGTGGCATGGAACAGATTTATCCTCAGCAACAAGGGCAATTTAGTTGAAATGCAGCTAAATCATCTTATTTCATTTCTGGATTTGGAATTTTTCTGTAGTAAAATGGAAGAGTTGCACATATATAGGGAAATCAGTATATCTGAAGCCAAATTTTGGTTTTAATATTTGGGATTTTATTATGTTAAAAAATGTAAATATATTTCACCACTGATACATTGTCATAGGAGGTTCTAATCTTTTCTTTTAGGCTTTTGATCTGGGCAACATTTATTACTCTGAGATGGGCATTAGAGAAACTGGGACACTATATAAAAAAAATAGTTGACATTAAGAGTCAAATCTTACAGTCCTTACTCAGGCAAAACCCCCATTAAATGATGTACCTCAAATAAAATTCAATGGGAGTTTCACTTAACGTAGTAAGAATCGCAGGATTTAGTACTAAATAAATAAAATAATGTACCGAAGAAGGCTCACAGAGGCTGAGAGAACTCCTGTTACAGTTCAGGCACAAATTGAAGTGAAGGTTGGAAAATTTCCATTCCTCTGATAGGAAACCCTTCTCTGGATGCAGGTAAATCATCTCTCCTGGACAAGACTTATTTCTTGAAATTTTCTGTGAAAAACAAAGGTTTTGCCTTTGGAATGCAATAAACGTCAAATATATTAAAAGCACTTCCAGGGAGAAGGTAGTCCCTTATGAGTTCTTCACCCCTGCCTACTTGTGATACTGTATAATTAAAGATGACCATTTATATCATTGATATTACCACTGTTTTACAATTGCAACAAATCTTGCACAAAGTGTATTATGTAAGGTGTCAACAGAAAAGTTACAATCTATTGAGTATGATTATCCTGATTAAATCCATGTATCCAAAGTTATGAATATTGGCTATGTATTTGTATCTCCAGCATGTGTTTTGCTCCTGGATGACACCCTCCAATTAGATTTACATCAGAGCTAGATAGCTATGTGTTGATGGTCCATTTAGGACAGGCCACTCTCACAATGAGTCATGGAAGAAACTCATCCCACACAGCAGGTCTTCCTGCAGATGCCTCAGACAGCGAGGAGCCAATGGCCACGCCCCCCTGTGATTCAGCAAAACATGTAAGAGCATGTGATATGCTCATCTGACCCTGGACTCCATCTTGGGCCAGTAACTTTCCATATACAGGGACTGTGGGTTTAGTTTGGAACAGTAAATTTCATGCACCTGGCAAGGGAAATAAAAGAAATAAATGAGACTCCTCCATTTTGCCTCTTTCCTGCTCCAATTCTCTGGACTGTGGATTTACAACTAAAAAGAGTACACCTCTACCCCGATATAACGCTGTCCTCGGGAGCCAAAAAATCTTACCGTGTTATAGGTGAAACCGCATTATATCGAACTTGCTTTGATTCACTGGAGTGCACAGCCCCGCCCCCCCAGAGCACTGTTTTACCGCATTATATCCAAATTCGTGTTATATCGGGTCATGTTATATCAGGGTAGAGGTGTATTTTGAACTATGGTCTGAGAATTTTCCAATCTTTTGGAAGTTACCAGAGAGACTTTTGCAAGCCAGCAGTCTATTTCATACTGCTACAACCCTGGTATAAGGACTTTGCAAACATTTGCATGTACAACCATTTACGACTCTTCTTAATAAATCTTTAGTTAGTTTACTAAGGACTGGCTGACAACAGGACATTTGGGTAAGATCAGAGATACATATTGACCTGAGGATAAGTGTCTGATCCTTTGGGATTAGTAAGAACCTCACATGTGGTGAATTAGGTTTTCAGTAACCCCTCACCATATTAGACCTGTTTGTTTTGATGAGAGCTAAGGGCTAGAATGCCTAAAGAGTACTGTGTTTGGCTTCTGGTTAACCAGTGTGGTACTGCAGAAGCTCTTTTGTTTCTAGCTTGGTGAATCTAATTATAGAATAAACCACCAGTTTGGGGGGATTATCTGCTTTATTTCTTGCAGTCTGCCCTAAGTGTGCCATTCTCAGTGTTGTCCATCCCAGGCACCTGGTCACACTACCACCTTATCAATTATAAGTGTACTCAGGATATTTATCAAGAATATAGAGAAAAAGTGATACTGCCTACTTCCTTCCATATGACTATAAGAAATCTTTATTGTTTAAATAAAAAATTAAATAGATTCCACTGCCCCTTACTCTTTAAACCTCTCACCCGTCAATCCTCTTCACACCACCTTCCCATATAGGACATAGTTTGATCACAGGCTAAGTATGACATTTTCTGTGAAGTCTCTTAAAAAATATTGGTGACATATCACTGAATCTATCTAGGTACTTATACACCACTCAACACCTTAGCATTTTGGTAATAACTGCAGATTAGACATTTATCTTTTGTCAGTACAATATCACTGTTTGCTAGTATTTATAAGAAAATTGGGGTCCATGCAACCCACCCCCCTTTGAATCAATGTATACTTATTTAAATGAAGGTCATTGGAGGGGCGGGGGGAAAATGAGGCACTTCAAAGTAGATCAAACCAGATTAGAATTTAGAGATCCCCTTGTCCACATAATAGTGGAGCAAAACAGGATATAGTACTAAAATATTCTCCACTGATCTCTGCCTTCTTCTAATTCACCAGAATGTATTTATTTATTGCATGCAATAGGCTCCATTCAAAATGTCCAAACTAGGCCTGACAGCTAACTATAGAATGGTAAAGTGAAAGAAACTCTACTCACAGGCACAGTAAAAACAAACAGATACATAGATACAGACTGATGTGATCACTGTATGACGACAATTAGTTCTTCATGCTATTTGTTCTGTCTAATACACTATGTTCTATGAGTCAACTTCCCATCACGGCTTTTTTATCTTTCCTCTTTGCTTTGCTGGTTCTTCTCTAAGTTTTAACAACAGAGTACTAAAGAAATGTAAAATAATACTGTGTGAGACAATTAGTAGGATTTTACAGTACTTATCTTTGTAATTTTTTTCTTATTTCATTGTAACTGTAATTGTTTGTTTTTCTTCAGATAATAAAAATACTGAATCAGAAAATAATTAAAGACAAAATACTATTTAAGAACTCACTTCATTAACCCAATGTACATGAAGATATTTTAAAGTATTTTTTTAACAACCTACTTTAAAATGAGTTCTGTGTTCAGACACCTGCCAAGATGTGGAACCTCAGGGATTCTGTATGTCCCATGCAACAGTTGACAACATTTATAAAACTGAAAGCTGAGAAAACGATGTTCTTTGCATGACTAAGCATTATTGATGAAATCTACTTTAGCAGGAAAAATTTAGAATTCCAAGGGTCTGATCTCTGGTCTTGGCAGATTTAAAAAAAACAACAACAAAAAAAAACAACTTTCCATTCACCTTCAAAATCTCTTTTACATATTCTCATATTTCATTGAGAATGACCCTATCTTCTAATGCCTAGATATAGTATAGACCAGAATATAGGTCAGGTTTTAGGTCACACTAAAGGGGCATAGCGAGGAAACTCACACTTGTTACAGTACTGCTCACCAAGAAAGAATTAGATCTTGTATGAGGAAACCTTTTCATTCACTGTAAGGCTTATACTTATCTCAGTATTTTTGTATATTGCAATTCTAAATCAGCATGGTTAGCCCAGCAATCTGTTTTTGTTTAGCCTGCATCCATTCTCATAGTACCAAGATGCTTGTTCTCCTAACGATCTCATCACAGTTTCCCAGAAAAGCACACAGCTTTCAGTCCTTGTGTAACCACAGAAATTAGACCATTCCCCGTGACGTGCTGCACAGTAAAGGAAGAGCAGCAGCCTGGGGAGGGGGAAGCCAACTTAAAACAAAAAAAACCCACAGTTCTTTTGGATAAAGGTTACAAAAATCTTCTTACTATTCTAATGAAACTGCTTAGTAGCTAGGGCGCAGCAATACCAAGCCAGGTGTATAAACTGAAGCTTGAAGATCGGGTAGGGGGGCACGGAGGGGGTGTTGCTGTTGCTCTTCCAGGTGGAACTGCAATTATCAACTCCTTGCAATGCTCAATTTTAACTTCCCCTTTGAACAAGAAGCTCAAAATGGGATTTTCAAAAGCACTCAGCACTGGACTAACTCTGCTCCCATTGAAGTGAGCAGTAAAACACTCATTGGATTTCAGAAGCAGCAAAGTTAGGCCAACAGTGAGTGATTTTGAAAAATCCCACCCTCAATATCACATTGCTTTCAACATGCTTCCAGCACACACACGGACAAACCAGACAGTCTCTACGCATAAGAATAAAGGGACACACATCTGACATCAGGAATCATAACATTCAAAAACCAGTAGGAGAACACTTCAACCTCTCTGGCCACTCAGTAACAGACCTAAAGGTGGCAATTTTGCAACAAAAAGCTTCCAAAACAGACTCCGACTAGAAATTGCTGAATTTGAATTAATATGCAAATTAGACATTATCAACTTAGGCTTGAATAGAGACTGGGAATGACTGAGCCATTACACACATTGAATCTATTTCCCCATGTTAAGTATTCTCACACCTCTTGTCAAACTGTCTGTAATGGGCTATCTTGATTATCACTACAAAAGTTTTTTCTCTTAATTAATTAGCCTCTTAGAGTTGGTAGGACAACTCCCACCTTTTCATGTTCTCTGTATGTGTATATATATCTCCTCACTATATGTTCCATTCTATGCATCCAATGAAGTGAGCTGTAGACCACAAAATATGCTCTAATAAATTTGTTAGTCTCTAAGGTGCCACAAGTACTCCTGGTCTTTTTACGTATAGACAGTGCTTTTTTAGAACAAACAAACAACAAAGCTGGAACAGTTGATAACGATCAGTACATAGAGATGGCAGAAGTCACCTCAAACAGTATTTTTCCCTATACTTCTATGCACCAGGGGACAGAGATCTGGAATACACCCTTGAAAGTGCAGAATGGGGGAAGCACAATTGCAGCGGCACCCCCTGCATCTGCGAAACTATGGGAGCCCTTCTGCTGGGGCTCAGCAGGCTCTTCCCTGTACGCTATTACTTTGGAGGTGGAGGCAATGGCAAAAGAGGGCAAAGCCTCAGACTAATTGCTTTCTGTATCACCATCTCTACAGATAATTGAGGGGTTACCTGATTTGGAGGTACTACTGCCAAAAGTAGTACTAACTCCTGCTGGACCCCACCAGAGAACAGCTGTGTAGTGGCAAAGGAACTCAGCCAGGTACCTGCTGAGGGAGGAGTAGCAGAGTACCTGGAAGGGACAGCCCTGCGCATGGACACTTCTGCGCCCACAGGACTGGGCAGGAATTCATTTTCTTATGGTTGCCCAGCATCTTTTGGGGTTTGGGAGACCAGGCCCTATAGTCTCTCTGCACACACACCACCGAAACCTCACCTAACCAAGGGGATTATTAAATGAAACTCTGTAGAGTCAACTTTGAGGAATTTTCTAGCCCGATTTCTCCATGCAAGGTACAATCCAGCCTTTATCTTACAGGATGGCATTTCAGAATGTTAGGCATTTTGGAACACATTTTGACATTCCTGGAGTAAACAGTGGAATTCTAAGTACCTTTAAACCAACCATTTGAGAAATGCATGTGGAGGAAGTTCAGGTTCTTTTTTTCTTGGGGGGGGGGGGGAAAGAGGGGGAAAAGAGTATTTCCAATTATGGTGGTGTATTTATTTTTGTGACTGTGGCCTTAATTTTAACAGTGATTTTCACTTCACTTCAAGGGCACCCAATCATCTAGCTGATATCTATGATCTTCAGTTACTCAGAGGCAGAAGTGTTAAATGTTGATAAAATGATTAACACAATATTAAGAACGAGGAGTACTTGTGGCACCTTAGAGATTAACAAATTTATTTGGACATAAGCTTTCGTGGGCTAACGCCCACTTCATCAGCCACGAAAGCTTATGCCCAAATAAATTTGTTAGTCTCTAAAGTGCCACAAGTACTCCTGTTCTTTTTGCTAACGCAGACTAAGACGGCTACCACTCTGAAACCTAACACAACACTGCCTCTGATGATCTACAAAGTAACTGTACTCTCATTACCACTTTGTATTTTTCTATTTATTTTGATGTAATTACATTTTTTTATAAGATCAGATTTATTGGAGGCATTGAGAATCTTTGAGGTGGAAGGGGAAAAAAGTCATTTATTGGCTGACTTTGTATGAACTTAATGCTGACATGCCTTTTACTGACTATGTTTGCCAGTTTGGACAACAAAACTTGCTACTATATTTCCAAAAGTGTTTCACCTTTAAACTTATGTCTGCATCCTCGGAGAATTTGTATCAATTGCTAACAGAATTACAACACAGATTGAGGGGGAGGGGGCGGGATAAGACACAAATTTAGTTTCAACGCTGAATGGTTGCTATCTATTAAAAATGAAGCATCTTTTACTAACAATCTTTATTTGCAGAATATGTTCCCAAATTACTGTAAACAGAATACATTTTCATTGTCTTACTGAACTGTAACTTTTCTTTCAAAGCTTGAATGGCAAAATGTTCTTCATGGGGGAAGATATCACATTCTGAAAATTATGATACAATACTAAAAATTATAAACATCACATTTTATATAAAATTCTTCCCACGTATTCTATGTGAAAAACAAGTCCTTTTTAAAAATTCCTTTTGCCTTGGCCACTAAAGCATTCAAAGGCTCTTAGCTCCTGTGGCTAGAGAACACCTTGTCACCTAAACCTCAGTCTCTTTAACAGATTAACAGCTCTGCCAATGGTGTCCAATATGAATACAACCAGCATGAATGCTGGCACATCAAACAGAAGTTACCAGGAATATGGGTCAGCACTGAAGTTGCATTTTGCCTTAAATACTTGTAGTGCTGCGTAATGTAAGAGAAGGAACCTCAAGACTAGGAAAGCACAAAGAAATAGGGAATTTTGCAGAGCTCTTAGGAAGGCTGGTTGACAGTTGAATGGACCAATAGAACAATCTTCAAAATCAAGAATACAATTTCTGCATGTAGCTCATTGTGGCTACAAAGAGTCATCAATAACTTCTTAGCCAGTAAGCTTGAACTCAGCCTATTTATACCAGCTGAGAATCTAGCCCTCAATGTTTTAAAGAAAGATCAGAGTAAAAACCAACTCTCAAATAGCGCAATACATTACTGTCTGACTGCCAGTCTCTGCTCAAGAGACTAACTCAGGACCAAATTCTGTCTTTGGATGCACAAACCATAGCTCGGATAAGTCACTATTAGTCCTCAGAATTTGCAAGTATGGCTTCCATTCAGTAATTCATACTACAGGCCAAATTCTGACAGAGTCCTTATTGCTATTATGATGTATTATTTTCATTGCAGTAGCACCTAGGAGCCCCAGTCACAGACAAGGACGTCACAGTGGCAAACATATAATGTAGAGTAAATATAATCCTAGCCCTAAAGAGCCGACAGTCTAAGACTGTTTATTATTTGAATTATAAGCAGTGCCTGCAGCACCCAAGCAGGGTTCAGAGCCCTTTTGTGCTGGATCCTGTGTACGTACGTGTGTACACACACACACACACACACACACAGAAAGCCAGCCCCTGCCCTGAAGAGCTTACACTCAGCATAGACAAGACAGACAAAGAGTGGGAAGAGGAATGATTTGCTCAGGGTCGCATAGCAAGACCAAGCCAGGAATAGAAACCAGGCCTCCCAGTGCAGTGCCCTATCCACTAGCCTAGTGGGTCTCAAACGTACTTGCTTGCCCGCTCCCCCTCCCTCCACTGCTTTGTGTCTGTAATCGTTTATCCCCTCCCTCCAGTACATATACCACCACCCACCTCTGAAGGCAGCACCACGCCAGCAGCATAAGCACAGAAGGGTGGCAATATTACTTTTCACAGCAGACTTGGCGCCCCAATGCCACCTTTACTTCTGCCTTGCTGCTGCCACCCTGGGGCTGACAGCCAGAGTCTTATTGCCTCCCAGTGAGGTATTGGGGAGGAGATCCTGAGCTCAGGCTGCCTCCTGGTGAGGGATTGAGGGTGGGAGGAGAAGGAGAGCCTGAGCCCGGGCAGCAGGGCTCCGGCTGTCCCCTTTATCCCCACCTCCCAGGTATGCATGGCCCTTCTGTACAAGCCCCAGCTACCCAGGATTTACAGCAAGGCTTTTAAAAAAAAATAATAAAAAAAAAAAAGCAGCACACAGCTCACGCATCTCTTGACACATTACCGTGCCTTCCTTGGGAGACCCATCCCATAGTCTGAAAACCACTGTGCTAGACCATAGTACAGGGGTCGGCAACGTTTGGCATGCGGCTCACCAGGGTAAGCACCCTGGCGGGCCAGACCAGTTTATTTACCCGCTGACGCGGCAGGTTCGGCCGATCATGGCCCCCACTCGCTGCAGTTCGCCGTCCCGGGCCAATGGGGGCGGCGAGAAGCGGCGCGGGCCGTGGCTTCCTGCCGCCCCATTGGCCACGGACGGCGAACCGCAGCCAGTGGGGGCTGCAATCAGCCGAACCTGCCACGTCAGCAGGTAAATAAACTGGCCCGGCCCGCCAGAGTACTTACCCTGGTGAGCCGCGTGAAAAACATAGCCGACCCCTGCCATAGTACCTCATAGACTCATACACTTTAAGGTCAGAAGGCACCATCATGATCATCTAGTGTCTGACCTCCTGCACGTTGTAGGCCATAGAACCTCACCCTCCCACTCCTGTAATCAGGGTTTAAATTTAGCCAGAGCTGTCTGGAGCAGAGCTCTGGTAAATATTTTTCAAACCTGGACTCCAGCCTGATGCTACTGAATGATGTAAACCAGCGGTTCTCAACCAGGGGTCCGTGGCCCATTGGGAAGCCATGAGCCAGTTCTGGGGGGTCCATAGGGCCTAGGGTGACCAGATGTCCTGATTTTATAGGGCCAGTCCCAATATTTGGGGCTTTTTTTGTATGGGCTTCTATTACCCCCACCCCACCCCCATCCCAATTTTTCACATTTGCTATCTGGTCACCTTAACAGGGCCCCATCGTTGAAGTCTGGACACCCAAGCCTCCCGCAGGGCAGAAGCCCCAGGCCCTGGTGCCCCATAGCTGAAACCAGGAGCCCTGCTGCCCTGCAGGGCAAAAGCCCCTAGTCTAGTTCACCCCACTCCCCAGCCCAGTGCCCAGAGCCCGAAGCCAGTCACCAGAGGGCAATGCCAGCTCTTGTAAAATTTCTTGTAAAGTGCATCAATATCATACCGATAACATCCAGTGAATGTGAACGGGGTTTCTCACACATGAGCATAATCATGATCCCTTTGCAATCATCTATGAAAGTGCAGACCATATCAACGCTACTTTTCTTTAACTTGGTAAAACTGCCTCTCATGATGTTCAATGCTGAGCCATTTGTGAGATCCTGGATCGGGAAAGGCAGACACGCTGCAACGGATCTCAGGGAAGAAAAAAGGTCAGGAAAAAAAAGTATTAAAACAACATGATACAACTGTGGCGCCTCCTTGAGTAGTTTTTGTTTGTCTGATAGGTGGAGAATTGGGGGGCGGGAGGAGAAAAAAGGTGAGAGGGGGGTTCTGGAAAATACTCTGTGAGAAGAGTCCTGTGCAGATTTTTTACAGATCCAGACTAACACGGCTACCCCGCTGATCTATGAGAAGAGAGATTCCTAACCTCTGGTTTAAAGACTTCAGGTTAAATCATGGTTTAAAAGACTTCAGGTTTCAGAGAATCCACCATTTACACTAGTTTAAACTGCAAGTGACCCATGCTGCAGAGGAAAACTCCCAACTCCGTCTTAAGATGCACAATTAATTCCATGGAAGCTATGTATGTGAATCAGAGAGCAGAATTTGGCTCACTGTGTTAGCAAATGCTTTCTCTCAGAGCTAGTTCAAAGCACTACCAATATGTCACAGGCTGACTCAAGCCATCCCTGTCCAATCTATTAATCTTCCCTCTGGCCTGAGACACAAGATAGTCAAAACTGATCATGACTGATTCTGTTCAGCTAACAAATGGGTGGAAGTCCTACATTTCCTCTTACCACTCTATGGAAACTGAAAGGACAAACACTACTGACACTTTCTTAATCTTCAATGGCCAAGCAACTCTCTGGTGCTCAGTAACCTTACAGAAGGTCATGAGCATCTTGTAAAACTGGACAGCAAAAGCACATGTGGCTATTTGTAAAAAAGCTTTAGTTTCACAGCTTCTAGAAAATATATATATTCTATTTTTTTTTAGATGATCAAAAGGGTATGTGTAACAGAATTCAGATTAATTATAGCCCTCTAAATTCAGCATAAACCACTCTATTTTCTGACATGCACTGCCTCCAAGAAAATATTACACCTGAAGTTCTGCAGTAGATCCTCACTAGATGCACTGTTACACAAAGATAAATAATAGTTTCACATCCTATTTACATGAGGAAGGGTTTGCACGTGAAGATTACAGGGCAGGCCAGCCTGGAGATAAAGCACTTTGGGTTAGTCATACATATTGTATAAGATTATACAGATGAATTTAATTAACTAATCAGAGCTCTTCCTTTCCTAAGCTTTACTTGTGAAAGGTTTGTTTTGTGTTTTGGTCTTTTACCCAAATATCAAGCATCTGCTAAACTAATGCTAGCACTAGGTAATTAGGTTTTATTCTTGTCCATTCATTTAGGGAGGAATTCACTCCTATGCAGTGCTTTAACTGGACTACTCTTTCTCCTGCTGTCTCCTCCTCTCACTCTGAAAAACCCACTTTCAACCAGGATGGCTGGAAAAGAACTAGCCTATCAATGAATGCTGGACACTCAGTTCCACTGATAAATGCTCATCATCACTATTAGAACCATTCAGCCAACACAACAAAATATAAGTATTTCGCCCTAGGAAACAGTGAAATTGGGAGGTTCTGGGCTACTGTGAGTTTCCCACAGTTCTCAGTGGTCAGAGATGTGCTACAGAAGGGTTTATGCAGCTGGTGGGTGGCTGGGGTCAGGATTTACAGGGGAAAGAATTTGATGGGGCACAGGATTTTGACAAGGAAAGATCCAGAGAATTTTCCCCAACTAGTAAAGGATAGATTGGTCACCAGGAATGTGAGGGGTCTTGGCAGCTGGTACCACAAAATTGGAAGAGGGTACAATTTGTATTAGACACGAGTATAAGATGTACAATTTGGGAGGTGGGTGGGGAAGCTTAGGGGCAGACATGACATTGACTCAAAATACTTGTATTCTGAGATCCCCAAATCAATATTCAGGGGGCCCTGATCAAGGGGAAGAAGCTGGTTTCTGCCAAACTCTCACCAGAATGTGTTTTCCTGTATGCTGTGGGTCTGCAAGACTGCAGCGTATCCCTCAGAGACAACAAAAATCTGAAATAGATGGTTGGGAGGTACCACAGAATGGAAGCCAGACCTACATCATCCAAAGGGCTTGCGCTATTTAAATCCCTGTCAAAAACACCAAATGAACATTTATATCACACAGTAAAGGCTTACACATATTTTCATGCAAGGAAAGAAGTTGGGAGGCGGGGATGGAGAAAGATGCCAGAAGCATTTATCTGGTATCTTGGCCACAGGAGAGCAAGCAGAATATGTCCTACTTCTAAAGGAAAAAGCCAAATAACTGACAGCAGCAAAAAGCATATCCAGATATCCAGTGCAAGAAAGCCTTTGATGAATTTACTACAGCCTGGCTTCACTATTCATGAATGCTTATGAATTCACAATGGACTGCAATCAAGAGCACTCGATTAAACCTGACTACCCAGTAGAAAACAGAGGTCCTCTCTTTGCAGCTTTTAGGTCCTTCCCAGGAGAACCCCAAGACACCAGTGCTAAGAAAGCCAAATCAATGATTATGGAGATCTTTAATGCTTTTTTCTCAGCAGGACCAGCTGTGGAGCAAGCCTAGTTTTACTGGGAGCACTAAAACAGAAGAATACTCGCCTTTTCTTCCTTTATGCAGGCTAGTTACACTGCATCCCTGGGCAAAAAACACAAGACTGATTGCAGTTTTAGTGTCTATTTACCCCAATATTGAATATACTCATTGCTATTTTCCAACAGTATAATTTCAAGAAAATCCAAACAAAACTGCTGAGTGAAAACATATGCACTCACTGAGGTTCCTAAAACATTCCCTTTTTATCAGAATAAAGGATTAACCAAAGCTTTCGTTAATCCTTAGTCACCGGTTCTGAATCCCGTCAATTAACCAGAAAAAAAAAAAAAAAAAAAAACCTGACATCCCATAGGAAAGATGTGGAGAGAGAAGAAAGGAAAGGAGCCTCCAATATATTTACATTTTAAATCTCACTGATCTAAAGCTGTAAGAATTTTATTGAAATTTTAAGCTCAAATGAGATTTGTAAACTTGTTTAAAAAAAAAAAAAAAGGATGCATCTCCAAAAAGTAATCCCAGATTATACCTCATACTCAGCTATCCTGCATTGTAGTGCACTTCTCCAAATTTTGATTAAAATTTCCTTCTGTTCCAAAGTTTTGTTGGGGAGGGGGGGTTTAAAATAGCTTTATGCATCCCTATTTTTATTCACCATTTGTAATTTGCCTTTATAAACCATTCAATTCTGACACTTAAAAATAATTTGTCTTTGCATTGAAACAAAGAAATAACGCATACAAAGATGATGCTCTGGACTGAACAGGTATGGTACCAACAAGGGGCCTCATTCTACTCAACGATGTTCATTTGATTGATAGCAAATAAAAATGTCACAAAAACTTAAAAGTCACAGTTCATACTGATTTCTCAAACCAAGACATCCAGGTATAAATCCCAGAAGAGAATTGTAGGGTGTAGCCCTGAGATATAATCTCTAGCACCCAACAATCCGAGATGACCCGCAACCGGGCTGAACGGTAGGGATGAAGATGGTTGAGGAAAGAATGAGGTGGATCCGGGGAGTTGACTGGGGCATCGCTCTCAAGTGCGCCCTCAAAATAAGTGATTCTGGCCCCCGTGATGCTTTGCCAGGCTGGGTGGCACAGGTGAGCGGAAGGAAGAAGGGCGGCGATGACTAAAACTCATGCCTCTGGCCCTTCTCCTTGCAGGCCCTTGTCAAGGCTGCCAAGGCCTTGGCAGCAGGAGCAGCCGGAACTGCATCCTTGCCAACTGTGGTGTATGCAGACCTAGCGAACAAAGGGTGGCCCAAGTGTCCTTCAGACTGTGTAGCCTTCCATTTGTCTGCTCGCCAAAGAGACTGTTCCCATCAAAGGGAAGATCTTCGATCGAGGCCTGCTGACACGACCACCCGAGCTGCCGAATCGGTAGCGTCCCACACCATTTGGAGGGAACACCTAGCTGCTGGGCCGAGTCCTGTGGCAGGGACTCCTTGAACTTACAGAGGGAGTTCCTAAGTTAAAGTTGTACCTCCCCAAGAGAGCCTGGTGGTTAGCCACCCAGAACTGAAGGCTGGTCATTGAATAAATCTTCCTTCCAAAAAGGTCAAGCCTCTTGGCCTCCTTATTTTGGGGGTCAAATTGCTTTGCCCGTCTGTCTTTCTCGTTGGCCACAGAGATGACCGGCGAGCCAGGAGGCGGGTGGGTATACAAATATTTAAAGCCCTTGGCTGGGACGAAATACTTTTTCCCGGCCTTCTTGGAGGTGGGAGGGATGGAAGATGGAGTTTCTTTTGCTATTTTTAGGACCCCATTTTGTACTGGTAGCATGACACAGGCAGGGGTAGATGCATCCCAAGTTCGTAGCCACTCTATGAAGCAGGGCCTAGTGTTCTTTAAAATCGTCTGGCGAGCTGGCACAAGAGGGATGATGACAATGCTGGGTCACCAGGAGAGGCCTTGGGGCATCATCCACTGTGCGGGAAGAGGGTTTCAGGGTGGGCGCTCGCTCCTCTACCTGGCCTCCAAGTGCACCTCATGCATCAAGCCCGGTGCCGCAGGTGCCACTGGTTACTCCTTCGAGGCGGTGGCCGAGGAATGGATGGAAGGAGGCATCAGTATCACAGGCATGCCCCATGTGTTCCAGTAGGGCCATTGCGCTGGCCACTGGCCTTGCTGCCATGATGGCATAGGGGAGGTCAACACAGCCTCAGGCACCCAATCGCACCAGTGCTGTCATGGAGAAGGGATGAATTCCCTTTCCGTACAGGAGGAATCACCTTCTGGTTACCACGGAGGGACCGTCAAAGCTTGTGTCTGACAGCTAACTATTACCACGGGTACCTTGAGTAGGTGGATCAGTGCCAGAGGCTGGGGGGTCAGTACCATGAGGGAGACTACTCCCATGCTCTAGGAGATGGGGATTTACACCAAGGAGACAGCCAGCAGGAGGATGATCGGTGCCAGTGAGATGGTGACCATTGCATCCCTTTAGGCGACACGCATTGAGAGGGAAGAGACCTGGGACGTGGAGACGGAAAACATGGTCTCTTCTCTGGAGACCAGTGTCATCTGCCCGCCCTCTGGGAGGGTCTTTACGGCTGGCTTGCCCTTGCAGGGAGGGAGCCTTAGGGCTGGTGGCGCAGGTAGAGGCCTCTGCTATCTGGGCGCCGGGAAAGCCTGGGAATGCGTCGGCCCTGCCACAAGTCTGGGTCCCCTACTGCTCCGAGGAGAGGGTGGAAGATCCCTCAGGGAGCTAAGGGGCCCCATGGGGGGGGCACATCCCCATGTGGCTCTGGTGTGGGCTGGCAGCCTGAACTGGGTCCTTTACCTGAAGTCCCTTGGCCCTTCTTGCTTGGTGCTGGGGAGTCGTGCTTCTTTGACTGCTTCTTAGGCACTGGCGACAGAGCCAGTGCTGGGGGTGAGCTGTGCACCGAGGCCTAAGTGCTAGGGGCAGAGTCCAGCCAGGAAGGCTTGGATGCCGGGTGGAGAGCAGCCTCCATAAGGAGGGCCCTCAAACAAATGTCTCCCTCTTTCTGAGTTCTGGGACAAAAGTTCTTACTAATGTGATACTTGTCTTTCACATGGGATTCCCCCAAGCACTTGAGGCAGCTGCTATGGGGGTCACTAACAGGCATAGGCCTGTTACAGTCAGAGCAGGGCTTAAACCCCGGAGACCGGGACATGCTCCACCTTGGGCAAAGTCTCCCCTGGGACTGTATTTCTAGTTACACTACTTAACAACCACTTACTAACTAACTACTGTAAACAGACTATTTACAAGGCCCTAAGGCTCAAAGACTGAAGTAGAAGAACCGCTAACCCTTCCTAGGCAAGGGAAAGGTGCTGCGACTAATCACCATGGGTAGTAAGAAGGAACCGAGAGCATGGCAACACTTGCAGATGTAGAGCGCTGTGAGTTAAACCAGCTCTCGGAGAGCGCAGTAGGGAAAAGCGCTGCAGTGTGTTCACACTGTCAAATTCAAGCGCACTGGCATGGCCACATTAGCAGCTCTTGCAACGGCACAGAGAGCAATGCATTGTGGTAGCTATCCCAGCATGCAAGTGACTGCAATGTGCTTTTCAAATGAGTGGGGTGGAGTGTGACAGGGAGTGTGTTGTGTGTATGTGGGGGGAGAGAGAGTGGGTGTTTGGGGGGCTGAGCACGTGCCAGTATGCTGTCTTGTAAATTCAGACAGCAGCAGACCCCTTCCCCCTCTCCCCCCTCACAACAAGCAGCATTCCACACTAATGGTTGCTTTGTCCTGGAGCAGATAAGCATGCCGGTTGTCAGAAACAGAGCTTTGAAAGGGCATATCGGCATGCCTGCAGTGATTCCAAAACAATGACAAGAGTGGCCACTTGACTTAAGGGGATTATAGGACATTTCCGGAGGCTGTTCATAGCGCAGTAATGCAACACCTCGTTCACATTGATGCTGGGGCATTTCAGCCGAGGCGCAGCAAGTATTATGCTTCTCGTGGAGGTGGATTACCAGGAGCGCTCCAGCTGCAAAGTCCAGGCACTCTAAGTGCCTTGCCAGTGTGGACAGGTCGTGAGTTAGGGCGCCTGGAGCTGCTTTAATGAGCTCTAACTTGCAAGTGTAGCCAAGCCCTGAGAGGGCGTAAGGCCAGCAGCACCTAATATACCAACACATGAGCGCGGCACTTAAGAGGGCACCACAGCCGACCCTACGGATACTGCTAAGGCAAAAATCTCCAAAGGCCGCACACGTGGACACGCGCACACCTAGAACGGAATCAACATGTGCAAGCACTTGAAGAACTGTTGTTCTTTTTCTTCACTTTTGTTTTTCTGAAAACAAAAAAAGTTTGCAATTTTTTGATGTAGACAATTTGCAACAAAATTCTCACCCACCCATTATTTTGTGGAACAATGAGTACTTTCATGTCAGAATTCAGCCCATTATCTCTGGCGTCTTCCTGAAGTACTAGTACTTCAGGTGAACAAGCAATCATGATAAAATCAAGTGCAAAACAGTTCAAATTATCCATGCCTGAGTTTTCTACCAAGTACATTTGCCATTCGTTACTTTTTACTCATCATTGCTCAGCCGGATTTAAAAAAAAAAAAAAAAAATCACAAAATGGTTGTTCTCACTAGAGTTCTGTCCTCACCCCACAGTACAAATCTGAAAATAATTCAACATACTGAAATCAGTTATCCTTTCTAGTCTTTTCCAAGCTTGTCCATAATCTATCTAGAAGCAATTCAAAACAAACCATTTCTTCCACAAAAAAGCATATAGGGATGTACTATACCATAAAGCTCATTGAATTGCAAGAGAATGTACTTCAGTTGAATGATAAACTAGCCTTTTTTTAAAATGTGTATGAGACCAGAATTAAAACACCTAATATTCTTAAAATGATCACATTTATCTTCTTCTGGAACTGAAACAAAATTCTCTGTACTGTTTTTTCCCCCATTAGATAGCCATGAAGGGTAATAAGGACCTTTGCACCTTTGACCTTGCTCTCGTCTCGCTCAGTGCGCACACACACGCACACACACACACACACACACCACTACTTGACAGGCCCTGTATCACAGTGGAATCTCAATGCTGTGATTCTCCGATTCTCAGACTGAGTCTAGGTTACTACACCCTGTGTGCCAGCGGCCGAATGGGTTTGAGCCCTGCAACTCTTCCCTTTGGGAGCAGTGAGCAGTGTGTGAATAGGCTGACATCAAACAGCCTTTCCAAAACAAAGGATTGTTTAATCCCAACAGTAGGGACAAAGGATAAAAAGTGCAAAGGGTTATTAACACAACAGTCTACACATACATGTACGTTACCTAACTGGATTTACCCCAGTCTAACTCTATTAATTACATTGGAATTACTCCTTATTTATATTGGTGTAAATGACAGGAGAATCAGGCCAAAAGAGTGGATGAAAGATTTTTCTTTCCCCTCACAAAATTAGAGGTACGCAGTAGAGGTGTGCCAAATATTTGGAAGAAGATGTAGAGCTACTTAGAACTCTGGAATCAGCAAAAAGCAAGGCCTGACTTTTTTTATCTGCCTCTTCAGAGTCACTAACAAGAATACCTTCACTCAGAAGGCTATAACAACATGTTCTTATAAAACAGTAAAGAGCAGAAAGCAACTAGCCAAAAAAAAGGGGAGGGGGGAGGCTGCACACAAAGTAGACAGGTAAGTATTTTTTTTCCCCCAAGGCGAGCAAAGCAAAATATGGTTATCCTTACAGATCTAGTCTTCTTCTGAATCTTCTTTAGATACCAGGACCACAGAATTTCTAAGAAGGATAATGTGAAAATGTCTGATTACCTCATCAACATGATGGAGAGAGAACTGAAATGCAGGAATGCAAGCTATATGAAAAACAAGTTATAATTTATTTTATGTTATGTATCATTAAATGGCTATTTCCACATTCAAAGTATGGCTTTTCACATTTCACTCAAAAATGTTGATAATTTATCAAAAATTTCTAAAAAAACCCAAGCCTATTTTCACCTCAACTATTAAACATCTTTGTTATACGTAAATGTTCCTCAATCTACTACAATCATCATCATAATCCACTTCTATCAAAGAATGCATTTTAAATTACCTAATTTAGATAAACATGGATCTTGCATTCTCATTGTGTGGACTACACAGCCAACAATTATTTCAACAAGTGCTCCTGAATTCCTATTGATTTAGATGACAAATGATTTAATAAATACCAATATAATATTTTAAGCCTGTCATTTAACGTGCAGAATCTACTGATGGCAGCATAGAAGGAGCCAGTTATTTGACTCACCAGATTTTTATGATAGTGTCCCTCCAATGCTATAGAAAGAACAAGAAACAGTACCCCCAGGTGTATTGTGGCTGCCAGAGGCACAAGGTTAGATATTGTGATTCACAGCAGTACTGCTGCTAGAAGTTACAAGATTACAGCTCATCAGAGGTATTAACTGAAGCTATAATTTTTATTATTTGGCACATGCAATCCGGTCAATCCAAGCCACAGCATTCTTAGAAGCTGTAATGAAACCAGACAAGCTATCCATCCATTTCTCAAAATATAGGCCGCTCCCCAATAAAGTGAAGGGGAGGAAGGCAGAGGAAGAAATAGCAACTGTGACTAGATCAGGAAACAGCAGATAGAAGGGTCATTTATGAACAAGTTTAACACAACTCTTAATTTGGTATTTGACCAATGTGAAGGTAGTGCAGTGGAAATACCAAATAGATGAGACAAATGGAGACATTATAAAGGCAATGGGGAGTCTGCCTCATATCACTGCTTTGGTGGTTTTTTCTTTTTATGGAATCTCCCTTTCTGTACACTTTTGTGTTGCGTGGTGAAAATGTCTGTATTTATAATGATTGATTAATTTGACACCAAATGTTGTGGTCTCAGGCTATATTGTGATTATGTTGTATAGTATTTGTTTATTCAACTAGTGATGGACATACATCCCACATATAGAGGACATAAACTGTTGGATTCTTTTCCAGACAAATGAATTTAGCCAACTTCACAATTATGATTAAATGCTTAATTGAGTTATTTTTGTCATACACAGGATACATTGTTTGCTGGATTCCTTTCTACAGAATATATTTAACTTTCATCTGAAGAGAAGGCTTCTGAAATTCAGTTAATAACTCTTGATTGGCCATTAGGTGCAACTAAAGAGCAAATAGTGGCTGGTACGTCAGAGCTGCATCAAATATTTACAATGAAACAGATTCTCACATTTCATTTTTCATCCTCTATGACATTGCTTGCTGGCCTCCAGTTTTCTGAAATAGAGAGCATTTCAGTTCTACTAACTGCTCTTCCTTATGAACTAGACACTTAATTTGTTGTTTTACGAGTATTAAAAAAAAAAAAAAGAGGACACGATTCTGCAGACCTTACCAATGCACGACTCCCATTAAGTTTAATGGGAATTTTGCAGGAGCATGACCTGATGATCTGGGCCTCAAATGAGACAGACAGCACTGGAGTGTTATATCAGAATTCAAACAGAATGAAAGAAGTACAAAGTTCACTGCTACAAGCTACAATCTGTAAATCCTCATGAGTATTACAGACTGTTTTTAAAATTATTTTCCACTAGTTATGCATCCTAACCAGAACCCAGGATCTGAACAAACCCAAAGACTGAGCATCAAAACTTGGAAGCTCAGGCCCATCTCTACATTTCATTAGACTCAGGCTAGGTCTACACAATGGGGGGGTGTTGATTTAAGATACGCAAATTCAGCTACGCGAATAGCATAGCTGAATTTGACGTATCCTATTTGACTTACCCCGCTGTGAGGACGGCGGCAAATCGACCGCCACAGGTCCCCCGTCAATGGCGCTTACTCCTCCTGATGAGGTGGGAGTACGCGCGTCGATTCGGGGATGGATTTATCCGTCTAGATGAGACACGATAAATCGATCCCCGAGAGATCGATTTCTACCCGCCGATCCGGGCAGGTAGTGTAGACTAGCCCTTCGTTACTGAAAGCTAGGTCTCTAGGAGTACAGCCCATACTCACACATAGTGATGATATTCATAGTACTCAGAACCAACAAAACAAATCAGAATACAGTAGATCCTCGGAGTTACGAACACCAGAGTTATGAATTGACTAGTCAACCACACCCCTCACCTGGAACCAGAAGTACACAATCAGGCAGCAGCAGAGACCAAAAAGAAAAACAGGAAGGCAAATACAGTACTGTGTTAAATGTAAACTACTAAAATATAAAGGGAAAGAAGCATTCTTTCTGCATAGTAAAGTTTCAAAGCTGTATTTAGTCAATGTTCAGTTGCAAACTTTTGAAAGAATAATCATAACATTTTGTTCAGAGTTACGAACAACCTCCATTCCAGAGGTGTTCATAACTCTGAGGTTCTGCTGTAAGAGATTCCTGCAAGTAACGGAATAAGTGCCAGAGGGACACTTTTCTCAATAGCCAGAGCAAGTACAGTAGAACCCAGAGTTACAAACTGACCAGTCAAACACACTCCTCGTTTGGAACGGGAAGTACACAATTAGGCAGCAGCAGAGAAAAAAAAAAAACCACACAAATACAGTACAGTACTATGTTAAATGTAAATGTAAACTACAAAAAAAAATAAAAGGGAATGTTTACAAAAGATTTAACATGGTAAGGAAACTGTTTCTGTACTTGCTTGATCTATATTAAGATGGTTAAAAGCAGCATTTTTCTTCATAGTAAAATTTCAAAGCTGTATTTAATCAATGTTGAACTGTAAACTTTTGAAAGAATAACCATAACATTTTGTTCAGAGTTACTAAAAACCTCCATTCCTGAGGTGTTAATAGCTCTAAGCTTCTACAGTATAAGGAGTTCTGAGAGAGTTCATAAATCAGGGTGTCACTGTCCTAACAAAAAAAGGCAGTCACTACTGAAGAGCCTTGGTAGGCACTACCTGTGAGAAAATCTATATGCTAAGAATATGTTGCTTGAATCTACTTATTACTCAGAGCACTAGTTTAAAATAAAATTCTCTTTCAAAGTTAACAAAACATTATTGACCAGTTACCTGAAAAATGTTATTCTGGAATTACAGGTGCACAAAAAAAAGTCCTAAAACTAGCTTTAAGGGTTTGTTTCTTTTAAACTTAGTAATGGCTTTGATGCTTTCCAGTTTTTGTTAAAACTAAAATTCACTTTCAGGTGACATTCTGTGTGTGCCTACGCACTTTTAGCTTTTCTCTGAATCTGTAAGAGATTTTAAAAGTGCTGTGAAACAAGTTGTGGTTGCTAAATATTTCTGTGTTTAGTCCTACTTCCTAGGCTTTATTTCCTGTAACGGAGTTGGAGGAAGACCAATAGCAACAATTTCTGTTTGATAAAATACATGCACAGGCAAATCCTTTCAAACACTGTCTAGATATTTTTCATAGAGCCTAAAAGTTCTCTGCTCCCCCTGCCTCACACACATGGTGGATGCACCTTCTCTAAATAGCCAATTTTTCCAAGCCATAAAACATGTTCCTGGAGAGGCAGGCTAGGAGGGGGAAGCAAAAGCTAGGAGGCAGCATACCCGTTGCAGACATATGGGAGATCAGCAGCAATATTTGGGGAAAGTTAACATTAACTGCCACTCTCTGAGCAGAGCTTGGCAGGAAAGAGAAGCATAGTTACTCACCCTATCCAGACCCTACTACCATGGCTAGAGTCTACCATAGGTGGATCAGTGGGGCCAAGATCCTACATACATATCACATACTACATCCCTGTCACACATACCATTTTCTGGTCCAACCCCCTGGTTAATTTACAGCTTTCCAGTCCCACAGGCTGGAAGGGCAGGGGTTGGGAGGAGATATCTGGAAAAGTAGCAGCAGAAAGATGCTGAGAAAATGCTGGTGGAAAAGGAGGACTACCAGAGATGCAGAAGTGAGGGGGGGAGCAGAGCAGTGATTAATTAAGTGGCAATCTTGACAGAAGTCTCAGAGAGGGATTAAAACTATGAAGGAAGAGCACAGATGACTGAAGACAAAAATCAGAGAGAGAAAGAATTAGTGGAGAAAGGATTTGGAAGAGAACAAGCTCCAGGGATGGCAGGGGAACACTAAAGAAAGTAATCGACAGAATCATTAAAACGTAGTAGAGAACCGACATCTTCAGAATATGTTTTTAAAACTCAGTTTCTACATGCTGTATTTAACTACAGAGTACGATTAGGAGGTATATAATGGGGATGTTTAGTTAAGAGATACAAAGTATCAAAATGTAATATTGCATAAAATTGCCTGGACTCTTAAAATGCACACGTTGAACTTAAAACTACCAGATCTGTGATTTGGAACATCATAACCAAATGGGGAGACAGTCCCAAGTATTGCTCTTTATGGGATATTCCCATCTTGGGGGACAGAGGGTGTGCTGCAGAAAGATAACAGTCTGAGGGCTTCATCTTCCCACCATGAGTTTCATAAGGACAGCGGGAGGACAATGCATTTATCTATCTATCTGCAGCTTTTATGCTGCCACGCATCACTGTAATATGTGAGTACTTTCCACATAAAATTAAAGCAATACCAAAATCCCTAGTGAACTTCATGGAGTCTCAAGCACTTCTCCCTTTTGGGCATCAAACTCTGCTTAGGGTAGAATTTTTGTTTGTTTTTGGTGGAGATTTTTTGAGTAGAAAGGGAGCTGGTTGGCAGGAGGCTCGGAGCAGAAGCAGCATTCATACTGTGAGCACCACTTATGGTGGAAAGGCTTTGTCAAAGAGGAAGGTTTTGCAACATTTCCTAAAGATGGACAGACTCTGGATTCATCTAATCTCCTCCCGAAGATTGTTCCCTACCCAGATCCCCCTGACTGGGAATGTTTTGTTCCCAGGTCTCACATGCTTTGTGATCTGGTTTGTCCCAGAGGAACACAAATGTCAAGACTGCTCAAAATCCGGTCCTTTCTTCCCCCCGTGGATTTCAGGACAGGGCCTGTTGCATAGTCTGGGGTGAACACTACTGTGCAGAAATCTAACTTCCTCCTCCCTCACCCCATGGGAGGTCCTCTGTGTACATGGATGTGGGATGAAAAATCTACTCTTTTTCTGTGCAAACATTCCCCATACAAATTATTTTCATTGTCAGTTGCCATATAAAATACATTTAATATTCTGATCTTCTCAATAAAAAACATCCCAGGCATATTATAAACTGTAGCTACACTATCAACAACTACCTGTAGATGAAAATGTGGTCACAGAACTAAAATAGCAAGCCACACTGCAGAATATTCATACTCAGTAAGTTACATACCAACGGTGGTTAATTCCTGTCAATGGATTGACAAGAAAAATCACAAGCATGCATTATACTTGTATGGTACAGAGGTTTTTTCAAATAGCTACAGAAATGCAAAATATTATGTATATTTACATTTTAATGAGAGAAAATATTTTAATTCAAGTCCTAATAGACTGTACTGTTTTAAGGTTGTTTTTTGAAGTCCAGAAAAGAGAAGACTAGCTATAACAGCAGAAACTCTTCATAGGAAAAAATAAAAAAAGATATAACATACGTATTATAAAACACTTTGGCTGTATGTAACAGTATGAATTCCACGTTTGTTGAATGCAATTTATTTTGATATTTTCTCTGTAGTAAATTCTCAGAGAGACTAACCATATCGCATAGCATTTTTAAAGCAAGTTTGCTATTATGGAAAAACATTCTAGTGTTTTCAAAAATCATAGAACAAAATGACAAAGAAAAAGAGAACTGGTACATTACATCAGATCACACTGGGTGATGCTAGTCGGGTTAATAACTGAAACTGGCCTGATCATGAACGGTTGTAAATCGGTATAGCTCCAGAAAGAGCTAGGCCAGTTTTCATCAAGTGAAAAATCTGGCTTATTTGTTTCTTTTTTCAGCAAAATGTTATGTCTAGAAAGGCTTGAATTAAAAAACATGACAATGTGAAACACACACAAACACACACCCTCTTCTTCCAAATCATCTAACTATAGACCTGAACTGAGACCACTAACTTATTTTTCACAGGCCACAGAACAGCCATTAAATGGTTAAAACTTTTGGTCACTAGCAACAAGATTCAAATGAGCAACCTAAAAGTGAAGGCTTCATTACCAAAATCCCAGGTCATCCAATTAATTGTTTTTCAATTTATGGTAAATTTAGGGTCATTCAGAAGACTGTAAAGAATAAAAAAAGAATACATGAATTTACCCACATGAGTAAAAGTGAAAGATCAGTCCTGCAACAGCAACGTTTCTCTTTTTTCCTTAAGTGGAATTCTTTATTAATAAAGAATCCATTCGGAATAAAGAGCTCAGTTCTGAATGGAACTATTTGCAGGAGAAAGCATTACTCAATTTAAATAAGGGCTGTGGACTTGACTCCAAAATAATTATTTGACAAATAAGACCCATTACAGTTGAACTACAGCGCACATGAGAATGCACTAGGCTGATCTGGCTGAAAGAGAAATGTTTTACTCTTTAGATGTTGCTTTTCATCTTTTGAATATCAACCACATACACAGAGTGTCTGTGAGACAGCTCCAGCCAATTTTTTTCCCCTTCAGCACTGAAGTTCAAGCTCCAGGCTTTTCTTATTTCTGAGGCATTTGGAATACTGAGCTCTGCAGAATTACCATTTATGAAAGTAAGCAATCTACTCTATTCAGAAAAAAAAGATGAGCCTCACATATGTTTAACCAATGTATACTTTAATTAACTTTAATATAAGGATATGTGCACCTAACAATGTCTCACTTGCTATTAAAGGGATGCCATCAACTTAAGAATCACATTTGTCAGAAAAACATTTAAATAATATAGTTACTTGTAACACCTGCAACTACTACAGATGAAAGACTAGAGGGAAAAATAGGTTTTTCTATTTTTTTTCCAGTTTAATGCTTTGTGCATTTAACAACACTTTGTGTGTATATGTAGTCAGTTTCTCTGCTTTCTACATTGTGTGAAACTAAACGGTGTTTTTTAAATGATTAGATTTCAAGTGGATGGTTTCACTTAGAGCACCATTGGAAAGATCAATTTATGTGAGTGAAAAAGACTAATATGAGGGGTCCTTCCTTGCCAGAACCAAGAACCTTATAACATACTAATATCAAGAGTATGCACTATTTATTTTAATTAATTTCCTTATATTGATTTTCTTTCACATATAGGTTTATCAACAAATGTGAAAGAAATCAAATTTATCTACAGAAGCAGAAAACAAAGCTTGTTAACTTAGTTTTATTTACTAATTGTTGCTTACTGATGGATTTAAAGGGATACTAAGATAGTTGATGCCTAAAGTTCAACCTACTATATCTTAACACTGTTTTAATATGGGGAATGCATGAGCAAGTTGTGAAACAGGCAGGATTGTGCCAAGGTAAGACATTGTGGCCCTCACAGAGAAAGGTCTCCAACCTTCAACATTCTCTGTCTCCTTTGTGGAGGGGAAGGCCACAAGTTATGGCTTGACGCTTAAAATCCATCCATCTCTCTGTCCTAATTTCGCCGCTGTATCCAGATCAAATGCACCCTCTTGCTGCAACAGGGTGGGGAATTTGATGTTGCTGGGGCTGTTCCCATTCACCACCAGCTCCAAGGGAGAGAGACACACAATGAAGGACACTGGGTAGCTCCTCTCTGTCCTACTCCCCCTCACCCCCACCTTGTAGTCTCTGGAACCCATTGGCGAGTTGGTGGGTAGGAGTGCTAGTTGGAGAGACTGGGTTGAGTCTCTGTGCCTGTTCAGTTAATGGCTTTCTGATGAGATGGTCACCTCACACCCCAGCTCCAGGGATTTAACCAGAGGCCATGTGGAGCCTCTTTTGGCTCCATTCCAGCAGCCCCACCCTACCCACACTGAACTAGTTAGGGGAAACCAAACTAGCAGATGCTGCAGGTCTAGCTGATCTCCTGTTTGGGATCAGAAAGGAATTTTTTCTCCCACAAGCCAATTGGCAGAGGCCCAAGGAGTTTTTTGCTGTTGTCACAGCACCTTCAACTCAACTAAGTACCAAAGAACCTACTTAGTACCTAACTGAGGTACTTGGTTGAGTTTTTAACTTGTCACAACTTAAGGCTAATTTCCAGTACAGTTAAAAGGGGAAAAAATAACAGTTGCCAGAGGTAAGAGACCTGGGCTTTTGCTGATGGGCTTTGGGCTGATGGGATAGGGCTACCAGGTCTCACCCTCACAGGCCAAGGTCCCACCCTTCTACACCCTCAGTTCCCATTGCGGGACAGGCAGCAGAGTTGTAGGACTCAGAATGAGCTTAGTCCTGGGAGTTAAACTGAGGAGAACCAGACTAGCCTGAGTCATTGGTTATATGGCAGTAGCTCTGTAGCCCAGCAACCAATATTTTTTCTGATATTCTATACAAATGACCAAATTAAAATATTACGGGTACATGACAATGTTATTAGAGGTTGCATGGCTAAAATGCCACATGTTGAATTGTTTAAAAAAATGACAAAAATGTGTGTCCAATATGTTGATTGACAAACAGAACACTACACATGTTTTTTCTCAACTTAGAATGGGCTGTAGTTGGCTCCAAGAGAGACTTAACAGCTCAGCTGATCTCTTTTCATATCACAATTGTTTATTCTTTACTCAGTTCCCAAGGGGTTTCCTCTATTGTGTTCCAATAGCTGTATAAAGGTTGGAGAAACAAGCTATTTATTAGGTTAAGGATCACCAAGGTTACTCTCCTCCCCCCCTCCCCCGCCCGGAGAGCAAGCAGCTCAGATTACCCATCAATCAATTATATTTTTCAGGTATTTTACATGGACAGGTGGTGGGGGTGTTTCAAATGCCAGTAACTGCCTATCTATACAGCAAGTGTCCATGTTACATAAACCTTCACCACAGCTGCCAACAAAACTGACCATCTCATCAGAAAGCCATTAACTGAACAGGCACAGAGACTCAACCCAGTCTCTCCACTAGAGGTAGCCCTCCAAACCAAGAATGAGACATATTGAGGTAGCAGCAGAGGAAGCCTGAACTACTTTCTGTGTTATACTTGTTCTGTAGATACACAAGGGACTTCAGTTTCCAAAAAAGTTGATCTGGCATTTTTCTCAGGTACTAAATTCATATATTAAAGTAAATAATAATGATAACAGTTAATCATATACTTCTCAACATTGCAAGGGCACTAATATGACTAGACAAAAGCCTCCTGTGTCATTACCTAAAAAGCTTAATGAACTAGCATATTATGCAAAAATTTGCAATAGCTCTGCCTTCTATAGAAACTCAACATCAGATCTAGCAAATAAACCTGCACATCCTCCTAAACTCCCACAAACCTCACAGTGGACAGCAACCACTTCTTACCAACAGTCCTCTACACCCTCTTTCGTTGAATAAAGGCATATGCATAAATGCAGGCAAAATCTCCTTTTCCTGTTAAGTTTGAGGACTCATCCTATGCGCCTTCATAAAGCATTCAGGGCAGTAATGAAGAGCACAATTCACTTCAGGCCCAAGCCTGTTTCAGATCCTCTATCTAGAGCCTAGTACCATAGAACAGCTCACTGGATTTTATTAAGCTTCTTTACCCGTAGTTCTATATTTTGGGCATTGACGTGAACTTTCATCTTGGCATATGAATAGCTGGAATGCCCTCCAACCCCTTTGCCATAACATTAGAGAGTTTTCACCATCAATAGGGGACATGCAGACAAGAGCTATAAGTACACCCCCTTAGTACAGAATAGTCGATTATTTTTTGTCAAGGTCCAAATTTCTTGGTCAAGTTATAATTAAGGTCCAGACTCCAGAGAAACATTTTCCACATGGCAATAACAATAATGATAATAAGTAACTAAAAAGATTTTGCGGTCCAAAAGCGTGTTGGTGGTCCAGATTTTACCCGCAGTCCAGCTGTTGACTATCCCTACCCTCAATGAGGACATCAAAATCATCAACACAACTAGGCTTTGTTGAAGGCGTTTTCTCATCCTGTGTTATGAAACCCACTAGTTCCTATGTCTGTGGCCCCAACTCAGCAAAGCACTTAAACATATACTTAATTTTAAGCACATGTTTAAGTCCCCTTTAAGTCAATTAAATAATACTTTGACAAAAATTGATTAGTAAAAATTATTTTCCTTAGGTCTGTGCAATTACATTGTAGTTAGTGGAACTGAATGGATATAATGGATCAAACATATTAGTTCTGTCTGATACTCACAGGGTTTTTAAAAAAAAACAAAACAGAAAAACCTGGATTGGATTAAGATAGGAAACATGGGAAATTATTTACTTGAAATTATTTAAAAACCATGATGTGCAGACTCAGTTTCTTCAGTTCAGTACTCAAAAAGCTTCCTATGCCATATATCACACAGCACATCATCCTTTGGCTGCTTCCACATAAGAAAAATGTAATCCTGTATTCCTTAAATTTTTTTAAAACTGCTTTTTAAAAGCAATCATTTTTTTTAATTCAGTATGACTATTTAATCTTGCAAAGCAAAATCTGTTCCATTTCTTCTCAGGAAAGCTGGCAAAACAACATATTGTTCTGGCAGACAGCCACCATAAACGTCATAGAAGGACTCACTAAGCTTCTTAAAGGGACACACTATCCTGGATTTAACAGGTTTGAAAATCACTGTAAATGTAAAACAATAAAAAAATCAATTTTGAAAACAAGCAACACCAGGGTAAAGTATGCCTTTAAAGAAGGCAGGGGATTCCTGCAGTGATATTCCATGGCTCCAAGCCAAAACAAATGCTGTAGTAATGTACCAGCCAGACGGAAAGATATGCCACAAGTTTGCCTTGAAGTTGTGATTAGGCTGTTTAGATTTTTTTTTTAAACAAATGAACTGAAGGCCTATAAAGTAGAACTATAAAGCATGACTTATTAAGCATAATTAAAAACTAGTTTTTAGTCAACCACAGGAATTGTCATGCATGCCCACTGTCTAGTTTAAGGTGACTTTGTTAAATTCCAGTGCAAGCCAGTAAAGATACATGGATCCTGTTTTGCTAGATTATGTTGTAAATCAATAGTTCACTGAAAGATTAAATATGAAAAGTAGTCTCTCAAATGTGCAGGTCAGTTTTGTCATCTACCTGTCACTTAAAGCCTATGCATCTTTTAGAATTTTCGATCCTACACAACGGTTTAGATTGGAAGGGAGCATTAGCATGTTTCTTTGATATGCTAATAATGATGTATTTTATAGTCATGTACATCAATCATATATAATCACTCATTAAGAAAGACTTTTCCAAAAGGTTATGATAGAGCCTAACAGGAGGGAAAATTTCCATTTGGGTAGTATGTTAGTAAGAACTTTGTTTATCTCATCTACCCATGCCATCAATTTCAGTTTTTCAGTGCTGCAAGGAATTTCTATTGAAATATTTACAAACTAACAAAGATTAAAAGAAATGTATAACTCTTGCAAACAGAAAACAGGAAAAGCATCTAAGAACATACTGGAAGTATCTCTATATAGCTCTAAAGTAAAGCAAGGACCTAATTTTCTATTGCTTAAGCTCATCAATGGGAGTTTGGGTGCACAAGGAATTCAGGACTGGGCCTTGTGTGAAGACTTTGTATAGTATACAGACTACTTTTACATAGCTTCCTAGCAGAGGAGAAAACAAGGTCTGCCTTTTATTTATAAACAAGCTATACAGGCTCCTGATGACAATCCAACATTAGATGAACAGAGTACTAAATTAGGTAACCAATATTATCCCCAGACAATAGGCTCCTATAATTTTACTAAGACCATAAAGCTTCTTAGAAAAACAAATGGCTCTTTCCTTTTTGAAAAACCCTCTTGGTTTGTAAGGATATCTGTCCAGAAGAGGCTAGAGAAATCAATCATGGCAAGAAAAAATAATCTCCATGCTACATAAGAAAATAACCAGAGTGATAAGAAGACTACAAAATACAATACTTTGGTTCTTATTCTTTTAGATAATTAAAATATTATTAACATGAAAAATCACTAGTTCCAATACAACATACCAGGAATTTATGTCAATCCATTCATTTTTCTCCCATCCCAGAAGTTAGAGACAATCTTGGGAATCACATTAAATAAATATCATACTAAACAGTGAGAAACACTGGAGGAGATAAATGCAATGCACAAAGTGACAGACAGAAAGAATGTTTTCTGAATAGAAAACAGTCGCAGTCATAATTAAACAGACAAAAAGCTTAAGGACCATTTTTATAGTGGGGATTATGCATCAGTTAGCTGCCTACCTCCTTCATATGAAGTTATCCTGAATTAGTGTTCCAGTGACTGTGAATCTCCAACATTTACATCTCCTTCCAATAAACATGTATTTTGCATTTTAAACTTTATGGTTCCAACAACCACGTTAGTTTACTGCAAATTTATATCTTAATTTCTCCCCCAAATCCATTTATTTCTTTCCCTGCACAAACAAATCCATGCAGCCTTCCTCTGCACAGGCACACGTGAAACAGACGAGCCTGGAAGAGATAGGGAATGGAGGAACTTGACACATCTGCCATTGCACTTCACACAGGAAATGTATACATCCAAGCCTGCAGTTCCAGGTTACTTTATGCCATAAGAAACAGTTTCATCAACATATTTTTAAAAAAAAACGAGAAAAGCAATGCAGCTATTTAACCCTCTGCCTACGATGAAGGGCTGACACTTAAAGAATATTCATCAAACAGGCTCATTTAGAGTTTTAAAAAAAAATCTCCAACAGCTTGTGTACCAAAAAAAAAAAAAAACAACCCCCAAACCAAAAAACGGAAGTGTATCGTAATAATGAGCAGAACAGCCAAGGAGGCGAACCAAAGCCGCTCATTCTCCATCCACCTTTCTACCTGCTACACCCGCAGAGACGGTCGCGGGGATGGAAACCCAGCAAATGATCAGCAGCAGCAGCAGGCGACTCCGCCTCCGACAAGCGCAGCGAGCAGGGTGCCCACACCCCAACCCCCCTACCTCGCACGCACACACTCTGCAGCCCCCTGTCAACTTACCACCAGCAGCGTCTGCAGACGGGATCCTGGGGAGGGGGACTGCCAGCCCAACTGCACGTTGAGGACGAGGATTCCTGCAGGGCCCCTCCTTGTCCACGCACCGGCACCTCCCTCCCCTCCAGCAGTCTCCGGGTCTGGGAAAGGGGCGGACTGCAGCGAGGCGAGGCTGCGGGAGTCATGCAGTCCTTGCAGCAGGCAGCTGCTGCCGCTTAACCTGCCACTTTCCTCTCCCCCACCCCCCGCAGCAGGCTCAATCCCCCCTCCCCCCCGCGCCGCGCTGCGCCCCGGCACCTTGTCTTTCCAACACAACAACCAACAATGGGGATAATGAGCGGTCCTGGGGGCTGGCCCGGCCCCTCCTCTCCCCGCCCCCCACCTCCTCAGAGGGTTGAGTCAGCAGCTGCACTGGGGGGGACCCGCGGTGCCCTCTGCAGCCGGGGGAGCAGCGCTGTCTATTGGCGCCGGGGGCAGGGAGCAGGTCACTGACTCCTGAGCTCTCCCAGCCGCAGCGCAGCCCAGAGCTGGGCCGTCCATGGCGGGAGGTGTCACTCCCGCCAGCTGCGTCTTGCCCGCGGGCGGGAAGAACACCACAGCCGCCCTGCCAGCTGCTGCCCGGGCACGGCGGGGCCTCGGGGCCTCTCCGCCCCCCGCCGCATCAGAGCCTGGCAAGGTGCTGGAAGGAATTGTGGGTAGCTCCAGCTGCTGGTTCCCCGCTCTCCCCTGCAGCGGGCTCCGTCGTGGCAGCCTGTCCCAGGCACTGGGCGCTCCCCGCATCAGGACCCGGGGCAGATGTTCACACACACCCTCGCAGCATTTGGGTCCCTCGATGCGCCGTGCTGTAGGGGGTCCATCATCAGGATTGTAAGAGCCTTCAGTCCCTTTCTAGCCCCCCTCCTGGGGAGAGGGTTAGGGGGTGACTTCAAAAGGACCAGTGGGGAAAACGGCAATCATAATAACTCACCTGCCACTGGTCTTCAAGTTAACCAGTCTCAAAAGCTGACACTTGCCAAGTGATTATACCCCAAATGAGGCTTTTCTCCCCCCCCCCCCCCGACGTGAACATGATAATAATGAGCCCCAATTATGAAATCACCAATTGCAAATTTAGCAAGCACTTTGGCAACCATTTGGAGCTGGCCCCATCTTTTTTGTTCAGTGTACAGTAGGACCCTAGTCCAGGGCTAGTTCCCCACAGAATTTCAGAAGGCAAGGTAATGCAGGTGCTCCTTTTTTATATTAGCTTAAGAAAAAGCATCTGTTTAAAAAAAATCAGGTTTCTGTCTGAAAAGTTTTACCCAGTGTTGTTACTACCAGTAACACCTATCCTTCATATCAATTAAAGAGGATCATCTCTATTTTTCTTCCAATTGGTTACTTTGTGTATTTAACAGCAGTGAAGGTATAGCCACTTTCACTGTTTCCTCTTTTAGTCATTTTCCCCTGTTCTTTGTAGTGGTCTTTCATACTGCACTACAGGAGAGAAAAATATTTTTAAATAGGAAAATGTGATTGTAAAACCACAAAAATTTCCAAAGTAATACCTACAAATGTTTTAACCTTTCAAAATAATTGATTTTAATATTTCAAATTGAAAGGTATTGCTTTTACTGTTTGTGAAGGGTTGCTGAGGTAGTAAGAATTAGAATGATTGTTTTCTGGATGTGTACCATCCAATGACAGAGTATCAGTGCGGTTACAGGGTGGGAGTTTTGTCTAGTGGATGATGGAATGGGTCTGGGGGTTAGAGCTTCTGTTCTGAGTTCTATTTTCAGCTCAGTGACTGACTCACTTTGTGACCCTGAGCAAGTCATTTAACTTCTCTGTAGCTTACTTTCCCCATTTATAAAGTGGGTATTATAATAACTACTTATCTCACAGAAATATTGAGAGGCTTAATATTTGTAAAGCACTTCTAGATCCTCAGGTGAATGGTGTTATAGAAACACTAAATATTATTTTATCATAAAACTACAGTAAGTACATGAAGAATAGTTACCTTTGAAATTAAGTCTTAGTCCTGTCTAACTCACACTCCCTGGTACTTTTCATAAAGGATTGCCAAAATGTCTCTTTTCCCTGTTGTTGTGTTCCCTACACTATAAAGGTGACTGCACTTCAGTGTCTATGGTATGGTAGTGTGCTTGTGTATTAAAGTGAAACATATTACATGTCTTAGATAGACAAAAAGACCTGCTGACTTCCTCCATTAGAAGTCAGTCCTCTCTTTCTTCTGTTCCTGACTAAGAAATCCTACCACTTTCTCAACACCTCTTCATCATTTTGATTATCCAATTTAAACCATCTTCCTCTTCCACCTAGTCTCTCCTGCTTGAGTCCTTCCTCTCCTAGCTTGCCCACCCATCTGGGATCTTGTTAACTTCTTTTAAAAGAAAATGGGCAGGAGCTCTCACTCTCCATCTTTCCTCCTGGCCTCCTCAGATTTTGTTCTCTGAACCCTGTGTTCTACTCTGCGATCTCCAATCTTCTATCTTCTTCAAACCGTTTGATTGTCAACCTGAACCTATTTCCTTACACCTGCTAATCTCCATTTTTATCCCCCCCCCCCAATTCATTTCCGGTCTCTTATGAATCACTCTCTTCTCTTCCCATATATATTCAAACATGCCATTTCTCCTCTCCCAAAGACAGCCAACCTCAACCCCAATTCTTTATCACCCAAATCTCCCTTCTTCTCTTGATCTCAAAGCTTCTTGATGGGCCTGCCTGGCCCTAGTGCCTGTGTTATTCTCTCTGTCTAAGCAGAGTATATGGTAATACACGCATTTATATAGTAATTGTACAGTCAGGAATTCAGATGCTGTCATTTGGGTGTCCTCTGGTAGGACCACATGCTTACATTCCAAGGCCCTGATCCTGGACTGTGATGCAAACAAGCAGAACTCTGCATCTGTGGGGAGGCATATTGACAATGGGGCTCCACACAGTGGCAAGGTTCTGACCACATGCATCAAATTGCAGGATCAGGACCCAAAATTTAACTAACACTACCGGCTACAAAATTAGCTTGTTTTACAGACATTACTATAGGATTCCATTTCTGGGCATTACTATGTGACAGCATCTCATGCCTTTTCTTTGATGTTGCAACAGTTGAAACATTGCCTACAAAACAGACAGTGGCAAAGGGCAAAACAGCTCAGACTTTTTATTAAAATGGTATATTAGTTGAAATGGCAAGTGATCTTACCATACTTGTAACTAAACTGCTAATTAGGAAAGTCACTCAGTTCCTTTGGATTGTATTAAAAAGCACAGCTAGTGAATTAGTCAAGCAAAAAAATAACCTGGCAATGACAGATTAAATTAATGTATTTTAAAATAATAAATAGATTCTGTGCAGTCTATAATCCATTTCTGGCGACCTGAGTGAAATCCTCTATTGAAATCAATGACAAAGCTCCCATTGACTTAAAAAGAGCTAGGATTTCACCCTCAGTATGTGGCCCATCTGTATGATACCACAGAGTGCTACTGATGTTGGCATTTGTGACTAAATTCCAAACTAAGTCAAGTTATGAACGCCAAGAAAGTTCCTGAGTCTGCGGCATGTATAATTTTTTACTTTATTTTTTTTTTTACTACCCACCAATTATGTTTTCTATGTACTGTGTGTGTGTGTTGGCACTGAATCTTACTCTGTAATTTGAGCATTCTTAGTACAGTATTTGAATGAGCAGCCTAATGCAAGCTTGCCATTGGCTCTTAGGAGTTGAAGGTTGTCATATACTGGTACATCATTCAAAGGATAATTTTCCCTAGGCTTGCAATAAGAGCTCAGACTTGAATTATGACCACATCACCGTTATTTGAGCATTCTTAAACATATCCATCCCTCAGATACTATTTATGACTAGTGACAGTACTATGTTGACTTCTCTCTCTTTTGGTTTTGTTAAGGGAAGGAATGCTATGACTTTTATACTGTTTTTATAAATGTCTTGTGCTTTGTTTATGGTTGTTGTGATATTTTTAAAATAAAAAAGAGAAATATAGGAGATAAAAAGTGTTAGCTAATGAATTATTCCCACTGAATTAACAAACAGAGCCCTTTGACTGACACTAGTGCACACTGTTTAAACTAAGACTTCTGATTTATCACATTCAAATACCACATAAATCACATACTGGATCTTTATGCTTTACTCACTCAAAATAGATTTTGAGAATGTCCTTTATACTGTACTGGGAAAATTCCATTTGCAGTGGGCAATAAACTTTAGTGCACATGAATCTTTAAAATCCTCTCGATTTCTCCTGAATATACATGGTAGCAATAACAAAAAAATTACTGCAAAAAGCATTGGTAGAAACCAAGCATTATATTTCTCTCTCTGCTTTTGGTAGTCACAATCCTATAGGATTCCTAACTATACTTCTAAATTCACATCACTAATATCTGATGTACTGATTTTTCTATTAAACTTCTCCTACCTTGTTTGGTATTTCTTAGGCCTGCTTGCTGTTCTTACTCAGTGTGATTTCAGTTGCTGGAGAGGTATTGCTGTGTGTTTGTCTTAAAATATGAAGCCATTTCAGAGAGATTCCCCTACCCCTGCCCCCAGTCTTTCTGCTAAGTGACTACTTTACTCCCTCTAAAGACATCATGCAAAGAGGAACAGAGGGCATATATCCCACAACTTTTCAGAACCATGTTTGGAGCACCTTCAGCATTGATATCCTCTCTAAAGCCAGGGCTAGAGAAAGGAGGTCTATCTCTCCAGATCAAACAAATACGTACCCTCTCTCCCACTCAATTGCTTCTTTCTTATGTGTCACTCCCCACCTCACCTTTGCTGGAAAAGGCACCAGTCCTACAATTACTTATGCAGAGGACTAACTTCACTCATGTGAGTATTCCCATTGTGTTCTGATCATACTGGTACTATTTGCAGTTACTGGGACAGATGGATCTAGGCTCCCCACTCCACCTAGAGGGAAGAGCTGCTCTACCCAGATCACAAGTGAGTACTGGGGACAACAAATAAAAAAACAGGGATGGGAGCAAAGGTTAAAGGTTAAAAATCAGGAATTCAGAGGGGGACACTGAGCAGAGAACCCCCAACAGCACCTACTGCTGCTCAAAGGTGTTTATGGAGTTAGTGGACACTGCCCAAAGGAACTCTGTTAGGAGGTGAGATCAGATGAAAGACTGGAAATAGCCCCCTCTTTCCCCAGTCGCAGAGTATCCCCACATCCACCTTCTTCCTCCTGGTATGATGGATGGTCACCTTGGCCAACACCAGGATGAAGCTGATGAGGTGGTCTCACAATTTTGTGGGTGTGTGTGAATTAGGATATGCGGGTAGAAGTGCAGACAGAACCTCAGCAAGAGGATCTGGACGAGTCAGAAGAGGAGCTGGAACCGGATGCACCCACCCTACACAGATATGCGCCAGGGTCTCCCTCTCGTCGCAGGAAGAGCAAGTGTCAGAAGTTTGCTGGTGTTCCTAGGGGTATGATGGCTTTCTGTAAACCAGACCTGCAGCACTCAGAGATCTTGAGCTTTCTGCTACATCTAAAATGCATGCTGGGGAACCTCTGAGATGAGAAGTTATTTTCTGTGGATCTTATGGCCCCTGAGATTAAGGTTATGATGTATCTCAGGCACAAAACTCTTATTTGCTGGATGTTATAGAAAACCATACTACACAGGGAATCTGAGACCTGAAAAATATATAAAGTAGAACCACAATACTGAAACTATTAGCAGATAGTGGTTACATATTCTTAGGCCAAGGATTCAGCAGAGGAAAAAACAAATTTTAAATTATCCCACAAAATTATTTAAAACCAACCAAAACTACTAACAAATGTTAAGGTGAATTGTAAAAAAATTTTACCCAAAATGAAACTGGTTAAAACTCAACCTTTTTCTGATTTCATATTGGCTGGATTCCATGAATCCCTTTGTCACCGTTCTTTAATGGATCATAGGTATCACTTCACTGTCCTGAAGGTACTATATGTGATGAGAAAATTACAAAATAAGGTCATAAAGATGTGTATTAGAAAGGGAATGCAAAGATAATGTAGCCTTGTATGTGGTTGAGATAACTGAAGAGAGCTTCTAATTTAAAATAATTGATTAGCCAGCATTAATATTAATAAGTTACAAGCACACTGTCAGGCAAGATTTTTTCTGATTTCCATACCCTACAATAGCACTAAAAATATTTAAATATAAATAAATATAAAATAGCAAAAATGAGAGAAAGTAAAATGGAACTCTAATACCTTTTCTTCTCATTCTCTTCCCTTTGGTTATTTCCTATAGCAGAATCTAGCACAGATAAAAGATAAATTGGCAAAACAAGATCTCCATCTAGCCATAGGTGTAATAAGCAAGAGAGAGCTGGGGAAGTAATGGCCTACAGGGAGACATCATCCCTAAGCAACAGGCAAAAGTGTTGAAATGCAAGAAATAATTGTGTAGTCTACCGAGTATGTCTTCTGGCAATACAATTGCATTCATGGGAGTGGCCAGAGATAAATGCCCAAAATGAGAGTTTCTATATTATGACTAGTATAAAAATGGGTAAAAGTATAAAACAGAGACACATTCGCATGATGTGGAAATGACATGTTTCACAATACTTCTGGAAAGATTATTGTGCAGAAGGTGAAAGCAATGATTGAAAGAACAATCACCCTAGATGCCAAAAGCTGCAGGCCACATTCTCTGTCCTAGCCTGCCCTGTTTGTGTTGCACAGAGAACATAATGGGAGTGGAAACCATCTGCAATTTCCCAACTGGGGATTTCTCTGACATAAGGGAATTCTCAGTGGGCATATAGTTGTCATAGCCAGTTCTTACAGCACACATACACCTCTGCAATTACAGCAGAAAGGGCAACAAGGGGGAATGGCTGGAGCCTGCTGCACTCCAGGCAATCTCCGGTTGGTAAATGATCCCTTGGGAACTGTTACCACGTGTCACAGACAGTTTCTCTGGCTGGATATATGCCTGCCCCGACAAAGTATCAGGGAGCTTAACAGATAGCCCTGTACCCCTCTTCTGTGCCAAGGAGAAATTCAGTGCACCAAACCATCTGGGCCAGTCTGTTTGGGGCTTGAATCTGCAGGTCTTACTCTGACAAAGCTCCCATCTTAAATCAGTGTTTTACCAGATGCAGGATTGGCCCAGATGAATATTGGTAAATTTAACAATCAAACAAAAAATCTGACCTCAGTTTAGAGAATAAATAAAGCAATTTTAAATAATAATCATAATAATCATAAAAAATGAAATGCATCCCCCAAACAAAAGAATTGTAGTAGAAACTGTTGACAATTCCTGGTTATAGTAAATATAATCTATTACAATACCTAGTGCTTCTAAAGAAGCAAACTGAAATGTGAATGAAGATCACCAAGTATGGGTTAAAGGTGAGATGACCAAAAGTAATTGTCAATTCTTCTTCGTGCTTGCAGAGATCAGTTTTAGAGCTGTACCCATAGGCAATGGATGTAGAGTTAGCTCCCACAAACATTTCATCTAAATTTGACTGTAACCATATTTGTATATATTTTCTGTTTGACAGTAAAAGTGAAGGTCAACTCTGCAAAAGAAAGCCATTTCATGCAATTTACAGTAGTAATGCATCCTGGGTAGCCTATGGTGTAGAGATGTGCTAGAGCAGTGGTTCTCAACCAGGAGTTTGTGTACCCCTGGGAGTACACAGAGATCTTCCAGGTGGTACATCAACTCATCTAGATATTTGCCTAGTTTTACAACAAGCTTCATAAAAAGCACTAGCAAAGTTAGTACAAACTAAAATTTCATACTTGTTTATACTGCTCTATATGCACATACACTGAAATGTAAGTACAATATTTATGTTCCAACTGATTTATTTTATAATTATATGGTAAAAATGAGAATGTAAACATTTTTTTCAGTAATAGTGTGCTGTGACACTTTTGTATTTTTATGTCTGATATTGTAAGCAAGAAGTTTTTAAGTGACTTGTAACTTGGGGTACACAATACAAATCAGACTCCTGAAAGGGGTGCAGTAATCTAGCACAGTGGCTCTCAACCTTTCCAGAATACTGATGCACCACTGTTTGTGTGACAGTAGAGCACTTCCACTGCTGGCGAAGGAGAATACATTGTTCACTGAGAATACACTTGCAGAAGCATGCAAAAGGATTTCTGTGGTGATGCAGGCATGTAGGATGGGACACCTGATACAAAAACTGAAGTTGTGAAGATATGAAAACACTGGTGGAGCTGAGAGGGGATCACAAATCTTAACAATAAGTCAGGAGAATTCAAAAATAGACACACTGGGCCTGATTCTGTGCTAATTACAATAGTGTATATCAGGAGTAACTCCGCTGAAACCAATTAAGTGAGAGCAGAATTAGGCCAACAGAGGCACAGAAATACCATCTATAGAAATACAGAAATGTGTTATCTCCAGAGAACAAACAAATCCTAGAATGCTTATTTAGAGCCCCTAGTTGCATAGATTCATAGATTCTAGGACTGGAAGGGACCTCGAGAGTTCATCGAGTCCAGTCCCCTGCCCTCATGCCAGGACCAAATACTGTCTAGACCATCCCTGATAGACATTTATCTAACCTACTCTTAAATATCTCCAGAGACGGAGATTCCACAACCTCCCTAGGCAGTTTATTCCAGTGTTTAACCACCCTGACAGTTAGGAACTTTTTCCTAATGTCCAACCTAAACCTCCCTTGCTGCAGTTTAAGCCCATTGCTTCTTGTTCTATCCCTAGCGGCTAAGGTGAACAAGTTTTCTCCCTCCTCTTTATGACACCCTTTTACATTACTTTACACTTCTCTGGACAATGAACAATGGTTATATGAATTACATATTTGGCCTACAATTGATTGTCAATCAAAAGCCCAGGTTAGCAAACTCCAGTCTAACACTTTAGGAGCTGCACCCTTCCCACCGTAGCAGCAGTTGCCATGTGTGAGAGGCTTTTTAAACATTACATTTGTAACTAAATAAATAGCATGCATTAAGTGAGCAGGCTATGCTGTAAGTTATATAAAGAAAACAGTTATTTCCCTGGCATTTAGGCAGAAGGTTATTTTAATGATGTTAATTCTTTTTTAAAGGTAGCATTGGGTTGATAATGGAATGAACAGCGTTGAGAAATGCCGCCCAGGCCGAAAGAAAAATAAGAAACCTCACACTGCACATGGAACCTTCTATTCAAGAGATGCTTGCGCCTCACTGTTCCTGTCAAACAGGGTAATGTGCTTATGCATTTCACACAGAACCATTAGCAACAGAAATTCAACCAAGCTATGCAAGAGAGCTGCCAAACATTGTAATGGCATTTATATTGCATAAGGAAAATAAACAATGCCAGAAAAATAAACCCATTCTATCAAGGAACCCTGAAGATTAACCAAATAGCTAATCCTTCTTTAAGTTCTGATAGAAGCAGTTACATTACATGATCTTCACCCATAGTATTATATTTAGCCAGGAAGCCCATTTCAGCATAGCTGGTTGGTTTGAGGAAAGAAGTGTGTATCTATAAATCAATACAGATGCCCAAAACACAGGCCCTGAAAATATCATTTAGAATGGTGAAAATGGCTAGGGAACAACTGCACCTGCAACAGGATCATGTGGGGGCAATAGCTCTGCCAATCCCTGCATTCAGTTTGCAGTGAGAGGGCTCTCCTCTGATGACCTCTGTAATAGACCCAGACCAGTTGGGAACAGCAGAGTAGAAGAAGGGAGATATACTGGCCACTGGATAAGTAGTTTTCTGTTCCCTGAGTGACCAGAGGAGGGGCTGCTCCAGGCTAATAGACCACCTGACTCCAATTAACCTGCTAAGAGTCAGGTGAGACAGTTAAGCACCTGACTCTAATTAAGGTCCCTCTGATGCTATGAAAGGGCTCACTCCAGTCAAGCCAGGGAGAGCCAGAGAAGAGGAAGTGTGCATGAGAGGGGAACTGGGAGCAAGGGGTGTGCAAGAAGCTGAGAGTGAGTAGGCGTACTGCTCGAGGACTGAGAAGAACAAGCGTTATCAGACATCAGGAGGAAGGTCCGGTGGTGAGGACAAAGAAGGTGTTGGGAGGGGGCCATGGGGAAGGAGCCTAGGGAGTTGTAGGTGTCGTGCAACTGTACCAGGAGGCACTCTAAACAGCTGCAGTCCACAGGGCCCTGGGCTGGAACCCGGAGGAGAGGGTGGGCCCGGGTTCCCCCCATACCTCCCAACTCCTGATCAAACACAGGAGGAATTGACCTGGACTATAGCTTCTACCAGAGGGGAAGGTCTCTGGACTGTTTCCTGACCCACAGGGTGAATCTGTGAAGCGAGCAAATCTGCCAATAAGCGCAGGACCCACCAAGGTAGAGGAGGAACTTTTTCACAACTGGTGTCAGGGGTGAGATTTGGGGTGCACAGTGTGGTGGAAGGAGGGTGATTTAAAAAAAAAAAAGGGAGAGGGTTTATTTATTTTTTCACCACAATGGATGGCGTAGTGTGGGCACTGATACAAGCTACGGTGGCCCAGCAGGAGGCTACCCGTGTCCAGGCAGCTGCCCAACAGGAGGCAGGGAGGCTGCAGCAAGAGACTAATCGCCTGCTGATGGACCAGGCTGCTCAAGACCGAGCTATGTTGCGAGAACTGGTAAGCCAGGTGAAGACCCTTACAGAGCTGAACCGTGGCCATGATGGGATGCGGCTTATACGGGCCAGCCATTGCCCGCAGAAAATGACGCGGGAGGATGATGTAGAGGCATACTTTCTGGCCTTTGAGAGGACAGCCCTACGGGAGGCCTGGCCTCGAGATCAGTGGTCTGGCATCCTTGCCCCATTCCTGTGTGGGGAGGCCCAGAAGGCCTACTATGATCTGCCTGAAGAGGCTGCAGCAGACTACCCCCAGCTGAAAGCAGAGATCCTGGCCAGATCTGGGGTAACTACTGCAGTGCGGGCCCAGCGGTATCACGAGTGGAGGTACCAGGAAAACAAAACCCCGCGGTCCCAATTGTATGACCTCATCCATCTCACACGAAAGTGGTTGCGAACTGAGTCCCAGAATCCGGAAGAGATACTAGAGGTTCTGGTCATTGATCAATACATGAGGGGACTACCGCCAGACCTTCGCGCCTGGGTAAGCCAGAATGATCCCTGCACCTACGACAAGGTCGTCGCATTGGTAGAGAGGTGAAGGATGGCGAGGGAGCTGACCCGACCAGTTAAGGAAGAGGCACCCCGGGTTAAATTAGCAGCACCAAGCCCCAAAGCTCGGGTGACTGGGCCACCAAGAGGGCCCAGGTGGAAAAAGAGAGGGGCTGAAGGCCCACTAGAGGCCACAAAGAGTTGGAGCACTGAGGGAGAAGAGGATCGTGATGTTAGACTGCCCAAACCAAGAGACCTGGGAATGCCTAGGGCTCCATATAGATGTTATGCTTGCGGGGAGTGGGGACACATAGCTGCACAGTGTCCCAATGCTGAGGAGCCTATGCAGTGTAACCTGGGGAACTGGGCAGACCCATGCTCCCTAATCCACCTTGTGGGGGGTCTCACTAACCCCACATATGTATACCAGACCAGTGAAACTAAATGGGGTAGAGACCACAGCACTGGTTGATTCGGGGAGTGCTATCACACTTGTCTCGGGGAAGCTCGTGAAGCATAGTCAGCTGCTGTGGGCTAAGCATACAGGGATAACCTGTGTCCATGGGACAGTTGGTTATTACCCTACCATCCCAGTAAAAATCGAGATTCAGGGGAACACTACTGAGGTAGCAGCAGGTGTAGTCCCTAAACTCCCATACCCGGTGCTCATAGGGAGGGACTTCCCAGGGTTTGGAGACTTACTCCCCGTAAGGGGATTGGAGAAAGGGGGAAACCCTGAAGTTAGTGAGGCATCCACAGTAGACTGTCAACCCCCAATCTTCTCTGAAATATCCCCAGATTTGTTCTCCACTCCCAGACAGGGTAGAAAGACAAAGGGAAAGAAGGGCAGCTTGGGCCTTGGGAACCCAAATACTGACCCAAAGCCAGAGGGTCGCTCTTGTAGGTAGGCGGACCCGAGCAGCTGAACGGAGCCACCCAGGAGGAAGAAGCACCCGAGTCTGACCCCCACCCTAACACTTCTGAACCAGTAGAGGCAGCAGAGACTGGCCCTCTAGATCTCGGGCAGATTAGCCCCGGAAGAGGAAATTTTGGACGGGACCAGGCAGAAGACCCAAGGTACGACAACATTAGGAAGGAGGTGACTGAAATAGATGGGGTCCCCATGGAAGGGAAAACCCAGGGACCAGGACCCTACTTCATAATGAAGAAGGATCTCTTATACGGGGTTGCACCAGTACAGGGGCAGAAGGTACAGCAGATCCTAGTACCTCAGAAACACCAGAACGCTGTATTAAGTCTTGCCCATAGTCCTCTTTTTGGGGGACATTTGGGGGTAGAGAATACCCTGGCCAGGGTCCTACGACGGTTCTTCTGGCCCGGAGTACATGAAGAAGTGCGGAGGTACTGTGTGTCCTGCCCGGAACGTCAGCTGCACAGTCCCAGTCCCCACTTGAGGGCACATTTAGTACCCCTTCACATCATAGAAGTCCCCTTCGAGCGAATAGCCATGGACCTAGTGGGACCCTTGGAGAAGACAGCCTGGGGCCACCAATATATACTTGTCATTCTGGATTACGCTACTCGCTACCCAGAAGCCGTCCCCCTGCGAAACACGGCCTCCAAAACGATAGCTAAGGAGTTGGTGGGGATCTTTGCCCGAGTGGGGCTACCAAAGGAGATATTAACAGACCAAGGAACCCCATTTATGTCGAAGCTAATGAAGGACCTCTGTACGCTGCTCCATATACATAGACTGAAGTTCTCAGGGTATCATCCGCAGAATAATGGGTTGGTAGAAAGGTTTAACCGAACCCTCAAGGCTATGATCAGGAAGGTGGTAAGTCGGGACGGGAAGGACTGGGACACCCTACTACCTTACCTTATGTTCGCTATCCGGGAGGTACCTCAGGCCTCAACTGGATTCTCCCCCTTTGAGCTGTTATATGGGCGCAACCCCCGAGGCATCCTGGACATAGCCAAGGACATTTGGGAGGAGGAACCCAGTGAGGGGAAGAACATAATAGAGCATGTGCTACAGATGAGACCGGCTAACCCAGGTCACTCCCATAGTGAGGGAGCACCTAGAAAAGGCCCAAGAGGCCCAGCAAACCTACTACAATCGTCAAGCCAAGTTTCGTCAGTTTCAGCCCGGTGACCGAGTAATGGTACTGGTACCCACAGCCGAAAGTAAGCTGTTGGCCCAGTGGCAAGGGCCCTACGAAATAGTTGAACCCGTAGGGGAAGTAAATTACAAGGTGCGATAACTGGGATGTCGAAAACTAGAACAAATATATCATGTCAACCTTCTGAAACCCTGGTTTACCCGAGAGGCGCGCACAGTGGTTCGGGAAGACCTACACCCAGGGAACAAAAACCCTGGACAGGTGAGGGTGTCTCCCGATCTAACGACAGCCCAGAAGAAAGAGGTAACTGAGATGATCGCCCAATATCAAGATGTATTCTCAACAAAGCCGGGTCGCACAACTGGGACATATCATCACATCGTCACGAACCTTGGGGCCAGAGTAACAATGAGGCCCTACCGGGTGCCAGCAGCCAAAAGGGAGGAAATAAAAGCAGAAGTCAGGAAAATGCTGGAGATGGGGATCATTGAAGAATCTCTGTCAGTGGTCCAGCCCAATAGTGTTGGTGCCCAAACCTGATGGCACCACGAGGTTCTGCAATGATTTCCGGTGACTAATTGAGATATCCCAGTTTGATGCCTACCCTATACCCCACATAGACGAATTAGTAGACGACCCTAGACTTGACAAAGGGGTACTGGCAGATTCCCCTAGCTGAAGATGCAAAGGAGAAGATGGCGTTCTCTACACCAGAGGGTCTTTTCCAGTATACGGTCCTTCCTTTTGGACTACATGGGGCCCCAGTTACCTTTCAGCGCCTCATGGACAAGTTATTACGCCCCCATGCCAGCTATGCTGCGGCCTACTTGGATGACGTGGTGATTCATACCCCAGACTGGGAAACCCACTTGAAGAAGGTGGGGGCGGTCCTTGATACCTTCAGGCGAGCTGGCCTTACGGCAAACCCTGTTAAGCGTGCTGTGGGGTTCACAGAGGCCAAATATCTTGGCTACGTGGTAGGAAAAGGTCTGGTGAAACCTCAACTGAACAAGTTAGAGGCCATCCAAAATTGGCCACGACCAAGTAGTAAGAAGCAGGTCCGAGCATTCCTAGGGGTGGTAGGGTATTACTGGCATTTCATTCCCCATTTTGCCACAAGGGCAAGTCCCCTAACAGACTTAGTGAAGGCCCGTGGTCTGGAGCCAGTCAGATGGTCCGACGCAGCAGAGAGGGCATTGGCAGACTTACGGATTGCCCTCTGCAGTAACCCTGTATTGATGGCCCCGGATTTCACCAAGAAATTCATCCTTCAGACAGATGCATCCGAGGTGGGGCTAGTGGCTGTCCTGTCGCAGATAGCTGGGGAAGAGGAACACCCAATTCTCTACCTCAGCAGGAAACTCCTTCCGAGGGAACAAAAATATGCCATGGTAGAGAGAGAATGCCTCACCGTAAAATGGGCCATGGAAACGCTGGTTACTACCTGCTGGGGTGCAGATTTGTCCTCGTGACCGACCATGCCCCTCTTCAATGGATGCAACGGAACAAGGAAAAGAACACAAGGGTAACCAGGTGGTTCTTATCCCTCCAACCTTTCCAGTTCCGCATACAGCACAGAGCAGGGAGTCGCCATGGCAATGCCGATGGCTTATCACGTGTACACTGTCTGGCATCCCAAGCTGCCCAACCCCTTGGTGTTGAGCAGGGGGAGGGATATGTGATAGACCCAGACCAGTTGGGAACAGCAGAGTAGAAGAAGGGAGATATACTGGCCACTGGATAAGTAGTTTTCTGTTCCCTGAGTGACCAGAGCAGGGGCTGCTCCAGGCTAATAGGCCACCTGACTCCAATTAACCTGCTAAGAGTCAAGTGAGGCAGTTAAGCACCTGACTCTAATTAAGGTCCCTCTGATGCTATAAAAGGGCTCACTCCAGGGGAGCCAGGGAGTCAGAGAAGAGGAAGTGTGTGTGTGAGGAACTGGGAGCAAGAGGTGTGCAAGAAGTTGAGAGTGAGTAGGCGTACTGCTGGAGGACTGAGAAGTACAAGCGTTATCAGACATCAGGAAGAAGGTCCGGTAGTGAGGACAAAGAAGGTGTTGGGGTCATGAAGGTCATGGGGAAGTAGCCCAGGGAATTGTAGGTGTCGTGCAACTGTACCAGGAGGCACTCTAAACAGCTGCAGTCCACAGGGCCCTGGGCTGGAACCCAGAGTAGAGGGCAGGCCCGGGTTCCCCCCATACCTCCCAACTCCTGATCAAACACAGGAGGACTTGACCTGGACTTTAGCTTCTACCAGAAGGAAAGGTCTCTGGACTGTTTCCTGACCCACAAGGTGAATTTGTGAAGCGAGCAAATCCGCCAATAAGCGCGGGACCCATGAAGGTAGAGGAGGAACTTTGTCACACCCCATACCTCAGAAGTGTTGACAGCCCTATCCTCAGTGGAAGGGACCTTCAAAGAGACAGTGACCATTTCACCACTTGCTCAGAGTTGTCCCCATAATCACAACTGGCAAGATCACAATGGTGGCAGGAACATTCAGGCTATCCTGAGTATGATCTCATTCACCTTCCCCCATTTCTGCTCAAAACAAAAAGGAGGGGCAGGAGATATGTTTGCAACCTGTCTGTTATGATTTGTGTCCCATATAGTGTACCTCTAAATGGAGAAAGTCCTGCCCTACAGCAAAGGCAGCCATTATGTGTTCAAACACAGCCTGCTACAGGCCAACCACAGATTGTGTGCTGTCCCATGGATGGTTTGCTTTAGTACTTTCTTGTTTTGTTGCTCTCTTAATGTCAAATAAAGATCATTCTGATTGACCGTATTATATGGTTGCTTTGGGGGGGGGGGGGAACCCAACAACAACGTGACATCACTATTTTGTGGTGCAGAGCTCCAAGCTGTAAAAACAACAAGATAACTAACAATGTTACACCCTGCCCCCTCTCCTTCTAGTATGTACCTATCTACAGTTCCTGAACAAAAGGTAGTAAATGGTATTAGGGGTGGATGAAAAACTGCCTTATAACCAGATTTATCAGGGAATTCCATTATGCCCTGAAAAGACAAAGCAAATTATAGTGGAGACAGCACATATCAATTAATACAACTTTCTTTTCTTGTGTTGTGGATTGGGCTAATTATTACAAGAATGAATAGTGATGAACAAAACATTGCAAAATCTCTGAAAAAAACACTATCCCAGCTGGATAGTCCTTGGGAGACCAGAAAGGCTGAGTACAGGAAGAAACCTCACCAGTGTCAAGAATATTAGATAAATCTACCACATAAAACATCGTCATACAGACAAAAAGAACAAACAACTTCTCTAAAAAAAACCTGACATTCATTTAAAGAATGAAGGAATTCACAATACAGTATGCAGGAACGAATGGCCAAATTCTGCCAAGCCTCAATGGGATCGGAGGTGCTCAGCACCTAAGACTGACCCCTAAATGAGCTCCCAAGAATTTGTTACAAGTAGAGAACTCTTTCTCGTAATCTATTCTAGTGATGAAATGGGGCACCAATGCAGAGGAAGGACACACTGCTGTGTGCTACAGTAACTCATATTTGTGTAACTTGCATGACAGGCTAAACTGGAGACAGGTGCTGAGGCCTTGCAAGTGCTTTTAAACATTTAAAATTCAAATGAGGCAAAAAAGGAAGAATTGATAAGAACTACTACTCAGTGTAGATCAGGCGTTCTCAAACTAGGGGTTGTGACCCCTCAGGGGGTCACAAGGTTATTACATGGGGGGTCGCGAGCTGTCAGCCTCTATCTCCAAACTCCACTTAGTCTCCAGCATTTATAATAGTGTTAAATATAAAAAAAGTGGTTTTAATTTATAAGGGGGGATCGCACTCATAGGTTTGGTGTGTGAAAGGGGTCACCCATACTAGAGTTTGAGAACCACTGGTTGTAGATAGTGGTGGATTAGCTACTGGGCACACGGGGCCCATGCCCATGGGCCCTGGTCAACTGGGGAGCCCCCAGAAAAAATCCACAAGCGGGGCAAGGAAAGGCGCTGCGCCCCAACCCCACTCCACAGCAGCCCTCAGGTGGGGGAAGCCCCTGCACCCACTCCCCAGCAGCAACACTGGGCTGGCGACTGGGGCGGGGGGATCCCTCCCTGCAGACCCCATCCCTGGATGAAGCCTAGGGATAGGGGAAGTCATCCCTCCCAGTGGCTACCAACTCAATCCCCAGCAAAAGCCATGGTTCAGAGCAAGCCCCCCACCAGTGCCCTCCACCAATCCCCAGCAGAAGCCGTGGGGCAGCAGAGGAAGCCCCTGCGACTGACTCTGCTCTCCAGCAAAAATGGCTGGCTGGCGGGGCGGGAGAATCCCCAACACCCCAGCCCTGGTCCCCCACAGAAGCCTGAGGGGTGGCGAGGGAAGTGCGACCCTGGGACTGGAGGAGCTCTCGCTCCCCGAGGCTGTGGCGCTTCTCCGGTCTTGGGGCTGCAGGGGAAGGTGGGATGGAGTGAACCCTGGGTGGAACAGGGATGGGCCCGAGGAAGGGGTAGAAAGAGGTGGGGCTGTGGGTTGGGCCACAGGCAGAAGGGGTGGAATGGGGGCAGGGCCACAGGTGTCAAGAGTGGGGCGGGGCCTCCCCATTTGCTCTGGCCCAAGGCCCCAGGAAACCTTACTCAACCCCTGAGTGTAGGCTTTCAAAGAATCATTAAGCTATTACAACAAGAAGTACAGTGGAGCAGATAAAACTTCTAGGAGCATTTACAGCTGCTGATGTTCTGCCATGGAGGTGTGAGGATTCTAATGATATTTGGAGTCGCAGTTAAACATATCAAGGTCATTCCTACACTGGCACACTTGGATCAAGAACACTTGTCAGACTTCAGCTATATTCACAGGAGCGTAGCAAGGAAATACCTAAAATAAAAACATCTGTTAAAAAAAAAAATGGGTTAGAATGTGATGACATAACAGGAATACAAGATTACAATGCGGTAAACATTCCAGCTGTCCCTTTAGGGGACCATTCTGGAGCCAAAACGAAGCTGCCACAAGCTGTTAAAAATCTCTGTTCGGCACTTTAAAACTGCAGAATGAAAAAGAAAGAAAATATCACATGTCCACATCACAAATTTCAGGTCTTTCTCAAGTAATTCAGATCTGGGTCCTCCAACAAAAGCTGATTGTTTCCAGGGAATTAACTGGGTAATTACAGCAAGAGGAGAGCACTAAGTACACTCTGCTTGATCCTGACTTCCTTATTCAGGCAAAACTCCTTTGGAAAATAGGAGATTTTTCTCTGTAAAGACATCCAGTCTAAGCCTTTGCCTTCACTGACACCAAGCTGTAAAAATGGCAAGATACCTAACATGTGAGTGATCACACTGTAAAATTTTAAGTGGAGACAAAGCACCTGTAGTGTTTATTGTATGATAGCTAGATGAGGGGATCAGTACTATAGCCCCACCTGAGGTTAGCCTCACCTAGTTTACTTCACAGTAAAACTTAAGTCCCTTGTCTCCACTATATTTAGCTAACACACATTAGTTATCCCTTTTTTTTTTTTTTTGGTCAGTGAAGACATAACCTGAGTCCCACTATCTTTAACTTATTCTCTAGAGGAACTTCAAAAGCTTAAGCTTTCACATAGTAAATCATATATTTTATCCCAGCTGTAGTATTAAAAAGTTTGCAGCTTTGCCCACACAGGACTTTTTCCCCACAGGAGTTCCTTTGAATAAAGCGTACCTAGTGCTCACCTCTCACTAGAGCAACTATCAAGAGCAGAACTGTGTGCAACTTGGATTTAAATTTTGACAGGCTAAACACAGATTACAGACATTACAGCACTATTTACAACTGTAGGGCCAGACTGATTGGGCCCTATTCTTGGAATATAGAGGCTTAATTCTCCATTGCCTAGCAACATGCTACCACTCCCATTTGGAGTGGAGAATCAAGCCTGAATATGGTAGGTGTCTCATCGTTAGAGATTTTTAAAGCTAAATTGGGCAAAGTACAGGAACTATGCTGTAGGGAACAGTACAGGCCCAGAGATAGTCTACATGACAAAAGTCTTTTTTATCTCTAATGTCATTGATTCTGTTAACACAGTGCACATGACTGAACAATGCACATTGCAGGCCTTAGATCATGTGAGCAAGCTGGTCATCATGGTGAGGTCACTGTTCATAGCTTATCATTTGAGAAACACCGTATTCATGAAGTAGTAGAAAAAAATGGAAAAGTCTGTTCTAATCAAACTAGAATGACAATCTTTGTTCCAACCCCGTGTGCACCCTCTTAGACTCACTGATGTGATTACATTTAATTCCTTAGTGAAGAAGCGGAAAGCAGCAAGAGAACACGTAATAAATAATTTGGTTTTGCTGGTTAATTCATGCTACTTTATCTCCCCCCTTATCAAAGGTATCATCTGAATAACTCCAGTAAAGTGCTATGATATATCTCTACAAAAAGTATCACCTGATACTTGATATTTCTATGAGTAAAACTATTAAAATGTGCTCACTGAAGTTCTATACCGTGCGTCCTCGTCCAGCTGGCCAGAAGAAAAGGGGTTGTTGTCCCTTTAAGGAGTCCTCTTTCAATGAAGAGTTAGTAGAGGGGAAAATTGTATGTGGACAGAGTAGGGAAGAGTAAGAAGCTGGACCAAGTGCAGGGGCGGCGGCACTGCCCGCCCTTCCTTCCTTCCCCACAGCAGGTTTCAATCCTGGTGGGATGGGATGGAGGAGCTAGGTTATAATGTCACAACTTAGTACATAAATCTATTGTCAGATGTCCAGTGCAGGTACGGTTACCCAATAAAATGGATTGGTAGAGGATTTGAAAGAAAGCACTCTTAAGAGAGCTGAGGAAGGTGTTTTGGGGCTCCTACATCTGGTACAGCAGACACCCATCCTTTTCTAGCCCTTTTTATCCCGCATGCGAAGGAAAAGTGGGAGGTTCCCAATCAATCCACATTGGGGATTATGTGGAAATTATTAAGAAAATGATGAACCCACACCGTACAATTTCTAGCTGGGTACTCCCAGATTTTAAGTGAATAAAGTTGAGACCTAATTAAATCACATCATTGCTTCCTTTCTTTCTTCTGTTGTGGCCAGACAACATCAGACTATCACTTTTGGGCTAAACTATGAAGGACCTCCCAGAATCAATTCCTGGCATAACATTCAACACATGAAAATTAAGAGATAGGTGGATATTCCAGATAATACAACTATCTTCTGGATGGAACTTGGTATGTCTCAGACAATATCACAAGCATACATTTGGGAAACCTCTTAATTTAGTCAGTCCAACAGCACTGCACAGGATTTGGCAGAGCAGGTTGAAATTAATTTGTATATATAGAGAACTTGCAATATGTGATGCATTGCAAGTGCTAGCTCCATTTGTTTCTGAGAAGTGCTAGAATGTAGCATGAACAGAAAGTATCAGCATAGAAATAGTGATCCTGCAACTGAATGCACACTTGGGAAATCTACTGAAAAGCTTAAAGTGTATGACAGGTGCTAGCAAGACAATGTTTTGCCAGACAGCTGCAAATGTTCTTTGATCTGTACCATATGTTTGAGCCACAAGTAAGCTAGGACTGTTCTGTATCCTGATCGGACATGTCCAGTGTACAGTAGCTTCAGTCACAAAACCAGAGGGCTAGAGTTAAATATGCAGTTTCCTGGGCATGCATGAAGGTCTTAGACTTTCAGGTAGAACTATACTAACTTTTTTTTTTTTTTTTTTTTTTTTTACTAATTAGGCTATTCACCCTTACATCCAACTGCATGCCTGGGGAGGCTGGAGGCCTAGCTTGATATAAGTAACTTTCCTCATTTCTTAGTAGGCGTGATTGGGATGGTGAACAGAAGATTACGTTGTCATAACAAGCGGTATGCTGGAGTCAGGATGGCTAGCTAAAATCAGCAGAATCATCCTGGTATTAGTAAACAAGCCTAAATGTAAGATAAAACAGAGATCAGATTATGCATGAACAGCACATGGGTAGAGCATGTTGTACAGGGACTGGTTCCTACAAAGAAACCAAGCCAATTCCAAAATGTATGATGCAATGTAACTGTGGATATATGGTATGCCCTATATCCACGCCCTACGCTTGAATCTGGTCATCTGAGCATAGCTTTGCTATATACCAAGTAAAGCTACCTGAGCGACAAAATCTGAAGTCAAACTGAGTTCTTGGAAAGCCGAGGGGAACAAGGTCTTGGAAGGAATCCTAACAGAGGCTCATTCGTATCACACTGTGTCCAAATACACCTGGCAAATAGGTGCAAAATTTCAAGAGAAACACAGAACAAAATCCTATCATTGTTTGTTTTCACAGACTTGTTTAGTTCATAATCTGACATATTCCAAAATCCTCATTTAGACAAAACTCTTAAAACCAATGGGTCAAATCCAGCCCACCTGACTGAAAAGAGTAGCCACATTGACCGGAATGGGATGGCTTCCGGCCCTAAGGCCATCAGGGTTTGGCCCAATGAGATTTGTCCCAATGAGAGTTGGAGGAGAATTGAAGAAGGGCTTAAGAATTACAGGAGTTTTGCCTGAGTAAAAATTTGAGAAAAAGGAAACTGAATAAGGACTTCAAGATTTGGAAGCTGAATAACTGTGTCACTGTGTGGAAAAATAAAGGACTAATTAAAATGATTGTAATTTTGTTAAGTCTAGGGGTTTTTTATATATAATTGTGTCACTTACAGTACAGTGGCACATACACACAGGTACTAGTGTTGAATGGGGATGTGTCATTTTTTTTTCCCCTTCAGATTCTCTGAGGCAGTAGAAAATGTGGGCAAAAAGTCACGTACTCTGTAAACCTTGCCATAAATTTGACAATAATGAAGTTGGCCAAACACTGAGCTTTTTAGATATCACTGAAAGGGCCTATTTTAAAACTATATCTATCTGAGACTATATGGTCAAATCTAACCTGACACTGCTTTTTTAAACAGCTGGTGGAATCTTATTTGAATTTACTTGATTGCATCTATTCAATGCGCTGAACTAATCCAGGAAGCTTAACTCCTTGGCACCAGCTGTTTCTATGTGGCAATGGATTTCACAAACAAAAATATCCAACACAAAAGGATTAATCTTCAACAGTTGTTTTTGTTAGCTGAAAAAAAATTATTATACTCTGTGGAATTAGTCCACTCATTGCATTTGTGGGTGGTTTTTGTCTTTAATAATTTTCATCTCACCGTGTTTTTATTGTCAGAAGTTCTTGGACTACAGCTTTTCTACCAAAAGAAAAATCTTAAGTAGTTTCAGGACTCCAACTACCTCTAATATTATGACACTCGTCAGGGAGGACCTAGTCTTTATCCTTCCCACCAAGGTTCTTCTAAACACAAGTCTAAGGACTCAGATAAATCTCTACTATTTTAAAATATATGAATGCTGGCTAGTGGAAGGCAGATACTATAAAAATTGTGTACAAACTCCTCCTCCTGTAAATTCAATAGCAAAACTATACTTAAAGTTACATTTAAAGCATTCAAGTGTTGTCAGGTTAGTGAATAATGTGTGCACTGCAAATAATCGCAGTTTTGCATGACCTTTCCTAATGTGAGATACAAGGTGGATGTTGTAATATCTTTTATTGGACCAACTTCTGTATTAATATGCCTAGTAAGGAATCTATTTATAAAAATAAAAAAAAAAAAATTACCCAAACCTTTTTTTTGGTCTGTATTGTTACAAACATACTTGCCGACAGGTATTTTCAAATAAATTACAAAAATAATTGAAACTGGCATGATTATATAGTGTTGTTTTGACAAAATATGCAGAATTTTAAAATACTGTGTGCAGAATTTTTAAATTTTTTTTGGCGCAGAATTCTCCCAGGAGCAAAATTAGCAGCATCGCACTAGGGAATCTGGCCTATTATTTTTAAGCACAATTGCGGCAGTAACAGATGTCAGGTGCATCTAAATATCTGGAGTTGTAGACTTGGCCCTTGTCTACACTGGGGGTTGGGGGAGGAATCGATCTAAGTTATGCATCTTCAGTCGACGTACTTAGATTGACTTACTGCTGCTGTTCCCCCGTTGTGCCTCTCATGGCGCTGGAGTACAGGAGTCGACAGGAGAGTGCTTGGGGGTCGATTTATTGCGTCTAGACTAACTCGATCCCCGCTGGATAGATCGCTACCTGCCAATCCGGTGGGTAGTGAAGACATACCCTTGAATTTGTACTATAACCCTAATACTAGTAGCCAAATGCATCTTTCTTTTGAACCTCCTGCAGTTAATGAATCTATTTAAAGATTATGTTAATATTGATCACTTAATATTTTTGTCATTGTTTTGATTTGTGTTGCTGCTCTTCTATAAAAAAGGTCTATCTAAAAGACTTACCTCTGTATATAAACAATGCAGTGCTTTCTAATTTGTGGCACAGTACTTCATGACATTAAAATATAGTTCCATCAATGCTGTCAGCTTTTCTTTGTTTTAATTCTTTATATCTGACTAAACAGATCATGTTTCCTGCTCAGAAGTATCAGTAACTGAGTGATATTTTTCACTTGTATGTATTTAAAATAACACATCAATATTACTCTGATCAGTTGTGCTTCAACCACTCAGCCACACCACAAGACCTATGTATTTCCCCAACTATTACCACGGTTAAGCAATAACTCCATTGTGGGAGAATAGAAAACCATGATCTTCTATGTTAATATTAGTAAAGATGGAGGACCTGTTGATTGAATATAAGCATGCTCTGCTATTTTGTAAATGTATATACTATTTTGAAGTCCCATCCTGCAGTCTTTTACTTCAATGATGTAATTCCTTTATGGTTCACTTTAAGGAAGATTTATTTTGCATTTGTGAAGTTTGGGAGCAACACCTATGAGTGAGATTTACTGTATTAACAAAAAGGGAAAATGACTGATGAAATAATGCCCAGGAAGACTCTGATGCTCAAAAGACAGACATTCCTTTTTATTTTTAAATAGGGGGTTGGAAGGACTGGAAAAGCTAAAGGATGCCACTTTCATATGGCACAGGCAAGATGTATGTATGGAGAGGTCTCTCCATGTGTGGATCTTGGTGACACAATCTCATCTCCTATACTTTGTACCTCGTGGTGGTGTACCAACCACTGAAGTCCCAGTTCAGCAAATTGATCTTTTATGTAAAAAAAATCAGTGGTAAGACATGACCTTATGTGGTCACCTGACATTGCTTTCTTGATGTGGGGTATGGCAGTCAAAAGAACTGATTTTTTGGAATCTTAATATTCAGTTTAAGGAAAGTTTGAATACATGGGGGTTTCTTTAATTGACTGTGAGAAAAATAGGATGCAAAAGGCCTCGTAATAGCTGGTTTCTATGCTCAAAGCTGGGATGCTTAGGCTTGAACTAGACAATTACCAGTAGGCAATGAAATGGTCTGGAAAATTAGAATCTCTGCTAAGAGAAATAATACAATGTCTTTTGCCTAGTTGTTGCTCACTGTAAGAGATTTCCAAATCAAAGTGAATTATAGCATCCTATGACAGCTTTGCTGGCAATCTGCGCCTCTTATCCTCTTTGCCTGTGTTGAATGTCTTAAAATGCGATTCATCTGATTATGAAAAGAATGTAAATCACATTCAATAGGGCAAGCCAAGATTAGGCCATTTAAGACAGAATCACACAGATGAAATCTTTCAATAGACAACTGATAATGTGAGAAATGCAGTGATCCTAAAATTTTGATAAGATACCTATGGTCAAAACATACAAAATATAAGGTGAAATGCTGGCTTCATTAAAGTCAATGGCAAAACTCCCACGGACTTCTAAAAATCTAACCCCGCAGTATAGTAGATTTTTATAGTATTTCAATATAGCATTAACTGGGCTAAAACAAATCTTCTTTTGTATGAGTGACAAGTCAATATCTTGATTGCTCAGCCATCTAACCTCTGCATCTGCCACAGGGCACCTCTGTCACTGCCCAGCCACTTTGTGTGGTCTCATTGTCACAAACACATATCAGGTTGTTACCCTTTCACTAAGTGTGTGTTTATTCTTCCTTGACAAAATATTACAATATAATTCAGGTTTACAGCAAGACAGACTTCCCTGCAGCCCTCAGCCTAGGCTCACTTTCTGAGCTTCCTTGCTTCCAGCTCCTTCTACTTACTTCTGCCCAATTACATCGTTAGCCCAATGATTACCACCTAGGTGCTCATAATCCCCAACAGAAAGTGTTTAATTGCTCATAGCTGAGCTGGCAGCCTCCTTCATGCAACATCAGTGCCCAGAGTGCTACTAACAGTATCTCAAGGTAGCAAGGCACTGCAGTCCACCCAAAGGCGTTAGAACATAGGCTTGCATCCTAAGGGATTGAAACAAATTTCACACAAGAATTTTGATGAATGATATATGCAAAACACTCTGTAATCTTATAGAGATTACACTCTGGCCCAATAAAAGTAATTCATTTAAATGACAATACAGAATTGTATTTCCTGCACCTATCAGAAGTAATGCAAAGGCTGGGGGGGGGGCGTGTCAGGGGTAACAGAGAAGCTGAGGGAGAGGAAACGATCCTGGAGTGATCCAGGAGGGTTGTTGGGTGGGAGAAGCATGGAACAGATTTTTGGGGGGCAGGGGGAAGATGAGATTGTTAGGGAGTTGGGGAGCCTCCCACATTCAGACCCCAAGCTCTCCCATATAGTCAGGCACATCTGCCCTTGTGTCTGCACCTCCCTCCTCATGGGTCTCTGCAGCCTCCTCCCCCATTCCCAAGTATCCCTGCAGCCCCCCCCCCCATGTGGCCTTGCACATCCACTCCCATTCAGCCCCCGACTCAATGCTGTTATCCCACTAGCTCCTGAGCCCATGCCCCAGTTTGTCCCCACCAACCATTCTGAACCCTTCCCCCCAGCAGACCCACGTGCCCCATTCGGTCCTAACCTGACTCCGCAGGCAGGGTGCTGGGATAAACTTCTACTCTTGGGGGAATTCTGCAACTCTGCACAAGCACAGAATTTTTTCCCCCAGCCACAGAAAATACCTTCTGCTCAGAAGTGCTGCAGTTCCCACCAGAGGCTGCTGTGGTGCCAGAACTGCCAGCTTCGTTCATGCTGCTGGCTATTCTGGCACTACAGTGGCCTCTGGTGGGAGAGAGACAGAACTGCAGCACTTTTTGGACATACTTTCTGCAGGAAAAAAAATTGTGTACAGGACACATGAATTCTGTGCATCCACAGTGGTGAAAAATTCCCCCAGGGGTATAATTTGCACTAAACTATGGTGAAATCCTCCAGCCATGGGAAGATCACCCCAGTGCAAGGTGGACACTGATGGTACCGAAGCTCCTATGCCACTCTTCTTCCCTGCTGCTATGCCAGCAGCAGGGACAGGGCCCCCCAATAGTGTGGCTTTGGCCTGTTGGTGTTATTAGCATGTCTTAGTCTGCTCCAACATAAGAGCTGTTTTAACTCACACTGAGGGAGCCGATCTGTATGCAGTAGTCCAGGAATTTAGAATTACAATAGGTGAGTTCTATGCCACATTTGCAGACAGCCTGGTTTATGTTTTGTGCAGTTCTGCCAGACCCCAAGGATTTGGCCCAGCCACTCAAGTCGCTGGTTGGTCACATAAAGAAAGGACATAAACTCAAACCAAAGAATGCACATTACAGTTGAAACATTACAACATGGTAATGCTAGGCCTCTTACACAAAAAACCCAAAGGTGGCACAGGTTATACCACAGGTACAATCAAGATTTTATTACCATTGTATGTTTTGAGTTCAGAATTGCTTAGGTAATCCTGACAATATATTTTTCTCCCATCTAAGTGGGAAACTTTTTCTTTAAAATACAGAAACTTCAATACACTTAAAAAAAAAAAATCACATGTTTAAATCTCTGGGGCTCTGTCTACTGAGACAGATTAGCAATTATGGTATGTTCAGTTTGGTGCAGATTGTAAAAGGGACACACCCTGCATGCTATCTCAGATGGAGACTAGTTTTATTATTCACTTATTCTAAAGTGAAGATCATTCTGAAAGAATCTGTTTGTTCTTTGTGAATGAAAAAACATTACAGTACCAAACTAAAAACAGCACAGATGTGATGCCATTTCTTTACCTCCAACATCAATCAAATCGATATAGAACAAAATGGAGACGTGAGTAGAGATTGACAAACAAATTTAGCTTAATTAAGAGCCAACCCAATCGGGCCCGGGCGCCAGAGCCGCAGCCGCCGAGCTTGGCCATCGGCCGCTTCCTCCTCCCGCGGCAGTGGGAGCTGCAGCAGCGGCTGCTCCCGAGTCCCGCTGCCCGGGGCCACTGCACTGGGGCCAGGCCGGACTTGCACTCACCCCAGCCCCGTGCTTCCCCTGCGTCTCCCGGGCCTCCCTCCAGTGCTTGTGGAGGGAGGAGGAATGGTGAGCCTGGGGAAGAGGCGGGGATTCGGGGAAGGAGACAATGGGGGGAGGAAGTGGCGGAGTTGGGGAGGCGCGGGTGCGAGCACTTCCGGGCTCTGGAGCATTTCCTTGTTTGTTCAGAGTCCCGACCGCACATCAGTCGGGACGCGGGACAAGCAAGGAAATATCGGGACAGTCCCGATAAAATTGGGACGTCTGGTCACCCTAAGTCAAAGCTCACTGGTTTAGATAAAAAGTTTAACTACTAAAGATTGCTATCACTTAAAATCTAAAAGATCAAAGCAGATTACCTAGCAAATAAACAAAAAACCCCGCAAACTAAGCTTAATATACTAGATAGATTGGATATGAATTAGCAGATTCTCACCTTAAGAGACTATACAAGCAGGCTGCAGATTCTTAAGAGGCTACCTGTATTTGCTTTACAGCTTGGAATCTCCCAGGTGTTTCATACACAAGCTAGAAATCCCTTTAGCCTGGGTCCAGCACTTCCCCCAGTTCAGTCTTTGTTTCTCAGTTGTTTTCAGGAGTGGGGGGAGTGAAGAACCACAGATGTCACTCCCTGCTTTATGTAGTACTGCTGAGGGAATTCTGCAACAAAAAGTTAAAAATTCTGGGCACAATATTTTTATATCTGCATATTTTATTGGTCAAACACAACATAATAGAATCACATCAGTTTCAATTATTTTGGGTCATTTATTTAAAAATACCTGTCAAGCATGTCCGTAACAATACAGACAACAAAAAAGATTCAGGAAATGTTTGACAAATAAATTCTTACTAGGGATATTAATACAGAATTCTGAGTAGGAATTCATTTAAACTACAATACAGAACTGTATTTTCCGTATCCCTCAGAGGCAGTTCAAAGGCTTGGGGAGTCAGGGGTAACGGAGGAGCTGAGGGAGAGGGAAGTAAATTGCTGGGAAGGAGCCTGGGTATGAACTTGGAGGGTTGTTTTGGGTATGGGTGTGAAAAGTATGGAACAGGGTTTTTTTTGGGGGGGGGGCACTCCCCTGTCCCTATTTGTTCCTGTACCCCGTCCTCCATCATAATGTGGCCCTGCAGCTCCTTCCCCCCGTGGCCCTGTGCCTCCATCCCCATTCAGCCTCTGCCCCAGTCTGTCCTCCCCACTAGCCCTTATGAGCCCATTTGACTCCCCAGCAACCCCATGCTGTCTCCTGACCTGGCCTGACCAGCGCTGTGAAGAAGGCAGGCTCTCTTCCCCCACTGGCCAGGAGCTGCTGCTGTGTTCTGTCACCACAGTGCCCTCTGGGGGCAAAAGGTGGAACTGCAGCAAGATTCCAACATCAGCTTTTTTCTGCACAAAAAAATACACAGCTCATTAATTATGCATTCACACAGTAGCGCAGAATACCCCCAGGAGTAATATAGTTTTTGCATATGGCGGGAACCCTTAGTTCCAAAGCTTGGCTCCCAGACCATTCTGTGGAAAAATACTGACATCCCAAGATGGAATCCAGAGACATGTGATCTGATCACATGTCCTTGTAGAGTCATAGCAGTCATTACTTATAGGCTGTTTGGAGCATTCTCAGGAAGGCTCACCAGATGGGAGATGAGCTTTTCCTAAGACCTATTGTTCTTTCTAATGGCTCTTTGCACTGAATAGGCCCTTCCCACCCAGCTGACTGAAAGCATCTTGCCTAGTGGGCATTACCCAGGTGTAACGACATTTGAAATACAGATATACAGTCAATATTCATAACTTCAGATGAAAAAAGATACATGCATACAAATAGGATAATACTATTCAGCAAATCATAATTTTCCCAATGACACATCTTGCATAAAAATGCATAATTATGGTATAACTATATCATAATAATATCACTGTGAGGAATATTGGGTGCATGTCACACCTCCCACTCCATGAAGGAGGTATTTGCCTCTGAAAAGCAAAAGGGTGAAGAGTTTGTACTGTCACAATTGGGCACTGAATGGCGAATCCCTAATGAAGATAGTGGGATCGGACTGTCAGCCGGGTTAAGTCAGCCATGTATATCAATGAAGGGAATGGAGCTATGCTAATTAAAGCAGCTGGCCCATGGTCAATTTAGTAGTAAAGGAGCTTCTAGCTGACCTTATTAGCCACAATAGTTCAGATGTGCCATTTAACAATAACCTTCCAAAGAGATCTGGTTGAGTGGTTGAATCCTAAAAGCTATTCCCTTTTACTGTGACAGTAAAATGAGACAGATAGTTTGTTTAAATGATGTGGAAGTATGGTAGTAAAATGGATCCTGATTAGAATAAGGATTATATTATACTAAAGGTACCAAGTTATGTTATTGTCTAGGAAATAACGATATAGAGGCTGATTCCGATATCACCTATACCAGTGTAAAGCAGGAGTAACCCTAATTAAATCTGTGGAGGTACACTGGAATACCATTAATAATGGAAATTAATAGTTTGCCTTTCTAAATCTCTCAGTGTTATACGCATAGGTTAAAAAAGTGAAATACTTGGGCTGAGATTCTCAACTGCCTGCAGAAGAAACTGAGTATCATGAATAGAAATAATTCATAGGACTGAAACCTACTGTCACTGAAATCAAGGGGAGATTCTCAATTTACTTCAATGGGAGGAGGATAGGTCCCATACTTTGTAGACTGGTCAGACAGAAGACAGACAGCTGTTTGAATTAAGGCACATTTCTTTGATATTGATTGCCCTTGGTCAGGTGCCCTGTAGCCTAATTGGCTTCCAAGATCTAGACAAAGGGTTATTTGAAATCAATATACCACTTAAGTAGGTTTTTTTTTAATTGAATTTCTTCCTGGAGTGACTGAATGCATTAGTTTGCTATAAACAGAGTGCTAATTAATTAGCATATTTTCTTATAAAGTTACCATATTTTGGACAGAAATTGTTGGCTATTCACTGGGAAATTCCTTGATCTCAGCATTTTGCTAAATCAAATATATTGACCATAGCAATCTTAAAACACTGTTGAAAACATTGTCAATTAATATGTGCTTATAGGAATGGATTTTAAAAAACATTAGATTGGACAAGACAGTCTAGTGGATTAGTTTGGATGTCCTGAAGAGCATACTTCAGCTAAGCAAGTCTGTCTTCCATTGTGTAACTCCATGGTCTATGCGCTCCTCTATAACAACCCCCCCCACACACTTCCTGTGTTTACTTCGATGTAACAACTATTAATTTGCACTATAGGAAAATTTCTTAAGATGTGAGGTCTGGGAAGAGCCTCATTGGGTGTGTCTGCAAAGCAGCGGGGAAGAAGCTGACACACATTTCCCCCAAATAACTAACACAAGGAGTACTATTATCCTTGAAAGGAAGAACGTCATACATGACCTATACAGAATGTTGTTTTAAACATTTAAGTTTCATATTAAAACAAAAAACAAGGGGGGGAAAAACAAAGCCACATTATGGCAAATTTAAACTGGAGATTTCTTATGTGCCTAAAAAGTAAAAGGTAAGCCCATGCTGCAACATTCTGATCCAGATTTCAAACACCTCAATGTCTGCTGTTGTTCAGACCTGGAGTTTTAATATGGGTCTATTTCAGGGGTGGGCAAACTACGGCCCGAGCCGTTTTAAGCTGGCCCCCGCTCCGGCCAGGGCGCTGGGTTGGGGGCCATACCACATGGCTCCCAGAAGCCGTGGCATGGCCCCACTCCAGCTCCTATGCGCTCCAATGGGAGCTGCAGAGGTGGTGCCTGTGGATGGGGGAGCGTGCAGAGCTGCCTGGCCATGCCTCCATGTAGGAGCTAGAGAAAGAACATACCACTGCTTCCGGGAGCCGCTTGAGGTAAGTGCTGCTCAGAACCTGCACCCCCTGAGCCTCTCCCCATGCCCCAACCTTCTGCCCCAGCCCTGATCCCCTTCCTGCTGTCCAAACTCCTCGAACCCAGCCTGGAGCACCCTCCTGCACCCCAAACCTCTCATCTCCAGAGTCCACACCCGCTCCCCAACCCCAATTTTGTGACCGTTCATGGCCCACCATACAATTTCTAATCCCCGATGTGGCCCTCGGACCCAAAAGTTTGCCCACCCCCGGTCTATTGTAAAGATAAGCACATCTGTGAAATTCAGATTTGGATTTGTATACTTTCACAAACTCAAAGTTCAGGGTCGTAGGAAGGGGGTGGGTCTACATTTTTTAATTGGGCTTCATAGTGGTGGAGGAAAAAGATTTGAGAGACTGCAACAGGAAGGACGAGAGAAGAAGCTATTAGGTGGTCTCAGTGTGTCCCTCAGAAAGTAGGGGGAAGTCTGACTAACTTAAAGACCTACCCGCTGCTGTCACAATTAAAGCTTTGAAGAAGATTCCATTTAGACAAATATTTCTGTATTTTTCTTCCCGTTTTTATTAGAGATACTTGCCTGCAGACAAGATGTAAGTAAAGCATACAATGTTGTTGAGTTTCTCTGCTCCTACTGCTTATGCAATGCCAACAGACCCAGGTACATCTGGAGCTTTAGTGCATGAGCCTCTACCGCATGAGCGAAAAGCCAACTGGCTCTTTGCTAAGGCCGTAGAGCAGACTCATTTTCTCTCTCTCTCTCTCTCTCTGTGGTCTCGGTGCCACTAGATGGGACAGAATACCACATCCCGAAGGTGTATGGGTTACACTTACTCCTCACTGCAACATCAGAATTGGTTATCCTAGAGATGATGATGATGTTACAAACTACCTTCCAATAAAATAATAGATAAAAGACATAAAATTACAACTATTCTTAGTGTCACAGGGCACTCTATGCACCACTAGATGGCACCTCCTCCTGGTCACTGTGGGGATTAGCTCAGCAAGGCTGACACCCCTTCCTGTGGTTGCACCCCATCTCTCCATTGCTCTCTCTATCTGCAGCCCCTCTCTCACTCCAGGAGTTACTGCTACTGTTTCTTCATGACTTGGCCCTCTAGACAGGTCACCATATGGTTTACCCTTCTGGGGTATTCTTTCAAAGTCTCTTTTCACCCACAGTGGCAGGCAGCCCTCATGCCTGCTGCCCTAACTCAGCCACTCCTGCAGTGACACAAGCAGTCTTCCAGTTCACTGCCCTGCTGGAGCCATTTCCTCAGCGGCCAATAGGAGAACCCTGGCCCACCTACACCAGATTCCAGCTCAGACCTCTAATCAGCAGCCAAGGTCTACTCCCCTCCTAGACCTTGCTGACACTTTCCCTGAGCCTTTCCTACCTGGCTGGCTGGCTTCTTCCCAAACCCTCTGTGTTTGCCAGCCTCCCAGCTCCCTCCTCTCAAGAAGTAGCTGTAAGCTACTTACCTCTGTAACCTGCAAACTTCCTCCAGGAAGTGACTGCAGCAGACTTCCCTACAGTCCCCTTCTGCTTGGAGCTTCTGGGCTATATACAGGCCTCTTCTTCCTTCACAGGTGAGCTTCTCCAAATTAGCTCCCTCCACACAGTTTAATTGTCTGATTGGGCTCACCTGGCCTAATTAAGCCCTCAGAACCAGTGTGGGGAGTTCTTGAGGTGGGGGCAGCACGTGAAGCCCAATGGCCCCCCTGCCTAGGAGCCAGACCTGCTGTTGGCCGCTTCTGGGGTACAGCGGGGTGTCAGAACAGATAGGGACTAGCCTGCCTTAGCCGGGCAGCACCGCCGACGGGATTTTTAACGACCCAGTCAGCGATGATGACCAGAGCCAACGCGACCCAGTGCCTTACATTCTGTGATCCAGTACTGGGTCGCAACCCACAGTTTGAAAACCATTGACCTAGGCATTGAAGAGGCATAATTCTTTCCTACCTCCCAAGTGAGCAGAAATACCACTTGCCATTAGAACTATGTGCTGGCATTTGTTCCCTGAAGTGACTTTACAACAAAGATTGTTTTATCAAAAGTGGGTTAAACAGGCAAATAATTGGGTGAGCTGAGAGGAAGAGAACCCTACAGACAATAGTTGTAGGGTGTTAGCAATCAAGATTCCACCTTGAATACAGAGTTCGGCTCTAGGCATTTAAATAACGGAAACGAGTAGACCAATTGAAGGGAATTTAGAAAAGAGCAACAAAAATATTAAGAGAATACAAGATTTTATATATGCAGGAAAGATTTAGAGGAGTATATATGTAAAGCTTTTCTACATAATGAGAAGGACAGGATATAACTAGCTACAATTAAATTAAAAATGTAAACAAGAAGGGAGAGGAATTGTTTAGAATAGTAAGGGATGGTATAACTAAGAGCAATGTGATTACAGTAAAAGGAAGTATAAGCAACACTTCTGGATAATGAGATCTATTGGACTGTGAAATAGTCTCCCAAAGGAAATAGTAGAAGCCCTGTTTGAGGCATTTAAAACTAGACTGCACAAACTACAAAAAGAAAAGAAAACTGTTGAGAACAAAGTTGCCCTACCAGGGAAATTAACTTAGATAACCAGCATTTTTGTCTCCAGCTTTTACAATAGCGTCCTTAGAATTTGTGATCTGTTGTGAATGTAGAGTGAATCATATGCACCTTTGCCTGAGAATGCAAGAAAAACAGAATGTTCTAAGTGAAGAGACAAGGAGTTTGGCAGAGAGGGAGGAAGCAGGGGCAGAGGCATGAAAATGTCTCCCTAGAAAAGTCAGATCTCAATCTAGCATTACTTTTAGAGCCTGGTTTACAATATGCCTCTGCTTACAATTTTTTGTGCACTGGTATCTGCAGCATGCAACTCTGATAATTATCAGATGCACAGGTAGATACTGTATAGGCTTTGTACACAAGTGGAGACTGATGTTGAGAACACAAGTTAAAGAAAACAATCCTTTATCATCACAGGGCCTTGTCTCCTGCATCGTTGTCTGTGCAGAAGAGCAATTTTAAATAAATAATCACGGTTTCAGGCACTTCTAAAGTCTGAAGTGAAACTCTATTGTGCAAGGATATCTGGGGCTGCTAAGTACATCAGACTGCTTCATCTCAGTCCTCACAGTTAAGTGCTTTGATCAGATTCTTCTTTTGAGAAGTTTAACATAGATAACACCACAGACAAGTTGATTTATGCTTTTTACTCCTGCTGTTTTGATGTGACGTTACTCTTGCACAGCAGTTTTTGAAAGGAAGATCAAGAATGTGAACAACAAGTTCTGCTCAATCATTTCTTTTAATGCAAACTAAATTGGAAATCTGTTTGATCTGTTTATTACAAAAATGAGTCTGTGCCTTCAGGCTGAGATATCTTTTGTCAAATATTGTTCCCATACAGCAACTTATGAAAGGATCTAATTTCAATTTAACCTACATATCAGTTGCTCTTTTTATATGTACATCTCAGGTATATGCTGTTCGTCTGCATAAGGGGAATTTTGCACACCCACAAAATAAAGATTCTGCACACAATATTTTAAAATTCTGCAAATTTTATTTTTCAAAATAACACTATATAATCATGCCAGTTTCAATTATTTTGGTAATTTATTTCAAAATACCTGTCAGCAAATATGTGTGTAACAATACAGACACACACAAAATTCCCCTAGGAGCAGAGAGTTAAAGAAACCCCTAAGTGTACTTCAAGGCTGTATACCAGATTGGGTTCCATTCAAAATCAGGAAGGGAGGTGGGGTGCCCACCTTACAACTTTTAGCTCAGGCTTTCAGTTGTTAAAGCAGTCACCGGGGCTGTGGGAGACAGGTGTTCAATTCCTCCCTCTGCCAGAGGAGGAGAAAGGATTTAAACATGGGTATTCCATCTCTCAAGAGAGTGCCCTAATCACTGAGCTATGTGATATTCTGATGTGGGTCTCCCTCAATCTCTCCTCTTGAAGCTGTTCCATTTTTAATAAATAACTAGAGAGTCAGTAGGGCAGGGGGGACTAGATCCTTGGTCACCCATCCCAGATGAGTGCTCTAACCACAGAACTAAAATTTACAAAGTGGGTGGCACTGCTACTACCTCCTCCTCCTCTGGCTGTTTTGTGGGTAGTCCCGTGCCTGCCTAGCTCACTATCACAAGAATGAGCCACCTGCCTCCTGGAGAGGGGTTCCCAGACATGAATCATTAGGAGAGACAGGCACTTAACTCCAGGCTGCAAGGAGGCACCTATCGCCATGAGCAGAGGAGGGATTAGGACATACCCCTGTTTTCAGCATTGCCCTTTGGTTAGCTTAGGTGACTTCTCACCTAGGGTGCTGACTTTTGCTGATCGCATTCTCAGCCACCTATCTCTCCCCATTCATTGGGGAAGGATCCTAGGCAACTCACACAGGCTTTGTGAACTGCAATGTTGTTCCTGTGATTTTTTTAGGCACCTAAAAGTTAGATGTTGTGACTCTGTGTCAAAATACCTAAATCCCTTTGTGAATCTAGCCAGAAGCCTTAAATTAGCAAAAGCCTTCTAGTAAATTTTCATGTTAAGATTAATCTGTTTTTTTTTTTTCATATTACTTCCAAAGGGTAAGAGCACAATCATAGTGGAAGGTAGTGATAAAGATAACAAATTATAAAATCAGTGCTTCTTATCCAGTTTCTATTGTGTAGAATGAAATATGGTATTAAAAGAAGGTCTTGTGCTGTTTTTAGATATGAAGCAATCCCTAGACCACTGACTGGGGAAATATTTGAAAGAACTTGTCAGAAACCACAGAGAGCTGCAGATGTAAGTCTATTGATAGCTGCCATTCATGGTAACACAAATCAACCAAACAGTCATCATGATCCCTTTTTGGGATAGCACAGATGTCTAGAGAAAACGTGTATTAAAATAAAGCCAAAAACAATCCAGTATACAAGAAAAACTGTATAGTTTAATGTATTACTCATACTTTCATAGAATCATAGAAGTATTCATGGCTGGAACAGACTGAGAGGTCATCCAGTTCCTCCTCCTCCTCCTCCCCCCACAAACCTTGCATTGAGGCAGGATTAAATATACTTAGACCATCCTTAAGAGATGTTTGTTTAACCTCCAATTATGAGCATTCCACATTTGATTCTGTATATTTTGTTTTCCTCCCTACAAACATGGACCAAGCCTATATTAAACCCAAAAATATTTTATGGTATCAGCTGTAAGTTACAATTGAATGTATTAGCCAATTTGTTACAAATATATCATTTATGAAATCTTAAATTGAAATCATTAACACAAACACTAGAACAACAATTACTAATAGTTATCCTACTTAAGCCTTCTTTTGTATTATGCCAGAAAGCAGGAAGTCATTTGCAGTATTTGTCTCTCCAATAATTACCATTAAAAATTTAACAGGAACTGTCCACAGGTTTAGATTCCAAATTCAAAACTATGAATGTGATTTTTAAGTACTCTATTTGCAACTCTTATTTCTGAACTTATGATTTCTGTAGTATTTGAAATTTTTTTTATTCTTTTCAATATTAGTGCATACCCACCATTTGCAGTTATGCAAGATATTATAAGATGCATAGCCATCTCATTAGGATTTCTTGTAGTGTAGTCTTCTGAATAGCTTAACAGAAACTGAATGAGATATCATCAATAAAAATCTGCAGATACTTCAACCGGCTGCTACATTGATAGGCTGTGTTCACGGACCATATTTTATGCAGGGGTTAGCAAAAACACAAAAGTCTAAGCCTAATACATTAAGAAATTGATTACAGATAATATCTCACCCTCAGAGATGTTCCAGTAAACTTCTTTCACAGACTAGACTCCTTCCTAGTCTAGGCCTAATCCTTTCCCTGGTACAGTCCTTGTTAGTTCCAGCAGACATCTTAGGTGAAAAACAGGGGCTCTCTCATAACTGGCAGCCCTTTGTCCTGTTTCATCCCCTTTTATAGCTTTGGCACAAGATAGGAATCTTTTGTCTCTCCCTAGGTCCCCACCCCTCTTTCTAAATCGAAAAGTACCAGATTTAAGATGGATTCCAGTATCATGTGATATAGTCACATGTCACTGTAAGATCTCATTCTTCATTACCCATGGGCTGGCCCACACATACACAGGAAGGTTTGCAGGTAAATAAACCATTTACAACCAATTGTCCTAGTCCAGGTGTGGCCAACCTGAGCCTGAGAAGGAGCCAGAATTTACCAATGTACATCGCCAAAGAGCCACAGTAATACATCAGCAGCCCCTCATCAGCACCCCCCGGCCCCAATCCCAGTGCCTACCACCCACCGGCAGACCCGCTGATCAGTGACTCCCGATCAGCTGTTTCATAGCCTCCAGGAGGCTCTGGGGGGATGGGGAGGAGCGAGGGCACGGCCGGCTCAGGGGAGGGAGCGGGAAGGGGTGGAGTAGGGGCAGGGCTTGTGGCAGAACCAGGGGTTGAGCAGTGAGCACCCCCCGGCACATTGGAAAGTTGGCGCCAGTAGCTCCAGCCCCGGAGTCGGTGCCTATTCAGTAACTCTTCACTTAATATTGTAGTTATGTTCCTGAAAAATGCGACTTTAAGCGAAACGATGTTAAGCTAATCCAATTTCTCCATAAGAATTAATGTAAATGAGGGGGTTAGGTTCCAGTGAAAAATTTTTCACCAGACAAAAAAGACTATATATATTGTGACAGACCCAGACCAGGGGGATACAGGAGTCTGGTAGAGGGCAAATATACTGGTCACTGGATGAGTAGTTTGCTGTCCCCTGAGTGACCAGAACAGGGGCTGCACTAGAGTAATCAGGAACCTGCTAGAACCAGTTAAGGCAGGCAGGCTAATTAGGACACCTGGCGTCTATTAAGAAGAAGCTGCTAGAATCAATTAAGGCAGGCTAATCAGGGCATCTGGGCTTTAAAAAGGAGCTCACTTCAGTTTGTGGTGTGAGGTGCTGGGAGCAAGAGGTGCAAAGAGCTGAGAGGGTGTGCTGCTGGAGGACTGAGGAGTACAAGCGTTATCAGACACCAGGAGGGAGGTCCTTTGGTGAGAATAAGGAAGGTGTTTGGAGGAGGTCATGGGAAAGTAGCCCAGGGAGTTGTAGCTGTCGCGCAGCTGTTACAGGAGGGACTATAGACAGCTGCAGTCCACAGGGCCCTGGGCTGGAACCTGGAGTAGAGGGTGGGCCTGGGTTCCCCCCAAACCTCCCAATTGACCTGGACTGTGGGTTCTTCCAGAGGGGAAGGTCTCTAGGCTGTTCCCCAACCCACATGGTGAATCTCTGAGGCAAGAAAATCTGCCACTAAGTGCAGGACCCACCAAGATAGAGGAGGAACTTTGTCACCATACATACAGTATAAGTTTTAAACAATTAATTTAATACTGGTACACAGTGATATGATGATGTGAAGCTTGGTTGAGGTGGAAGAGTCAGAGGGTGGAATATTTCCCTTACTGCTAAATGATGAACTAGCAATTGGCTGAGCCCTCAAGGGTTAACTCTCTCACTCTGCAAGGCAGCAGGAATGGAGGGAGATATGTGCATTTCCCTTAAGTACACTGTCTTGTTAATTAGATCAGCTTGCTGAGACTGCAGCAGCTGCAAGCTCCCTCTGTCCTGAGCCCTGCTCTATGGAAAATAGGGTAAGCGGGGTGCATGATCAGGGGGAGGGGGACATCCTGATCCCTGGGGGGGGGATGGAAGGAGGGGGGGGGGGCTAATGTCAGGATGTCCCCCTCCCCCTTCCCTTCTCCCCTGGCACAGCAAGCAGGAGTCTCGGGGAGCAGCTCCAAGACAGAGGGCAGGAGCAGCACATGGCAGTGGGGAGAGGGACACAGCTGAACTGCAGGCAGCTGCTGCACGGGGAACTGATAGGGGGCTGCTGGTCCACCCTGGTTCCAAGCCCCCACCAGCTGGCTGCAATGGGCTGCTCTTCCTGCAAGCAGTAGACAAAGCAGGCAGCTGCCAACCGACATTAGAAGGGAGCATTGCACAACTTTAAACGAGCATGTTCCCTAATTGATCAGCAACGTAATAACGTTAAGCGGGACGACTTTAATTGAGGAGTTACCGTACAAGGAGCCACATATTAACTTCTGAAGAGCTGCATGTGGCTCCGGAGCTACAGGATGGCTACCCCTGTAGTCAGTGGGAGCCATCAAGATTCTAAACGGCCATTAATGGCCCACACTTTGCATAATTACAATAGGACCTCAGAGTTATACTTCATAATTCTCATTTCAGATACAAGAATGAAACATTTATACAAATAGGATGAATATATTCAGTAGGTTATAACCTTTGTAATGATACCTTGAGACCTTTTGCATAAGATATATTCCACTTACATCCTATTCACATTCATAAGAATATAAGGTGTCTCCCCCTTTTTGCTGTGAAAGACAGGTAACTTTGGGACTAAATGAGTGACATCCTTCAGAATGAGGAGGGAAACTGAGACCAATTATGAGGTGGGACAAAAAAGATGGTACCAATTTTGCCAATCCCAGCATTCAAAAACTGTGAGGTTTGGCCCTCCCAAAACCCAGTGAGATAGATTGGGGAGGAAAATCCATTATATGTTTTGTTTCCTTTTTATTTCCCTTCTGGGTTTTGAACCTTCAGGAACCACATTTTCAAGGTTTTTTTTCTCTACACCCAAAAGGGCTAGAAACAAACTAAAAAACAAAATGAACACTGAGATTCTTGTGTACTCGTATCACTCTAAGAGCTGGAGCTTAAAACAACTCAAATTTTGTGACAAGCGGATTACTCACAATACCTGGAAACTAAAGCATCAAGTCACCTTGAATGCCATACAGAACAAGAACCCATAGTGCACTGCCAACCCTCAGCTCTCACCACTAGACCAGGCTGCCCCACGTTGCTCTATGCTGGCATAGCGAGAGACCGAAACTACATATCCCAGCATGACCCGCTCCACCCTGGTGAGGTTCATTGCGCATGCGCGTCCGGCAAAAAAAATCATCCCAGGTGCCTCTCCGGCAGGCCGGCACTGTTTGGCTCCGTGGCCGGATGGGGCGGAAAGGACTACATATCCCAGAGTGCATGGGGAGTTGGGCTCGCGGCGCGTGCGCAGGATGGTGTCCGCTAAAGCCGCGGGTCGGTTTGAAGCGGGGAAGGAGCTCCATGGAAACGGGGCCGCGAAGTGTCAGCGAGCGGGGTAAGGGGTGACGCTGGCCCGGGGGGGGGGGGATAGAGCGCAGCCCCCAGTGCCCGGGCGGCCCGTCTGCTCTCGCGGGGGAGAGGGGCTGGGCCGGGCGGCTGGGCCTGGGGGGTCGCAGTTAAGGTGCCTGGGAGTGACCGAAGGGCCTGCCCCGTCCTGGGGCGGCAGGTCAGCCCGGCGCCCTGTGACATGGCCACATCGCCCTCAGGTAACGGCTGGGTGCGGGGCAGCCATGGCCAGGCCGACCATCGCCCCCATGAGCGTCAGTGCCACAGCGCCCGAAGCCTTCGCCGTGCTCCAGCAGAGGATGAGTGTGGTTGAGGAGCAGACCAGCGCGCTGGCGAGAGACCTGGAGCTGCTCGGTGTGAACGGACACAGGTACGGTTCGGATCGGGTCCTCCTTTCCCTGGGGAACGCGCGATATTGTGTTAGTAACTTTTCCTCCGCTTGTTCCACTTTTGTTTCTCGGCTTCTCTGGGGAGTAGAAGTTGCTGGCAGAGACACATGCTGCAGCCATCAGGCATAGCAAGAAACATTCCAGCGGCATGAAACAAGTGTGTGTGTTTTTTTTTTTAAACGATATAAATAGTGCCACGTGTTCTCTTCTTTCAGCCTTGATCTCTTCCATTCAAAGCCCTTAGAGACACCTGGGAGCCACCAGCCTGTTAGCCCTGTTCGGGCCAGGGTAGCGTTTGTAGGTGAAAGTGACATGCTATGGAAGAACTGTGAATCTCTAGTGAATCGAATGTGCCGGTTGGAGAGTGTTGTGCAGACCTTGAAGCTAAACCTCTTCCGGTTGCAGACTGAAAAGGAGCTGAATCCCAAGCATGCAGGTACAGAAGTAGAAAGCTGGTTTTTGTGTTGGTAGCAGATGTCCTCATTCTCTTTCAGCCCTTCAAATGCATTTTTTTCTGTATTCTTTATAATGACCATTTTTGATCCTCTCTTGTTGTTTGGCAGCCCATCTGGAACAGCGTATGAACACAATGCAGGAGGAACACCTGCAGGAACTGAAGGTTGTACAGCTAGAGGCAATGAAGTTGCGCCAACAGCTAAGTGAGGCAAAAGAGGATGTAGAAAAGGCCCAGGAAGAAGTTCAAAGATTAAGTGCTGCTTTGGAAATTGCCACAGCAACCAAGGTACAGGAGCTAGCTGTGAATGTGCATGGTGGGGTGTTGGGCTAAGTTCCCTCTAAGCTGTGCGGCTACACAGCTGCCTATTAAGCCCCATACCGGGTAGAGATGTCTCTCCCCCAGCATGGACCTGCAGCGGCAGGGAGAGGCTCCCAGGGGTGAAAGTAACTTAAAAGTCTTACAGGTATGGAGGCCCAGCTCTGGACCTCAGGTGGAAGGGGCAGGGATGGGGGTCAGCCTTCCCCAGCCAGCCCTTCAGTGCTGCCTGCCCTGCACTGCCTGGGTCTCTGGTGGCAATTTAAAGGACCCAGGGCTCTGGCTGCTGTTGCTGTAGCAGCGATGGCGGCCGGGAGCCCGGGGCCCTTTTAAATTGTCGGGCTCCAGGGCAGCTGCCTCTTTTGCAACACACACACACCCCACCCCACCCCACCCCGGCGGCTGTGGCGGCAGCGCTTTAACGTCAGCTGTGTATGGGGCCATACCAGCGGCCACTTCTTACCGGTACGCTGTACCAGCCCACTTTCACCTCCAGAGGCGCCCCTCCCGACCAGCCCCAGCATCGACCTGCCTGGACTTACTGTGGCTGGGGGAGAGGAGCCCCTCCCTCGGCCTGGCTCCACTTTGCCAGAGCTGTTGCAGCCGGGGAGAGGCGCCTCTTCTGCAGCCCCAAGCTGCTGCAGTGAGAGGGGCTGGGGGGAGTCTCCCCCATGGCAGCCCCGGGGCAGCCTGCACCCCAAACCCCTCATCCCTGGCCCCACCCCAGAGCCCGAACCTCCCCCGCATCCCAACCCTTTGCCCCAGTCCTGACCCCACCCCAGAGCCTGCACCCCCAGCCAGAGCCTTCCCTCCCCCCGCGCACCTAACCCCCTGCCCCAGCCCCCTGCCACACCCCGAACCCCTCGGCCCCACCCCACCCACATGAATTTGTTATGTGCATCAATAAGATAATGTGTCACACATCACCTCCATATGAGTGCACATAAAGTTCATTCTGCACATGGGTGGGAAAAATTAAAGGGAACACTGGGGCTGAAAGTTGTAGTTTTTGAAGAGTGTCTATACTCATTCCAATATTAATGCACTGGTCTTTAAATGCTGCCACCTTTGAAAATAAGACTGTGCTTTGATGTGCTCAGAGGTTAGGTGTGTGTGATTAGAAATGACATTGTGTGGCCGGTGCCATTTTTTGTTGGAGAAAAAGACAATCTCATCTTTGTGAATGGAGCTCTCTAGATCCAGCAATAAATGATGGTGATAAATTGAGTGTGACTTATAAAGACAGGGTTGGGGTTTTTTTTTTTTTTTTTTTTTTTTTTTAACCCCTCAAGAATTGAGGTTTTTACCCCCTCCAACTCACGGATTGCTAAGCACATCTCTATTTTTCCCCATATACGCTCTGGGTCCTACAGCTAGGCCACCATCCTTCCAACTGAAGAGGACTGTTCTGGAATCTGTTACCCATCTTCTAATTGTCTTAAGTGGTTGCTGAAAAGCAATGCAAGGTGTTTGTTGCTTTAGAGCACGAGACTAGAACTAGGAATCAAACGCAGGTCTCAGCATGGCATGTAATGTAAAATAATATGCAATGGGTTACTGGCCAACCTGGTTTTGAAATACTTTTGAAAGTTTTGCTGCAGTTGTTGTGAGGCATAAATTGTGTGTTTGTTTTTTGTCCTCTTGTAGACAGATGTAGCCATTGCAGCAGAGGAGCTGAGGACAACAAAACACATAATGAACCATAGACTTCACGAGGTAAGCGCAAAAGAAGGTTAGAAGGAAGAGTGAAGTGATAAATTTTTTGGGGAAAAGCCTGGATGGTGATCTGGGTATGAATCTATGAAAACCAGGAATGGAATATGTACAGCTGAAAGAAGACTGCTGAGCAAGCCCCGATCTACAAACCTAAGACAGAATTTCTTTCATGCAAGATACAAAAAGTATGAGTTGAAGTTACTAACAGAGACCTGAGTTCCATGCTGTGGCAGTAGGTTTTACCCTTAGCCTACAATGTAACTGCTTCTTGCAATCATGGAGAATGACTTTATTGCGTCCAAAAATGGAACTGGTGACTTAATGTCTGCTAGCTAGTGAACAAGTTGTAGCACTTACCTTGTTATGGACTAATTAAAGAAATAGAGTGCAGGCATGAGGCATCTTATTGTCCTGATGAAGGAGGGTGTGAGCTTCTGAAAAGCAGCCTAATCCTGTTGGAGAGTGTGGGTTATGTCCTTATGTCATTTAATAACTTTTCAAGCCAAATGAGCAGCAGTTCTGAAGGACTTAAAAGGGGTCCTGATCATGTCTTGGCCAGAAGGATGCTTGATGCACTATGCAAGCTGCAGTGGTGGTAATCCTTTAGGGAACAGAAAGGATGTGAGGTGGGTAATGGAAGCAGTTGGTGAGATCATGCAAATTGCTCCTTCCATTGGGAAAATGGATTTCCTGCCCCCCAGCCCACCTTACTCCATAAAATGGGAGGGAAAGAAGATGTATCCCCTCCTTGGTTTAAAAAAACAAACAAACACAAGTGCCTCATAGGAGTGCCAAAAAGCTAAGTGCTTTCTCTCACTGTTCTTGGAAGCTTAAGGCCCCAGTTGTCAAAACCTCCAACTACAAATACAATGTGGATACTCTGTCAACATAGGTCACACTGAAAACTTAATCATAAAAGTGAGTATCAAAGTAAGTAGTACACTTACGTGTACATGAGTGGCTTCTCTGACTTCTGGTGTGGACCACCTCCCCTCCCATTCACAATCACACACAACACCGTCAATTGATGATTAAGTCTCTCTGTAGCAACGACAACAATTACTTCCCTGGCATTCCTTTTCCATGTCTTTTCAGCTTCTTTTAATGTTCCTTAGTAGCTGGAAACAAGTAAAATTATCACTGTGTGTAACTGACCAGATCTCCCCAGACCACTAGTCTGGTACAGAGATTATTTTTAAAAACAGGATGTTATTTAATAATTAAATGAAAGTGAGTGATAGAGGACTTTGCAGTTTGCTATGCTGGAGAAAGGCTGTAGGCCTTGCAGTAACATTCAGATTGAGCTTGTTCTGAAGTACACATGGCCCTTGTTATAAGCAATGCATTTAGGTACTTGATGCTTCAGATCGGTCATCCTTCAGTGAGTACAGCACATTTGGAGTCTTTTCAGAGAATAGTTGTCATTATACAACTTTAAACATTTCTCTTGGTGTGTATCTGATGCTCTCTTCTTATAGTTCAGAGGAACAGAAGTCTCAATTCCCAGATACACTAGCTCACATGTTTAACACTCAGTATTTTGGCAGTACTCGTGACCAGCATGGAGCTAGGCCCTATTTCAAATTGGTGCTGGTTTCTCTGCAACAAACTGAAGAAAAGCCTCTTCTCATAGCCTAACTTATTAATGTTTGTCCCTAGGAATTCTTTTTATTATGGGCCCCTTCTTAGTAACTTGATATAAATGTCTTTAGCGAATCAGGCTTCAAAGTAATCTACATCTTCTGTCAACACCACCTGGAAATAAGAGAAACGCTCCTGGGTCCTAGCTTTTCCTGGGGACACCAGAGATTAGAATCACCTGTTGCATAGGGTCAAGAGCATATCATGTGTGATTTGCTTTTATAGGATGTTTCACACTATATATTTCAAGCTTGTAGTTCCAGTTACAGAAAACTTTCATGGAAGAATCTTGCAGCAAGAAGTTTTCAGTGTATATAAAACACGTGTTAATAAAATGATAGATTCCAACCTGGGAGATTCAGCTGAATTGGGTTTTTGGGGAAAAGAGTCGCTGCTTAGTCCTTATTGAATGGCAGGTATCCCTTTTAGCAATGAACCCAAGAGTCTCATAGTAACACAGTGTGCTACCCTGCAAGGAATTGAACTTTGAGTGTGGTGGGGAGACTATATGCCTGATTCTAGTCTTAATTACATTGATCGTCAACTGGAATTGCACTGATGAGAACAAAATCAGGCCCACTGTGTTTGCTCAGTCCCTGTAGTAGAAGTGCCTCATCTCTGCAGTGACTCTTTCCAACATGTTCAGAAGCAATGTTGACTCTGTCCAGAGGAAGACAGACACAGCAGGCCCTTGGATGGAGGAATGGTAACGTGGCACAAGAGCAGTAAGATTTGAGACAGAGAAAAATAGTTGGGTCTCTGAGCACACTGTAGGGAGTAGAATTGCCACCCTCAGTAAACACAAATTTTGGTCCAGGTACTAAATCTGTCTGGTTATTAATACATTTTCCATAGCTGAGTGGGTTGTTTGGTATTGCTTCCTTGCTTTACCACTTCCATGAAATACTTACTCCATAGTGTTATCACCTTTAACAGATCACTGGATATGACTAATAATGGTTGCTTTGCTGTATTGAACCCCTATCTGCTTCATTAATCTTCAGTTTTTATGGCTTGTTGCTGTCTCCAGCCACATACCCAGTGTTTTGTCTCTTGTAGCTAAGGGAGCAGCTTTCACAGGAGGCAAGTCTGCGGGAGTCTTTGGAGGAATCCCAAGCAACCATGCTGAGACGTGTGCAGGATATGGAGATAACAGTGGAGGCAGAACGGGAACAGGTTGGAGAAGCACAGCACCTCTTCCACTTTTTCTTTGTGTCTAATTTTTTTTTTTTTTGCCTCCGAGCAGGAAGAATAGTAAGAGGTTGGAGTGTTCTTCCTAGAGAGCAGTTAACATATCTTTGTAATCACTTAGCTTCAGTATGCAAGGTGTGGAAAAGGGAATCTTAATTAAATAATTATAATGAGGTGTTAAAGGTCTAAAAGTTGACAAGCAATTCATTGTGAATGCTCTGCAGAGAAACAGACGGGCAATTGTGAGATCCAGCAAAAGTAACAATAATGCAAGCAGAAAGTCCTGCAGCAGAGTGAGGGTGATTGAGTTTATTGCACTGAATGTAGCACCTATAATTACCTGCCTTGTGGGTAGATGGCATATGTGTGCATTCAGTGCAAGCACCTGATGGTCCGTAGAGACTGATTACAGGCTCTTGAAATCAGAGTGGCTGAATTGAAGGAACTAAGGGAGACAGATGTACATAGATAAGACTTTCCTGGACACAGTAGAGCAGTCCTGCTCCCGCCTCATAGCCCCTGTGCTGTTGAGGAGGATGAGAGTCTTGGGGAAGGAGAACATCAAGCTGAAGTGAAGGGAAACAATCCCATAGTGGGGATCCTCCTTCCAGATGATGTCATGGTATCCTTGTAACAGATTTCTGTTACCAATCTGCCTGAGGCGTCAGGTGATCAGGTTGAGGTCACAGGATCGTTGGGGAGGAGATGACGAAACACCAAGTGTCTAAGTTTTAAAGCTTTATTAATAAAATACTAAAACAACAGTGGAGAGTGCTGGGGGGGGGGGCATGTCACTCAGAGGAAGGAAGGAAGAAAGAAAGAAAGCGTTAGTGCCCCAAGCCCTAACCCACTTTCATACTCACACCTGCACTACCCGAGACTGACCAAGCCTGGGTGAAAAGAAGAGGGGGAGGGATGGACAGGAGTTCTTGTCCTGGGCCCAGGTCATCCGGGGTCCGCTGTGATCTCCAAGTTGCTCCAGTTCTCAAGAAGGTTTTAAGTCCTGGGTTCCTTTGAGGGTGTTCCATTTAGGGACCTCTGCTCCTGATGCTCTTTGTACCAATCAAAACCGGCTCTCTGTGGTCTCCTCAACTTTCCCAAAACACACCGGCTAGACTTTGTTGTCCTCTTTGCTGGCCTTTGCCCACTTGTTATGGGCTGGCTCTGCAAGTCTGTTCAGCTGAATCTTTCTTTCTCACATCTGGTCGGTGGATTCTGGGCCCACCTCTTTCTTGGCAGGCAGCCGAGAGTCAGATGTCTGCTGTATGTGGCTTTGAGCTGGCTGGAGTCCGCGTCATATTTTCGGGCCTAGCAGGAGCATGGAGTTAACCCATTCTTTGCTCTCTTCCTTCTTCCCCCTCTGGCCTCTCTCAACCTGCAAAGGAATCTTCCATTCCACGCTCACTCACACCTTTGACCCTTCCCAAAATGTCCTGCGATTCTTGCAACAGTGTTAGCAATATACAATGCTAATCTGCCTTCCCCAGGAGACCCCTTGAGGGAGGGGGCCATTGGGGTGTGACATCCTCTCCCACAGAGCATACCTTTCTGGGGCAGGGATGCCTGTTATTAGTAATAAGAGGATGCAATTATTAGAAATATAGATAGCTGGGTTTGTGATGACTGGGAGAACCGCACAGAGAATTGCCTGCCAAGTGCAAAGGTTACAGACTTATGGATAGCTCTGGGGAGGAGCCAGTGGTCATGGTACATGTAGGTACCACTGACAAAGGGAAAAGATAAAAGAAGTCCTGGAGGCCAAATTTAGGCTGTTAGGTAAGAGATTTTAAAATTCAGGACCATCATGGTAGTACTCTCTGAAATGCTTCCAATTCCAATAGGCAGACCTGCAGCATCTCGAATGAGACAGTGGTGTTGGGAGGAGGGATTTAGTATTATTAAGAACTGGGGAACCTTTTGGGAATGGAGGAACGGGCTCCACCTAAACCAAAACAAAACCAGATTACTGGCATGTAAAATTAAAAAGATCATAGAGTTTTTAAGCTAAAGGCTGAAGGTAAGCCAACACGTGCAGAGGTGCACACAATTTGGGCAAACCCATCCCTTAGAGGATTTATTAAAGGGGATACTCCATAGACTAGTAAAGAGAAGAGGATAGAAGTTGATAAAGTAGAGGTATGGACTGAAGAAAAACAGTCAAACAAAAAAGAGTGCTATTCAATTACACAACGTGCACAACTAAATAGTGACAAATTTTATAAGTGCTTGTATGCAAATGCAAAAAGTCTAAATGCTAAGATGGGTGAACTTGAGTGCCTGGTATTAAATGAGAATATTGATATAATAGGCATCACAGAAACTTGCTGAAATGATGATAATGTGACATGATTATACCAGGGTATAAAATATATAGGAATGATAGAGTAAGTTGCACTGGTGGAAGAGTATCAGAGGGGTAGCCGTGTTAGTCTGTTTCCATGCATTTGAAGAAGTGGGTTTTTTACCCATGAAAACTTATGCCCAAATAAATCTGTTAATCTTTAAGGTGCCACCGGACTCCTTGTTGTACTGGTGGAAGAATGGCATATGTGAAAAAGCTTAGATTCAAATGTGTAAAAATCTTAAATGAATCTAATAGTGTCATGGTATCTCTACAGACAGAAATTCTATGCTTGAATAACAACAGTAGGAATATACTACTGATCACCTGACCAGGATGGTGACTTTCATTGTTAGATGCTAAGGGAGATTAGAGAGTCGACACAAACAGAAAATTCAATAGTAATGTAAGGGATTTCAACTATCCCCTTATTGACTGGGAACATATCACCTCAGGATGGGAGGCAGAGATAAAATTTCTAGCCACTGTTCATGACTGCTTCTTGGAGCAGCTAGTTCTGGACCCACAAGGGGAGAGGCAGTTCTTGATTTAGTTGTAAGTGGCACACAGGATGTGGTCAAAGAGGTGAATATAGCTGAACCATTCAGTAACAGCAACCGTAATGTAATTACATTTAATATCCTTGTAGGGAGGAAAACCAAAGAAACCCAGCAGAGTAGCATTGAACTTCAAAAAGGGGAACTACACTTAATGAGGAGGTTAGTTAAATGGAAATTAAAAGCAACAGTCACGAGTGAAATGCCTGCAAGCTGCATGGGAACTTTTTAAAAACATCATAGTAGAGGCTCAAAACTATATATGCCCCAAACTTTAAACAAAACAAAACCATACCAATAAAATGCTACCATGGCTAAAAAGTGGAGTAAAAGATGGCTAGAAACAAAAAGACCTCTTTTAAAAATTGGAAGCCAGAGCCTAATAAGGAAAATAGAAAGGAGCAAAAATCTGGCAAGTCACCTATTACCAAAAAAGAATTTGAAGAGCAACGAGCAAGACACACAAAAACTAACAGCAAAAAATTGTTGAAGTACATGAGCCGCAGGAAGCCTGTGGCACCGCTGGATGATCAAGGAGATGAAGAAAGCTCTCAAGGAGCTAAATGCATCAATCATCATTACAGAGGATGTGAGGGAGATTCCCACACTTGAGCCATTCTTTTTAGGTGACAAATCTCAGGAAATATCCCAGGTTGCGGTGTAAATAAAGGAGGTTTTGGAATAAACTGATGAATTAAACAGTAATAAGTCACCAGGACCAGCTGGTATTCACCCAAGAATTCTGAAAGAACTCCACTATGAAATTTGAGAACTACTAACTTATGTGGAGCTTCTCTTGTAAATCAGCTCCTGTAGCAGGTGACTGGCGGATAGCTAACGGGATGCTGAAATTTAAAAAAGGCTCCGGAGGCGATCCTGGCAATTACAGGTCAGGAAGCCTAATTTCAGTAACAGGCAAATTGGTTGAAACTATTGTAGAGAACAGAATTCTCAGACACGCAGATGAACACGAGTTGTTGGGGAAGATCAACATGGCTTCTGTAAAGGGAAGCCATGCCTCACCACTCAGAATTTTTGAGGGTGTCAACCAACATGTGAACAAGAGTGATGCAGTGGATATAATGTACTTGGACTTTCAGAAAACCTTTGACAAGGTCTCTGACCACAGGCTTTTAAACAAAGTAGGCAGTCATGGGATAACAGAGAAAAGTCCACGGGACCGGTTAAAAGATGGGAATAAATGGTCAATTTTCACAGTGGAGAGAGGTAAATAGCAGAGTCCCCCAAGGATCTGTACTGGAACCAGTGCTGTTCACTATATTCCTACATGATTTGGAAAAAGGGGTAATCAGTGAGATGACAAAGTTTACAGACAATACAAAATTATTCAAGATAATTGAATCCAAAGCAGATTGTGAAGAGTTACAAAAGGGATCTCACCAAACTGGGTGACTGGACAATAGAAGGGCAGATGAAATTCAGTGTTGCTAAATGCAAAGTAATGCACATTGGAAAACATAATCTTAACTGTACATACAAAGTGATGAGATCTGAATTAGCTGTTACCACTCAAGAAAGATCTTCGTGTTGTTGTGGATAGCTTTCTGGATACAGCTGCTCAATGAGCAACGGCAGTCAAAAAAGCAACAGAATGTTAGGAATCATGAGGAAAGAGATATATAAGACAGAAAATATCATAATGCCACTATATAAATCCATGGTACACCCACACCTTGAATACTGCATGCAGTTCTGGTCACCCTATCTCAAAAGAGATATTAGAAGTGGAAAAAGTACAGAGAAGGGGGTGGGGGCAGGAAGGTGAGGGGTATGGAATACCTTCCATATGAGAAGAGATTAAAAAGATGGGGACTGTTCAGTTTAAAAAAAAGAGACAACTAAGGGTGGGATATCTCAGAAGTCTATAAAAGCATGAATGGTGTGGGGAGGGGGGGGGGGGAGTTTTATTTACCCCTTCACATAGTACAAGAACCAGTGGTCACCCAATGAAATGAATAAGGCAGCAGGATTAAAACAAACTTCTTCACACAATGCACAGTCAACCCATGGAACTCATTGCCAGGGGATGTTCTGAAGGCCAAAAGTATAACCGGGTTAAAAAAAAAAAAAAAGTTCATGGAGGATAGGTCCATCAATGGCTATTAGCCAAGATGGTCAGGGATGCAACTCCATGCTTTGGGTGTCCCTAAACTTCTGACTGCCAGAAACTGGGACTGAACAACAGGGGATGGATCACTCAGTAAATTGCCCTGTTCTATTCGTGTTCTCTGAAGCATCTGGCACTGGCCAGACAGGATACTGGGCTAGATGAACCATTGGTCTGACCCTGTATGGACATTCTTCTGGAAGGCCTCTGTATGTATTGTGGTTGTATTAAGAAATCTACATTAATATTCATGATACACCAGAAGGTGAAGGAAGTTAATTATGACTGGTTTATCCTAACTTTTCAGCTGGCAATTTCTCTAATTTTAGTTAAGGGTTTGGGGTTTTTTTGGTCTTTTCAATATTATCAATGGTACAAATGTTTTCAGTGTTTTATAAGTAACTAAACAATATTGAACATTAAAAAGAAATATGCGTAGTAGTATCAGCTAGCAAAGTACTGGTACAGCTTTCTGCTAGAAAACAACATTTCTGAAGATATTCCATAGAGTTCTTAAACCTTCTGGAGTAACAATGTTTTCCCCAGGAATTCCCACAATAACAAAGGTGGCTTTCAGTTCACAAGTGCATTTGCAATATGAAGCCCTTGTGAAGCATGAGGGAGGTGAATGCAGAGAGAGATTGGTTATACTTCAGATCAACAACAACAAAAAAACCCAAGCAACAAAGGCTGCCTAAACATTTCTAAATCCACAGCACTACAACTGGATTACAAACAACAAAAAATCAGATTGAGATTTATTCATGTTTAAATTAATCAAATGAGCAAACACTGATTTATTTATATATTAAACACTGTCAATTTATGTATTTTGTCAATCCTGGGAAAACAGGTTTTGGGTTGTCAAGCATCTGCTTAATCTGTTCCTTCAAGGTCCCTTCTGCTGCCTCTGGAATTGTTCGGCATACTGCTAATAGAAATTTCATACTTTATTCTTTTCCTAGCTTTTGTTAGTTATCTTAAGATTCTTGTAGACTTCAGTTATACAGGACACTAACAGTGAATGAGCAAAACAAGGTTGGATTAAAAGGAGAGAAAATGGTTTAATTTAATCCATCCCGTGCTTTCTGATGTTTATATCTATCACAATGTCCTGTTTTGATAAGTAGTGCGGGAAGAGACAGAATGGTTCAGACTTTGCTTACTCACCACCCTGCTAATTTGATTTCACTTCTCTTATAATATGCATCTTTATCATCTCTAGCTCCATCGGTTTGACTGCATAAAATAAGCAGGCAATTGGGATCCTTTCTACAACCTCTGATACCTCACTACCTGCCCTTTGTGATTCTTCTTTAAAACATTATGCTTGAAACAATCTGATTAGCTTTTTCCTCTCCAATAGGCTAACCCTTTGGATTCTGAAACTTGCTTAGATTCTCATGTTTTTTATAAAACTTTGTATCCCAGAGAAAAGCTGATTGTGTGGTATCCCTGTAGGTACAGGTGCTGCAGCAGGACTGCCATGGCCTGCACAAGGATGTCCAGCTTGCCCGAGAGAGGTTACAGAAGGAGGAGGAGAGAACTGCACAGCTGGGGCAGGAGTGTACACAGCTGAAAGCGGACCTGGGTATGATAGCAGGTTCTCAGCTAGGACTGAATATTGCCTTTTTTGTTTCAGTTTTCACCAAACAAGTTAGCAGTGATTGGACGACTAACAGAGTGAACATCAGTGTAAATGGGGTAGAATCTGAGGCCAAAATAGGAAAAGAACAAGTTCATAATTACTTTAAACAAGTTAGATATCTTCAAGTCAGCAGGGCCTGATGAAATACATTCTAGAACACTTAAGGAACTGGCTGAAGATATTGCTGAGCCATTAGCGATTATCTTTGAGAACTCGTGGAGGATGGAAGAGATCTCACAGGACTGGAAAAGGGCAAATATAGTATCTATCTATAAAATGGGGGATAAGCACAACTCAGAGAATTATAGACCAGTCAGTTTAACCTCGGTACCCAAAAAGATGATGGAGGAAATAATCAAGCAAGCAATTTGTAAGTATCTAGAAGAAAACAGGGTGATAAGTAACAGTCAACATGGTTTTGTTAAGAACAAATCATGGCACATCAACCTAATATCCTCCTTTGACAACAAGCTGGTGGATGTGGGGTAACAATAGATGCAATATCTCAATATCAGTAAGGCTTTTGATACTGACACGCTTGACCTTCTCATAAACAAACCAGTGATATATAGCCTAGACAAATCTACTAGAAGGTGGGTGCATAACTAGTTGCAAAAACAAAACAGAAAGTAGTTGTCAATGGTTCACAATCAAGCTGGAAGGGCATAGTGAGTGGGGTCCTGCAGGGACCTCTCCCGGGTCCAGTTCTATTCAATATTCTCATAAATGATTTGGATAACGGCACAGAGAGTACACTTACAAAGTTTACGGACGATACCAAGGTTGGAGAGGTTGCAAGCGCTTTGGAGTGCAGAATTAGAATTCAAAATGATCTGGACAAACTGGAGAAATGGTCTTAAATAAATAGGATGAAATTCACTAATACAAATGCAAAGTACTACACTTAGGAAGGAATAGTCAATTGTACAAACACAAAATGGGAAATGACTGCCTCGGAAGGAGTACTGCAGAAAAGGGATCTGGGTGTTAAGTGGATCACAAACTAAATGAGAGTCAACAATGTAATACTGTTGCCAAAAAAAAAAAAAAAAGAGTGAACATCGTTCTGGGATGTATTAACAGGAGTGTTTTAAGCAAGACACGAGGAGTAATTCTTCCACTCTACTCAGCACTGATAAGGCCTCATCTGGAGTGCTGCGTCCAGGTCTGGGCACCACACATTAGGAAAGATGTGGACAATTAGGAGAAAGTCCAGAGGAGAGCAACAAAAATGATTAAAAGTCTAGAAAACATGACTTATGAGGAAAGATTTAAAAAAACTGTTTGTTTAATCTGGGGGAAAAAAGACTCGGGGGTGGGCACAAGAAGTCTTCAAGTATATAAAAGGTTGTTACAAAGAAGAGGGTGAGAAATTGTTCTCCTTAACTACAGTGGATAGGACAAGTAGTACTGGGCTTAACTTGCAGCAAGGGAGATTTAGATTAGACATTAGGAAAAACTTCCTAACTGTAAAGGTAGTTAAGCACTAGAACAAATTACAGAGGAAGGTTGTGGAATCTGTCATTAGAGGCTTTTAAGAACAGGTTAGACAAACACCTGTCAGGGATGGTCTAGATAATACTTAGTCCTGCCTCAGTGCTGGGGACTGGACTAAATGATCTATCAAGGTCCCTTCCAGTCCTACATTTCTATTATTCTGATTTATTAGCCTTACAACACCTTCCCTACCAGACAGCAGAGGCTTGAGTGACTGAGGTCCATCATTTCAAAACTAGTAGGGTTCTCCTGATAGGATACAGCTATATTGGCTAATTGGAGGACTGGTTATGAGGTGATGAACTCTTGAAGAGACTTCTCTTGGGTTTTATCTGAAGCTCCTGAACCTTTTCCTAGCTGGAGGAAAGTGGCTGCAGTAATAATAGGGAGAAGGGAATAGAATGATAGCAATTTTCTTAACAGATTTCATCAATGCGAGTCTCTTTCAGAGAAGATTTGAGCTAGTGAGTAATCATGGGACTTAATTCTTGAACTGATATTTGGGTATTATGCTGGTTGCTAATGACTCGGTCTTTTGGAGCTATGGGTAGCCGTGTAAGATAGCACAGCATGAAAAGTTCCCTGACCACTTTTCCTTTAGATAATTTGGGAGATGCTGTGAGAAGCACTGTGATGCAGGGGAGGGATTTAATAGGAACACAACAGCCTCTCAGAACAAAGATGTCAGTGAACGAAAATGTAGTTGATCTGATCAGGAATCCCTGCTTCAGTGAAGTAAGCCGGTGGAATCCCCCCAATTCCAAACAAAAGTTACACACTTGCAGATTGAAAGGACCACTCCTCCTAGGATCTGCTTTTTTCTTTAAAAATAAAACAAAAAATAAAATCCCTGTCCCCCACCCCCGGAAAATCCTCAATATTGCCTAAGCGTTCTTCCTAGGGTTCCTTCCCTCAAGATCTGTCTGTTCCAGATTCTAGTTTCTTCTGCCAGAGAGCCACTCCCGCTTCCTTTATATTCAGGATGAAATTTAATGAGCCATATCTGCCTCGAGACAGCAATAATTAACTTGCAGCTTGCTTAAGGGTTCCAGCACCCACTAGGAGGGTATGAAAACAGGAGAATCTTGGCACCTTGTTATAGTAGGATTGGGTGGGTGGGAGAGAGCTCTCTTCCTGTACAAACACAGAACAGTTCCATCCCCCCCCACCCCCCCAAAAAAAACCCAACCCCCCCCCCTCCCAAAATCCATCTGTTACCCAAGTGCCAAATTTGGGCTGAAATTTAGTGAATTTCTAGTGTTCACTAAAGGATTAAAACCCCGTACTTGTCACCAATGTTCCCTTTAATTTTTCCCACCCACATGCGGAATGAATGAATTTTGTTATGTGCACCAATATGGAGGTGATGTGTGACACAGCGGGGTGAGGCCAAGGAATTCGGTGTGTGGGAGGGGGCTAGGGCTGGGGCAGAGGGTTGGGATATGAGGGCTCCGTCTGGGGGTGCGGGCTCCGGGGTGGAGCTGGGCCTGAGAGGTTTGGGGTGCATTGGTGCTCCCTGGGGCTACAATGGAGAGAGGCATTTCTCCCCGCCGGAGCCCTGAGCACCTATGCAGTGCTTAATAGGCAGCTGTGTGGCCATGCAGCTTAGAGGGAACTTAGCTTGTCACCATGTACTTTGATCCCTTCCCCACAGATTGAATTAGGAAGAAATGAAATGGCATTTTTCATTTAATTTTTTTTTTCCTTTAGCTTCCCCAAAGGAAGTTTGCTTACTTCTGGGGGAGAGATTCATGCAGAAAGTAAAAGTGAACTTATCCTTCTTAAGTCTTTCTTCCTTTGTTATTTGAAATATCTTTTGACTGACCTTTCCAGAATGTACTTTGGATGTTGTAACCAAGAATCTTTGATTGGCTTCATTTTTATATTCTTTTCATTCGTGTATCTCTTGTCCTCTTCACCTTTGTCAGTGTCTCATTCAGAAGCAGTGCAGAACTGGAAGAGACACAGTATACAGATAATTCATTCAGACCAGCACAAGTACATTCTTTTTGTACCATGTGTGTTTTTAAACTAGGGGCCTGAGGTTTTAGACACAAAAACATATATGGTATTGCACATAATCTGTGTGTACAATTGCCACATAATTCAGGTTATGAGCACAGTTACCCAGGATGCGTGAGCAATCACAGTAATTGCATGCATAAGTGAGAGGTACAATTGTGTGCTTTCCTCTTTTAAAAAAAAAAAAAAAAAAAAAAAATAGTAGTAGTCTTGCCTGTGATTAACAGGAAGGAAGGATGTGCTCTACAGTGATCCTGCTGAAAGGTTAGATCCATCAATAAAAGTGTTATCAGACAGAGCAGCATGTTCATGGAAATCTTGCACATTTGTTCCATATTCAGTTACCTAAGCAAGCCACTTTAATTAAAAAGGTGACATTTTGATTTACAACCATATAGTTTCATGGCTTTGTTTTGATTTTGCTCTGCCTTAGATTCCAGAAACTGCATCATTTCCCAGCTTAGTGAAGAAGCAAAAGTAAGTTGTAAACAACTGTTGAGGGGGAAAGGGTTGATTTTTCTCCTTTTTCTAATGTAAGAAGCAAAATACAAATGTACCTCAGTCCTGACTTGCAGACCTTCTGTTATTCCTCTCATGTTCAGGGACTGTTATGTGGGTAAGATTGGATAGCGTCTTTTTTATGTGAACAAATGCCACTCAGAGACTCAAGGCTAAATAAAATTAAAGCCACTGTAATTCTGAATAAGAACGTCTACACGGGCTTAATGTGGTTCAACTAATCCATTTTTAAATTCACACTTTTTAGTTAGTTTGGATTAATTTTTCTGAATTCCCAGTGTAAAACAAGCCCTTAAAGGCTACTAAACAGTTAGCAAAACAGGGATTAATGTCACAAGTTATGTGCCTAATCTAGGTTTGTCTTTGATTTTTGGAGGTATTTACTACTATGGGGAAGGGCTCCTATCAGTGAAGAGTCCAAAGTTGAATGCAAAATTCCAAGTGTGGCTGCAACAGGGTCATAGAAAGAAGCTATTTACTTTCTAATCCATTATTATTATTTATTTTGTGTATTGTGGTAGTGTGTAGGAGCCTGAGTGATGTAACAAGACCTCCTTGTGCTTGGCACTGTACAAATACAACAAATAGTCACTGCCCCCAATGAGCTTACAGTCTGTATGCAGTCTGTGTCTATGCAGCCCAAAGCTGTGCTTGAAAGTAAAAAGGTTTTAGTGATGTCAAGGCTTGGTATATACAAGTAGTGCTGCAGCAGTGGTGATAGATGAGCAGATGTAGAATTTGTAGCAGGAGGAAAGTTTAGGGTAAAAGATGATGCCAAGATCACTGACAGTAAAGGCAAATAGGTGTTTTGAATTGATATGAGGTTGTGCTTTACTATCCAAATAAGGAAAACACACATGCAGAAAAGACTAACTGGAGTCTCATAATCTTGGCTAGAATTGGCAAGGAAGTTTATATTAATGGAGCCCAGTCTGGCATCTGCAGGTGCTTAGGTAGCACTGTTACAGGCTAACCAGCTCTGTTAAACAAAAGGTGAGAGACAAATGTGAAATGCCCTGAAATTCTTGGCTGTATGATGAAATACACTGTGTTTGTTTTAACCTTTTCTCATGGAGAAATTCTGTTTAATTCTTCCCTTTAGAATGCACAGCTGTCTTTCAGCAAAGAACATGAGGAAAATGTGCAACTACGATCTGAAATAACAGCTCTGCGAGAGACAGCAGAGAAAGTACAGGTAATGAAAGTAGCATCTCTTACCATATCACGGAGCTAAAATATGGGAGACAGGATCTACAATGACTAATTGAGTGTGATTCTCACATCTTGGTATGCCTCCCTGGTCTGGGGTAAAGCTACACAATGAAAGCTGCAGTCTGCTTGCTGAGCTGGTGACAATGAAAAGGCTTCAGATACAGATGTTAAATATGAGGACTTAGTTTCTTGATGTTGTAATTTGAAATCCCAAAATATTTGCTTTAGTTTATGGTCTCTGATTTAGCCACGATTCTAACATAGGCTTCCATTCTTGTGGCTGCTTTTATGGATATACTTAGACTTCTAAGAAGGCGCAATTTCTACATATTGAAAAGATATATTAGGGCTGATTCTCCATTACTTGAAGACTTTAAATCAAGACTGGATAGCTTTCTAAAACAGATGTGATTGCTCAAACACAACTTATTGGCTTGATGCAGGATTTACTGGATGTGTTATTATGGCCTGTGATAGGCAGGAGACAAGATGATTATAATGGTCCCTGCTAGCCTTAGAATCTATGAAAGACACTTAATTGCTGCTTTAGTAAAAGCAAGATGTGCTGCAAAATGTTTGGAGTTTTTGGCTATCTAATGCTCTCCTTCACTTCCATCCTGTACAACAGTTTTTCTGTTTAGCAGCAGCTCTCCAGTGAAGTGAATGGATCTTTAGAGTCTTGGCATTTCTGCAGCACTGCCATAGTGTAAATTGTAAAGAGATGTCCCTTACAAAAAAGCATTCTGTAATGATTTTATCACAGAGCTGAGAATAACCACTCACAAAACTAAGTGATTGGGCAACAAAATGGCAAATGAAATTTAATGTGGATAAATGTCAAGTAATGCACATTGGAAAAAATAACCCCAACTATACATACAATATGATGGGGGCTAATTTAGCTACAACAAATCAGGAAAAAGATCTTGGAGTCATCGTGGATAGTTCTCTGAAGATGTCTGCGCAGTTTGCAGAGGCGGTCAAAAAAGCAAACAGGATGTTAGGGATCATTAAAAAGGGGATAGAGAATAAGACTGAGAATATATTATTGCCCTTATATAAATCGATGGTACGCCCACATCTCTAGTACTGCGTATAGATGTGGTCTCCTCATCTAAAAAAAAAAAAAAAAAAAAAAAATATACTGGCACTAGAAAAGATTCAGAAAAAGGACAACTAAAATGATTAGGGGTTTGGAATGGGTCCCATATGAGGAGAGATTAAAGAGGCGAGAACTCTTCAGCTTGGAAAAGGGGCGACTAAGAGGGGATATGATAGAGGTATATAAAATCATGAGTGATGTGGAGAAAGTGGATAAGGAAAAGTTATTTACTTATTCCCATAATACAAGAAGTAGGGGTCACCAAATGAAATTAATAGGCAGCAGGTTTAAAACAAATACAAGGAAGTTCTTCTTCACGCAGCGCACAGTCAACGTGTAGAACTCCTTACCTAAGGAGGTTGTGAAGGCTAGGACTATAACAGCGTTTAAAAGAGAACTGGATAAATTCATGGTGGTTAAGTCCATTAATGGCTATTAGCCAGGATGAGTAAGGAATGGTGTCCCTAGCCTCTGTTTGTCAGAGGATGGAGATGGATGGCAGGAGAGAGATCACTTGATCATTGCCTGTTGGTCCACTCCCTCTGGGGCACCCGGTATTGGCCACTGTCGGTAGACAGGATACTGGGCTAGATGGACCTTTGGTCTGACCCGGTACGGCTGTTCTTATGTTCTAATACCTAGATCTCCTGATTTCCCGTCCTGTATTTTTGTCACAAGGCCATCTTTCCCTTCCTGGAGAAAGGCAAAGGGCAACCAGCATCTAGACAGTCCTGCAGGGACTGGTTCTAGACAATGTATTTTTTAAACTATAGAATGGAATCTGGTCCTTTGTTCTTGCCTCATGCTACTTCAAATACTAAGTGTCATTGAGTGAATCAGGGTAGAGCTTCAGTACCATTAGCTTTGCTGATACTGGTTTGTGCCAGTCTTACAGCATTTTTACAGCAGCACACTTTGTGACCCTTCCACTGAAAACTGGTGTTATCTGAACACTTTTCTCAGAGGACCTGGTTATAGCATAGGTCAGACTGACCTTCAAAACTGCAAGATGATGGGGGTAGAGGAAAGATAAAAGAAATTGATAGGGTTTTAAGTGTTTTTATTTTTACTGTAGAAAGTTTGAAATAAAACGTGTGTGTTTTCCCCTCTGTAGGCCATTAATGACCAGTTGACCCAACAATGCTCAGAACTGAGTACTACACTTCGAAGCGTTTCCATGGAGAATGCTAAACTCATTTCAGATCACCAGGCCATGCTTAAGGTATACAGTTCACAATTAGGCTAGTAACATAGCCAATGTGAAGCATCTGTGGCTCAGAGACCAGGAAGAATAGATGAGGGGAAAAGCTCAATAAACCAGTTACATCCAGTAAAATATTTTATGGAATAAGACTCTGAATTGTAGTCAGCTTGACATAGTTGGTTTTGAACACTTGGTATCAAACCCCAATAAAATGTAAAGCCATATTATAATTCTCCATTCTCTTCCTGCTCAAATGACAGGCAATATCCTTGATAAAATGAAAATTAATGTGAGAATAGAATCAGTGCACAGTTTGGTACCCAGGAGTGTGTTTAATTGACTAGATCCAATCTTTCCCCAGGTCACTCATTCTAATATGGATCACCTTCTGGAATTTATTCGCTCTTCTTTTCTCCTTGCTCCACACAGTTCCTGCCTTCTCTTCAGTGCAGAACTAGCCCCTGCTCATTCTGGCATCTATAACTATTTTTCTGTCAGCCAGTTGGTGTCATCAGAGAATGACACAGAGCATTCTTCCCTTGGAACAGAGAATTCAAAACTTAGACTGATAGCAATCTTCTGGGACTTGATTCATTTCTCAAAGATTAAGGACTTCACTATTTTGGTTTGATGTGTCTCCAAGTATTTATTTAAAAGAGACATCATCAGAGTGATGATTTTTTTAATTGACTAAAGAAATTCCAGTTTATGGTTGGATACCCTTTAAATAGCAAGTACAGATTTTTAAAAAGTGTTTATGCTCTCTTGCATTGCTTAGAAGGGTATTTTGGGCAGGCCCAAACACACCACCAAACATTTACATTATTTAATATTTTTATGAATGACCTGGAAGAAAACAGAAAATCATTGCTGATAAAGATTGCTGATGACACACAGAGTGGGGGAGTGGTAAATAATACAGGCTAAACAGGGCACAAGCGGACAATGTGTTTCCATACAGCCAAAGGTAAAATCTTCTAAGAACAAAATATAAGTCATAGTTGCAGGATGGGGGACTGTATCCTGGAAAGCAGTGACTCTAAAAGAGATGTGAGGGTCGTGGTGGCTAATCAGCTGAACATCAGCTCCTGGTGTAATGCTATGGCCATACGCTCATGCAATCCTTGGATGTATAAACAGAGGGCTATCAAGCAGGAAATGAGAGATTATACTACCTCCGTATTTGGCACTGGTGCAATCTCTACAGGAATACTGTGTCCAGTTCTGGCGTCCACATTTCAAGAAAGATGTTGAAAAATTGGCATGAGTAGTGTTATACTATCCAGTACTAAGAGAGGATACAGAAATCCCCAAACTGACCAGGAGAGAACACTTTGGTTTAAATAATAGCTTTGTGCCCTCTACCAGTCTTTTTTTTTTTTTTTTTGCTGAAGACTTTTCCATAATCCTTTGAGTTTTCACACTGACATTTCCTTTCCGTCTTTAGGCAGAACAGGAGAGAATGACTCAGAAACTGCTGGAACAAGACTTGCTGCTGGATGCTGCACGTGCCAACATTATAGGAGAGCTGCAAAGCATACAGAACGAAAAAGGCCAACTTCAGAAAGAGCTGTGAGTAAGGAATATTCTAAATCTTTATCCTTTGATCTCTTCTCCCTGGTGTACTAGCCATCTTTGGTGTGTCCTGGTCCCTGTATCTCTCTAAGCCTCTTACAGGCTCTACTTATTTCCTGCTGGCTGACACTTAATCGGGACTTTTGAACACAGTAAAACAGGTACCAATAAGCACGTCTGGTATATAACATAAAATCCATTTTCTGTTCACGACAGAGGTATAGAACTCCAACTCAGCTGTTTCCTGTCTCACTTACACAGGGAGGCCTTGCACACGGAGCATGCTGGCTGCAGACAAAAAGCATGCCTCGCCGAGGAGATGACAACCACACAGAAGCTGCTCCTGGAGTCTACTATTGCTAGACTACGAGGTGAACTGGAGACAGCACTGAAAGAGAGAGGATCTCTACTAATGGAGAAGGAGAGTCTTCAGCAAGAGGTACAATAGATATTTTACAGTCTCTTACACCTTTAAAATAAAAGTGTATCATAGTAGAAGACATCTGCATCTACTGTGTTAAAATTCCCATCCTCCCCAGTATTGGTCCCATGGTAAAGTAGTATAGTCTCATATTCTCTGCAAATGTGGAAAGATGGGTTGGAACATAGTCTTTGGCCTCCTCCCATTCTGATGCTTTAGTGTCATGGCAGACAGCATTGGTGATATGTCTAGTAGTGGATGGACATAAGAGAGTAGATTGCAATGTAACAGTTATGATGTTGTCTTGCCCTGTCAGGGAAGGGAAATGAGGAAAGTGCCTTGTTTCTAATTTCAGGGTTGGTCTTGTGACCCTTCTGTCTGAGATGAAGTGCTCCATCTCTCTGTTGGAAGTATTAATGGATCTCTAGGGTGGATCTAGTAGAGTCGCTTTTTGGCTGATTTTAAAAGTGACTTTATTTTAATTCCTTATTGCAGATGAAGAAAACAGCAAGTGACGTAACACAGGAGAAGAACAAACTGGAAGTGGAACTAACTGGGAACAAGGTACTACCAAGTACGCATGGCTTCACTCTGACTTCTTATTCTATCCCTTCTTTTGGGTTGGTATCCATAGTACAAACAGTGTTATCTTAACTGAACCTGTGACAGGGAGGTGAGAGTTTTCTTTAGCACTGATGTTAGTGATGCAGATGGATTGGAAGGGAGACCTGAATCTCTGGACTGGATTGCAGGATTGCATCTGCTTTAGCAAACTTTACAGCCATAATTTACCATTGGTGCAACTCTTTTGACTATAGCAATGATTGTAGCTGTGGTGAGACAGAACTCAGTTGTTTTTACAGCTATATAATCTGTGGTTAGACTCACATCTACACTACAGCTTCCACCATTGCTGGAGGTTGATGGTCACACGAGACTAACTGTTCCTTAGGGGTTGAATGCACCACCTCAACAGCATTTTCAGCCCCCACTGAATTTTGAGGCCATATGTACTTATTTTCTGTGTAGCTCTCTCAAACCTGCATAGCTTGGAAAAATTAAAGGTTGGATTTGTGATGTATACTTGAGTGTGTTTGCAGCATAGTTACTGCTGAGCTTACCTGACAGGTTAACTTTTTGGGGAAGGCTGAATCACTAGTGCTGAAGGGAAGGTAAAAGCAAGTAGCTCTGGGTAGGAGGACCTGTGAATAATTCACACACTTGGGGTTGAAATTTGGTCCATTGATTTATATTGCATCCAAGACACTTAAGGAAAAATCCAATTCCAATCATGTCTTTTGTTTTGAAGCTAGAAATGGGTGCTATGAGATCCACACTGCAGAATCTGGAGAGGGAGAACAAGAGACTAATGGATCGCTTGGCGGCACTGGAACACCAGCAGGTAACCTGAGATTTTCAGTCAGCTTTTGTTGGCCTGTGTACTCTCGCCTTCAGTTTGTTCTAAAATAGGTAGGTAACCCTAGTGTCCTGACTGGTAAGTGACTATGCTAGGAATCAAGCTACAATCTGAAATAGTTTGATCACATGATATTTCTGTGCCTAGTTTCCAAACTAATGGAATGTGAGAGAGGGGAGACAAAAGAATAAAATAACGGCTACATGTTAATTTTGTTTTCAGGTTTCCATTTGAATTTGTTAAAGAGTGAAAAATGTTCATGCTGTGTGGGAGGGAATTTATGACTAGCTGAAGGGACCACTTATGCTATGGCTACACTTGGAGTTAGGGGTGTGATTCCAAACTTGTGTGGATGTACCTGAGCTAGTGCTCCTCGGGCTAGAGTGCTAAAAATAGCTGTGTAGCTGGGATAGCATGGGCAGTGGCAAGCAGTGACACAGACTAACCACCCCGAGTATGTACCCATGGGGTCCTGAAGTACAACTATATCAGGGATTTTCCCATGGGTATTCTGTTCCATTATGTAGTGTAGGTGGGACTTTAGCCTGGATACACTGTAAGATAGAAGATAGCCAGCTACAAGTCAGTTAACACTTCTGTTGGTACTTTGAGATGTCATTTCTGCTGTCTTTTTTCCTATCCTCTCTCACTGTTGCTGTAGCACTGAAACTTGATCAGTGCTAGAAACAGTGGAAGTCTTAATGCAGACCAGCTGCAGAGTTTTTACCACTGTGTCCTCCAACTGTACTGAGCAGGTCCAGATCCCCATGGTAGTAAAAACAGTCTATGCTAATTGTGTCAGCGTGAGAGACTTTCAGAAAAACTTCACTGTAAATAGGTCCTCAAATCAGGAAGCTAGAGAAAGTGCAGCTGAAACAGCTTATGAATGTCTGTCATGTGATGATCAAAATTAATTATAAGATAGTTAAACTGTCCCTTATTATATTTTAACTTTAAAATAACTTTATTTACCATCTCCCCTCCACACACAAAATTAGCTTCACAATAATTAATCACTCATAGGGTATGAATCAACAAAATGTTCTGAAGCTTAAAAATAGTTCATCTCCATAATTTTCCAATCCTTTGTTCCTTCTGGTACCTGCTCTCACTCTGAACCATTTTTTTGCCTATGACCCTTGCCTTCTCCACTCTCTCTGTCCTTTGCCAATTCCTTTTCTCCTCCTTTCCCTCTTGCCAGAGGACAGGTTCTTCTGCCATTCACTTTCTTGCTGCCTGTGCTTGAGGTTAGGCTGTATGATCCAGGGATTGGTCTAGATCAGGGATAGGCAACCTATGGCATGCGTGCCAAAGGCGGCACACGAGCAGATTTTCAGTGGCACTCACACTGCCTGGGCCTTGGCCATCGGTCCGGGGGGGGCTCTGCATTTTAATTTAATTTTAAATGAAGCTTCTTAAACATTTTAAAAACCTTACTTACTTTACATACAATAGTTTAGTTATATATTATAGACTTATAGAAAGAGACCTTCTAAAAACGTTAAAATGTATTACCGTCACGCGAAACCTTACATTAGAGTGAATAAATGAAGACTCGGCACATCACTTCTGAAAGGTTGCCGACCCCTGGTCTAAATGGTTGAGAACCAGTGTGTGCCTGCTTCTTCCTATAGGCTGGCGTAGCTTAGTACCAATGTGGTACGACTACATCTTTCTGCTGCTCTGTTTCACTTGGTGAGAACTCTTGTTCATTTTTAAATGAAAATCTGGACAAAACAGGAGGACAAAGGTAGTGCTAAAACTTGAAGGGGAAAAGGGCTAAGCCTCAGGGAGAGACAAGATGCTGAAGCCCAAGTCCATTTTGGCTTGTTTTTCCTAGGCGAGCATGACCTCTGCTCTTGTTTTCCCAGTATGCTCAACAGCAGGTCGAACAGGTTCTAGCAGAGCTGACGGACAGTAAGAATAAACTGGCCTACGACAAAGGAAAGCTTCAGGTACCTGATTTTTGCCTTTATTTCAGTTTGTTCAGAGCAGGAAGAAATCCTTCTGCCCAGCTGATCCAGGATTATTTAACCACGCCTTCACTATTACAGTTGAAAATAAGTTCTTGTATTTCCTTCTGCAGATGTCATTTGTGCAACAGCTGCCAGATATTTTTTAAGTAGTTTGGGATTTAAGACGGTCTTTGATCCTAGTCAGACCATTTATTGCCTTTAGGTAAAAGACTGGGTTGAGATGCCTCATTTATTACAGCTATAGGATTCTGGGTAAACAAGTCACTGGATGTATGAAAATCATTGAGTAATGAGGAAGGAAAGGGGGGCATTCTAAAGCAACACGCATGTTAAGAAACCCTTGTCAAAGAGAGCCTGGGAGTTTGGAATGTCTTAGATAAGCAGGTTATTCCAAGGGGTAAAATAAGAAGGGAACAGACAGCATGGTTATAAATATAGATAAAGAAAATTAAAGTGCACAATAGAAGGGGATGATGAAAGCGAGATATTTTCATTTCTGAGTTGCAGATGGGTGCCTTAGAATTTGGGAAAGGGGTGGATGGATTTTGGGGAGCTTGTGAAAAAACAGCCTAGAAGAGACCAGTGGAGAGAATGGTGGCTATTTACATGGTGAGACAGCTGCATGTTTGTGTAGTGTCACTACATCTGGTGATTATTGTGGAGGCTTTAAAGTCTTGATAGACCAGCACGAGATGAGCAGCTATTCAATAGGTGTGCAGTTTTCTCAACCTCACTGCAGCTACACAGAGGGCTGTTCCTGAGTCCCCAGGGGTGGTCATTTGCTGCACACCTCACCACTCCACATCTGAAATGGTTGAGTCTGCACCAGAGACAGCATGGCAACTCGAGGCCAGGAGTCTCTTGTAAAGTACTGAGTGATGAGGGAGGAGTTTCTTACAGGGGGAGCAGCTTGTTCCCATTCTGCTTGCCACAATGTGATAAGATGGTTGGTAAAGTCCATATTGGTCTTTTATTGATGAGTTGGTGGCAAGGCACCTCCTATCTATATATATATATCTTTGAAAAGTGGCAGTTGTAGTATCTCCTGGATTGCGTCAAGGAGATTCTTTCCTGCAGTATAAGGCCTGATGTTAGGAGGAGGTATATTAGGAGGCCTGATGTTAGGAGACTGGTATCCACTTATGTTTTGTGCTCTCATGGTTCCTGTTAGTCTCATCATTAGATTCAATTGTACATCAACTAGCTTTGTGTGGGGAGAGTTTGAGACCACACAGGAGCCCAATATTCTCTAACAAAGTAGCAAAGAGCTATCGCAAAGCTGTGCAGTGTTTGCGTATTAGCTCCCCAAACTGAGCCTGCAAGCTTATTGAAGAAGCCATTTCTTTTCTTAATCTTCTGAGCTACTTTGGAAAGGTAAGTGTGTGAGCTAGAATTACTCCTAAATGTACTGATGAGAGTCATAGGTGAGGAGCCAAGACACTATACTTTATATTAAAATGATTCATCCTGTTTTAATTTTGCCTTTATGTGAAGATAAAGTGAAATGACTCTCCTGCTGCTCCTCATATTCTGAGACTTTGCTCAGTGTTAATTTCTTTTAGTTTTACAAACACTCTCTCGCTCTCTGCTTCTGTGGCTGTCTCAAGCGCATTCCTTCTCTTCACTTACTAAATAGGTGCATTGAGATTTATGCTGACTGCGTCTCTGCTTTTTCCTTTAGACCAAAGTACAGCAGCTGGAGGAAGAACTGCAATCTCTTGCAGATGCACATTCAGAGAATAGTCAACTTCGCAAGCTGAATGCAGCCTTGGAGACCAAATATACTCAGGTACAATCAAACTCAGAGGATTCTTCACTTCTCAGCGTTGGAGTCAAACTGCTCCCCTCAAGAACATCAATAGCTTAATACTAACTTTTATTATTATAAATTACAGGTGAATGTAGAACTTGGCTCTGTCAAGATTAACATGCAAAGGATGGAAGCTCAGCTGAAGCAGGTACCAAAACAACAAGGCTGTTTTCCTGCAAATGTTATGTGTGTGTTTAGGGCTGGAACTTGCCAAATCGGTGGGATTGTAGGAATTTTCATGTCTTTCTACTCCTGGCTCACAGTAGAGAGTATAAATTGTCACAGATTATTTAGTTGCTTTTCTGGGAGGGGAAAAAGGAAGAATGCTGTGAATGTTCAGGCTAATCTGATCAAGATCACTTATTCAGTCTTGTTAGGAACAGCACAAACAGGGGTTATGTTGCACTGGGCAGAGGTACCAAGCTTGCATGTTTTATTAGGTGCACTAGGCCATGTTTTCTGCTAGTCTAGTTTGGATGTCTGAGAAGAAACAGAAGTCTGTGAGTGCCAGTTTAATATTGCAAATTAGTTCTTGGTCAGAGAAGGAAATCCTTTAGATTCTTAAAGAAAATTACAGTTTATAGTAACTGCCTTAAAGTGTGTTCTGTTGGGATGGATTGCTCCTAGAATGGTGAAGGAAAATGCTCAAGTTGTAGGATATGCAAATAGTATGTGCCACGGTAGTTTGCACTTCAGATTAGAGAGGCAGGATGCAGCAGTGATTAGGATGGGAATCCTGTAGCGCAGTAGGCCTTGGTTCAATTCCCTGCCCTACCACTTACTCCCATGGGTAAATAAGTCATTAGTCGTCATACCTATAATAATGCTGCCCTACCTCACAGGGATGTCAGGGGGGATAAATACTGGAGCTGGGCAGAAAAGTGTTTGTCAACCAAATGTTTTCCCATCCTGAATTGGGATGACTAGCTCAAATTTTCGCAAACCAAAAATCCAACAACAAAAATGTGGTTTGGGGCACTCAAATGTTTAGAAAATCAAAAGTTGTTTTGAACTTGAAAACCAGAATTTTCATTTTTTTTTTCAAAAACTAATTTGAAAAATTCATCTAACTTAACCCTTTCCTGCAAAAAGTTTCACTTTTGACAAATTGGAATTTTTTGACAAAATATTTCATCAAGCAATTCCCAACTAGCTCTAACAGATACTTTAAAGATTGTGAGACAGTCTGACATTGTGGTAATGGGAGCCATAGATTCACACCAAAATACAGCAAAATCCACTATCCGAATGCCCTCAAACTTTGGGAAAGCAATTTACAAAGATAACTTAATATTATCTCCATTCTACAGATAGGGGAAAAATGGAGACACAGAAAGGTCTCACAGCAAGAGATTGGCAGAATCATGAATAGAACCCTTAGAATGTTCTGCCTCACATGACGCAAGATTAAGTTCCAGATGGTGAGCTGTTACATTCTGCTTGGTGAGGTCACAGTATATAATATGATCAGAAGGGGAAAGGCATAGTGACATTGCATATAGTTCTAATGCTGTACTGGTGAGCAGTGAGGTCTCAGTGCTAATAAGATATGAAGGGAAACCACACATATTTAGCTTCCCCAGATAAGTTGCTGTGGAAAATTTGGTCTTGCAAAGTATTGGGAAAGAAAACTGAAAAAAACCCTCAAATTAATCAGAAATAGTAAATGATGCTTTAAAATGGCTTACACGGTCTTTATAAAGTAATGCAGTGCAGGGATAAGATGCAGTATCTGAGTGTGGCCTCTGTTGTGTCTTCAGTGGGATAGACATTTTGGGGGTAGTTTGTTACCTTACTGTGCGCTCTTCTGGTTTTCTTTATTTCTTCCTTTTTCCCTCCTCCCACCCATTTCTGTCTACTTGGACTGATTGATTTGTTTTGTAGCAACAATGCCACCAAAAAGAAGAAAATCCTCAGAGAGGCCCTGGCAGCAGAAGCCCAGTGTTCATTACATTAGGTCAGATATGGGTGGTTTGGGAGAGGGAGCTGCAGGCTTTGGATCGCATGCTTCTACTGTCCATTGCCCTTCACACCGGGTTAATTTCATGCCGGGTCTACATTCAAGGAAGTCTGCTTCTGAATGTGGTGACTGTCCTAGAATCTCTCTGAGGACTTTGTTAAATGCTATTAAGACCATGGAGGAAAGACTGGAGGGTAAAATAGACGTCCTCGCTCCAAGGCTATTGAAAGCTGAATGGTCTGCAGAACTTAGTGAAGAAGATTTCCGGATGGTGAGTGAAGACTTTGAAACAAACCAGCAGGGGTGCCCAGCCTATGGCCTACCAGAGCATTTCATAAGGCACATGGCCTGTTTCAATACAATTTACTAACAGCGGATTCATTAGCATTTTGTCATCATGTGCACATCATTTTAGTTTACACAAGTGTATAAATAGATAATACCGCACATAGAAACAGTCTATCCAAATACACACAAAAGAAGCTGAACTTAAAATATAAATCAATACAAGTGACTTTAAATCTTATGAAAATATCTAGAATCTGTTTGGCCCATACAAGTTTGTGCCTAGGTTTACGTGGCCCTCCTGGGTAATAAGGTTGGGCACCTCTGAACTAGATGATGGAAACTTAAGGCAGTTTCTGGGGCACTAATAATTAAATTGTTAGCAAAAATTAGGAAATACTGGAAAATACCAAATACAGGTGTCTTTGGGAGCTTCTTGTATAGAAAGGTGCAGGCTTAGTTAATGAAGTCCACTTAGAAGACAAAGTTTTCAGACTGAAATTATTTCTGATTCTAGACTTGAGATAATGTAGTTATGGTCCTGTCTGAATTGTTGATGTAAAAAGGCCAGACCACCTTCTGTATATTTAGTTTGTTGGAAGACAATAATCAGGTTTGGTTTATAATGGGATTGGGACAAAGGAAGCCCTCTGTGTTCTAAATTGTATCTCAGTAACCCAGCTGAGAAGCTTCGAACTTGATTTACAAGTGGAAGTTTCAAGGAACAGGTAGAAACAAACTTTGAGTTACCCTGGGTGACACAAAGTAGATCACCTTTGATTTTGAGAAAGCCAAAAGTATTTTAGTTTTAAAGGTTTTTTTTCCCCTTGGGAAGCAGAGATTGGAGAATATTGTGTACCTGATACCCAGAGGACATCAATAAAAGTTATATTTTTGGAATAAAAAATAGTAACTGGCTTATTCTGGTTCCCATTTTTTGGACAATATGTCAGGAGTTTGGCTAAAAAAAATCTCTTCTTTTCTGCCGTATCTTTTTGAATTACCTATTTTGTGTTCTCTTTTAATATTAAAACAAGTGGTATACCCAGAGACTTGTTCCTATGCCTAGAGCTATAGTTATGGCTGGCAGTATCCAGAGGAGTCTCATGAAATGTCAGTTATTTGTGTTTAAAGTGGCCTTTGGATTTTGCAAACAATTGACTTGTCCCTCCCTCCTCTCTGTTACAAACTGTGGCTTAAGGATTGTGTTTATTGGGAGATTAGGGAGCAGCGGCTCTTTTCTTGCTTAGTCTGAATTTCTTATTTCATCTGATTTTAATTTTGTCAGATGTTCTATAAAATATTGCAGATCTCTAATGATAATAAATGTAACAAACAGTAACGTGGACTAAAATGAGGAAATGCTTGAACTATGTATGATCTGCAGTGAGAAACCGTAATGACTATCGATAAAGCGAGCACCCATGACTCTGTACATTGTAACAAATATTTAAAAATCCATTAAACTAGAAGACTATTCTCTAAAAATAAAACCAAGGAAATAAATCCTATCAGGAGATTCAGGAGAAAACACATATGCTTGTTTTACTGCTACTCATGTTTAATTTATTTTAAAGCTTGGATTCTGAGGGAAATATTGGATCTTTGTTTCATAAAGTCAAAAAGAGGTTTAATACCCCTGAAGGAAAGTACTGCAGCCCCTACTGGGGTTGGAGTCTCCAATTCCATCTCTTTATCTCCCTCACCGAGGCCAGATGAGGGATGGCAGTTTCTTTATAATGCTTGTTTTGAAAAATAAAATCTCTTGTTCTAAATATCGAATCAAGGTGTCTAGATTTCAGGACATCTGGACCATTTCGCTGGTAAAGTCCCTCCACCACCTTAAATTGTAAACTATTAGAACCAATTCCTTTGATTTGGAAAACTAAAATTCACCCTTTTCCTCTGTCTCTTTGCAAAGGCACAGACCACCTTTGAACACAAAGAAGAAGAATTTTCTATGGCAATCAAGTCCCGTGATGAGGCATTGCGAGAGAGTCAGAAAATTAAGGGGCACATGGAAGCCATGGAAGAGAGGGAGAAGCAAAAGGCAAGGAAACAGGATTTTTCTTTAAAGAAGACATGATTTTTCTTTAAACGAGACAAATCTGATATAGTCTGGCTCAGATTCCAGCACAGCAAATTTAAACTTCAACATAAGTCTTATTAGCTTGTTGATGTCTACATGGACAACAGTGCTCCAATACTGGTTCTGGAATGTGTGTAGAATACTGACTCCTGAGTCTCAAGGTGCTGTACAATCCTGTATGATGTTTTGCAGTATTATGCAGCATTCAACTGATGGTCATTGATAAAGTAGGCAGTTGATGCCAGCAACATACAGGTGGTAACCAGGGGTTAATGTTTACTTAGAAAGTTCTGTATCAGCAACTGGGACTTGATTCTCCTCTTACATCAGTGTAAGTCAGGAGTTACCTTGAAATCAGTGGAGTTAACACTTATGTAAATGTAACCCTTATTTAATGTTGGGCCCTAAACCTTTGAATAAGAGTGCAGAGTCTGGCAGATGCAACATAGTCAATGTGGACTTCATAGTGGACAGTACCGCAACATGCTATTAGAGTTCGTATTCCACTCTCTCTTGTGCCTATGCTGATGGGAACTGAATGCCACAGAGGCAGCATGTTCAACCAGTGTTGGTAAAGTTGGAGGGGTTAGGGCTGGCCCTCCTTAGCCAGAATGACAGGTTCCTTTGATGATTACACCAAAGGGTGGGTGGGAAATGGAGAGGAATTCTGGAGAACTTTTCTCCTCCCACACCTTCAAATACAGGCTGAAGGAGATGTTCTGATAATTGGGCCTACAAATTTACCCTAATTGTGAGGTAAACTTTAAATAGTAAGTGAAAGTTCATAAGATGTCACAAATCATAACAAATGTTGATGGGAAAAGGTACAAAAGGGAGACAGACTGAATTAGTCCATTAACCACTCCTTTTTGGAGGCCTTAAGAAAGTGACTTTAGAGAGAAAAACTGGCTACTGGCTGCCACTCTCACTGTCTCTTGGGACTCGGTCATCCTGATCCTGAGAAATGTCCTGACCAGGCCAGAGAGAGGGAGCCAGGTAACACTGCCACTGGCTCCAGCAGAATCCCGAATACCATTTGGGATGTGAGACTTCGTCTCCCCACCCCGCCCAAAAGTACATGCTTTTCCTTCCCTGCCTTATGGCTTCTTTCCTATCCCCCCTCCTTTTTCCTGCTGTCTAATAAAACTCTGGCTTAGCTGGCCAAGATTATATTTTGTAACATAGTGGTAAGCCTGTGACCAGAAAGAGTCAGCTAAATGCAATGCCCTCCAAAATATGCAATGCCCTTGATGCTGGTACAAGTTTGCTAGGTCTCGGAGTGAATAAGACCAGGTACTGTGTCTGTGTTTTTCCAGCAATGAAGTTGAAAGTGAAAGTCAACACCAGAGACAGAAACTTCATTTTCTATCTTTGCTGTTCTTTTCTCTCTCCTTGTGTTTGTCTTGTTTTTATCTTTTAGGTAGTGGAAATGGACTTTAATAACAAGAAGAAGAACTGCTCATACCCATCTCTACTTACTACTTTTCTTTTCCCCAAAAGGACAATTATTACCATCTTTAATACCATCAGACAAGGGTTTTTTTCTTTCTAAAAAAACCTCTTAACTAAAGGGAAAGGAAACAAGGGATGTTGTTGAAATGAAAGCCTTATTTGATACTTTTTATTTGAAATGCTTTAACTGTGTTTCCTTCTTTTCTTTATCTTTAATAAAAGACTAAAAGGATTTTTAATTGTGTGTTTGCCATGGTACTAAGCAGGCTGAAATCGCTATATACCAAACCTTGTTTAAAACGGTTTAGTGTTGGACAGTGACTGGGTTATATTAACACCTCTGGCTCATTTTTTAATTGGTCTGGTCTTTGTTGTATTAATCTTCCCTGAGCCTGCAGGGGTGTACCCTACTTATGATTTATATAAAGAGTATGATCAAAGTAGTCTTTATTGGAAGTTAACCAATTTCCCCCCTCTGCCTGCTTTCCTGTATTTTAGATGGCAAACTTAAAGCGCCAGCTAGAGGAGGCAAAGGAGGATAACGACAAGGTGACAGCTGTGCTGGAGAATGTGCTGGCTTCTCACGGCAGGATGCAGGCAGCTCTGGAGAAGGTGCAAACTGAGCTGGGGCGCAAGGATTCTGAGATCACAGGGCTCAGAAAAGACAGGTAACTGTGCTTGAAACTCTCTTACTCTCCATATCTGCAATGTAGTGAAAAACTAAACAAGCCAGGCCAGGGAATGGCTTGATCACTAGCTCTTTCCCTAGGGCTCAAGACCATTATCTGCCTTTTGGTAAGTAAGCAGACTATATAGGACCAGATAAGTTGGGAACCCAGTTTGTTTTTATAGTCCCTGCAGTTAATTTTTTTCTGCAATATTGGGAGAATGGAGTCATAGCAGTGGTGAAGCACCAGCTGATTTGCCCCTCAGGTACATATGACCAGTTGTGTAAGGGTTGTAGTTGAGAATACACTGCCTTCTCTGTTAACCTACCTATCATTCTTGTGCAACAGGCACCCTGCACTTATTTCATAAAAATATCTCCAGAAGTCAATCGTGTGTAGGGATTTATAACTGGGAATAGGGGGAGTCAACATCCAAAAACCTTTTACAGATGTTTTAATATCGTTAACTCAGGGATCGGCAACCTTTGGCATGCGGCCCATCAGGGTAAGCCCCTGGCAGGCCGGGCCAGTTTGTTTACCTTCTGCGTCCGCAGGTTTGACCGATCGCAGCTCCCACTGGCCACGGTTCACCGCTCCAGGCCAATGGGGGCTGCGGGAAGGGTGACCTGCACATCCCTTGGCCCGCGCCGCTTCCTGCGGCCCCCATTGGCCTGGAGCGGCGAATCGTGGCCAGTGGGAGTTGCGATCGGCTGAACCTGCAGACGCGGCAGGTAAACAAACCGGCCCGGCCCACCAGGGGCTTACCTGATGGGCCTCGCGCCAAAGGTTGCCGATCCCCGCCTTAACATGTAACATTTTTCCCCACTGAGGCATAACTCCTTGAGTATCTCTGCAAATTTCAGGGCGCACATACCCTGCAATTTGTCTTACTTTGTGTAGTAACTGTTGATTCTTGAAATTTTAGGGGAAGTGCTCTGTTATTATAAAGCCAATATCTGATTATTAATCCCTATAGGAACTTACGTAGGCATCTAGCAGAGAGGAAATTGTAGTGTAAATGTAAATAGCACATTAACTGTATTTTTGTCTCTGATCTACCTTGATTAGCACATGGAAAGACTACTCCATTTCCTGTGTGGACAGAATTCTGTATTTTTTTGAGGTTTTTATTCTAGTTTGAACCAGTTAACATCCTGGCCCAAAATCTCACAGGTCAAAGATATCTGAGAATTTGCAGCACTTTCCTCTTTATGTTTGTTGACTGTGTGTTAATTGTAAAAGAAAGTTTCAGATTAATGAGTTGGCAGAACATGTAATTACAGTTGTGATGTGAGCCAGTGAAGCATATCAGCCGCATGTACAATGGTATTTATGGGCAGGCAACTCCTGTCAGCCATGTATATAGTGCCAGTCATGATACTATAGGCCAGCAATCCCTGTGTCGCAGATTTTCATGAATGGGAGATGACTGTACATTGCTGCATAGCAAATCATAGTGCTGGGAATTCAATGATGCTATAAAATTAAAACTGATCTTGGATGCCTAGACCTATGGCTATACCAGTTAGCTAACATTAACGTCATTTGGCCTACCTTTACATGCTGCTTAGGAATACACCAAGTGGTATGATATCAGTGGCTGAAGCCAATTCATAATCTCATGGTGTGCATAAGAAGGGGGTTGAGAGAGAAGATTGACAAATTAAAATTCAGTTCTAGTCCAAACCAAATACTATGAAGGTAGAAAACTGAACTGTGATATGATCTCTGCTCTACAGGGCAAAGGAATGCATAGATATCTTTGCTGTTAACCATGTCCCTTGATCGATTCTTTATTCTCTAACTCTGTTTGTTTGCAGGACCCAGAACCAACAAAAAATCCAGAGGTTAGAGGTAGAATTGGAACAGTACCAGGCCAAACTGGTTGTCATAGAAACTCAGCACAATAGTCAGGTAGAGACCAAGTTTTTCCAATGATAACAGGTTTGATTAGTTCTGTGGTACTGAACCATTCTGCTTTTTTGGAAGATGGAATGTGGGGGAGTACCTGCTGGGAAACTTACAAGGCAAAATCTGTAAACCTTGGGGTAGATCATTTTCTGGAGATTATAGAAAGGAAGTTTTACTCCATCCAGAGATGCCTTGAGAGACGTAAACTTCCAACTGTCTTCAAATGGGAACAGAGAATGTGGACAAATGTTTCTGAAATGTGCATTTCCTTCTCATTAATAGCTTTATTTTGTTCTTCACATTCTCCTCTTTACCTCTCTTTTTTTTGGGGTGGGAGCATTGCTGCTTGTGTTTAAACTTAGAAATATTTAGTCTAGTCTTCTGTTTTTTTGCTGGAGGCATCTCTTGGGCCATGTCTATACCAGGAGAAAGTTAAAACAAAATAGGTTTTAAAACACAATTCTAACACTTAAAGACAATTTTGCCCTTAACGTAGACAGGGCCGTTATTAGTGTCAGTCATGGTTATGCCTACCATGGAAAGCCTTCATTTGGAAGGAAGTTTGCTGTCTTGTGAAGCCTTGATGGAAAGCAGGATGTAATGCTTGGTCTTCTGAAATTGGGTCTGAGGATTTCCCTCTGGCAAATACAAATGGTGTGTTAGCAGCCTCTGCTTAATGACTATCAATTGTGGGCAACTGGTGGCCAGAATTCTAGTTCAGTGAACTGACACTGACTGGGAAAAAGATCCCTTCTGTTCTTACTGGGGAGGTGGTGAGGGAAGGAGTGTTTATACAAGTTCTTTTCATTCAACTAAATATAAATTAGATCTCTCTCTCTTTACCCCTGAGGTGGACCCACTTTGTAAAGCACTAGAAGTCGCTAGAGCAGACAATAAGAAGCTTGCTTTGAGTTTGGAACAAGCTCTGCAGGCCAATAGTACCCTGCAGAGCAGGGTGATACATACTCAGGAAGAATTGGACAGGAAAGAAATTGAGCATCAGCAATTGATGGCCTGCAGGTAAGAACAAGGGCAAGGTGCCGTGGCCGAGGAACACTTCGCTTTTCCATTTCTAACTGCAGAGCTTGTGGCCCTTTCCGTCCTTTTGTCAGTTGCAGCAACAATCTCTGTGGTGTTGCTGTTGAGCCAGCAGCTTGGTGGATTGATGGGCTGGTGCAAAGCCACATGCACGAGCTATTTGCCTGCTGATGCAGTGACTTCTCCGGGCTCCTCTGCAGTGTTGGAAGGCTGCAAATGGAGCCCAGTCTTTCCTCTGGGCTGTATGTGCGGCACAGCCCAGAATGCAGGAGCACTATACTGCTGTTTGAGTGAGTCACATGCCTGCGTGGCTGGCAGCACTTGCCACTGACAGCCTTGCAATATAGCTATTGTTCCTGTACTGCCAGCAAGGGATGGGGGGAGGGAAGGAGTCTGCCTCCTGGAAACTGCAGGCTGCTTGCTGATGGAATCCTTCAGGATTTCCTTAGAGATGAGGAACACTATGAGCTGGAGCAGTCCACCTCATTCTCCTGTCAGAACTCTGCAGGCTGGCCTAGAGCAGCCACCTGCTGGCTCTGAGGGAAAAGCCTCCCTCAGGCAAGGAGAATCTGTCTTGTATTGCTATTTGGAGCTGTTGTTGTGGAAAGAAATGTGCTTAACATGCAGTTGGATGAACAGATTGAACTGGCCTCCTGGATGCCCATGCTTCAAAAGCTAAGTCAAATCCTCATGGTGCACATAATTTGGCAAAATGAGGTCCGCCCAAGCAGAGGAAATATTTTTTGGATCATCACTCTTTCCTGCTGTTTTCTTTTTGTGTCCAGGTCTTCCCACTTGCAGTGTTTATGAATTCACTCAGTATGGTTTATTTCCTATAGCTTGTGTCTTCCTTCTTTCCTGAAAGGGAGCAGCTAATTGAAGAAGCCACAATGGAAGAAAGGCTGTATTCCGAACGCTTGGAGTCCTTGAAGAAGCAGTTTCAGACCGAGCGAGAGGCTCTGAGGAAAGCAGGTCACAGAGAATCTGCTGAGGTGAGGAGGGGCAGAATTGCAAGATTCCTTCCATGGTCAGTGTCCCGAGAAGATCTCTGCTTCCCAACAATAAGAAAACAAAAAGGGATCCATGACACTTCTTGTCCCCCTTTTGTGTTGCAGTATCATTTGGTAGCAACATAGAGTTTGGCCTGCAGTGGACAAAGTGATGCTCTAGTGGCTGTAGCATAGTTAGTGATGTATTTATCATGTCTGTCCCTCCCCTTTTGTTTTTTGTGCAAACCTAACTGTATTTCCCTCTAGGGCCTATGGAATAAACCAAAGATTAATTAGAACATGGTTTCCAGGAAGAACCAAAAGGCTATAGTTTGAAGGTTGTCTGATGTTTGATAGCATCCTCCAATTACTACAAAATCCTTGTCATAAAAACATGGTATATGGAAGAGAAGAGGCAGTAAAACAGTGATCTCTGCTTCTTTGGTCTGTCGTGAACTATATTCTTTCTATTACTATGTCCTCTGACCATAGAAGTATTCAGAAACCCAGAGGTTAAGCTGTGTATTCTTTCATTCCCTGTGAATAACTGGAGGATCCAGCTTACCAGCTACTTACCAGGCACTCTTCCTGGTGATGTTCACAGGAAATACATGTCTCTGATTACCCTAGCCAGACATTTTGGGGGATGAACGTGAATTAACCTCTTCTATATGCCTCCTAGCTGAAGAAAGCCCTTGAAGAGGCTTCTTCTAAATCTGCTGAAGTGTCCCGGGCTAACAGGGAGCTGCGGCAGAAAATAATGGAGTTGGAAAAGTCCCTGGTCAGTTACAGGGGGAAGCTAAAGAGCCAAAGAGCTCAAATCAGACACTACTTGGCTTCTAAGGCTAACAACATCCAGAACACAGAGAGGATAAAGGTTTGTGCAGATACCTTTTCACTCTGAAAAACCCCATTAATCTCTCCCCCGAATGGGAAAAACTACTGCTGTCACTGCAGTGGGGCCAGGCCAGGATACTGGCATTGGTATGGAAAAAACCTGGTGCCAATAGGAGTCTGATCGTGTCAGTAACAGCTGGGAAATGCTTGTCCTTTGGGGGTTTTTTTGCTGCATTAAATGCTCCTTTTGCTATGGGGTCACTCTATAGTTTGACAGATCACTTCATGGCAGTCTTTTGTTTCCCAGTTCAGTGGATTGGATAAGGCATCTTTTTTCCAACGGATCATGCTGAAGGGAAGGGCCTGCAGCTTCTGGCCGCCTTTGTGTCCTTTTTAAAATGAGTGATTTCCAGTCAGTAGAACACTGCTGGGTGCCTGTGCCTTCCTCTCCCTGCCTTAATCCTCTGTGCTGGGCTCCAGTCCCATTCTGCTGCCTGCTTGCCCCCAGCAGAGCGTGTGTTACTCCAAACCTCAGTCGCACAGTAAGGATGGGGTTTGGAGTAGCCCAAGCTCTGTCACATGAAACAGTTTCACTGGAGCTTCCTCCTTTCATTTAAAATTATTTTCAGGAGATTGAATCTGAGCTGAGGCAAATGGAGCTGATCAAGGAGCAGTATCAGAAGAAAAACTATGAGCAGGTGGGAGCTCGCTATACAACTCCCCCTTTCCATCAGATTAGAATCTGCACGCGGTCACTGAGATCTCACTTTCATGCCATCCCTAGTCACAGAGCATCCAGAAATTCATGACAGAGTTAACAAGTCTTCAGAGTGAGATGCAGACCTTGGCCAAAAACCAGCATGAAGTGGCAACACGGAACAGGCAGCTTGAGAGCCAGCTGGAAATGGAGCAAAAAGTGCGGCAGCAGCTAGAGAACCAGTGTCAGGTAAAATGCGCACAGCCTTGGAAATACAATATGATCCATGCTGAGCTGCGTGATCCTATCCTGGGAGCTGAATGCTTATTGCCTCTGAGCATGGCGCTGGGCCACACATGTAGGGTCCTATTGCCGGTGGTGGGTGCTCATTCCCATGCCAAGGGGGCTTTTATAGCTGCTTATAGGAGCGTGGCCAGCAATGTAAGGCATGTGCTTTTATGGAACTTAATATTTGACCTACTGGGCTGGGAGTTGTTATTCTGCCAAAACTTTCCAGTCCAGCTTCCTGCTCATTCTGTTACATAAAAATGGTTTGTGTTATATCCTGAATGAGCAAAATAAAGAGAGGGGTTTGGGTGTTATTTTTCTCTCTCTCTAGAAGCTAGATGATACAGTCAAACACTTAAAGAAATGCAAAGAGGAAACTGAGCAGAAACTGAAAGAAGCCAGTGTAGAATCGGAACAGGTGAGTACAACAGTGGGAAAGAAGAGATCCTCTGGTACAAAGCTAGAGTTATCCTTCCTTGGGGATGACAAGATTTGTTTGTGGGACATGCACGGGGGGCTTTTTAAATGTTAAGAGCAAGCTTTTGATGAGATGGGAAGTAAGGTGCAGCCACAGTCTATTGGCTGGTGCTTATCTCAGGCCCTTTTTCTGTTAGAACTCTTAATAGTCTCATATACAAATTATTATAGTTTAGTTGGGCCTGCAAGAGGAAGTTCTCTCCATGTCTGTCAGTTTCCACCTGGTTCAATGGCTGGTGTGTGTTGACAAGTCTAAAACACCTGCATTTAATCGGTCCTCTCCATTAAGCAGTGTGTGAGCTGCTATGTTGTACCATTTTGAATGACATTACACCAGAGCACCTCTTTTAAAGATGAGTCACATTTCCCCATGCATCTCATCACTTATTGAAAGCCAATGGTATTGCACAGTAATAGTCCAAAGTACGATACCTTACAGAAGTGTTACTACAGTATTTTGGTGCCAAATTGTACAGTACTGTAGTTATTTTACAAGGCAGGTCTCCTGTGTAGGTAAGGGAGTAAGTAATAAAGGGCCTTTCAATTCAAACTCTACAGTACTTTGTAGTATCTGCATATAGGATTGTCCTTAACAAGAGTTCTTGCTAACACAGGATGTGAAATAACTTGCTAATACAGTCGGAGTGGTAATTTTACAGCATTTGTTGTTCTTTAAATGATCCTGGAGCCAGCACATTGCTAAGCAAAGGCCATGCTCTCTCCCCTCATTCTTCTGTGGCTTACTGTAATTAGCCTTCCTTTTACTCTCTTCCTCTACCACCTTCTTTATGCTTTTCCCTCTAGTTAGAATTGTCTTCTCTTGGGCAAGTGCCAATGAGAGGCCCATTAGTTACCCAATAAGGGGGTAACAGCAGTGCAGTGTGGACCTTTCCACCCCCTCCACAATGTTGCAGGAAGTTGGCCAGGATAGCCAAGCAGCATGCTCTATGCTTGCATAGAGGGGGGAAGATTTAAAGAAGTGTGGCTTTGAAATTCTGCCTGTCCAATGTGCAGCCCAGAAGTTGGAAATGTTAACAGTTCTCTTTCTGACTCTAATCACTACTCTCTTCCTCAGATCACAGCTAACCTGGAGGAAGCTCACCACTGGTTCAAATCTAAGTTTGACAGCCTGCAGCTAGAGCTAGTGAAAAACAAACAACAGAATATCCCCAGTGAAAGGAACTATGGCAAGGAGGTAAATAAGGGAATTGCCTTTACTTTCAAGGTAGAGGCGCATAGTTAATGGAAGGATGAGGAACAGGGAACAGCCTGTAGTAGAGTTCCCTGTGTATGTGTCAGAAGACCAGTGATATTAGTACAGCCAGGCAGCGCTGTTGCAGGGAAGAGTGCTGGCACTTGTTGAAGTGAAGGTAATAGCAAGGTCATGCGGGACTGTAGCAGGTGTTTCCTATGCAGAGGCGAGTACCAGTGCCAGTACCAGAAGAAAGCCAACACTGTTTTGTTTGGATGCATATAACATGGGCAGGAGACAGTTTCTGGAGAACTATAAGAGAACTCTGCCCTGTTGTGATGTTCTGCTGTATGCAGAGCAGGAGCAGAGAGGCGTGATCTCCAAACAAAACTTCCCCACTTCAAGCGAGGGGAAGAGCAAACCTCAGACCAAAACTTCCCCCCCCTTTTCCTATCTCATTTCTTTAGCAGGTTAAAGGTGACAATCAGAATTTTGGTTTCTTAAGCCCTATTGATTTCTGCAGTTCCCATCAGCCCACACCTCTCTCAGCCCAACTAGCATCTCCTTGGGGCAGGAAAACACTCTCAAAGGAGTAAGCCCCTGGACAAAGGTTTAGAAGTTTAGTTTGTTCTCTCACTTCTTGCTGATGTTTCACAGGATGTGCTTATTTGGTGGGTAAATGACATTTGTTTAACCTACTAGGGCCAGGTGGGAACAGGAGAGGAACGAGGGAGCCTCTTTCTCTCCATTATCCATGTCCTGCTTCTCTCCAGCTATATTTTATTTCTGATTAAGCTCCTACCCAAAAAAACTGTATTGAAAATGAGTGGCTCTAGTGTGCTTTCCTCTCTTGCTTTTCTCCATCACTGCTGCCATTCTCCCCACCACTCATCCAAACAGTTCTGTAAAGACAGTTCTCCTTACCTTGTTTTGTATGGAGATCTCAGAGCCTTTGTTACAGCTATGGCAATTCCCAGATAGCTGTTTGACCTGCCTCTAAAGATGTATCTTGAGCTGCTGCAATCTCTGTATTTTCTGCTGTTGTTCATTGGGAATGAGAGGAGATAGATCAGTTTTCATCCAGTACCCTGTCCTTTAACAGACGGAGAAGGAAAAAGCTGTGAAACTCCCTAGCCAAGCCTCCCTGAATCGGTGGGAGACTAAACAGCAGCTCAAACTCATCTCCAGGAAGTACCAATCAGAGCTAGACAGGAAGTGATGTCATCTAACCCAGGAGATTCCAGGCTGCCATACCACCCTGCACCTGTGAACACCACAGTTCAAACCAGATCTTCACATGCTGGAAGATGAGCCCTAAGGTTGAAGTATCTTGATCTATAAGCAACTGCATAGTTCAGAAGATTTTTAAGTGTCTATAAGCAGAGGTCCTGTATGAACTGGGTCTGCTCTGTATCAGTGAAGAAGACCCTTCAAATAAAATGCACATTGATTGGCTGGCTGATAGGAGACTAGTGCAGACAGGTTTTGGAATATTAATTTAAATTGTGTACTACAGTTCAGCTTAGCTAATAAGTCTCACCTGTCTGACACCTACTAGAATGTATCATTTTGTGAGGCAGATTTCCATTTCCCCCGTCCTAACATGGTCTGTGAGTGTGACTAGTTTGCTTAAATGCTTCATCATGGAACCATAATTTATAGCAAAGAAATTATTCCTCTCTCTAAAGCTTCCTATACAAGTAAGTTTACGTTCTGGATCTATGTCGCCAGTCACATCTCTCATTTGTGTTTTAGCAGCTCAAGAGGAGGGTAGTGGGTTGGAATGAGCCCTGCAAAGTGAGGAGGCATCATTATTATTGAGAGCTCAGATTGCTGTGCAGGGATTCTGCCTATCCAGAGGATGGTCTCCTGGATTCCTAGGCTGGTGATGATAAACTTGCTGAAACAGGACAGTTGTCCACTGTTGGATACTGGTGGTTGCTTGACCAGTACAGGGAGAATCCCCTCTTAGCTGATGGGAATAGCTACCATTAGTAGCAGTAAAAGGAGCCTGGGCCTGGGCCCTGAGAGGACGGTGCCCTTGGGCAATTGCAGGAGCCCTGTCTTTGCCCAAGGCTCCATTGCTGGAAGGTGCGCCATGTGGGTGTGAGAGGCTGCCAGGTAGAACACCTTGCACCATTGGTACCCATGTGATTAATAGAGTAGGTTAATTCTGCCCCACAGTGGAACAAGCTTCCCAAAGGGTAGGAGGTGTCCAGAGCAGGTGCTATACACCCGTAGTTGCAGCGGGTTAAGACTTTTAACTACCATTCCCTTACGATATAGAAACAATTTTCATCCACTGTTCAATTAATGAGCACTTATGAGTAGCTCAGATTCCCTCCTTAAAACTTCATCTGTCTCGGCTTACAGTGTAACCTAGTTACAGCAGATGTGCTGTTACACGCCTAATTTTAATTTAATAATTGCAGTGCTGTTTCCTAAGCTTCCTCCAGTTGTCTGATCCATTTCTGTGGGGCTAGTTTGAAGCTCTGTGGGGCAGAGGCCATGCCTTCTTCTGTGGTGTGTACAGGGCCAAGCATATTGCTGGGACTTGGCAAATAACAATCATTCCACCCATTTTATATAACTACCTTTATAGCATAATTAGGTTTATATGACAACAGCCTGAACCATTATTTTAGGGCCTGGTCCTGCCCCTATTGCTGTCAATGGGTATTTTGCCATTGACATCAGTGAAAACAGGATCAGACCCTTAGTGATTAAGCACCTGATTGGAAGCTCTTTAATAGGTATCTTTCATTAACTTCAGTAGCCTTTGGCTCAGCCCTAATCCTAAAGACTTATGTTGCTGAAATTCGTAAGCAGCAGAAGCCTTCAATACAACCTTATGTTCCTCCTCCCCATGGCGAGCTGAGTTTCTGCACACCACATCACTTCTGAGTGGCGGGGTTAAAATGAGCCTATGTGTAGGATTCTGTTCTCCTCTCAGGTCAATAGCAGTTGTGTAGTCTAACTCTGCCAACTGTAGCACCAAGCTGTAGGCAGCGCCTGAAACCCACCTCGCCTGGCACTGGCAGCCTTATCTCACACTGCATCTATTTGATCTAGTTAAGCTATGTAGCTAACTGTTAATGACAAAACACACTGCCCTTTGTCTAGAAAGAGATGCTATGAGGTATGGTCCAGTGGCAGGGGACAACTCCAAATACTACCATCGAGTTTCCTGTCGTAGGAGTTGTTGCTACCAAGGAGTTGCTGTTTTAGTGATTAGTGGACATGGATTTCTTCTTTCATCAGATCTTTTTTTCACAAATACAGGGCACTAGAGTGCTGTGTGTATAATTGTTGTGTATAGTTATCTAATCTGCTGACTTTGTATTTAAATAGTCATTAAATCTGCTTTAATTACTACAGTATTTGCAGTTTGTCATTCTCATCCATGGTGCATGAAACCTATTATTTCTTTTAAAGAAGTCCACGATAAGCACTTGTCCTGAGGTGTTTACTAGGGAAATGCCTTGTTGTTCACTGAATAGTTTTTGCTGAATACTCCCTTCATTGTGGCGAGGTTTGAGGAGTAGCATGATAGGAAGTAAGGATATCACAGCCTATCGCAACTGCATAGCAAATTGATAAAGGCAGAATGCAATTACCTGAATTTTACAGGAACAGTATGGTTAATGCTGTTCTTACAGACAGCACCCTGGGCTTGGGCTCTGTTTTGTGTCTGAATGAGAAGACAGATGCTCCTAGTACCATGCTGGGGCACTGATTACTGGCACTGAAGAAAGAATACCAGCTCCAGAGTCACCAACCAGCCTTTCCTGCAGGGCACAGCTATTCCCTGGCAGGCTGCTACCCTGCACTGACCTGCCATTGCCTTACTTGGCTTCTGAGCCCTATAGAATTAGAGCAGAAATAGCTAGGACTGCACTGTTGAGAGGTTCTGGGCTGGGTGGTCTCCATAGTTCTAAATTCTCAAGGAGGAGAAAAACAGCTTTGTTCTTATTAGGTACTGTCTCACAGTACACAGCTATGGGTTGGACTTTCCCATGCACTTAATGGAGGTAGGCGCGCACACGCTGTTGAAAGCCATGGGATGTAATCTTTTAACTCCGTTTCATGTGGTGGGATTTCCAAATGCACCCAACTCTTTCTAAAAATTGTCAAAGGGGACAACACGACAGCTGAGATCGCTTTCTTTTCATTGTAGTAGGCCGAGTTAAATTCAGACCTTAACTTTACCACCACCTGCTGAATACTGGTATGAGTAGATAGATGTACACCTTTCATTGACACTGCCATACTGTAAGTGGATAATCAGGATAAGAACGATGAGCTGCTACGGTAAATAGCTATAGGAAGTGTGAAATTTCTACTAAATAAACATTTTCTACCTCAGTAATATTTGGAAGATGGCAAAACCGAATAAAAATATGCTCACTTCTAGAGCTCTAGTATTACACAGCACTAGACAGTGTTAGCCCTTACTCTGGCTCCACAGCCTTCAATGACTACATACATGTGCTGAGAGCGAGCAGCTTTCCAATGGTCGTTCCCAGTATCACTCAGACAGAACACATTTGTGGTTAGGGTTTGAGGACACTTTTGTAAACAACCTTCTAGGGATGTCCAAGCTACCCCTCACTACTGTACCTAAGCACACGCTAATAATTACGAACAAGAATATCCAGGTAATTAAGCCCAATATTGTAATAATTTATTATTTGATACAGAACTTGTCTACAGTTATTTTCTTACATTAAACTGGAAAAGGAATGTCAGAGCTGGCAGCAACTACAGTTAAAGTTGCCTAACAATTTTTTCCATTCTAAGCCACTTATCAATTGCTTACAAATTTGCCAACCATTAAAGCTAAAGGTTTCTGCCTCCGGCTGATTTTTTTTTTAGTTCTAGCAAAAGCAGTTTGGCCATTTAAGAGAATGCAGTTGGGGGGATGGGGGGGAGATTTTAACCTGTGAAAAACAACGTAACAAGTTTCTCTGAGAAACTTCCATGCATTCATGTTTTGGATCCAATTAAATCCGAGTACTATCCATCCTGTGCACCGAATAAAGTTGTGGAAAAAGCAGTATCTGATCATAAAATTAGAGACTATCATACTGACACAAAATAGGGAGCCCAGTTAAGGTTGCACAGTCTAGCATTCAAGTTAGAAAATAGCAGAATTAAAGCTGACTTTTGGGGAAGAAAGTATAATATGCGGGATACTAAATGCTGGTCAGTTATGACCTATCCTCCAAAATACAAGTCATTTTCTCTTACCTTCAGCACATTAGAAATCCACAGATTGTGTGATTTTTTTTTTAAATGTGTTGATTAGTGAACAGCAAACTTTCAATAGTAGTATGTATGTGTCGTCATTGTGTCTCATCATCTGATCTAATATAAACAAATTATATTGTGGTTCCCTAGGAACAGAGAATTTGGCAAGACCATTGTTCCAATTTTCTTCAAGAGCTGTAACAAGTGGCTGAGATTTAATGCATGATACCACCAAACTAACTAATGTGTTATCTAATAGAATTTATGTTACCATTAAACTTTAATTAGTTGGGCCAGCTCAAAGTACTACACATACCAAAATGTAGTGTTGTAATGCTACAAAGGCTTTTAAAACAAATCTTACTGAAGACAAGTTTCAGAGATAGGGCTATCATCATCACTTCCAGCATGAGGTTATTTCTCTGCTGGACAAGAGTAACATATATGACACCTGTATAATTGGAATTATCATTCTTGATTAGCAAAGCAATATACAGAATTTGCAGCAACTCTCTCTCTCAATATTTCCTTATTTAGTACAGGAAGATAATGGGCTGTAGGTTATTACACTAACAAATGTTTAGCCCACTAAACAACTTAGGACTTTTTTTGTGCGTTTGTCTTTGCTGAGAATAAGTTATTTAAATGATTGTTGATTTCATAAATAACCAAAGATCTTTACTAGACCAATTTACAATACTCCAGAAAATGGATACCTTTTACTGATGTGACACTGATTTACTAATAAAAGAAAATTACTTTTCTTAAACAGACACAGCTTGCGATGAAATAAAATATTTTTCCAGGAATCCTTATCATCCTTTTTAAGTACTTTAAAGGTCTTGCAATTGCAGTTATTTGTATCACTAAGTCTCTCTGGAAAATTCCCCCAGGAATCCAAGAGCGTCTATTGTCTAGGGGGTGTTCGGCTTATATCTTCCCCCGCCTCTCAAGCCCATTTCTTCAGTCTTCCCTCTCCTATATAATAGTAACAATTTTGTACAGTACACAGCAAATGTAACCAATTGCCAGAATTGAACTTGGACAGTAGCCAGTTAAATTACTTTTTAAAAATCTTCTCCAAAAAAATGTGCACATCATTTTTAGTCCTTTATTCAGTTGAGAATTCTGTGTACCAGCACCAACTTCAGGCGTCTCAAAAACTCATCAATAAGGTGCTCACCGAACATCTAAGTATGTCTGGAGAATCTGCTCACAAAAGCCTGCTTGTTGAACTTTGGTTGTATTGGGGCATTTTACAGTTCCAACCTCAGGAAATGGAAAAAATAGCTCAAAAGTTCAGGAAACAAAATATATACAGTAACTAACAACTCTGATCCAATCACCTCTAGATCAGTTTAGAAAAAATATGTACATATCTTTTTGAATGGGTCTTTCCATTGGTGTGTAATGCCTGAGATCCTCAATGCCCCAGTGGAAATGACAAATGTTATTTTCCTAGCAGGCTACCTCTTAGTCACAAACAGGTGCCACAAACTCCATCATACGATTCCATATGTATACAACAGCTTTTGAGCCATTCTTAAATTTCCACTGCTCTGATAAATTAGTGACAAGTTAAAGGCAACATCTCTTCGCAAGTCTGTCTGATCAGCTTCTATTCCCTGGAAGAATTAAAAAATCATTTACAAGCTTGCATGAATACTATACCATAAGTTACATTAAAAAACAAAAGCAGTGCAATAACATACATGGGCAAGTTCTTCATCATCTAGGTACTCAGTTCATTCCCACCACATTCAGATAGTTACATTGGAATTCTGTATTTTTATACTAAACCTTCATACTCATGAAACAGAAAACGCCAGTTATATTTAATATTATTCTGTCTTTTAAAATGGCCCTTATGTACACTTCTTTATTCAGGTGGCAAAGTTCTTCAGCAACCATTTTCTTGCAGTTGCTACACCCAGCCAGATAATAAAATAAACCTGACAATCATTACCTGAGCAATTTGAGTTATACATGTTCATAAATACAGCTCAGATGATAAATCAAGTGCTTTCTCTAGTGCCTATGAAATTATATTGGGGTTATTCAATGCAAATATAAACTAGACACTCGTGCACTAGTTTTACTTCTGGTTAAAACATATTAGTAATGCTGATCTGATTTTACTTTTATAGTTCAAATGTTTAACCATATGGTACCTCTAAGATGAGAGGAGGAAGCTCAAGTGCCTTTTGGTAATAATGGATTGCCAGATGCACTAATCCCAGCTGATGAAGGCCACGGCCTAGGTTATAGAAAGATTCTTGGCACGGTCCACGGAGGCCCAGGTACCGGTGAAGGAAAGAGAATCCCTATGCACAAAACATACATTGGAAGCTTTATTTTTTGTAAAACAATAAAGCAGCATGTTTTAAATTTGCAAAAAAGAGTATTTTGCCCATAAATATAACTGCCTAATTTAAGACCAAACGTAAAAACTAGCCATCCACTTTCCATGACACACTAGACCAACAGAGGAGATGCTTTGTGGCCTCAGCGTCTCACAGGGTGAAGACAATGGACAGATCTTTTGATAAGCTGTGTGCAAAGTTGTTCAGAATTATTGTTATTTCTATAGTGCTCAAATTTGATAGATACTTTACAGACATGTAAGACAGGCCCGCGCCATGAAGAGCTTACCATCTAAATAGACAAAAGGAAAGGAGGAACAAAGGGATACAATGAGATTGTTTGTTTAATCCCATACCTATTACGCTTTAGAACACCACCTCTTGTCTACTATTTTTTTTAAACACTTGCCCACCCCACCCCCTTTATCCCCATTTGAATTTGAAGCTGCTGTGACGTTACACCCCATATTATTTATGGAAATATGCTTATGATATGGATATGGCATAACAGATATACACCTCTACCCCGATATGACACGAATTTGGATATAATGCGGTAAAGCAGTGCTCCAGGGGGGTGGGGCTGCGCACTCCGGTGGATCAAAGCAAGTTCAATATAACATGGTTTCACCTATAACGCGGTAAGATTTTTTGGCTCCCGAGGACAGCGTTATATCGAGATAGAGGTGTATTTTATGGGCTTTATAAGGTATCATCAGAAAGGTTATAATTTACTGAATGTGATTATCCAATTTATATGCATGTATCATTTCTGTATCTAAAGTTAGGAATATTGACTATGTAACAATTACAACTGTGTGTGCATTTGGGAGACACCCACTAGACAACAGGCCATCACCTTTGATGGGCCATTAGGAAGAAACAATAAGACTTCTGAAGATACTAATCCCTCTCCTTCCTGAGAGGTGTTCTGGGACTAGCTGTGACATTACTAGGTCAGGTGGTCCTGTCACCTGGTACAAAACACCATCATGGACTTCTAGTAATTTTCCACTAAAAGGAAGGGGAGGTCAAGACTGGGAAACAAAAGCTTCCCGCCTTATGTAAATCTTATTTAAGGCTGGGGATTAAATTGATCTTGGTTCACTCTTCACTGAATTCCCACCCAGGATGACGGCTGGAAACACCTAAGGAACAAGGACAAAGGGAAAGGGGGAGGAGTACTGAACCCAAGCTGGAAAAGGGATCTAGTCTGTGAATAAGATGCTTAAAGATTTAAGCTGCAATCATGGTAGCTAACCTTCAAGAATTTCTGCAACCTGCCCCAAAAGCAGCATTTAGGGTGAGCAATTACTTCCTGAAACCAGTTTCTTTAAGATTTTAAGCTTAGTATGCATGTTTTGTTTTATTTGCTTTGCTTTGTTCTGTTTGCTATCCCTTATAATCACTTAAAATTTACTTTTTATAGTTAAACTTTTTTCTTGTTTATAACATAACCCCAGCCCCGGAGCACCCACGGAGTCAGCGTCTATGCCATTATGCCATGGTCCCTAATGCCTTCAGGATAAAGAGCACAAGATTTCCTCAACTGGATCATTACAGACCAGTCCAAATCATCCACAGGGCCCAATGCTACCTCAATGGGAATTGAGGGCACTCAGCATCTTGTGAGCTCAAGCCCTTAAGAGCTGCCAAACTATTTATTATGCTCTCTAGGAATTAGCCCGTTTTGCTTAATGAATCATTCATGAATCAATCCAGAATGATAATCTTCGCATGAGCGTCCCTTCATTTGTAGGTTTTCAGCAAATATTTTGGACAAAATTTTCAACCTATGGTTATTTGTGAACTGTTTGCTTCAGCTACATTATTCGTGGTTAGTCATCTAAGTCATTTGGTGGTGTTCCTGCTCCCTGGTTGGGTAAGGGACTCTTGTTTTTAAAAACCAGAGTAGTGAATGCTTCACTTCCAGCACAAGGGTCAGATGAATAAACATCCATAGTAAAGCTAGTGAAGCTGAAATTATTTATATTTTCATGAATACATTGCAGCTGCCTAAATATATGCAAATAATTAAATATTCCCCAAGTCACAACAAAATGAACTGAATTGCTTTTATTCAACAAAGGGGAGATTTTCAAGAACTGAAATGACTTAGGAGCACAAGCTGACTGTCACTGGGACACGTGTTCCTAAGGTACTTGGAGGGTTTTGAAAATCCTACCCTAAATCTATTTTTTAAATGTCTATCAGCTCTAATAATGTGTCAGAGCTGTAACTGTGTGAGCCAGGACAGAACTAAATGACACCATGTGCTATGCACAAAGAAGAACAAAATAACTCACCTGTACAAGAAGAGCATGTCTTTTTAACACATACTTCTGAGATGCCATATGGATGAAAGTTAAGCCTATGCAAAGGCTGTACAGAGGTTCATCTGGGTTAGTACGGAAGGCTTGCACATATTGTCCTAGGAGAAACAGAGTAAATGATCTGACACTCTCTCTCTGAAACTGGGTTTCGGGTTTTTTTTTTTTTCAAAAAATCCAACACTTTTTTGGAAGTGTGAACTGAAAAAAGGAAGGAAACAAGAAAGAGAATCAGATTTCAAAATGACTGCATCAAAACAGGAAAGAGGGAGAATAGGAGTTGCAGCAGCTCTCAGGTACCATACTTAACATTCAGAATAAAAACAAAGACTTACTGAGAGAGGAGAAAGAGGGTCTTGTTGGGGTTGGAGCTCAGAATGGCAAGGTGCAACAGCAACAATATCTTTTGAAACATCATGAGTAAATTCTGTACACTTTTGGTGTATACTGCTTTCTAATGGATTTTCTTTTGAGAGACCTGGGGCAGATCCTCAACTGGTATAAATTGTCATAGCTAAACTAATGTCAATGGAGCTATGATTATTTACACCAGGTGATGAACTGGTTGCTTCTAGCATATTAAAAACAAAACATTTATAATAATAAAGATCTGTATTATTTAAAAGCAGAAAAGAAATTAAATGGTATGTACTGAATGTGTACAACGAACAAAGTGTGAAATTAACTAATTTTGTTATAGAGTTCGAGGGCCAGAGCCCCAGATGGTATAAACTGATTTATACCAACTAAAGATCTAGGCCTCTCCTGCATATTTATTTTAAAGCCTGGTTATTGCTCTTTAGATGAAAGAGTAACGACTATCATAATTCAGAACATGGTCAATGTTTCTGATTGAGTGCCTTGGGGTTACTTGACAAGAAAGAAACATCTTATTTTCCAATTGTCATTTTATAAAGAAAATGCCACTTTCTAATGGATCACAAATTTTAATTTCAAAAGGTTCATTTCGCACATTTTCTTTTTCTTGAATATTAGTGCTGAGAAAGATGTCAAACAGTCAGCCTTGTGAAGAAGAAGAAGGGGTGAAATACTGAAGTCAATGGCAAAACTCCCACGGACTTCAACAGGGCAAGGATCTCACTCAAGACTTTCGAAAGAGAGTAGGTGATTTTGGGTGCCCAACTTTAGATACTTTAAAGGCACCTGATTTTCAGAGAGTGGGTGCTTAGCACTTTCTGAAAGTCAGACCCATTTGAAGTCTCTCAAGTTAGACTTCCAAAAATGGAGGCACTCAAAATCAGTAGTTACTTTGAACATTCTGGCTGCCTTCTATGGTTATCCACAATACAGGTAAGACATGGATAGTGGCAATACAGACCTCCCACTTGACCACCTCCAGTGTGCCTCAACACTAACCTGAGGTACCACTCTTAAGAGTGGGAGGGTGGGTTCAAGCTCCAGGACCAGTCAGTCCTTGGTCACTCTACTGAGAATTACAAAAGGAGTTCCAAACAGGATGTTGATTTTTTTTTTTATGTGGATTCATATCCATTAAGAACTGTGCTGAGACCACCAACTAATTTCACACCTTTGGACTCTGAGTGGTTGCTATCAGAACCTGAAATTCCTCTGCCCTAATCTATATAAGGAGACTGGCAAAATGGCAACTTCTTGTTTATTTTAATTATACAGGCGAGTCTCACCTTATGCGGGGGGTTCCGTTCCGCAGTTAGCGCGTAAAGCGAAAACCGCGTATAGTCAAAATTACACTGAGTTGAATGGCGGGCGAAATCGCCCGCACTACAGGTATAGTATTAAAATTGTTATTTTTCCCTTTTTTGGGGTTTTTGTTTTTGCCGACTGTGTAAAGGTGAAATCGCGCATGTTAAATGTGCGTAAGATGCGACAGACCTGTATTGTTAGTAACTTGCTCTTCTCTGAAACTGCATAGGCTGATGACAATTTCTTAAATTAACCCTGCAATGTTCCTTTGAATAAACACTTGAAACTTCACATTTGCCATATACTGCTGATTAAATGGGCCTGTTTCCTTCTTAGTGACATCATTTAATTATCCTTCTTGCAGGTTAGTTAGAAAACTTCTAAATCACGTATACCATATATATTTTAAACCAAATATTGAAACATTGCCAGTCCATTCAGTAATGATCAGAGATTCTGTTACCAAATGGTTAAATAGTAAGAAAATGCCTACTAACACTAAGAACTGTATTTCACTTATTGAAGCAGGAAATAAATACAGTGATTTTTTTTCCTACCTGAAGGGCACATTCACTCTACTTTGAAAAATACACTCAAAATATGAGAAATTTGATGGTAAAAATAAGTACAGGAGATTAACATTTCACACCCCCAAAGGTCATACTTGTTGATATTAGTACAGTATAATGATGGCCTTACCGAGAGCATGCTTGAAACTACCAGATACGAATGCATTATGCCCATTTAGGACGCACAGTGCATGATTATCAGGATTTTTCAGCATTAATCGAAGACAAAAGCGATGATGTCGTACATCCTGAGAATGCATGGTGACTTGATTGAAGATGTTCCAGAGTTGTGGTTTATTAACATTTTCCATTAGCATTATCCTAAAATGCGAGCCAAAAGCATTTATTGAATATGTAAATATGCAATAAATCAGTGAGCGAACAGTCTATAGGGGAAGCCACAGGAGCTACAATTTGCTTTAAGACTATTCTTTCACTTTGGACTTCCCAGAAGTAAACGTTAGATCAGTAAAAGAGACAAAACTTGGGATAAGAAAGCTTGTGGAGTACTTTCATAATGTACATCAAGATGATCAAAGAGCTGCACTGCACATAGAGCTAGTTACTGTATTAAATTGCTTTGCAATTAAAGGACACCAAAAAGCCCCATCGTTTCAGTCAATGAATCTGCTTTTAAGGCAAATTTAAAGTAACAGTATTCTGTTTCTTTTAGAAACAAAAGATCATCCCACCCGCAATTCAGAAATGAACTATTACATCAACAGCAAATGTTCTCAGCAATGTAACTACAACCTCAATCGAAATCATTATACAGACCATTAAATAACACAACGTTGTGATCAGGTACAGTTCAATGCTTTTCACCTGATATAGTTGTAACCTTTTCTGAAGTTCTTGTCCAGAATTGCAGCTGAAAGACCGAAGTACTCCAGCTCTTTGCGCTTTTGCCTATCATCATAAAATGAATAATATTCCAGTGAGGAATCCACCAGCAGCTCTGCCTCCTCATATCGGGAAAGGTCACACAAAGAGTATATGGCTTTCAGGAGGAGGTTCCACCAGTCATCTCTTGTCAGCACACTTGTGAGCACAGCAAATATTGCTAAAATATTAATAAACACCATCAGTCAAGGAAATTAAAGTCTTAAACGGCTAAAGACTTACACTCACACACAGGCTTTTTAAACTTCAGCCTAAACTTTTATTTGTTTTTGTGAACAAAGAGTCTTTTACATTAAGAGTGGAATCCATTTCAATGGTATTTGAAATCTTTCATAACACAATTTATGAAATACCTGGTTTTTAAACAAACCCATAACCATTAAAGTGAGAACTTCAGAATTTAAAACAGCAGCAATTCAAGCTGCTCCAGTATTACATAAACACACATTAAAAACCTCCCCATTCACCTGATGATGCTAAATAACTACAAGTCTGAATCAGTCACAGTTTGGATCTAGCTGGAAAACAAAGCATTCTGTTTTGTTTTTAAATATTGTTATGCCTACAGAGACTTTTCCCCTAGCAGCAGTACTGACTATACTATCTGCCTGTCAGATTAGATTAACTTGCTTTTAAATAAGGGGAAAACATGATTTTCCTAAGCCCATCAATATAGGCTTGTGCAGTCCCAACGTTTGTAGCAAAGCTTGGCTTGATGGACTTTCATTCATTAATATACTCTCTTTCATATTAACAACAAGATTTTGCAACCTTTACCCATTCAAGTAGTCCTTACTTATGAAAGTCATTTCCTTGGCTTCAATCAGACTATTCATCTGAGTAAAGTCTGTAGGATCAGAGTCTAAATTAGGCACTGTATGCAGGACCGACTCTAGGCACCAAACAAACCAAGCACGTGTTTGGGGCAGCACAAATTCCAGGGGCAGCATTCCGCGAGGGGTTTGTTTTTTTCTGTGCACGCTCGGGGCGGCAAAAAACCTAGAGCCGGCCCTGACTGTATGAATAAAGCATGGGGGTGAAACAGATCTAATAAAGTCATGTACATTTGAATAAGGATTTGGAATGTAACATAATTCCAGGATTTTTTGGTATGTAGGAAATTAACATGATTTATTTTTTTTAAAAGTCTGTTACCTTTTGCATCACAGTTTGCAGACTCTTGGTCATCATTGTCTGAAATTTTATCCCTAGACACCTTCATAAGGTAAAGGTGTCTCTCCCCGGATTTGGAACTAGATATCAAACACACCTGAGCTCTGTTCATTGCTACCTGGAAACAATTATGAAGGACAACCATTCTAAGTTTCTGATTATATGAATACATCCTGTTGCCAATACATCTTGCTCTAGCTGTGTTCAAAAATAGTTTTCAGAGCAGTTATGCCATAATAAGCAGAAGCATACTTGACTATTGTTCACAAACAATAAGATTGTATTTAGCATTGTTTCATGTTCCTGTTTAGACTGAGTCATCCAAAAAAGAAAGATAAAAGCTCTCCAGAGGAGTAGAATTTTATGAAGGTTGGTAGACTTCTGTTTATAACCGAATCAAAACTTCTTTCCTAGAGGCATACTAAACAAGATGCCATGCTACCAGTATCAAGATTTTAGAAACAGGTGGACAGTCAGTCAACTATCCAATTGGTACAGTGACGGTGATCCCAAACTGTAACAATTTTGGGAAAATGGAACTCTGAATATAACAAAACTCAAACAAAAAGTAACAACTTGCAAACTAAGTAAATTCTACCTAAAAATATTTTTGTTATGATATGAATAGAACAACAAGAACATAAAAGGAAAGTTATTTAAATAATTCCACTTTAATTCATCTTATGTTGCTTGTGTAATTTACGGTAGCTATACGTGAAACACAATACTGTCTACCACAAAGATTAAAAAGTGATTCTATGTTCTGATTGTTCTATGCATAGTCAGACCTGAAACAATCTTGAAATCATCCAGTAAAGACCCTAGTGTATATTTCATTTAACGAAACATATGCAGACACTTGTGAGAAAATACCACTAAAAACATGTCATATACAACTAGGGAGTATCCGTAAAGAAGGCATATCAGTAGTTTAACGCATACAATAGAAGTTCTGCTTATACAGAACAGAGCATTATTTTGATTTCAAATTAATGGCCTAATTCTCAAAAGATACCTAGTGGCTTTGATTGGGGCACCTCTGAAAGACTCAGGTATACCAGATGATGATGCAGGCATATTAAACTATGATATTTCATATACAAGATATCGGTTTACAATTATTTCTATAGATTTCTAATACTTTTGAGTACATTTATCCTTTGGCTTAAACAGGACATGTCTGTCCCATCCAGGAAAGCTTGGCTACAAGAATTAACTTACCTTTAATAGCATTGCTAGCATGGTAAGCAAAGTGTCCACATAACCATACATTTTGCCTTGAGAATACAACAGCGTTGAACGATGGAGCAGTAACTTTAATTCCTAGATAACATTGAGCAGAGTTAATTAAGTCATAAACTACCACTACCTACACTAAGTGTTTTTATGAACATTACTTTTCTGGCTGCTAGTATAGTATCAGTACCAAAACAGAAAATAACAATACTTAGAAAACTGTAGTAAAAGCTTAATGACAGCACAGGAAAATCAAAACTTCCCTCGGATAATAGTTGTTTTGTTTCATCATTTAAATTTAGAAGACAATCTGTATAGATCTTATTCGATGGAGGAGCTATTGGAAATGGGATACAGAACCTATCAACTACGTCACCACTTACAATCAGATCAGTAGTAAACAAAAGTTAATGTCTGTTGAACAGCTGATGTGAAGTGACTGGTCTTTAGTCCAGTTCCTATTGGACAGGTGGTCATACAGCACGCAAAAATCAGAGTTAGAATTTAGATTCTGGGAGTCGGGATTAAACAGACATGTAGAGTGAGATACCCTCTTGACCCTAGCGGTGGTCCCTCTGGAGCACAGTAGGGAACGTTTCACCACAACCCCTATTGTGACTTGTGCTGTAGATAGATGGACCACAGTCTCCAGTATTGTCAAGCTGGCATCTTTTACCAGCATTAAAATTACAATGTGTCTTTACAGAGTATACAAAATCACTCTAAATGCCATGGAGGAAATTTACCGAAGAAATGCATTTAGCAATACATTCTTGCCGTAACAGAATTATGTACCAAAACTGCGGACAAAAGAGTCAAGACACACTATACAGCATTTCACCTACCTGCTGCGCAGCATTAGCATCTTGTGCCAATGTATCTGGATCATACATTGGTTCCAGAGCCTCCAGAGCTTTCTCAGGCCGACCCAGCTGCTGCTGAAGTGTAGAAAGTGAAATTCTTGCATCCAAATGTAACGGGGCAAGATCAACAACTTTTGCATAGCTCTCTGCAGCACGCTCCATATATCCCAAGGCTTTTAGACATTCTAGAAATAAACATCAACAAATACAATATGCTTATATGACAGAAGTGAGACTGTGCCTATTTTCGTACAAACCAGACTAGTTCTATATCACACACAGGCTTTTGCTGTGCTCTACAAATTGAACTACACTGAGCACATATTATTAAAATAGGAACACACAATACAGTATCTTGTACCTGAGGAATAACAGTGTCATTTAACCTGCAGAATCTTAAAAGAAAAAACACTGTTTAGTCTTAACAATGAAGACCCTTGTTCAACTTAATATTTATGTTGAAATTGTTTCAATCAATCTGAACATTTCTGGACACACTTGAAGGAGACCTCCATAAAAGAAAACCTTCCACCACAAGGATAAATGTGATATTCTCTAATCATAACTACAGTATGGTAGACACTTATGACAATTTATCATATGAACTCTCTATCCAATGTTCAGACATTCTTAACTAATGACCTAAGAGGTCAATGGCACATGATGGTGGTCAGCACTGCAAAAGCACCTATCAGTTTCAGGCCTTTAAAGCACTAATGTCACCAGAATGTTATTAGCATCATATGGAAATGAGTTTCTACTCTTCAGTCAGAAGTGTTAAGCAGTATTGCAATGTCGTTACCTGCATGCCGGAGCCAAACTACAGCCAAGTTATATCTTTCAGAACACACTAGGGCACTCAACAGTGGTAGTGCTGAATTGTATTCTCCAACATCCAGAAACGCCTCTGCTACATCCAGGTACAAGTCCCCCATATCCTCTGGATTTTGCTCCACTAGAGTAGTCAAAAGAGGCTTCCCCCCAAAAAAATAATAATAAAAAAAAAAAACAAGTAAAAATGAAATATTAAGACCAGCCACATACATAAACAATTACTGTGCTAACCCATTTTATATTGGAAGGCAATGGAATATTTACATTTTCTATTCAACATCTGAAACAATGTGCATAGGTGGTCCATCCTGAAACTTGAACCCTTCATTTTTATGTGATTTCAAAGGGAAAAAATGAGATTAGTATTTCAGGATAGGTTCCTAAAAGAACAATGTTATTTTGGCTCCGATAGAAGAAAGGCAAACTTCACATCCAAATACCCTTGTAAAAGCTCCATCAGGATGGTGTGTGAGAGGTCTTGAGATTATATTATAATTATGATTTTTTAAATCCATCCTACATGCCTCCTGTAATGCTTGTGACGACCTTCCTAGCTTTGTGGCCATTTTTAAAAATGAACAGTAAAAAACATACTGTCAAACTTAAGTCCTCACTCATGAAAAAGTGAGAACACCACATTACATGATTTACCAAAATTACCCCCATTTTATCTATGTATTAGTTTTTACTTACATTGAGTGGCTCTAGGATGTTCAGGTGAACCAGGCACACCATTAGTTTTACTGTGATGTCTATTGGAACTCCATCAGGTATAGAGCAGCTAACTTTATCTTCAGCTACAAAAGACAACACTTAGTTCTGAAACAACAGCTTTTAACAATGACACCACATCCTCAAAACCTTTCTATTATACCCTGTTACTCATTACACTTCTCCACACCCTCTTCTCTGGTCCCGATTCAGCTCCACAAAAGTCAATGGAAATCTTGCTATTGGTTCAATTAGTGTTAGATCAGGTCCTAACTGATTCACTTCTTTCTTGCTTTCCCTGATGTTTGAAGCAACTTCCTGCTCCCCGTGACCTAAGCACCTGAGCCTACGAAGTGCCATCAATTGTTACTGACTTCAGCAGTAGTTGAAGGTGCTCTGTACCTTGCAGGATATACTCAGCACCAGAGTCCTTAGTGCCCTCCCTCTCCTCCTTCGAACTCTCTTCTTTCACAAAGCCTTCCTATACTGACCTACTCATTAGTGTCCCCAGCTCCTTTACTATTAAGTGAACTGTAGTCCCGCATATGCTACTTTTCCACATTAGACCACAAGCCCTATAAGAACAGGGACTAACTCTTTCTGCATTTTGTAACACACACAGCACATACCTACAGAACTCTCTAAGTAATACCTACAAAGACTGCAATAAGGAGAGAATGGCAAGTGTGCTGTACATGTCAAAGAGGTTACTCTTGTTAACTAACTACTAAATCGTATAGAAATCCCACACTAAAAGTTCATTAATTTGGGGTTACGGTTGCTCAAATGTACTTCCTGTAAACGCAATCACTAAATGTCAAGGAACTCACCAAAACTGGATCAACCTAACATGCCTCACCATCAATCAACATGAACCGCAAATACATTCACAGACTCCTCAGGTCTACAATAAACTCCATTTCACTTCTAATACACACTTCCAGGACCTATAAGTCACAGTTGTGAGGATTAGTCAATGTCTGTACATTTCTTTGAACAAATAAAGGACTCCAGATATGCCAAGTATAATAATTATCATTATTCAGTTGCTGATAAATGTTTTAAAATCATCACAAAACAGCAGTTTCAAAATGGATAATTTCTGGAAACTGGGTGTTTTTAAAATGTGAAGGTAGACAGGGTAGGAGGCAGTAATTTTCAACCAAGGAAGAAAGGCAGATCAAGAGTCTTTTCTAGACTAAATCTAACATCCCTCCTGTCAAAAACCTTCACTGTTGCCCAGACGTTCAAAAGCTGAATACTGACCATGATCAGGTTTCACATTTACACTAGATTCAGAATTAAACTGCTTACAAACAGTGCTGGATTCAGCTGGAAAATCTTGATAGTCAATCACGGCCACTTGACTCTCCTGAATTTCCACGACAGCCACTACATCTTTCATGTCTGACAGGAAACAAAAAATCAGATTAAACTCATTAGCAGTTTTCAGTGAATCCAAAACTATTTAATTTGGTGTCTACATTTGATTAGTAGCTTTTTGTTAACTACTGAAAAATAGGCCATCTTTTTAAAAGATAGCACAGTGACAAGGGCTTTAAAAAGTAGAGCGGGGAAAAAGGGAAAGCAAGCTCCTCCAGATTGTATAGGTTTGTCCTAATAACTATGTGATCTGGCATGACATAATAAACTGCATTTATTTTTTGATTCATCGTAGTTTTGCTCCTTATTTATGTTTAGTAGTGAGAAGATTTTTCAGGAGTTTTGCCTGAAAAGGGAGTGCAGGACTAGCTCTTATACACCTCTACCCCAATATAACGCTGTCCTCGGGAGCCAAAAAATCTTACTGCGTTATAGGTGAAATCGCGTTATACTGAACTTGCTTTGATCTGCCGGAGTGTGCAGCCCCGCCTCCCTGGAGCGCTGCTTTACCGCGTTATATCTGAATTCGTGTTATATCGGGGTAGAGGTGTATTTGCACTGGGTTTGGACTTCACTGCTAAACCAACTGGTCAGCCACAGACAAATATTACTGGCCTGGGCTAGCTTATTTATTTATTTTTTTAAAAAAATCATTTTTCAGCTTGACAAACCATTTAAAAGCATGGCAGACAAACATTTTCAGAACCAAGCAATGGCTTTCATGTGGAAGCAAATTTATGATCCCAAGCTAGTATTTATACATCTGCATAAACCAAAAGACTTGAATTTGTAATTGCACAGGTAGGGTTTATAAAGAACATAATTAGTTTTATCTCATTTAGTATAAAGACAGATATTTGAGTCAAGATCCTATTAAATTAGTGTTTTTCAAAAGCTATTTATCTAAGGCCTTGTCTACACTACGAGAGTAGTTCGATTTTACTTAAATCGAATTTTTGGAATCGATATTGCAAAGTCGAACGTGTGTGTCCACACTAAGGACAGTAATTCGACTTTGTGAGTCCACACTAACGGGGAAAGCGTCGACATTGGAAGTGGTGCACTGTGGTCAGCTATCCCACAGTTCCCGGAGTCCCCGCTGCCCATTGGAATTCTGGGTGGAGCCGCAAATGCCTTCTGGGTAAAAAAAAGGTGTCCAGGGTGCTTTTGGGTAACTGTCGTCATCCGTCCATCACTCCCGCCCTCCCTCCCTGAAAGCGCCGGCGGGAAATCAGTTCGCGCACTTTTCTAGTCAGTGACAGCGCGGACGCCACAGCACTGCGAGCATGGAGCCTGCTGCAACCATCATTGCAGTTGTGGCCGCTCTCAACGCCTCGCAACTTATCATACACCTTTCCCTGAGGCAGATGCAGAAAAGTCAGGCGAGGAGGCTACGTCAACGCGGTGATGGCCTGAAGTCTGAGAGTAGCACAGACCTCTCAGAAAGCAGGGGACCCAGCGCCGAGAACATCACGGTGGCAATGGGTCATGTTGATGCCGTCGAAAGGAGATTCTGGGCACGGGAAACAAGCACTGAGTGGTGGGACCGCATAGTGCTGCAGGTCTGGGATGAATCCCAGTGGCTGCGAAACTTTCGCATGCGGAAGGGAACTTTCCTGGAACTTTGTGAGTTGCTGTCCCCTGCCCTGAAGCGCAATGACACCCGGATGCGAGCAGCCCTGACTGTCCAGAAGCGAGTGGCCATAGCCCTGTGGAAGCTTGCAACGCCAGACAGCTACCGGTCAGTCGCGAACCAGTTTGGGGTGGGCAAATCTACCGTGGGGGTTGTTGTGATGCAAGTAGCCAAGGCAATCGTTGATGTACTGCTGCCAAAGGTAGTCACCCTGGGAAACGTGGAGGCGATCATAGATGGCTTCGCAGCGATGGGATTCCCAAACTGCGGTGGGGCCATAGATGGAACTCACATCCCTATCCTGGCACCGGAACACCAGGCCAGCCAGTACATTAACAGAAAGGGCTACTTTTCCATGGTGCTGCAAGCACTGGTGGACCACAGGGGACGTTTTACCAACATCTACGTGGGATGGCCGGGCAAGGTTCATGACGCTCGTGTTTTCAGGAACTCTGGTCTGTTTAGACGGCTGCAGCAAGGTATTTACTTCCCGGACCACAAAATAACTCTTGGGGATGTGGAGATGCCTATAGTCATCCTCGGGGACCCAGCCTACCCGCTAATGCCCTGGCTCATGAAGCCCTATACTGGCGCCCTGGACACTGAAAAAGAACTCTTCAACTACCGGCTGAGCAAGTGCAGAATGGTGGTGGAGTGTGCTTTTGGCCGTCTCAAGGGGAGATGGAGAAGCTTACTGACTCGCTGTGATCTCAGCGAAACCAATATCCCCATTGTTATTGCAGCTTGCTGTGTGCTCCACAATCTCTGTGAGAGCAAGGGGGAGACCTTTATGGCGGGGTGGGAGGTTGAGGAAAATAGCCTGGCTGCTGATTACTCACAGCCAGACAGCCGGGCGATTAGAAGAGACCAGCGGGAAGCGCTGTGCATCCGGAAGGCTTTGAAAGCAAAGTTCCTGAGTGAGCAGGGTAACCTGTGACTTTAAAGTTTGTGTATTGAGAAGCTAAACCTGCCCCCGTTTCTTTGCCCAGTTAATGTTGACTATCCTATCCAGTTACATACCCCCTTCACCCCACTTCCAACACACGTTTCAAAATAAAAATAGTTCTACTTTGTTAAAGCACACCGTTTTCTTTAATACTGTATTCGCGGGAATTTTTTAAAACTGGGACGCAGACTGTGGTGCGGAGCGGGTGTACTGTAGTGGCGCGAATGCAGCTTCTAAACTCAAGGATTGACAGGCTCCGCTGCGGTGGGATGGTTGTTTCAACGGAGCCTGTCACCCCTCCTGATAGGGACTGTGTGTATGGGGGGGTCTATGTGACTTTGTGGCAGGGGGAGGACGGTTACAGATCCCCTGCTGTGTGGCTCTGTGATCCTGCCTAAGGACCGTCGCTTAAGATCTGTAACTGCCCTCCCCTGCCACAAAGTCACAGAGCAACCCACCCCCCACCACATAACATGAAAACAACCTCCCAGACTAACCAGGGTAACTAGTCACTGCATCACTGCACTATGTATGTGCCCTGCTGCTGTGCCTGCCCCCGACTATATACCCTGCCAAAGGTGACTGTCCTGTTGAATTACCAACCCCCTATCCCCCCCTCCTCCAAAAGAACATGATGGAAACAGTAGTTAACAGAAACGTATTTTTTATTATCAACCAAACATGGAACTGGGAAAGTGAAACTTGGACGGGGGCTTGTGTCAGGCGGGAAGGAAAGAACTTGTCAAATTTTGGGGAATGAGAGCCTTCTGCTGCTCGAGCTCTCTGCAGGGGTGGAGTGAGAGTTAGCAGGGACTCTGCCGCCTCTCCTTCTGTGCACTTTGGGTGAGGGGAGTATGGGACTTGGTGGCGGGGGAGGGCGGTTAGAGATGGACTGCAGCGGGGCTCTGTCCTCCTGCCTCCGTTCCTGCAGAACATCCACAAGGCGCCGGAGCGTGTCCGTTTGCTCCCTCATTAGTCCAAGCAGGGTTTGAGTCGCCTGCTGGTCTTCCTGACGCCACCTCTCCTCCCGATCCATGTTGGCTTGGTGCATTCGGGTCAAGTTCTCCCGCCACTGGGTCTGCTGTGCTGCCTGGGCTCTGGAGCAGGCTATAAGCTCCGAGAACATGTCCTCCCGTGTCCTCTTCTTCTTATGCCTAATCCGCGCTAGCCTCTGGGAGTGTGATGACAGGCTAGGTTGTGAGACAGTCGCAGATGGGGCTGTGGGAATGGGAAAAAGGGAGTGAATTCCTCAGAAAGATAAATGTAGTTGTGAACAAAGAACATAGTCTTTCTCTGTTAACAAGACCATGCACAGCACCTATCACATGCGCACTCAGCACAAGGTCGAATTCTCGGCCTTCGCATTCAGTGCCTGGGGTCTTCTACAGCACATTTGAGAAGCCTCTCAGGAGAACGGAATTTCTGTTGCAGGCAGACATGGTAAGCCGTAGACTTGTGGCAGCTTAAAACTTTAATATTAGCAATGGCCTCATTTCACATTGAAATCAATGTCGGTCCCTGCTGCCAGCAATTCGGCAAGCAGGAAGTCTGCTCCTGTCCCACACCCTCGCGGCTGTCCCCGGGAACGATCCCTTTCGGCTGCCCCTCTCCCGCCTCCACCGCGTGGCTGCAAACCAGCGGTTACAGTTCTGTAAAGGAACGGCAAAGCAGTCCCAACACTAACATTCCCCTACCTCATTCAAAGCAGGTCATCATGAGCGACATCACCCTCATGAGGATCTCTGACAGCGAGAAAGAGAGAATGCTCCGGGAAAGCCTGCAAAGACCAGGGCCGTATGCCGCCATGCTGTGCAGAGCAATGATTCCAGAGTACTTGATAGTCTCGTGGCGTGGCAACGTGTCCTACTACGGAGGACCCAATAAGGCCGCTCTCCCCAAGAACCTAATGCAGCGGATTTCCAATTACCTCCAGGAGAGCTTCCTCGAGATGTCACAGGAGGATTTCTGCTCCATCCCCGGACATATAGACCGCATTTTACTGTAGCTGCTGTAGCAGTGACTAACCAGTAGAGCGGCTTGGGCAGGACAATCATGCAAAACCGGACATTGCTAGATTTTTTTTCAATAGTTGCACTGCCCATGACTGAACCGTTAAGCTAATCAAACTAATCATGAGAAACCCATTTTTTAAATTGTTAATATTCCTGTTCTGTTACAAATAAATGTTTAGATTTTTACAACACTTACTGGCTGATCCTTCCCCAGATTCTGTGTCCGGGGTAATGGCTGGGGAGGGTTGGTAGGGGATCTCTGTAAGGGTGATGAAGAGATCCTGGCTGTCGGGGAAATCAGCGTTGTGAGCGCTGTCGACTGCCTCGTCCTCCTCATCTCCTTCCTCATCTTCCCCGTCCGCTAACATGTCCGAGGATCCAGCCGTGGACACTATCCCATCCTCAGAGTCCACGGTCACTGGTGGGGTAGTGGTGGCGGCTGCACCGAGGATGGAATGCAGTGCCTCGTAGAAACGGGATGTCTGGGGATGGGATCCGGAGCGTCCGTTTGCCTCTTTGGTCTTCTGGTAGCCTTGTCTCAGCTCCTTGATTTTCACGCGGCACTGCGTTACATCCCGGCTGTATCCTCTCTCTGCCATGTCTTTAGAGATCTTCTCGTAGATCTTTGCATTCCGTCTTTTGGATCGCAGCTCGGAAAGCACGGACTCATCGCCCCACACAGCGATGAGATCCAAGACTTCCCGATCAGTCCATGCTGGGGCCCTCTTTCTATTCTGAGATTGCACGGCCATCACTGCTGGAGAGCTCTGCATCGTTGCCAGTGCTGCTGAGCTCGCCACGATGTCCAGACAGGAAATGAGATTCAAACTGGCCAGACAGGAAAAGGAATTCAAATTCAAATTTTCCCGGGGCTTTTCCTGTGTGGCAGTTCAGAGCATCCGAGCTCGTACTGCTGTCCAGAGCGTCAACAGAGTGGTGCACTGTGGGATAGCTCCCGGAGCTATTAGCGTCGATTTCCATCCACACCTAGCCTAATTCGACATGGCCATGTCGAATTTAGCGCTACTCCCCTCGTCGGGGAGGAGTACAGAAGTCGAATTAAAGAGACCTCTATGTCGAACTAAATACCTTCGCGGTGTGGACTGGTGCAGGGTTAATTCGATGTAACGGCGCTAACTTCGACATAAACGCCTAGTGTAGACCAGGCCTAAGAGAAGTAAATCATCTGATCTGAAAACCTCAGTGGGAGTTTTAGCAATTTAACTAGCCACCTATTATATTATACCCTAGACAGCAGCAGCCCATGGGTTTAATGAGTCACCACATCAAAGTCGCCAACTGGCTTTTATGGGCAAAATTAATTTACTATAAAAAGTTTAATAGACCATGTGTCACTCAATACAACAATGAAGAGCTTTTCAAGAAAAGTATTGAATAGCTCAAAAGAACATGCACTACAAGGGAGATGGTATATTACACTGACAATGGCATCCTACTAGCTGCTTGTTTGCCAGTTACCTTTATTCTCCTCAGAAGAGCCTTTTTCAGTCACTTTCTTTGAAACTACAATTCCTGAAAAATCCGTAATAACCTAAAAATGGAAGAGCAATTCATGTCCTGTTAGAAACAATAAAATCAGCCCCATAAAATAACTGGTTTAAGTAAACAGCTTCACAACGTGGTCATTGCCAGAGTAACCCATGCAAAAAGTAGTTAATACCGGATTTTTCAATTTTTTCTTTCCAGAGTCTGGACCACATCTTAATACAGAGACTGTCTTGATGTAAAATATTTAGACTTCCATAGAGAAGTAGTGAGTAGGAGCAGGAAGGTGATTTCACCTCTGCATATGGCATAGACTGATACTGGTATTATGGGTAAAATTCTGGTTTCCACGTTTTAAAAAGAATCTTGAAAAAACAGAGAAGTTGAAGAGCCAGAAAAATGACTGAAGGGCTGGAGAAAATGCCTTACCAGTCAAAGACAGAGAAGCGCTCAATCTGTTTAGTTTATCAAAAAGAAGAGGTGCCTTGATTACAGTGTTTAAATACCTTCATGGGGAAAAAATAACAGGTACAAACGGGTTCTTTCATCTAGCGGGGAAAGGCATAACAAGAACCAATGGCGTGAAGCTGAAGCCTAACATATTCAAATTAGAAATAAGGCACAAATTTTTAATAGTGATTAACCATTTGAACAAACTATCAAGGGGAGTGGTGTATTCTTCATCTTGCGAGGTCTTCGGATCGAATCTGTCTCTCTTTCTGGGAGATATGCTTTAGCCAAGCACTACCTGTGTTTGACTAAAGCATAACTTATTGGGCTCAACACAAGGGTAACTGGGTGTAATGACCTATAATGTATTATAGGTCATAAAGATGATCGAATGGTCCCTTCTTGCCCTAAACTACGAATAATCTGTGATGATGTGTCATAGACACACCGATCACGACTCATTGGCTTCATCAGGCTACCCAGATCAATATATCTAAGGAGAAGAAAATCACATTTTTAAAACCTTCCCCAAGAAACAACATACAAATCTTCTGTTGCCTCTTACCGAATAAATCAAACTTGATTTCAATGCTAATTACTGACACACTGGAGTAATGAATATTAACGTATCTGACTTGCTGAACTATCACAAAACTGGAAAAACTATATTGCTTAATAACGTCAAGATAAAATCTGTCCTTCTAAAGGGCACAAAACTGTTAAAGCTGACACAAAAGCATTTCATTCTCATACCGCCATAGCTTTGTCATACTGTTTGTTGGAGATATACAGTTCAGCTGCTATATTTATATCTTCCATGGAGATGAGGCTCTGATGTTTAGTAAAGGCTTCTTCCATTATCTCAATAGCAGAAGTGACATCATTGGCTTCATAGTAACTCCTATAAAAATATGGGTATGAGATATTAGTGACAATTTTCAATGCTACGAATATTATGAAAAGTAGTCAACTAAGAGACTCACCAAAAAAAAGTACAGATATTGAACATGTTCCCTTGTTCTCTTCATTTGTCTTCTCCATATGAGAATTTTTATTAGAGCAAGTCAATTTTTTTTTAAGTGAAAAGGGACAGATTTTTCAACCTTGTGACAATTTTTTACCATTTGACTAACTGATTTTTATCATTAGTTTTTCTCTTACATGTTAGCATTTTATTGGGTTTTTAAAAAGTTTTCTCCTGCTTCCCTCCCCCCCAGTAACCAAGTTTGCAGGCTTTATTGTATTAAGGTACTCTCAGCTGAAACTCTAATAGTGTTATAACACTAATTTGCATATTTACACCACCTCCCATCCACGGACCTCAAAGAGCTTTAAATTATTAAAGAAGTAGCCTCGCTGGGCCTCTGTGAGATGAAGTAAGTTATTCTTAGCCTGTTTTACAGATGAGAAAACTGAGGCACAGAGCAGTAACTGACTTGCTGAATAAATCAAACAGTTGATTTCAGTGCTAATTATTGGATATGTAATACTGTCCAGAAAAGGTTTTAGTCCCTGATTTCAGGCATGGCTCCTGAACAAACTAGGTTCTACAGAAAGAGCATTATTTTAAAGGCTGAAGAAGTCACAAGAAGAAATTCCCAATGATTTTTCTAAAGGTCTTAAATTAATCAGTTTTCTTTCAATGTTGGAAAATCAAGTCATGCTATTGGCAAATGAACTTACTTCGCCATGTCCCTGGCCAACTGCATAAAGCGTTCTCCATCAAAAGGGGACAGAAGATTTAAGATTCGTCTATAGCCATCCATTGCCATTTTATGGTCTCCCATCTGCTCATACAAGCTTGATCTCTCCCACAGATAACGCACATTGGTAGGGTCATACTTCAGAGCTACGACAATAACAACAAGTAGTCAGTACTGTACGTGGCTTAGACAAATGCAAGTCTGGGCTCACTATGCTTGCTTGACTATCCACCTGAATGATACATAAGAACATAAAAATGGCCACACTGGGTCAGACCAAAGGTCCATCCAGCCCTGTATCCTGTCTACCTACAGTGGCCAATGCCAGGTGCCCCAGAGGGAGTGAACCTAACAGGTAATGATCAAGTGATCTCTCTCCTGCCGTCCATCACCACCCTCTGACAAACAGAGGCTAGGGACACCATTCCTTACCCATCCTGGCTAATAGCCATTAATGGACTTAACCTCCATGAATTTATCCAGTTCTCTTTTAAACGCTGTTATAGTCCTAGACTTCACAACCTCTTCAGGCAAGGACTTCCACAAGTTGACTGTGCGCTGTGTGAAGAACTTCCTTTTATTTGTTTTAAACCTGCTGCCCATCAATTTCATTTGGTGGCCCCTAATTCTTATATTATAGGAACAAGTAAATAACTTTTCCTTATTCACTTTCTCCACAGCACTCATGATTTTATATACCTCTATTATATCCCCCCTTAGTCTCCTCTTTTCCAAGCTGAAAAGTCCTAGCCTCTTTAATCTCTCCTCATATGGGACCCGTTCCAAACCCCTAATCATTTTAGTTGCCCTTCTCTGAACCTTTTCTAATGCCAGTATATCTTTTTTGAGATGAGAAGACCACATCCATACACAGTATTCAAGATGTGGGTGTACCACGGATTTATATAAGGGCAATAAGATATTCTCCGTCTTATTCTCTATTCCCTTTTTAATGATTCCTAACATCCTGTTTGCTTTTTTGACTGCCACTGCACAGTGCGTGGACATCTTCAGAGAACTATCCACGATGACGCTAAGATCTTTTTCCTGAGTAGTTGTAGCTAAATTAGCCCCCACCGTATTGTATGTATAGTTGGGGTTATTTTTCCCAATGTGCATTAGTTTACATTTAGCCACATTAAATTTCATTTGCCATTTTGTTGCCCAATCACTTAGTTTTGTGACATCTTTTTGAAGCTCTTCACAGTCTGCTTTGGTCTTAACTATCTTGAGCAGTTTAGTATCATCTGCAAACTTTGCCACCTCACTTTTTACCCCTTTCTCCAGATCATTTATGAATAAGTTGAATAGGATTGGTCCCAGGACTGACCCTTGGGGAACACCACTAGGAGAACCTCCCTCCATTCTGAAAATTTACCATTTATTCCTACCCTTTGTTCCCTGTCTTTTAACCAGTTCTCAATCCATGAAAGGATCTTCCCTCTTATCCCATGACAACTTAATTTACTTACGAGCCTTTGGTGAGGGACCTTGTCAAAGGCTTTCTGGAAATCTAAGTACACTATGTCCACTGGATCCCCCTTGTCCACATGTTTGTTGACCCATTCAAACAACTCTAATAGATTAGTAAGACATGATTTCCTTTTACAGAACCATTTTGCCCAACAATTTATGTTCCTCTATGTGTCTGACAATTTTATTCCTTACGATTGTTTCAACTAATTTGCCTGGTACTGACATTAGACTTACTGGTCTGTAACTGCCGCGATCACCTCTAGAGCCCTTTTTAAATATTGGCGTTACATTAGCTATCTTCCAGTCACTGAGTACAGAAGCCGATTTAAAGGACAGGTTACAAACCATAGTTAGTTAGTTCTGCAATTTCACATTTGATTCTTTCAGAACTCTTGGGTGAATGCCATCTGGTCCCAGTGACTTGTTACAGTTAAGTTTATCAATTAATTCCAAAACCTCTTCTAGTGAAACTTCAATCTATGACAATTCCTCAGATTTGTCACCTACAAAAGCCAGCTCAGGTTCTCCCTAACATTCTCAGCCGTGAAGACTGAAGCAAAGAATTCAGATATGATAAAGCCTGTGACACCTGTCAGTATCATCTTAGAAAATAAGAAAAATAGTACAGAAAACAATATTTGCAGCCTGAGGAACGGTCTCCTCTAACACTCCAAATCCAATAGACTTATCTAGTATGTACATTAGCTACTAATGTAACGCTTTCAAATATATAAGTTTATTATATTTATCTTCTCTCAATACACAGCAAAAGGGGTTGCTCGATCATCCATAGATTTTTAATGCTCCCACACACTTTTAGTAAGAAGAAAAAACTCTCAGACCTCGTAGAATGAGATATGCCTACACACAAAGTTCAAATCAGTTTTAAACAACGTTACCACAATCTCAGTGAACAGAAAACTGAACGGGATAGCTAAAGCAAATCAAATGATTATATCATTACATCATCAAATAAAATTACCACAAGTACAAAGGAATAGTAAAATAGTCATTACATTACCTTTTGAATAGCAAAATATGGCCTGTTTAATATTGTCCTGCTCTAGTGACATTTCTGCCAGTCTAACCCACTCCTCAGTGTCACTAGGGTTTAAATGAGCTGCAATCAACTCAAATTGCAATGATTTCTCCATATCACCTTGGTCTTCATAGATCATGGCAAGAGTAGAAAATGGCTCATAAGCAAGAGGAGCTATTAAAGACAAAAATACTCATTAAGTTTTAAACTTTTTAACCAACCTGAAATAAAATAATTTAGGCTTCTGAAAATAATGCACATTAGAAGTATATGAAATATTCAATTAATTTGTTAAAACAAAGAAGAAACTTTCAATCTCCCAGTTTATCTTATGTGTAATTAAACAAATTGACTAAACTTTACTACAACCTTATATAGTGTTTTATCCATACAGCAAACTATTTCTACATGCCATTTAGACCCCAATTCTGCAAAGTTAATGGCACTTAAGTACTTAAAGCTAGGCAAGGGCATAAGTCTTTGCAGGAACAGGGTCTTAATTTCTTTTTACAAACAACAACAGAGAGAGAGTGCTTAAAGATGCGCTAGGAGTATTCATATCATTAATTTGGTATTAGAACCATTTACAAATAGTCCAGTTCCTGATGCTGCAGTATCTGATATTAAATGAAGCAAGAGTTAAATTTTTACAGTTTCCTTGATGAATACTATAAATTCCACATAAATCTTATTCCTTTTGATGGCTCACACACTCCCACGAAATATTGAAATACCTTGTCTTATGATTTCCATGCACATCAGTATAGCCTCCTCGTGTTCCCCTCGAGCAAACCTAATATTGGCTTCTCCCATGAGGCCTCTGAGGGCTCGAGGAAGTTTACTACGAGGCCTTTTCTCCTAAATTGAAAGATTATAATAGAAACAAATATAAATATACCATAATAGGTTTGTCAAGCTGATCAACTGACCAGTCAAACAATATCAAATTGACCGCCTATTATTTCACCAAAAGGTCAAACATTGTCAAATATTCTAGCAAGAATGCCCTGATGTAATCTAAAAGGTATGCCACCGCCTACATCATGGTGTCATTCTTTCTTTTTTTATAACCTCATTTCATTGTGTTTTGCATTTTTCGGAGTTAAAATAACTGCTAAGTAACTTGGTTGTTGTAATTAGGCATAAGCATCTAAGGCTAAGCCTACTGAAGATCATAAAGCCTTACTCTTTTCAGTTACTGTTCTAATAAATTAGTGCTCTAAAATATTTGACCATTTTTGGCTTTACTTGACTGGTCAATTGTCCGATTATTTTTGGACTGCTCAAATGCCATCCCTATTCTATTATGCCCAAATTCAAGAGGAATCAATCACATCTGTATTTTTGTTAAATAAATATGAAATATTTTAAATTTGTTTCAGTACCACTGGTGCTGATACAACTGTCAGAACTCATTTTGGTAGCTCACTGTGTAAACATCCTTTTATAAAAGTTTAAAATTTAATTATAGAAAAACTAAAAATTACTCCCCTATTCTTTAACCAAGTGCCTTTTTATGAGCAGCCCCACGCTGGGATAAAAGAGGAAGACTCTGCAGCTGAATTTGTGACTTAGGTGAAATCTTACTGCAACAAGAACAGTTCAGTTAAACCAAAACTTGAGGATGGTAAATGCACATGGAGCTCAAAACCCAAGCATGACAGATCTCAATGACAGCTGAAGGAAGCTTATATAAAGCACAGTCAACAAACCGACTCAGGAACCAGCAGGAATCTTTTAAAATATACAGACATGTAAACAAATCAAACAGTTAAAAGGGATCAGGAGACATCAATTAGAACATTTTCAGTTTTCAAATATTAGCACCATGTCTCTAAAATGATGCTACAGAAAACATGTATTCACTGTGCCTCAGTGGTATCATGCAGACTACATGAAGATTTTTAAATGCAAATACTTGCTTTCATCATTTTCTTGGTCTCTCGATTAAGCACCATCTCCAATACAAAAACATCTCCTGCTGTGGGTTGCTCAGGGGTTTCTTCATCTTCCTCCTCCTCTTCCTCTTCTTCCTCCTCCTCATCTTCATTTTCCCCTAGCATGGAAGCGAAGACCCGATGGACAGATTTACTGACCCCATCTGTCGTTTCTCCTGGTTGAAGAGAGTCAGAACAGATTTACAATACATCCTGATGAATCAGTGTGTGTTGATGTTTAAGTCAGGTCTAAAATACTGCTAGTAGTACAAATGGAATTGCAACTGTTGTTGTTGACCCCCCCCCTCCATAATTTCCCCAATTCCCCCCTATGATTGACTGAGCCTGCCTCTTGGAGATACAGGGCACCCACCGGTGCAATGGCAAGCTTGGATATGATGGAGAACAAACATTTCATACATACATTCTCTAACTGAACAAACTGTAAACTGTTTTTAAAAGTCACTGTGATAAATGGGGGGCAGGGGGGAGGGCTACCTTTTATGGACACCCAGCCAGCCTCTTAGCTATAAAATCCCTGTTAGTAGCGGTTCTCTACTTGCTTTACCTGTAAAGGGTTAAAAAGTCTGACTGCATGCATAGGTAAAGGGAAGTGAGTGGATATCTGGCCAAAAGAGCCAACGGGAAGGCTACAACTTTTTAAAATTGAAACAAGACTCCCCTTTTGTCTGTCCGTTGTTCTCCGGAGAGGGGATGGAGCAAAACAGGGCTGAAGCTATGATGTAAAAAGCTGTGAACCAGGTATGGAAATCATCAGATCATACCTAAAACTACTCAATTTGAAACCCCAGATATGTAAGTAGATCAGAAAACGTCTAGAAAGACGCAATTAGGTTTCTCTCTCCCCCGCCCCCCCCATTGGCTTGTGGACTCCTCTGTGCTAACCCCAGGTGCTTTTGTTTTGCTTGTAACCTTTAAGCTGGACCTCAAGAAAACCATTCTTGATGCTTAATTATTATATTTGCTCTTTTTAAATCTAGCAATAGCCTAAATTCCAGATGTATTTTCTTTCTTTTTGTTTTTAATAAAGGTTACCTTTTTTAAGAACAGGATTGTTTTTTTGTGTCCTAAGAGGTTTGTGCACATGTTGTTTAATTAGCTGGTGGTAACAGCTGATTTCCTTTGTTTTCTTTCTCAGCTCTTCCCCGGAGGGGGTGTGAAAGGGCTTGAGGGTACCCCACAGGGAGGAATTCCCAAGTGCGCCTTCTTGGGTAAAAAGGGTTTTTTGCATTTGGGTGGTGACAGCATCTACCCATCCAAGGACAGAGAGAATCTGTAACCTTGGGAGTTTAATACAAGCCTGGAGTGGCCAGTATTAATTTTTAGAGCCCCTGCAGGCACCCACCTTCTGCACTCGAAGTGCCAGAGTGGGGAATCAGCCTTGACAGTAACCTATCAAAGAACACATAGTTTCAGCAACAAAATACTGTGATTTTTACATTTCTTCACTTAAGCCAGCATAGTGACACGTACCTTCCGTTTCACTGCGACTCCGGGATTTACCAGATCCTTTTCCAGATGTAGATGGAGCATCTGGGTCATATGTATTTTCCTCAGTAGGTACACTTTCTCCATCCTAGATATGAACAAAATTAGTCACAAGGTTTGCAAAAACTAATTTAATTTTACTGTTCCACCTGTGTTTATAATTACTGGCATTTAGACTATGAGTTTCTGGCTTTTTGCATTGCTGATGGAACAGATGCTATATTATTCCATTAAAACAGGCACCAACATTGCTTTTAAGAAACTTCTGTTCTCATCAGTGCAAAGTGAACTCAAATTCTGACTGTACACTGTTGTCCTACATTAGTTTTGAATGAAGTCTCTTGAAGAATACGGCTTGTATTGAAATACACTGGAATAAGATTATATGGTTCCCAACATCTCACAAAAAAACGAGGTGTGACTATCCAAGTGAACAAAACTGTAAACAAACATCATGAATACTTTTAAAAGCTTGCCTCCCTTATCAAAATTAAATGCAATGCTGAAACCACTACATGGTTAGATGTTGCAATTAATAGTTTTTTTAGTGGTTTGAGCATTGGCCTGCTAAACCCAGGGTTGTGAGTTCAATCCTTGAGGGGGCCATTTAGGGATCTGGGGGGGAAAAAAAGTAGTTGGGGATTGGTCCTCCTTTGAGCAGGGGGTTGGACTAGATGACCTCCCGAGGTCCCTTCCAACCCTGATATCCTATGACCCTTAAAAATTTTGGATAAAAATGGTGTAATGCTCTCCTGACCAGTAAGGCCTCCTCTGGAGGAACAAAGTATTTTTGTTGTGGAACAGCAATTTCAATGGCCCACAGCAATGGCTCTCCTATTTACTGTAGTTGGAATATAATGGAAAATATACAAATAAATGAAGCAATGAAAAGAGCACTTCAATAATCTTTGAAGGAGTTGCTTCTTGTATCATGAAATTACATAAAGAAAAAGAAAAGATCAGATGTTCCAAATTTCCAACATAATCTACGTTTCTTTTCGTTAACTAAACAAAAATTGCCTAGAAAATAAGAGGGGCAGTTTTTAATCTACAAAAAATAGCACGTTTATAAAACGAGACAACTCCTGCTAGCAAATTTAGAAACATCTTAAAAGCTACAGTCAGGAATAATGAATCAAAACAAAAACTTTGTATATGTACATAATTATATTTATTTCATTATGGGAATGAAAAATGCGTGGCCTTCATGTTCCTGAGGGAACTTTGAGTATAATCCTCATTTTCTCCAATTTTAACCCACTCCAAACTCTGCAGTGTGCCAGCATTCCTGCCAGGGAATGCCAAGATTCTCTTCGGAGCCAGACACCTACCCACTCTGCAAAAGGAACTGCCATTTCTTATGGCGTCGGGCTCCGTTCACCAAGAATTGCCCTTGTCTTTCCAGAAACATGGCAATGTACAAGACTCTTATTTTAACAGTTATCAAATAATAATAATTTCTCACATGTATCTCAAGATCATAAATTAAGTTCAAAATGCACAAAGTATTTCATGGATTAACAATGTCCACATGAAGAGCACAGACACTATATGCGTAGCTACATGCTGCGGTGGAAGTTAGGCTGCGCCCACACGTGTCACTGCAGCACATACCTACATACCAAAGTGAAAGGCTCTGACAGCAGGGAGGTAATGGGGAAAGGCTCTGGCAGCAGGGAAAGGCTCCAGCAGTTCCCCACTGACAGAGCCTTTCCCCACGGCAGGGACGGTCACTCTGGCATGGAAAAGCTCTGGCAGCAGGGACACAACACTGTGGACACTACACTGCCAAAAACTGCAGTGTAGATGTGATAGGCACTGCTTGGGCATGAAGTGATTTGTGTAAGCGACACACCCATGGGAGTTAGGAACATAGGGCACTTTACTTGCCTAAACCATTTCACTGTCTACACTGCTATTTATACCCTGCTGGGCATCCCCTGTCTGTGCCCTGCCTGCTGCAGGAAGCACAGCAGACCCGCAGGGCTGATCTACACTAGGGGGCGGATCGATCCAAGATACGCAACTTCAGCTACGCAAATAGCATAGCTGAAGTCGAAGTATCTTGGATCGAATTACCTGAGGTCCACACGCCGCGGGATCGATGGCCGCGGCTCCCCGTCGACTGCGCTACCGCCGCTCGCTCTGGTGGAGTTCCGGAGTCGACATAGCGCGTCTTAACGAGACACGATATATCACTCCCGGATAAATCGATTGCTACCCGCCGATACGGCGGGTAGTGAAGACGTACCCTAAGGCTGAAGTTTAGGAATTTCTCCGCGCATCCAGAGATTGCCAAAAACAACTCTATATAGCCTGGTTCTGTCATTAAAACAGCCGCCCTACGCATTCCAAGGCCATTGCCCTACAAACTTCCCAGCCAGCAGCCATTCCCCCCTTCTCCTCCCCGCCCCAGCCCATTACCCTGCACCCTCCCCGGCCACTCATCCTCCTCCAGGCCATCCCCCCACGCACACACACACCCCCCCGGCCATTCTCCTGCACCATCCCCGGCCATCCCCCCGCGGCTAGATGCACTCAGTTTTCGACACGGCGGCTCCCAGCCACTCCTGGGGCCCCTGTAACTCCCCGCATGCCCGCACAGTGTGCACACGCGCCGGCCACGGTGCGGCGCGCGCGGAGCCTCCCAGCGAAGGGGCACCGGGCCCGGCGGGGGCGGCTCTAACGGGCCAACGAACGGCGTGACCCGCCTGAGGGGAGCGGCCGGGCCCCTCACCTTCCTCTCGCGGCTCTTGCGCTCCTCTCGGCGCCTCTCGAACTCCTCGAAGGAGATTTTCCCCTCCAGGTAATCGATCAGCTCGGGGCTGAAGCCCGACATCGCGCGCCTGCCGCTGCGCCGCGAACCCGGGGACTGGGGGGTTGTTTCGCGCACGGACTCGCGTCCCTTGTTAATCGGGTCCGACCGCAGCTCGCTGCCGCCGCGCAACAGTTCCGGGGTAGCGCAGGCTGGCTGAGCTCTGAGCATGCGCGGTACGGATGCGAAGCCGCTGGTCTCCCGGGCACAGAGGGAGGGGGGCAGCAGGGCGATGGTGGAAGGGGATTGGGCGGGCGGGGCCACAAGTGGCGGAGGGTGGGGCCGGGGCCGCTCTGTCCTACTCCTCCCTCCCCACGGGGTAAGTAGTGATGCTAAGCAGCCTGATCCCACTTGGCCCTGGGTGCGACCCCGAGCTCGTGGCCGGCCCGAGGAAGAGCTCGGTGGAGCTGGAGAGCGTCTGTCTCCCCCAGAGAAGGTGATTCAATAAAAGATATTTTACCTGCCTCACCTTGTCTCTCTAATATTCTAGGACTAATAGGGTGACCAGACGTCCGGATCAAAGCGGGACCGTCCCCGTATTTAGGGGTTTGTCCCGCGTCCCGACCAAAGATTGTCCCGATATTTCGCTCCGCCAACAGCACTCAGCTTTTTTTTTTTTTTTTTTGCTCTGCCGGTGGACTTCCCCCTCCCCCATGTGTCCCGATATTTTCTTCCTCTTGTCTGGTCACCCTAGGGACTGACAGCGCTACACCAACACTGCATACATTAGGCAGAGCTGTCAGGGTGGGCCGGTAAGTGTACTGACTGCTATGCATCACCTCCCAACGGCTCTGAACTTAAGCATTTTCTATACTGCGTTTACCCAACATCTTTCCTAAACACTAAAATTACCCCGGCTACACCACTCTTTTCATAATAAACCCTTATTTACAGCCCAGTGTTCTGTATGGGGCCGATCCAAAGTCTATTTCCATTGATGTCTTTCCTTTAACTTCAGGGGTCTTTGCATCAAGGAGGTACGTATTAGAATAATAGAATATCATAAAATATCAGGGTTGGAAGAGACCTTAGGAGGTCATCTAGTCCAAGCCCCTGCTCAAAGCAGGACCAATTCCCAACTAAATCATCCCAGCCAGGGCTTTGTCAAGCCTGACCTTAAAAACCTCTAAGGAAGGTATTGATAGCTGAAAGGGCATCTCCCATTCCTTGTACTGTTTTAAGTGGTTCAAAGATCACAGTAGACCGGAGTTACTGAATCCTAACCAGATAAAGGAAGTGAAGGACTACGACTAGAACATAAACTACAGCAATAGGTATATTAGAAGGACACAGATAAATCAAATAAATGGATGCAGCTATCCAGGAAGAAAAGAAGTCTATCTCCCTAATTTATAACGATACCATTGGATGTAAACATTTATGGAAATCTATATTGGGAAAGCACCCTAGATTTGCTCAGAATTAAGTCAGATTCTTGTGCAGCACAGTTCAAAGTGTGTATGAATCATAGAATTATAGGACTGAAAGAGACCAGTCCCCTGCACTCAGAGCAGGACTAAGTATTATGAAATGCTACGAAGTCATAATAAGAGCAGTTTACACCCACGTTGCCCTCACTTTGTATTAGTGAAAATGAAAGGCAGTGTTAGATGAGCCAACTGATACAGGAAATACACAAAGGTTAGATGCATATTTAATAACTCCAGTTTTACTGATTACATTGATTGTTTGGAGGAAAGACATCTGTAGTTTTTCTTTTCTTTTCATCAAGTGGAAACAGAGTAGCAGAACCATTTCTATGACTCATCTGGAATAGGGCAGTGATTATGTTTCTAGAGCAATTATTGTATTATAAAACAGATGAAATCACTTACAGATATGTATTCTAGCTTCTGAGTTTGCATTAACTTACATCAACTTCTATAGGCTTTTCTAAATATGCTAGTCAGTCTCCTGTTCCTTAAGAAAAAAAAAATTCTCCATTTGGTGGGCTAGATGGGTCCAGACTACATACCTGGTTTGTAAAATAAAATCCTTTCAACGACTAACAGCTAAAGGAGTTTAGTTTAGATGATAGATGCCTGTGTTTTGAAGCCAGTGGCCTGCCTTCTTGTCCCGGTTCTACAAGTGCGCACCTATAGCTGGTGACCATGTCAGTACTGAAACAACAGTGGAGCTAGTACCTCCATATTTCATACCTATTATTAAACAAGGGATTAGGCTCTGATTCTGCAAAGACTCATCCATGTGCTCAAGTTGGGTGAAATCCTGATCCTAGTGAAGTCAATGGGACTTTTGCCATCGACTTTAATTGGGCCAGGATTTCATCCTTTAACTTCAGTCAGTAGGACTACTCACATTTGGAGCATTAAGCATGTGTGTAAAAGTCTTCTCAGGATCAATGCTGTACCTTCCAAATGAGAAGTACCTGTGGTAATCTGAATGCAGGATTTCCTGATGCCATTTTAGAATATGGTACTGGAAATCTGTAATGGTTCAGCTACATAAGGAATGGTCAGAGCAGAAATAGTAAGATGGCTCTTACGAATAATTTATTAGTTTAATTACTAAATTGTGGGAATCATAGGGATTCTTTACTATGAGATTCCTATCAAAACATAAAAGCCAAAACATTTACGTACTCTGATGGCTATTGTGTATCTGAATGAGACCTTGAATATGACATTAATAATGTATGTCTTAGGACTTCACAGGGTTTTTCTTATTTCCACGTTTATGGAGGCTCTTTTTGTATTATCTTCTGCCTTTTTCAGTAAGATGATCTTGGGATCTCTCTCAGATGTATACATCTGATGAGTCTATCTTTCTTTCATGAAGATTTAAAAAGGTTATTATTTGTATTGTGGTAGCACCGAGGAGCCCCGGTCAGGGACGAGGGCCCTTTGTGCTAGGTGCTGCACAAACAGAGAACAAAGAGATGGGTTTCTGTAATGACTGAAGTGGTGTTTTTTTTTTTAAATTCCACACATCTCCAAACCAAATACAAAGCACTGTAATGAAGACTCAGTAAAATTCCATTCAAGAAAACAGATATCTAAAACCTAGATGTAATCAATTTAAAAGGTAACATTTATTTACATTCCTTGACAAAGACAATTAGGAATAGTCAGACATACTACATCAGATTGAACTTTTCCTTCATTTACATTTCAACAAGTAAAATCTTGTCAGACCAATCTTCACAACCATCCATACCTCACCACCTGAAAAGTGAGCAAATATGGCAATTGCAGCCAGATGTCAGATTTGTATATGTTAAGACTCGGATGCTGAAGAAAATGTTAAATTGTCAGATAATAGTTAGAAACCCCAAAGCAGTAACATTTTGCCATGTATGCTTCCAATTCACATGAAGTCCAAAAGTAACCACCTGAAAGGAAAAACAAATAAATAATAAAATAAGAATGGTAAGTAGGAGCATTTAAAAGCACATGGGGTCGGATCCAAAGCCAAAGGACCCTAACTGAAACACTCCCACTGACTTAGATGGGCTCATAAATCCCAAATTATTAGCATGAGCATTGTTAACCAGTAAATTATCTTTTCTGACTGGGAGTAATCTCTGTAAGGCTCAGGGTGAGGAACAGATTCCTCAAGGCCATGTAGTGTCAGTGGAGCTACTGTGGCTGCTTGTTTCTGGCCACTCACCTTTCATAGGACCAGCCATTGGCTGCATATGTACAAATACACAATTTCCATTCTTGCCCATCTCCCTGCATGATTATGGCACGGAGACCCGGAATACAGCTCTGTGGTGCCTGAGGACTGGATTTCAAATCCTGTCCCCACCTAGAGTGGAAATGTACAGTTCTGTTGTGTTTAGCACATTATGTTGCTGCAAGACTGATAGGGTGGAGAGATTAGGAAGTTGTAATTAACGAACACAAACCCTGGTTAGAATTAAAATTTTTTTTTAAAATGCCGAGTCTTTCAGCCCCTAAATCTTCATCAAGTTAACAACAGAATCATATTTTGGGGGCCCAGAATCTGATCTTATGTGATGCAATATTTAGACAGCAGAGTAAATCAAGGATAGGGGAGCATAGTTAATTCTGTGTTTCTAGGTCTTCATCAGTTTGTGTCAAACATCAGTGTTGTTTTATGTTCCTTAGGCCCCAGACCTTGAGTTATCCTCTGTGTGGCCGATGCAGCAAAACACAAGTGTCCAGTAATTTAGTAATTTCACAGTAAATATAAACTATTTTGTAAGAATACTCAAAGCAAATATTTTCATTTATGAACAGCCAGAAATTTATGTTCAGAAACCATCTCTTACCCACTATTTATTACTAAAAACAACCCAAAGAGTCATTTAAATCACATTTGAATTTATTTGAGTTTAGAATTTTCATAGCTTCACAAATTTTAAAGCCAGAAGGGATCACTATGATTATTTAGTCTGTCTTCCTGCGTGACACAAGCCATAGATTTTTACTCCATAATTCCTTCACCAAACTAACACATTCTGATTGAGGTAGAGCACATCTTTTAAAACCACTTTTTAATCCACTTTACATTGTGTGGTGCTGATTTTTTTTCCAAATTAAACCCATCAAAAGATGATTTAAAATGAAAATATTAATACAATTGTCACTATAATGTAATGAATGGTGGTGGTGTGCTACATAGTTCAGACAGAGCCATGGACTAGTGAGCTAAGCACAGGACTGGCAGCCAGGAACTCCTGAGTTTTAACCTTCACTGCCACTGACTCCTTGTAGGTCCTTGGGCGGGATCCAAATCCTATTGAAGTTCTTACTGTTTGTAGAATGGGGACAATAATACTTAGCTACCCTCATCCTGTTGTCATAAAGAGGATTATTATTTATATAGTATACAAAATAAATAACCAAGTTCCCTGCAGTACATTTGGTCATGGATATACTAAGCTTGATTCATATAGTATAGAATCAGTTTGCACACTATTTTATCCAACCTTCACTTTTAATTGAAGAAATAAAAACATCACATTTACAGAGATTTAAAAGGCCGATTACTCTTTGTTACTGTAACGTTTTCTTTTTTGAGTCTGTTTTTTCCTTGATGTGCACATATCATGGGAGGCTATCTGCCTCCATTAGAAAAATTTAGATTGTACTAGGTTTTACTTGATCTCTTGAAATCTTTCCCTGTTTAATCCAGCAAATGTCAAGTATGTGTCTCTGGAAATAAATTAGAGACATAAGCAGTGCATAAACTTCTGACTTCAGAATACTTCTTACCATGCATATACTCCTGTTATTCCAGAAAGAAATTAACTCCCCAGAAATTTCTCCTTAAATAAATTTCAATCACCTTTGAGTGAGAGTTAAAATACCACACATTTCTGATGTGTTATCAAGAGCAAGTTATTTTTTATCCTTCATATAGAAGGGAAAATTACCAGAATCCAAATCTGTAACTCAACCACATGTAACTGTCAGCACAGAGGAAAAACAATCACTTTTACCTTGGTCAGCAGCTTCTTTCAGCCTTTGAAGTAGTTCTGAAATAATTTTTTCTTTTCTTCATAATCTGCAAATGCAGAAGCAGTGGGAGCCGAGTAGATAGCTACAGGCCTGGGTCTGTCATTATTCATGGAGAAAGTATCTAGGAACTTTCTCAGATCAAGACCTCTTCCCGAAAAATAACCCTGGAGTGTTCTGAAAAACTGAACACAGTTTACATTTTAAAAATGTAAAATGAATAATCATATCCATTAAAACAAAGTAAATATACTTGTGAAAGGAACTGGATGGGAATGAAGTCCTCTATTTTATCCACAAACATGTACAGCACAGGCAATGGCAGAGCAAGCTGCTCCACTCTGCTTTCACAATGTGTTTCAAGTGTGAACTGGAATGATTACACCTAGCAGTGATTTAGTCATATTCATTTGCTAAGTACAGTCATTAGCCCCTATGATGGGACTGGCCACACAGACCCAGCAATTGTTGCCAGATTCTGACACCGAAGTTAATGGGATTGCATGTGGAGTAAGGTACTTCTCATCGTGAGGAAGGGAGTCAGAATCTGGCCTTGTGATATGGACACCTGTCCAAAGACCACCAACCCATTAATCAGCGAGGTCTCAGCTGAGCTGTACTGATTCAAACTGGTAACCTAGAGGAGAAAACCTCTCCCAACTGCCAGTCCCCACAATGTGTATACTTCTGACACTGAGAATATTAGTAAAAAATATTTGTTGGCTTTGGTTTTCCAAATAAGAGGTGGCATAAATCAGGAATCAGACTGCTTCAAAGGTCTTAAATTATTTCTTCAGATCCCTAGGCTTTAAGGATTGATTAATGGGGTAGATACCCAACTTTTTAATGCATGCCTTTTACACCCCGAACACACCTTAACTGTGAAGCTTATTAAACAGCCTACAATATCTGGAAGTCCCTCAAATTGACATGTGTTCTAAACTATACAAGAGTATAGTTTATGTAAAGCCTGTAAGATCTGCACAAGAAATGTGATCCGAGTATTATGCTGCCCAATTTGCTAACATTTTCTTTAGAAACGGCACACAGTGAAACCTCCATTAAGAGCAGCCTCTAGCAACAGCCACAGTAGCCTCAGGTTTTCCAGTACAATTTTATTTACCCTAAAAGTCACCTGCAACTGATTTGAGCTGATCCTTTGGCTGGATAGTCTTTGTTATAGTTCAAAAATATTAGGTTTTAGTTAGTATTTTTAAATGTTGTATTTGGTCACCTTCCAAACAAGTACAAACATTGCTGCTAACCACTGACATGTTTCTCACAACTTTTGCAGAAGACCTTATAAATAATCCTTTGTAATTGAATATTCTGTTATTGTTAATTGGCTGTCAGATCTTAAACCATTCAAGGTGCTGTGTCAGATATGAATATATTTGTGTTTTCAAACCATGGTTTACCATTTGACTTAAACAATATTGTCTATACAGTCAACAAAAACAGGACTAGGAGAACACACAGAGCACCCCTATTCTGTTGGATAAAATTAGTTGTATTTTCACAGATCAAAATACATCTCTTTTTAAATTAATGTGTATTGTACATAGGTATGAGGAATATCCATGTGCAGTATATTAAATTGAAAGTGTTTCTTCAGGTTAGATTAAAGCATGTGCAGATGGCTGCTGACACTGACCATACAAAGCACATCAGAGTTACTAACACTAGCTAGCTAAGAGGGTCCCTTTTAACTTTGAAGTTTTTAACTACAAAAGGTAAGAAATTCTTATAATGAGACACCTAAATATGAGAAACACACGCAAAGTTTGGGCTTCATTACAATGTTTCCTGCAGGGTTTCCTTACCAGATCTCGGTTTCTGGGATTGTCCAGAGGTTTCCATTTTTCTTCTGGCCTCAGCGGAGCCCCCTTTGCCAACCCCCTCAAAGTAAGTAGAGTACCCAGAACCAGAAGTGCCACTTTCCACATGCTGGAGAGATGAGCAGGCTGCACATGACAGGGGGAAAAGAACAAGACTATATGAGTTCTATAAAACATGCACCATTGACACATGAAAGCAAGCATTTCATATAATTAATGCGGATAAATGGTTTAAAACAATCAATCAGTCCATGACAAGGAGGATCTACCTACTGGAGAGGAGGAGGAGGAGGGTGGGAGGGAGGGTGGGTGGGTGTGTTCCCCCTCCCCTGCCTTTAGTGTATCTTGAGGAACAGATTAGTCTTAAAGAAATGCTTCCCATTCCATTGCTACCTCTGAGACACTGCATCCCCTCTCTATTTCCATCATATAATAGTTCTAAAATAGTTAATCATTTAGTTACAGCAGCAGATCTGTGTGTTCTGAGGAAAATATAGCAATATAATTAAAAATCCAGATAGCCCAATTTTAAAACTGCTTGAGAAAAACTAAATGTAGTAAATATATGAAATAATAAATTAATAATAAATATAGAACATTTTACAACTTGATGCAACACTAACTCTCACTCTCTCCTTAAATAAAGCTTACCTGTAAGTTTGGCTCTGGCTTGCCCCTTCCTGGTTAGCCTGTCTGTATCTGCAAAACAGACTGATCTCTCCACTTATATTGCTAGTGGACTGGCTGTGGGTGGGTGCCAATGACGTTAGTAGTATTGCAGTAATGATTCCATTTCCATCCATGACAAAGACCCTTGAGAATCTCATCCTCGATACTCTTAAGGCCCGTTGCTACTAAATCTTGCAGCACACGCTGCCCTCCCTCCTCATCCAGCCACATCACTGAAAATTTGTGGATGGCAAAATAAAGAAATTTCCTGCAGGGATGGTGGAAGCTTAATAAAATGTTACTTTTAAATCAATTTTATACATTTGTTTTTCAGATAATAATATCTAGCAGAAGGATTTCCAAGATAAGCTAGATATAGAGCAATTTTCTGGTGCTGGAAGACAGCAAGGTGAGGTCTATTTCAAGATGCAAAATCTTAGCACCTTTATGAAAGTATTGACCTGATATCCTGATGTTATCTGCATTCATTTACAGATTGCATATGGGGATACTAGAGTGGATGATTCCAAGGTATTACAGACAAAGATTCTAAAAAGGACTACACTGTTTAACTTGTTCTTATTCAATAATATCAGTTCAAAAAGACATTTGATTTTAGTTCTCCTCATATATTTTTCTCCTGACAGTTTAAAGAATATTTTAGTTACAGCAGTTGCACCAAACTGTCACTTTTCAAGTTGGGAATCTTGGTCATTCTTTTAGCACCAGTCCATTATTATTCTTAATAAATATTTGTATAGAATGCCATACCAGTAGGTGTGTATCTTTATTTATTGAGATTTAAACTTTTTAACAACACTGATCTATGGCTCTAGGAACCCTGACATCGCTAACACAAATAAAATTCCAGTTGCATCATTTTGCTATCTATAGTAATGTGTGTACCTAGCACATAGATGATCTTATAAGGTTACACTAGGAGTTATTGTATTATTTAGACTAGATTGTTTTAACTGCTTTGTTTTTGTTATCTGTGGGCAGCTTGGAGACACTGAGTTCTTAAGTACATGCATTCTGGCTTTCAGATCAGCACCAGGGACAGCAACAACAGGAGAAACAGAATGAAGGGGGAAAGGCTAAGTAAACTTAACGGGGTTTCAGCTATTTTAAATTAACCAGTCTAACAGAATAAGCTAGTCACAACACACATAAACACACCCCACACACTTTATATGTCTGTCAAACAGATGCTTCTCATATAAGGCAGGTGAAAGTTGGGAAGGACCTCAGTGTCCCCTAGTGGGGAAAGCTTCTGGTTTCACTGCAGTTCCAGGGCATTCACCAAGTTTCACTCCAGCAATTCTGTTTGTAGACACAGAAGAGGCTGTGTTTTTCCTGGAGGTTTCTGCAGATTTTAATGAGACCAGAAAGAGAACATAAGCAGACCCAATAATTAACTCATCTTTGTCTTTGCTATTTACTTTCCCCCCATAGAAACAGTTATTAAAAAAAGTTAACTGGCCACCTTGCATGAAAAAAAAAAAACACTGTTGCTCCTCGATTAAGAGAGCTCAGTCCTGGAACTCCGGTGATCTGGATTGAATGTCTGGCTCTGCCATTGGCTTCCTATGTGATCACGGGCAAGTCACTTAATCTTTGTGCCACACTTCCCTGTCTGTAACCTGGGGATTGTCTTATCTATTTAGATTGTAGGGGCTTCAGGCAGGGATTGGCTTTTGCTAAGCATCTGTACCACACGGCCCTCCCCTCTGTTGAGGCCTCTATGTACTACTGTAATACAAATAATAATATTTTAAAAATATAAGCAAGTGAGAAAAATAATTAGAAGTAACATGGAAAAATAAAACATTTCTGATATGTCCTGAAAAAGTATATACTGTTCATCTCATTTTTTTTAGGACCTGCTGCTGTAGAAGCCATTATTGCTTTTCTGTCTGCATTCACTCAAAAAGCCCCACAAATGAACAGACAAAAACATATACTATCTAGATAGTTCTTCAGAATAGAAGCAATTTTAGGTGTTTTATTTTATTATCTTATAATGTGGGGATCTTATCTACATGATATACTGGCTGCAGATTAAATTGAATATGACTAATACAATAATTGAATGATGTGTTGAAAAAAATCTTTTTAATTTCTATGTCCATTATAAACATCTGAAATTGCCCATTACTTCTTCTGTATTAATCAACTCCTGTACTGTAATTTAGCTTTCTAACCTAATATCTCACATTTGTACTCCTACCACTCCCTGATTGTGGATGATCCTACTGTTGTATAAGACAATGCAAATTTCTCTGACTTTAATGGCAACAGGACGAGTCCAAAGGTATCACTTGTCTCAGACTTGAAGAGCTATCTAGTGGTTTGTTTTGGCAATGAGGGGAGCGGAAGGAGATGCTGTTACATATTTTATGTTGGCCTGTGAACTAAAATCATTTCATTTCAAGAACAAGAATATAATCAGAGTCAAAAATATCCCATAAAAACTTTCAGTACCTGGACCAGGAGAAAATAGCTGCTTCTATGGTCAGCTAAAGCAAAGCCTCATTGGGTCTTAGCCCTGGTCTACACTACGAGTTTAGGTCGAATTTAGCAGCATTAGATCAATTTAACCCTGCACCCGTCCACATGACAAAGCCATTTTTGTCAACTTAAAGGGCTCTTAAAATCGATTTATGTACTCCTCCCTGATGAGGGGATTAGCGCTGAAATCGACCTTGCTGGGTTGAATTTGGGGTAGTGTGGATGCAATTCGACAGTATTGGCCTCTGGGAGCTATCCCAGAGTGCTCTACTCTGTGCTGGAGTATTGTGTCCAGTTCTGGGTGCCACATTTCAGGAAAGATGTGCACAAATTGTATAAAGTCCATAGGAGAGCAACAAAAATGCTTAAAGGTCTAGAAATCATGATCTATGAGGAAAGAGTTAGAAAACTAGGTTTGTTTAGTCTGGAGAAGACTGAGGGGAGACCTAACAGTTTTCAACTAAATAAAAGATTGTTACAAGGAGGAGGGAGAAAAATTGCTCTCTTTAACCTCTGAGGATAGGAAAAGAAACAAGGGGCTTAAATTGCAGCAAGGAAGGTTTAGGTTGGACATTAGGAAGAACTTCCTGTCTGGTTAGTTAAGCACTGGAACAAATTGCCTAGGGAGATTGTGGAATCTCCGTCATTGGAGGTTTTTAAGAACAGGTTAGACAAACACCTGTCAAGAATGGTTTATTACTTAGTCCTGCCTTGAATTCAGGGTGCTGGACTAGATGACCTTCTGAAGTCCCTTCCAGTCCTACACTTGTATGATTCTATGCCTGCACCTTAAAACTGAAGAATATTTTAAAGCATGAATATTTTGCATATATGTGTCACTATTTTTCCCCTTTGCCACAGAAGAAAGAGGTGGGTTGATAATTTGAGATACTTCGGGGCATCTGTTATTGAACAGGCTGCTTATTATTGTATGGACAGCTCAAGAATTATGTTGATTAGTTTAATGTACTTTTTAAAATGTAAAACAAAACAAATCAAATAATTTAAATTTGATGAATGCTAATTTTCAAAGAGTAATCCATGTTATAAAGGAATGTAAATTAAATTTTGATTATATTTTAAATTTGCAAAGGGTAGTTGACAATACATAATGCTTTAACCTTAGACTTTGAGTCTACTTACGTTTAACCTACTGTTCTTGTATATACCCCACGATGATTCTTTCTGAGTAGGGGATATAGCTCTGTAGTTAAATGAGTAAAACCTCTGCTGGAACTATGGGAAGGAAAAAGGAGACTTGATGCATTTCTTCTGACTCTGCCTTCCCATAACACTTTTGTGATGAAATCAGGTCCCATCTGAACAAATAAAAAAATCCTAAATAAGCTGCAAAAATCTGTCAAGAAGTTGTCTTTTGTACTGAACCACACTATGCCCTACAAAGAAGCAAGGAGTCCAATAGCCAAGGTGACCCCACAGAGGAGTTCTCAGACTCAGTTGTACTTGGATCACATGATCAGACAGATCAAAAAGACATCAATGCTTTGTTGGAGTAGGCAGACTGCTTTTAGAGCAGAGAGAGTAGCCGTTGAAAATGTAGTTTCACTTTATGGGTCCTACTAATATAACCCCAGAAATTCAGAGAATCGGTCTGCTGCACGAGAATGTGGCAAGACTGTTGGAACGCCAAAAAAAAAAAAAAAAAAAATCCAAACAAAATACCCCAAATAAAACCAAAAACAAACTACCTTTTAATTAAACCTTTGCACTTTGTGTGTGAGAGAGACATCCCAGAAATACATTTGCCAAGTTCAAATCAGAAAAAGCTGTTATGAGATACTCTGATAATCAAATTCATTACATTAAGAAAATGAAAGTCTGAACAGGGATTGCAGATATCTTATTGGTACATAGAAATGAAAGCTTCAGTGAATTTGAAGATATTAGAGATAGTTTGAAGAACAAAGATTTTGATCAAATTGAGTCCTGGAAGTATATTCCTAATCTGAAAGTCTTGTACAAATATGTAATCTTCATGATCGTTTGCATACCAAGTTGCTTATACATCTTCATTCCCCTATTTCTATTTAATTTTTTAAAGTATTTCAGTAGGGAGTGAAATATTTCTCCTAAAAGTGTATTTTTGACACTCTCAATATATTCTACTAGTAAATATGCTGAGAACGAATGTGAATTTTCAAAAATTACATTGCTTCTGGAGGAGCCTATGCTCCATATAACTGAGTTTAACAGAAACCATGAACATTGGGTGGCTGATGATGTAGGCACAAACATGAGAGAGTCAATTATTTTATCCTTGTTGAAGGTTCTCTTTTTAATTCAATAATCTTTTATCTGAAATTATGTTTGTTACTGAGCCAAAATGAAGTGTGAACAGATTTAGCACTGGCTTCAATACTGGGACTCTTTTTTGGCCAAAAGCATATTTTTGAAAGATAATTCAACTGCAACCTTTTCAGTGAAGTAAACTCAGACATAAATAGTACACATTCAGAATTGAGTACTATTAGTGCAATTATACTCATTAGACAAAATTACATCCTTCTATGAGGACAGTGGTTGGCTTCACAAATGCTTTCCAGCTATCAAAATGTGCCACTTCAAATGTGTCTAAATTCAGATTCTGCTTTTCTCAGCAACCCTATCTAAATAGACACATCCCTGCCAAACTGAAGATTGTTAATTAAATACACTGTACATTATAATATGAATATTAATGTGTATCTGAATCAAACTTCACTCAAGTTAGATAACAATTCCTTAAACTAAGGCAACACTTTCAGATGATCAGCCTTTAGCAAGTCACTTCTTTATATCTTTAACCCCCCCATTGGAACACCATAAAATCCAAACAAAATACCCCAAATAAAACCAAAAACAAACTACCTTTTAATTAAACCTTTTCACTTTGTTTATGTGAGAGAGACATCCCAGAAATGCATTCACCAAGTTCAAATCAGAAAAAGCTGTTATGAGATACTCTGATAATCAAATGCATTACATTAAGAAAATGAAGTCTGAACAGGGATTGCAGATTGATACATAGAAATGAAATCCAAATCCAAACGAAAAAACAAAACAAAACAAAAAAAACCCACCAACCCCAACTGTTCTTGAGCAATGATCATGGGGGAAAAAAGAAAAGAAACCAGACCAGGTGGTGTCCTGGAGAGAGCAGAAAGATAAAACACCAGGAATGTGGTTTAACTAGGCTGAAACTTTGTTAGGTAACATATCTGATCATCTGAAAGTAACATATCTGGGAACTATTCGGCAATGGTGTGCCCAGTGCAGTCATCCTCCTTTTGTATTCCATTCCATCGTGTGAAGGGATGCAGACAGCTCCCCATCCCATTAACCTGGTCCCAGCACCCTTGATGAGATCCAATACCCTTCCCCTGGTCTGAGGGTTAAAGGGGGGATGAGGAAGAGAGGGTTGTCTCCCCACTGTACCAGTGGTTAGGAGCTCCTACCCCATACCCTACCTTCTTTAGGAGTTGCTTCTCCTAACCCACTTCCAATTCCAGTTTGTCAGGGAGCCAGAATACCTACTGAATGAGAACCTACCAAATTGTGACAAAACAATATTAACAGTTTGGGAAAGAAGACAGACTAGAGGTGAGGAAAGAATAGTTAGATTTTTCAGCAAGCATCATCTCAGTTTATTATATTTTCCCTTATAAGAGTTAGGCAGATGATGCGTGCCTACTAACTAAGCATAAATTAACATTTTGGAATCTACTCTAAATGGAGTATAATTACTGCTTCCTGAGTCCCAAGTAAGCCATGTACTCTTTAGGTCTGAACAAACAAATTATAAAATTCCCCAAGTAATGCTATTAATACACATGCTTTTTTTGTTCACTGTTTTTATTTTACCTTTTGAATACTTAGAATACCAAGTATTACAATTTAGAAAGAAAAGCACTAAATTGCTCCATCAATACCTGAGCAAAGACCAAAGGCAAATGTTCACCACTATGCCCAATAGCATAGGTAAAAATACAGGTAACAACATTCACAACACTCTGCACACAGTATGACTAATAAGTGACACTTTTTGTGAATTACAACCATTTATATTAATGCAAGTGTTAGTGTACCATACAAAAATTATATACAAAAAATAAGATGTGTTTTTAATACAGTATATAATGCTGGACAAGATACTCCAAAATTCATGCACATTTGTGTGGAAAAGACAAGTAAAAATTAAATTTGGAGTACATACTGCAGAGAATAGACACTTCACACAGTACATGAAGGTCCCAAACGAGTTCCCGTTCAAATATAATGTCAATAGAAAAAGGATGTGTCTCCAAGAGCACAACATTGCGAGATGGTGAGAGCTCTCAACTTTCTTTGATTTCAGTAAGGTACTCAACATCTTTCAAGGAGTGTTCAGCACCTCACAGGATCAGGCCCTAAGTATATTTATCATATATTGCATAAGATGTATTTGAGAACTCAATTACAATCATTTTTATAAAGAATGATAACTGATAACCGCAACATTCACACAACTTTAATTAAGACCCTGTCAACAGTCTCTATAAACTTGTAACTGTTGGGGTTAACTCCACCAAAAACATTCACACCAGGTTTAAACTGACCATAGAAGATCTGAAACCGTAAGAAAAATTTTACAAAAAAGTCAATTAGGCTGTTTGGAAATTATAAAAATTCCAAAACGGTTTCCAACATTTTTAAGAGCTCTCATAATTACACCTCTACCCCGATAGAACGAGACCCGATAGAACACGAATTCAGATATAACGCGGTAAAGCAGCGGGGAGCCCCGGGCCCTTTAAAGCTCCACCCGAGCCCCGCTGCTTTACCGCATTATATCCGAATTCGTGTGGAGCACTGGGCCCTTTAAATCACCACCCGAGCCCTGCTACCAGAGCTCTGGCGGTGATTTAAAGGGCCCGGGGCTCCCTGAAGTGGCTGGAGCACCGGGCCCTTTAAATCACCGCCGGGGAAGCCGGTCCAGTCCAGCACGGCATAGCGGCTCTTGCTGTACCGTACCAAACCTGATATAACGGGGTCTCACCTATAAGGCAGTGAGATTTTTTGGCTCCCGAGGACTGCGTTATATCAGGGTAGAGGTGTACTTTAAAACAGTATGAACTGATATTTTGCAGGGGCAAGAGTCCATCATGGCATTTGGAGGAGAATCTAAAAGATGGTCTGCAAAGGAAACAAAAATTATTGGGCTTGTTCAATTTTTTTGGTTATGATGTATAAAGGTGCTCTCAACATTGGTATGTGGTAGTGTTTTGTTTTGTTTTTTAAAAGGTTTTTCATATTAGAAATTCAGGTTTTGGCTAGCCTGGAAAGGAACAATGATTGGAACTAGCAAAATGACAACAGCTAAAGAGTCAAGAGAGTGAAAGCTGAGTGACTGATAGGAGAAGATTTTTACTCACACCATTTAAACAGGAATTAATAAAAATAAGTTTCCAAGTCCAATGACTATTTAACATTTTGAAGAAAGGGCATCTTTGTTCTAGATTCAACATCCCTGCCCCTTCAATTAAAAAGTGAGGGTTAACAATCTTCTGATATCCATTAAGTCCTATTGCAAGAGCCAGAAAAGCCACAGTCTTTTGACTGTCCTCATAGTCTTAAAAAATAAAATAAAATAAAATAAAATAAAATACGAACATTAACAATAAAAGGATCTGAAAGGCTTTAATGTAACAGAAGGATCCAAAATATGGCATGTCTATTTTTTAAAGCCCTTTGCAGGTTATATGTAAAATAATTATTTTTTTCTTCAGAAATATAATTCACTATACAATGCTTATGGGGCAACTACAGTATTATACCCTTTTGCTTTTAAATAGGCCGAGATATTAACTATTCATTGTTAAATACAATACTTTCTGTGATCTTTACAGCTTTCGGTAAGGTTTCTAGAGGAAAAAATAAAATCTTAATATGATTACAATTAATTTCTATAGAAGATTAGGATTGTGACACAAAAAGCAACGAAAGCCAAGACACACACCTGAGGCTTATACGTCTTGCTACTCTGTGTGTGTGTGTGTGTGCGCGTGTGTGTGAATGAGTTCAGGAATTAAATGTAAACAACAATTCTGAATTTCCTGATTTTAAGGTTTGGATTCAAAGCAACCAATGTAAAGAAAATTTAGTTGTATTTAAAAATAGTGGAGGCCTCCAAGAATGCCACAGCTAACACAGGAAGAGTAAGAAACTAACATCCCCCTTTCTCCTGCTACTCAATCAAGTTGCAGTTATGATCCATACTTAAAAAAAAATTCTTTGGCCAACTTCATATGGACTTTCACAATGTAATCAGAGGCTACAGACGTTTACAGGCTAGAACTGCAGTGTATTCATTTAATTGTTTAAGGCACAATGTTTTGCCCCACAAAACTACATGCTTTAAATCACAGTGAGAAAATATTATGTCATTTTCATTTTGGTTTGGCATTCTAATTGTGTGTGTCATTTTTATTCTTTGTAGAGTGCTGTAATGTTATAGTTGTCAGTTACTGAAGTATCTCCAATATTGTTCTCAAACTGCAGTTACATAATTGAATATTAAAGTTTTGATTTTCACCAGAATAAAATTGTTAATAGTCAAACACTGCAATAGAAATAAAAAACTTAAAATCAAAATGCTTCATACATTTTTTTCAGATTTACAGTAAATACAAACATTTTCTCACTTGTTGGTATTTTGATGAATACACAAAGCTTCAAAACACTGATTTCTAATGGACCGATCCTGCATAAACTTAAGATGCTAGTTATATCACTTATTACTGTGAACACAACGCTTGACAGTGTTTGCACAAATATGCCTTAGGGTTAGGTAATGATCCTGCAAACCTTTACTGACATAAACCCTTATAGACTATGGTCCTGATCCTGCAAGAAGCTCCACACAGTCAGGTCTTGTGCCCATGCAGATATGCTTGCAAGATCAGAGTGTAAAGTGGGATTACTCATGAGTCAGGACTACCTATGTAAGGGTTTGCAGGATCAAGCCCTAAGTCTGAATCCAAATAAAGGGCCAAATATCACAGTTCTTTCTTAGGCCTCAATTCTGGTAGGCACATGCTTAAGTACCTTGCAGAATTGGGGGCCTAGGCAGATTTGCCTGACTAAAGAAAGGCTGCCGAATTTTTCTAAAGTAATTTAAAAATTATTAGAAAACAGAAATACTGTAGTAAGGGTTTTCCAAGGTACAAATTTATACATTTTATTTAGTTTAAGCTTTAAAACACATAGAACTCTTTAAAAGAAGAACTTTGATTTGCATTCTTTCATTATTAATATATCAAAGTACTACCATTCTAAAAGGTTTTCAAAGAAAGATTTTAAATACTTATTCATTTTGAATGCTAGCTTAAAGTTCCAGGTTTTAAAAAAAATTAAGTAGGAAAACTTGATTTTATTTAGTCCAGTATGTATTTGTCTATTAAATGTAGGTCATCGGCACAAACATCAAGAGGTATATAACAGTTACATATAGCTTTGGTGGCAAATGTGCATGTTTTACTAAGGTAATGAACTTTTTAAAACAGTTTACAACACAGTGCTAAGTGTTATATAAACTAGCTCACTTATTTTCCAAAAATGGAATGTAAAAAATCTAACACTAAAACTGAACAAATGTCTAACATTTAACATGAAATATAAATCAAATCTCAAGATTTTAGGCTGTTTTGTGGTTAACAGCTCTCTAGTAGTTTAACAATTTATAACAGCAGCAGCAGTATTATTATATAAATACATACTCAGAAAAGGACATTGCAGTTCTATTAAGCTGCAGGATTTTATATCTATAAAATGTCCACTCTCTTTTCTCTCACCACAAGCAAGACTGAGGTCAAAATATGCAAGTAATCTCTCATCATTTTACTGAAAGACATCTGGTCATCAGATATGTTCTTCATGAATGTTTAAATCTGTTCACAGACACTAAAACTGTATTTATACTCTTCTGTCAACATTTAGAAAGCAGATATATCAAAAGCTATTAAATATAATAAATTAATTGTTACTTGGCATTTGAGGTGTTTATTACTGGCAATGGAACAGAAAAAATAGACTTTGTATCAAGAATGGTAATGATAAAAAGCAGTAACTTTTTAAACCCTTAAATAAAATATATAAATCTGATTCATGTTATTATCAAGACTGTGATTTTTGTTCAACAGCAACTTTTAATATGACTGTTCATCTGTAGCCCGGCTGGGTTAACTTACATTTTGTTCTGTTCCATGCAGATGCTCCATTATATTTAATCACATAGCGCTCCCAAGTTCTCCTACTTTGTGTTATAAACATAATTTTTTTAGTTTATTTCTCAGTGCTGTATTGCTATATCATTCATTTTGCAATGTGCAATAGCTTGCTATTTCAATCAGCTCCATAAATGATAAAAATTGAACTGTGCTGAATATTAAAAATAATTCTAAATGAAACTCCAGTTAACACAATTATTTTTAAAACAACCCTACACACACACACACACACACACACACACACACACACACACACAGAGCCCTATTTAGGATGATGCTGACACCCGACTTGCAGAAGTCCAGTTTTGTTTTGAATAATTATGATACCACTCCTTGTGGGCAATATTAATTCAATTTTGAGGTACATTGGTTCGAAAAGACCCAGCTAACAACAGAAGTGGTACGAGTTCTCCTTTCCATCATCACACATTATGGTCACATGATGAATTGGAAGCTACGGAGCAGATACTAATTATTGCAGGGGGACAAGACAGTGCAGAAAAAACCTGCATGCTTGGTCACAGTGACAAGAAAGACAATACACATCAAGTCAAGAACAACTGATGATACTGGACTTTATTCTGGGGACACCTTACTAAAAAGTTCTAGTTATAGCCCATTTGCAAAATATTGATTTTACTGTATTTTAACTAAAGTTACTTAATTTTGTTACTGTGTTCCTGTCCTGCTTTTGATTCTGTTTCTGAAAACTTATAAAAACAAGCCAAAAAGCACACTTAAGGATTCTTACACTGAATGGATTTTGAAGTACAGCTAAGGAACATTTGCTCTATACATGGCATGCACCAATCCAAATCTGACAGATCCATTTGGAAACGTGCAATCAACTAATATTGCATATTAATACCCTCCCTGCAGCTTTTATTCCCATCAGAGACAGGGAACAGGAGTTAGAAGACAGCATGGCTCCTGAGTGACCTGCTGTCAAGGGGGTGAGAGTCCCTAGTCTATTAAATTTGCAGGACACGATTTTCCTGTGGTAGGCTAATTCCTTGGTCCTAATTCCCCTATATGTCAACAACCATCTTCACCCTGAGAAGGGAGACTGCCCCTAAAATATCACAAGATAACTCCGTTTTCAGACTGCTTTCTCTCATCTGACTATAGGAGAGGAGAATGTAGGCTAAATTACAAGAATAAACTGGAAACTGAATCCAATGAAATTTTTAAAAACATATTCTACATATCTGCTCAGAATTGTTTCATAAATATTGGAACACGGTATATTTATAAGGTATTAGAGCTACATTTACCATTATTCACAGAGTCAACTTGATTCCCTTACAGAGGGAGCACTTAAATTCGTGCTGGTTTAAAAGATTATTGGTTCTACCCCTATTCCCCATTTTAAATATAAGGACTCTCATTCCAACCCATAGGATCTTTAAAAGAAAAATAAACTGAAATTTAATAAAAAGTGTATTCTTTATACCAGTGTTTCCCAAACTTGGGACGCCGCTTGTGTAGGGAAAGCCCTTGGCGGGCTGGGCTGGTTTGTTTACCTGCCGCGTCCGCAGGTCCTGCCGGTTGCAGCTCCCATTGGCCACGGTTCGCTGCTCCAGGCCAATGGGAGCTTCTGGAAGCAGCAGCCAGTACGTCCCTACACAAGCGGCGTCCCAAGTTTGGGAAACACTGCTTTATACCATATGAAACAGCGTGTCTTTTTTTTTTTTTTTTTTTTAGAAAGCAACAGAGGCAAGCAAAATTAAACCTGCATTAATAGAAACAAACGTATATATATACACACCTCTAAAGGAGCCTGATTTGCAGAGGGTCGGTGCTCAGCACAGTCTGAAAAATTAAGTCCCTAAAAAGAATTCCATGTTGGTCATCCAAAAATCATTGGTCACTTTTGAAAATCTAGACCAAAGATTTTAACAGATCTGCAAAACACACTCAGCCTGAGACTGCTGTATGGGAATCCTAAGAGTATCATCATCTCATTTGAGAAAAGGTACTGCTCTGTATAAACTAGAGAGACGAGGTAGATAAGATATTGTTTTTTTTACTGGACCAACTTCTGTTGGTGAAAGAGACAAGCTTTCAGGCTACACAGAGCTGTTCTTTAGATCTGGGAAAGGTATTCAGAGTGTCAGGGCTGATTTAGCTGTCAAGCTTGAAAGCTTGTCTCTTTCACCAACAGAAGTTGGCCCAATAAAAGATAATACGTCACCAACCTTGTCTCTCTAATCCCTGGTACCAATATGGTTAAACAACATTGCTATATAAATTACACCATTAATAAACGCAAGAAAGTTGTCATTTCTACCTAACATGAAAGGTGTTCCATCCATACCCCATGACGGTGGTTTGGGATAGCAACAGCTCAGAGGTTTGTCTTAGAAAAACACAGTAATATTCTGGGTTTGACTTCCATCAGTTCTCATTTTGAGACATTTAGGTCCTAAAAGCAGTAAAAATACATTTCTATATTTGCTATTTAATGAATAGTTTACTTAAAATAGGGTAACATTTTATTCTAGTTTTCATAATGTCTTAACCTATGCTATGTAGATGGCAGTTTATAAAATAAAAATTTCATATGTACCCACAGAAGGCTATAATCAACAGAAATAAGCCGAAAGACAGGTTTTATTCTCCTCATTCACAAAGTGTTTTACGAACAGGGAAGGAGGTGATTTGACCTTTGCATAAGGCACTGGTGAGACCATTGCTGAAATACTGTAGCCAATTCTGGTGTCCATACTTTAAAAAGGGTGTTAAAAAACTAGAGGGGATTTGAAGAACAGCAACAAGAATAATTTATGGCCTGTCTTATTTAGCAAACCAGGACATAAAAAAGTTAAATTAGCAAAGTTCAAACAGGAAGTAAATATTTAACAGTGAGGATATCTAACCACTGCAATAGTGTAAATGGATCTATTTGCAGAATAAGGTATTACTCAGTGGTCAGGGTAGCAAAAATCAAGCCCGATGCTAGAAGCACAGTACAATATGCAGCAAGGAAGACCAACCTAGGATACTTTCCCTTGATTGTAATGGCTAAAAGAGAACTCTACATGGCTCTGCAACTCTCTCTTGTTACACAATCATCCTAAACTAGAAATATTATTACTCTACTCTATATTTGAATATGAGGTTTTAGGATAAAGGACTGCAGAATTTGGCTATAAATACACACACAGCATATTATGAGTGTTTGTGTCATATACATACATACTGTAGCATACATTTGGGTAGAAATCAAATTTCAGAGTGTAGTTTGTTCAAAGACCTTTTCTGATTTACAAAAGCTATGAATAGCCTAGCATTATATAAGTGTTAAGATTAGAAAACCAGCATATACATTACTGATAACAGTGATGGTGACACAGGTAGCTACTGTTATCTTATACTTAAAGCAGTCTTAAGGGTTCACGGATAGCTTGGACTGCTGGCTTGTTTATGAGCTGACAAAAATTAAGGTGCTGCAGTTCGTCATGTCACCTCACACTTTCAGTTTGGAAAGTCATTGCATAAACTTACAGAGTCTTCCCAGCCAGCTCAACTACATGACTCTTAAAAACAAGCCAGAATTAACGGAGGCACTTCAGGCAAGAATGATGCAATACAATAGAACAAATGGATTTAGGCTCTACTGCTGCATGGAGCATATGCTGTAACTTGACTGTAGGTACTGGATTTCCTCAAACTATTCGTAAGAAGAGAAGATCAGAAAAAAGGAGCTATCAGATAGGATCAGTGCTTTGATATTAAGGTGATCGGTGCCTCAGAAATACTAGAGATAGATAAGACACACAGAAATGAGTAGACAGTCCATCCCTGTTTAGAATCAACCAATCAGATTTACAAGGACTATAGATCATTTTAGCTTGATGGACACAATTTTTGTTTCTTTTGTTTTAAAACACTTATACAGTACCAAGGAAGAGATTTCCCATACATTACAGATATCTGCCTTAGATATTTTAATAATGCCAGTCACTTTAGGATCGAGGCAATAAGATGCTACTTTACAGAGCTGATTATTATGGTCAGTATTTCCCACTATTACTGAAATTCTGGCACCGTTTTTTTTTCAGCATTTGTCAATGTTTTAAAACAACATTACAGAAATTGTGTATGAATCTATGACATCCTTCCTGAATAGAAAGCAACAGAGTATATATATAGTTTTTATCACTCTTACAAAAGATAAAGTTTATAAGCCACCAACACTTTCAATAAATCACACAAATGTGCCACAGACACTGATAAAAATGTTTGATTTGTTAGAAATTAACAGATCAGTAGATAAAATACATTCTACTTTGTATAGATACAAGAAAAGAAAATTGTGACAGCTTGTTACTGTGGCATAAAATGATTAAAAGTATTCTTGGCTATTTCGTTTTTGTGATACAGTGCACTTTCAATCATTTGTGAATTTTAACCATCACATTTTAAAACCCAAGAACAAGATGTAGGTTCAATACATACACACAGGAGGGTAAACGTGTTTCAACAGAAAGCCAAGTGTCAACAGAAATATCAAAATATCTGCAGTGTGGATACAGAATGGTCTGCCTACTAAAATCTAGAACACTGAAGTGTTATGCTAATAAGAAAAGAGATTTTTTGTGTCCAGAGAAATATTGCAATTCTCCCATCAATTTTTCAATTAGTAGACTAACACCACAAGCAGGTTTCTGAGATTTCCCAAACACCCCAAACTTCACAAGAACTGTTCACAATTCTGTCATCTTCTCCAAATGATGTTGATTAGCGGTTACATTGATCTGGACATTTCTTTGTTCAACTTGACATTTTTTTCCAGCATCCATTTCTGGGCCACACTGCTTTTCCGATTTCATTTGGGAAACTAAAGATTTACACAATACAACATAACACATGTAGAAGAAGAGAACAGATTACAAAGTATGGTACTCTGTATAAATGCATTGGTCCAAAGGCCACCACAGCTACAGACAAAGGAAGAGGAAGTTGCGCTGCAATTTTTGACAGTTTACTGTGAGAAGAGAGAAAAACAGTTTACCATTTTTGTAACTGCAAGCCATATAGCAGGAGTCAAAGTTGTGCAAACACACTGTTTAACTTGATTTTAAGAAAGATGTATTGATTTTAAGGTTTTGTGATTTTCATTTAAAGAAGTTACCTGTTCCCCATTAAGGCTATTCATCTAAAAGCAAGAATATACAACATGAAGGCTAAAAATAATCTTAACAAAAAACAAAACAAAAATTTTAAAGCCACCTTAATGTGCATGTTTTTAATATTTGGAAAAATAGTATTTAAAAATAAATGCTCTATAATTGTTTTACACATAAAGAAAAAAACATGCTTGATGTTTTACAGCACTTTAAACAATTGGTACTAATTGATAGCTTTTGCATAGAAGCCAAAAGTTCTAATGGGCCTGGAAAGGACAGAGGTATTTTGGTGCAAACACACTGTTGCACTTGCTTTTAAGAAGAATGTATTAATTTTAATGTGTAATGGGTAATTTGGAAAACTTTGTGCTGTGGCTCTCTGCACTATACCTGTACTCTGGATAAAGAAAGGACTTCATCTACTAGCATTGTCAACTGAAACCATTTATGGAGGGCTTCACTCTGTTGTTAAAGGCTAGGTTGACTATTCACACTGTGCTATTTTGTGCAACAAAGTATTTTCATTTAGAAGTAGATGATTCATGTGCACTAAGTTTTTCATGAAATTTTTTTATTAAAAATAAATGGGAATTTTTTCCAGTTATCCTGCCCTAATTATATGATGCAACTCCCTCATGTGGAGACACTAATTTTGGAATAAGAGCTGATTTTTTTAAAGTTTAACTTGAACATCTTCCAAAGCAACATAAAGTAAACCAGAAAAAGACATTCTTATCCCAGAATAAGTGTCCATTCAGGGAATTAACACAGTGCAACAATGTGGGAGCTTAAATTCACATCTTTACCTTATACAGATATAACTTGCCCATGTACACAAAGCCTTAGACTCACAATAACCTGCTAAGAATAAAGGTCTGAAGGATTCAATAAGGTCTGAATGGAAAGCTAAAAAAATAAGAAGTTCTTGATCTGACAGATTGTTTAGGTGTCAAATCAATATTACATTCATGTCCTGGTTGGTGAACACAAGTGATCTGCTGCATTTGACTAAACTATAGCTGATCTGTGTCAATTTTTAAATGTAGTTTGAAAAGATATCCACTCAGATACCTGGCTCTCCATTTCAAGGTTTTATAAAACAAATGTCATGAATGTTAATGAGAGGTTACCAGTTAAATATATGTGTATCACAAATCAAATTTAACCACAGAAGTGAAAAAAGGACTCAAGAGTAAGAATTAAACATTAAGACAGTTATATGGTCTACAAGAGGACTGGAAATAATTAATAATAGAGGATTAGCTAGCATACCTTGATTTTACTTTAGTAGTACTTGAATTCATGAGAATTCCCAAAGTGGATACAAGAATAATAGCCGTAGTTCTACATGGATCAGGATCAAGTCTAATATTGTACCTACAAAATAAGCAAATTGTGCAAAGACAGCATATTATTCCCGCCCCTTTTTTTTTTTCTTTGAACCACTATAAACCACACAGAAGTTAAACAATCAAAAGGACAGCCTGGCAACATGGGAATAGCTAATCCCATATGAATGAAAGAAATTAGGGTGGAAGCATTCTCAGTGTAAATCACGGGGAGCTAAGATTCGGCCCTGCCTGTAAATCCCTTATGAATTAAGTCTCTTTACCATATAATTTGATTTACATAATAGCTAACCATAAACCATTATACAAAACTGATGTGTACGGATACCTGTTATTTAAATCATTCGATTAGAGCCTTTGAGTGCTACTATAAAGTAATATTAATAGTCAGAGAAAGCTTTGTAATTTTGAATCATCAGCTGTTTGGAAGATAAGTACTAAGCAAACTATAATGCTGATTTTTTTTTTCCTGGCAGCTTAAAGGTTACCTGAGATTTTTAAACCAATAAATTAAAGATGGTAAACTGAGTAGCACAATCCATGTGAGTAAATTGATGATTGTAACATGTATCTTAAGACTGTTTACAACATTGTCAATAGCTGTACTGGTGGTGGGTGATGCTGCTGCTGCTTCTGTAATGGTCTCTGCTGAATCACAGTTCTTTACTGTCTCTTTATTGGAATTATCTGAAGTTTCTTTTGAATGCTTTGGATCCTGTAAAGAAAAAAAATAAAATTTTGGTAGAGTAGATAAGACTAATAAATTAACTAGGGCTATCAAGCATTTAAAAAATTAATTGCAATTAATCGCGCTGTTAATAATAGAATACCATTTATTTAAATATTTTTTGATGTTTTCTACATTTTCAAATATATTGATTTCAAGTACAACACAGAATACAAAGTGTACAGTGCTCACTTTATATTTATTTTTTATTACAAATATTTGCACTTGAAAAAAACAAAAGAAATAGTATTTTTCAATTCCCCGATTGCAAGTACTGTAGTGCAATCTCTTTATCATGAAAGTTGAATTTACAAATGTAGAATTATGTAAAAAAAAAAACCTGCATTCAAAATTAAAACAATGTAAAACTTTAGACCCTACAAGTCCACTCAGTCCTACTTCTTGTTCAGCCAATCACTCGGACAAACAAGTTTGTTTACATTTGCAGGAGATAATGCCACCCGCTTCTTGGTCACATCACCTGAAAGTGAAAACAGGCATTCACATGGCACTGTTGTAGCTGGCATCACAAGATATTTATGTGCCAAATGACCTAAAGATTCATATGTCCTTTCATGCTTCAACCAGCATTCCAGAGGACATGCATCCATGCTGATGACAGGTTCTGCTCGATAACGATCCAAAGCAGTGCGAACAGACAGACACATGTTCATTTTCATCATCTGAGTCAGACGCCACCTGCAGAAGGTTGATTTTCTTTTTTGGTGGTTTGGGTTCTGTAGTTTCCGCATCGGAGTGTTGCTCTTTTAAGACTTCTGAAAGCATGTTCTTCATCTCGTCCCTATCAGATTTTGGAAGGCACTTCAGATTCTTAAACTTTGGGTCAAGTGCTGTAGCTATCTTTAGAAATCTCATACTGGTACCTTTTTTGCATTTTGTCAGATCTGCAGTGAAAGTGTTCTTAAAACAAACATGTGCTGGGTCATCATCTGAGACTGCTAGAACATGAAATATATGACAGAATGTGGATAAAACAGAGCAGGAGACATACAATTGTCCCCCAACGAGTTCAGTCACAAAATTTAATTAATGCATTTTTTTTTTAAACGAGAGTCATCAGCATGGAAGAATGTCCTCTGGAATGGTGGCCAAAGCATGAAGGGGTATATAAATGTTTAGCAGATCTGGCACGTAAATACCTTGAAATGCCAGCTACAAAAGTGCAAACACCTGTTCTCACTTTCAGGTGACATTGTAAATAAGAAGTAGACAGCACTATGTCCCATAAATGTAAACAAACTTGTTTGTGTTCGCAATTGGCTGAAGAAGTAGGAATGAGTGGACTTGTAGGCTCAACAGTTTTACATTGTTTTGTTTTTGAGTGCAGCTATGTAACAAAAAAAAATCTACATTTGTAAGTTGCACTTTCAAAAAGAGATTGCATTACAGTACTTGTATGACGTGAACTGAAAAATACTATTTCTTTTATCATTTTTTGAGTGCAAATATTAGTAATAAAAATAATATAAACTGAACACTGTACACTTTGTGCTCTGTGTTGTAATTGAAATCAATATATTTGAAAATATAGAAAAAAATCCAAAAATATTTAATAAATGTCACTTGATATTCTATTGCTTAACAGTGCAATTAAAACTGCAATTAATCGCGATTATTATTTTTTTATTTAATAGCGTGAGTTAACTGCAAGTAATCAACAGCCCTAAAATTAACATAAAGAACCCCATTAACATAATAGCAATGTGCCATATCTGATCTAGGAAAATAAACAGATTTGCAATTTACCCAGACCTAGCCAAGGTTAAAGGACCACCATCTTGGATTCCCTGAAAAGGCCATTTTTAAAAGAAATATTCATCTTTTAAAGCTTCTAATTCAACCAGTCTCTCCTTTTAGAGCAGTGGCTTCAGGACTCCAAGAAGGAATGAGAACAAGGATGGGGAGTGGAGGTACCTCAGGGAGCTTCTGGAGGAAGGGCAGAAAAAAGAACAGAATACAGGGGACAGTAAAGAATCTACGTGAAGATCAGAGATGAGAAAGGAGGAAGATACCATAAGCAGGGTTGGAGACAGGCAGCAGGAGTGAAACATGAAAGAAAGAAAGGGGATGCTGATTTTCAAAGAGAATAATAAAAGAAAAAGGAAGACAAATGGGAATGTTACAGAGATGGACAGAATGAATTAGAGATGGAAGGAAAGAAATAAGACAGCAGGAAGAAAATCAGAAAAAAGCAAGAAAAAATTGCAACTTTTAGGTTAGTGAATTAAAGATGTATTTTATTTCATTTCCCTGGCATAGAATTCTAAACTTGGAAAGTGATGGGTAGCTATTCTGAGCATATATATTAATATACATACCCCAAGCTTCTATTGTTAAGTAATGGGAAAAGAAGCAGAAAATATTCTAAGTGTCCCCATGCATGAAACTGGTCTAATATTGAGTTTTTCATTCATTCTTAACAGCTTCCTGGCCATCAGAATTTTAGTCGATATCTCCCCGCCCCCGGCCTGCAAGTCCTTATTAATTAAGTCCTACTACCTCTCCTCTTGTATCCCACCATGGTTAATTCCTGAGCTAAGTATTTACAGGCAGAGCACAGGTTATTACCAGCCTATACAATTAGACGCAAGAAAGAACATTTTCTCCCTATTATATACAGGGAACACAAAAGGAAAACTACACACAGGAAAATGCCAAAATAATTAGCTAGACAAATAATTACTGTTACTTCCTATCCTAAGATTAAAGGCTTCTTACCAATAGCATCAAATCTCAGGTTATCACCTCCGTGATCTTAAGAATGAGAATAAAATAGACATCAGTGCTGACACAGGCTACTCAGAAGTCTCTACTTTTTCCTCTTCTACTTCAGGGAACCAAAGAAGCCATTACCTCTAGTGCTAGTTCTAGACCCCCTCTCGTCACCAAACCACCGACTAAACTTATTTCCATTTTAAGTTACCAAGTCTGGGTAAATCACAGCTGTCAATGTCGCTTACCACCAGACATTGTTGAGACATGATAAACACATAACCCCGTACAGGGGTGCTGATTGTTTTCTATCATTTGTGGTATTAATAGACTTACCATATTAAGAACATTTTGCTCTATTCTTACATTCGAATGTAGCTTGATAACCTGTGAGAAGACAGACATGTTTATTTTTTACATAGGTTCTACACACAACAGCTGCAGTGCCTAAATAAACAAACCACTGTGCTGGCTCTAGAGTCTTCTGTCCTGATATTTTGGCTCCTTGGGAGCACAGCTTAACTGAAGCTGTAATGAAATGTCCCCCAGAAATGTACTATGACACCTTTTCTTGTTCTCAGAATGGAGGGTGTATTAGCTTCTCTGTTTTTTCCACCGAGTTTGACATTTCCTTTAGTTCCATTTCGCCTTCCTCAGAATCCCTCAACAAAATACACCAGAGAGGCCTATTTTCAGAGAATCTGCTGCAGTCAAAAAGGTGTGCGTGTGTTGAAGGGGTATCAACATGGAGGTAACATGCAAATGGCCCTAGCCCTCCTGTGGATCACAGAATACAGGGAGTTTGTCCCCTCTTTCCCTACCCCAGAAAAATTTTGGCAAAACTCAGTGATGGAATCTTTGCAGAATTTTCCTCCTATCAAGGTCTCTTCCCATTACTCAAATTCCATAAGGGGGCAAGACCAGGCCCTTGGTTTTATAAACCTGGGTTTGAAAAGTAGATTCACCCCATTAGACACCTGTGCCTAATATCACTTTACAATAGAGACAAACAGATTAAGTTTGTAGTTCCTTCAGGAGGACATGCTCAGATGAGTAAAAGACTTAAAAAGTATCATTGGATTAAGAAGCACACCAGATAAGTATGGATTTTAAAGGTTTCTGCAAATAAGCATATTAGGGCATTTTTAAAATCCTGAAAAGCATAAACTGTTCTATATTTTCCCTTTGGTATTCATCTACTATTAAAATACCTTAAAAGAGTTTAAATCAGATATTGACTCAATTATTTATTGTTTTAATACCTTGAATATGTAGTGAAGATAGATAATTAATATAGCAAATGCCCCACAAGTGGTACAGCTAACAAAAACCAGAAGAATGGCCATAAATGCTCTTCTTGGTGTCATCAACTTGCTGTCTTTAGGAAGTCCAGAGGGTCTACAATGACAAAATTACTATCCGTTACAGTTCTGAGACAAAAATCCACAATTACATAGAAGGAAAAAGATTTCTGGTTCATGAATAACTTAAATCAATTATGTAATATGTTAGGAACTAGCTCAGTGGTTTTCAAACTTTTGTACTGGTGACCTCTTTCACACAGCAAGCCTCTGAGTGCGACCCACCCTTTATACATTAAAAACACTTTTTTATATATTTAACACCATTATAAATGCTAGAGGCAAAGCGGGGTTTGGGGTGGAGGCGGACAGCTCATGACCCCCCATGCAAGAGCCTTGTGACCCCCTGAGGGGTCCCGACCCCCAGTTTGAGAAACCCTGATCTAGCTACTGCTTACCTTCTCAGCGGCCCATAAGCAAGTTTAGAACATTGTTAACCAATCAAATCACATGCAAATTACGGTGCCTGAAATACTCTTCAGCTGTCAGTTTGTTACCTCATACTTCCATTTCTTCAAGAATGTCAGGTATTTGAGTTAATAAATTCATGGCCTTTTAAGTGTCTGAGACTCTATGTAATAAATAGTTCAGAATCTGACTTCTTGTGTGCATGAAAATCAAAATTTTTAAAAACACTGGCCTAGGTTTTGCATCAATCATTAAATCGTCATGTTTACCTAAGGAGAAGCCAATAACTGGGAATAACTGGCTAAGCTGTAGTCCTGCGGAAAAGGATCTGGCAGTTATAGTGGATCACGAATTGAATAAGAACAAACATGAAGATGTAATTGTGAAAAAGCACTGAAACAGATTTCAAGGGAGGTTCTGGAATCCTGTCATTGGAGTTTTAAAAAACAGGTTAGACAAACACCTGTCAAGGATGATCTAGGTATACTTGGTCTTGCCTCAGTGCAGGGGCTGGACTAGATGATCTCTCGAGGTCCTTTTCAGTCCAATACATTTCTGATTCTATCTGCTTATTATTATTGTAGTACTAGATCAATACACAATGGTGCTTTCTATTAGCAGTGTTAATGAAATGTAGTGTTACATGACAGTACAGAAGCCATAACAGAGTGCTAAAAAAAATTCACTTTGTGACACACATTTTTCCTCAAATAGAGATTATTTCCTGCTCAAAGTGTCAGAAAGACAGGAGCAGATATCCCAATTCTTTGGACATTCAGTTGACATTACCAAGAGTCAAGAATTAGTTTTTGAGATTACAAAAACCAGCTGAGAGGAGGTATTTCAGCAACAAAATGAGTGAATGGAAAAATGAAAATCCTAATGAAAAATATGTTCTTTGTGGAAATACAGTGGGCATTCTGATGCTAAAAATATTTCAAAATAGTAATTTTAGAACAGAAACTGAAAATAGAAACAAAAGCTATCTGGGCTGACTAGGAGGTGTGAAATGATGTACAACTGAACACATTGTGCTAATTGGTAAAACTGGATGTTTCTGAAGAAGCTCAATGATTTTCTGAGGATCAGAAGAAGATGCTAGATATCAACAGTTCATCTTGAACTTTGAAATACCAGCTGAAGTTAGGACTCATGATGTTATTTCCTAATAAGAAAAATGTTTGGTCTGAGTGGAATTGAGGCACAGAATGGGTGAAACAAGGCAAGAATTCAACAACTTAAATGTTCGCAATGACCAGAAAGACAGCAAACAGGTTAGTTCTTAAAAAAAATAAAAGAAAAGAAGAGACATTCTATTATGTAATACTTAAACATGAGACAAGGACATGATTGAATGGAAGAAACATCAACTGAGAAAGTTTTCCAATTGAACCAAGGTAGTCTGATATGGAAGATGTGCAGTACGGATTCAGATCAGGAGGATAGATAAAGTATTCACAATGTGAAAACAGGTTTGTATTCTGGAAGAGACAGAGGAGAAACCTGAACAGCATCTGAAGTCTATTGGGGGAGTGAGGGAAGGACAGGGCTGGTGCTACCATTTAGGCAAACTAGGCGGTTGCCTAGGGCGCCAAGATTTGGGGGCGCCAAAAAGCGGTGCCCCCAATTTTTTTTTTTTTACAGCGTTCCTGGGCTGGGCTGCCGGCGGCACGCTGACACATGCGGCTCAGATTCCCTCCCCCAGCACAGCGGCCGCTCCACTTCTCCCGCCTCCCAGGCTTGCGGCGCCAATCAGCTGATTGGCAAGCCTGGGAGGGGAGGAGAATTAAAGTGGGAGCAGTGTGCTTGGGGAGGAAGCGGAGCAGAGGTGAGCTGGGGTAGGGAATTGCCGCACGGCTACCCGGGGGGGGGTGGAGGGAGAGCTGCCGCCGGGGGGGGGGGAGGGCGCTGCCGCGGGTGGGGGAGCTGCCGCAGGGCTGAGTGTCGGGGCGCAAGGTGGAAGTTTTGCCTAGGGTGCAAAACTTCCTTGCACCGGCCCTGGGGAAGGATGCCCAAATGGACAGGAATTTCAAACAAGAGGAGCCAAGACAGCTAGAGATCATGGATTGGATGGCTGTGTTGGAGGATTAAGATGACAGGACTTCTACACTTTTCTCCAAGTAGCAGCACTCCGCCTAAGGGGACATTTATAATTTTTACTTTGTGCCATAATGCACCCATTAGAGGCATCCAAGACATCATGCTTCTTTCAAAACAGTCACTAAAATAATATTGGTCCGAGTGATCTAGAAACCACCCATTCAACTCAATGTGGGCAAAAATTATAATCTAAACAGGAAAGGAGTCTGTAAAATATGGACTGCTCCAACTGAAAAGGTTTAGGTCCAAATAGTGAAGACAGCTACACAGGGACCCTGGCCGACAGTATTTAAGAAAGAATTCTACAGAAGGGCCCCGACACACAAATCCCCTGCTCCTGGCCTTAGCACACCACTTAAGTATAGACAGCAACTCTCAATTGCCTTCTAGGGATTCATGGAAAGATATAGTTAGTCACAAACCTCAGGACTAGACTACTCCGGTCTTTAAAAACAAAACAAAACAAAAAATCAGCAAAACTCGGAATGAAATCTATTGATTTACTGGCAGGCAATGCAAACTGTGGAGCATGGGTATTAAATTTCTTTACCCTACCTGGAGTGTTCCCAGACTTAGCAGGCAGTCACGTTGTTCAGTCAACATAGAACAAGAATTGGGCATCTATAAGAGAAATCTATCCATAGCAGGATTCTAATAAAAATATCCTCAAACTGAAAAGTTACAGCTTTATCACTTCAGCTAAATTCTATTAGGTTTCAGCAGTGATAAGAGTATCTCAGTTGAAATGTGACAGGTTGTGAGTGCACTATATGCATTATTGACACCTACTTGATGGAATGTCAAAAGTGCAAATGTGTAGAAAAGGTTCATCTGGTGGATCAGCTCTTTGCTCAGAGAGTAGAGAGATTAAGTTTCTGGAGCTAAAACACTAAATTAATTTCTATGTGAATACAGCCAAACTATTAAAATATGATTAAATATATAATCCAATTTGGCTAATTTAGTGTTCTGTTCTTTCAAAAAGTCTTGTTAGGCTTCTAATAGTTTAATAGTCTGTACGTATAAATAAAAATTGAACATTAAAGTGTTTTCAGATATATCCGTAAAATACATGTTTTCTGTACGCTGAAATGTGTATCTGTACAATTCTCTAATTCAGGGTATCAGACACTAATAACAGATTATGAGTTTATGGCTTGCCCTGGGCAAGGGTGCATGTTGTTGTGCTGCCCCTGGAGCAGTCTGGGAAGGAGATGGTGACTCTGTCACTGTCGTCTTCCCAGTTTTCCGAAATCAAAATCGCAATATAGGTAGCCAGCGCAAGAAAGGGGACACCTTAATGTCCCATTACCTGGGGCTGTAGTACAGGCCACAGTCTGGCCCCTTATATTGCTTTTGTATTTGGTGTTGGCAAATCCTGATGATCAATAAAAAGGAGTTTATTGTAGGATCTCATCCACCCAAGTATTCCCAATCTTACAACTGCTATGTTTCTCTGATTTACTTGTTATTGTTGCAGTCATCTACAGGAAGATAAGTATTATGCTGCTTTACCTTGTCAAAGATAACCACAATGAAGACAAGAGCCTTAGAGATGAAGAGAAGAGTATGCCACCCCAGTAGGCAATTCCTGTCCCAAAAAGAAATAGAATCAGGGACACAAGGGGGAACCACATATCCTGCTTATTCAGTAAAACAGCATCCAACTCTGGCAAAAACAATACATTCCATATATCTTTAAACCAGTTAAACCTGCCAAAATATGAAAGAAATATTAGTTATCTTTTCTGGTCACTGTTTCAACAAAAAATACATAATTATTCCTGACACTACAGCCTTTTAATCAGATCAACATCACATGGCAAAAGATGTCTCTGAATCAAAGGATCACAAAGAAAATAAAAGACTACTACTTGTTTTTAAAAAACATATAAATAAAACTTCTACACTTTGGAAACTGCTACACAAAATTAAAACAAGTAACAGAAAATAACTTACCCCAATAGAAATTTAACAACATTCACAAAAGGGTCCACTTTGTAGGGTCTGGCTGCTCTACCCAGTGCAAGAACAAAATCTGAACAGTGGCCTAGAAAAAAAAAATTATCGAGACACAATTCATACCTTGCCACAAAGTTCAAAACAAAAGCACAAAAACAGAAAATGAAATTAAACACAAAGCTTCAAAAGTGAAAATAAGAATGATAACATACTAAGACTATTACTGTACAATAGCAAGGCTCTTGTTCAAAATCCTTATTAATCAGTTGATTGCTCAGAAACAGATGGCATGGGACAACAGTTTTTGATAGATAGACACGATAAAAAAAAAGTTTGTGACCGATACTAACATCACCTGAGCTGGAATAAAGATGCTTTTAGTGACAAGAGATTACCAGTTTCCTGCACACATTTCAGTTTATTTTTAACTCTTTCAAAATAAGTCCTACCCCTATTTTTTTCTTAAACTTCTGACCAGGGCAGAATGTCGCTAGAGGAGGACACTAATGGGGAAAAACACTGTGCTCCTTTTTGTTTGTTTGTTTGATATCATGGCCCAACTCTTAAAAGAAGAAAACTCTTAATTCTGAGGGATTAATATGATCGTAAACCACAAGAAAAACTACAGTGATGTTTCATATGAGGAGAATATTAATATGGTGGTTTCTAAATTCACAATGTATGAAGATATGACTACTATACACACAAAAAAAAAGTGTGGCTAACAAATCTTTTTACACAATGTTACCTGTTGAAATTAAGGCGCTTAATTGTCCTCCATATGCAAGAAGCATATTAGAAATAACATACACAGGAAGGGAACCACTGTGAAACCTTATTACCTAGAAAACAAGGATATTATACAGTTAACTTGAGCATGCCAAAAAGGATTTAAAAGATTAACATGAGTTACCTCATGGAACAATAATGAAATTGTTTTCATGAGGTTCAGGTTCTGCTTTCCCCTTGATGTGTATGCTTCAGCAACTCCCATTAGCAATAAAAGTTATACTTGATAAATATCCACGAACCATACTCCTGAATGGCCACCTGATTGTGTTTGGTTTTAGAAATAAAATACCAAATTACATGTGGTTCTGATAAAGTATTTTGCAGTCAGGATAAATGTGGAAGGAATACCGTTGCATCTGAATCATGTTTCACTGATAAAATCAAATATATTTAACAAAACTTAGAAATCAGTTTGAGATAATCATTTGTCTGCAGTGCCAGTAAGTATGTAGCCAAGGAGCTTTTCAAATCACAGTTTTAGACATTAGTTAGAACTGGTATAGAAACATAAAAATACTTATAACAAGTGACAGAGAGGAAATAACTGAGCAAAACGGACAGGTACGATTGTTTAGTGAATATTTTATTCCTTTTTCATTAACAGCATCAGAATTTAGTAAAAAACTAGGATAACAGGAGAGTATAATTCAAAGACTCCATGTTAACTATCCAATAAACCAGTATTTCATGATACAAAGCTGTTTTATTTTGCCAAATCTGTGTAACTGATGTCCTAAAATGACAGCTAATAAGTTTTTTTAAATGTACATCGTAACATAGAGACACCTTCTGGGAGGCTAGAAAGGTGGAAATATTTTAGACTGATGTATACATTTTGGAGATGCTTGTGAACAGCATTCTTAGTTACCAGTACTTTGGTACCATGAAGCTTCAGATGGCCTGTCTATTTCTACTGATTCTAGCATGGAAATGCATCCTTCCTGTATGACAATGTCTGCCGAAGAAACAGATGACGACTCTAATTAGAGGGTTTTTTGCCATTAGAATAAGTTATGTTCACCACCAAGCAACATTTCTATGTCTTCAATGGAACAAAATAAATACCTGGAGGCAAGGTGAAGAACACCCACTGCAGCACCCTTTTCAGAGGTTTAAGTCTAAATAAGTGATTGAGGACTGGCACAATCGAGTCTTACCCCTCACTTGGAACTAGGGAATTTCTACTTACATAGCCAGTCCATCATTAGCACGTGCCAGTGATCTGTAGTGCAAGATTTTTCTTGTTCAGTGCTCCATTATGCTATTCAGACACAGCCCATCACTGGGTTCTGCACAGGTGCACTGTCCCAATGGTGCTCCTGGAGGCATTGTGCCTGACTCAAGTACAAACACCTCTGGAAGCTTCAGAAAGGTTTGGCTGCTAGTCTACATTTTAGCCTCATCTACATTAGCCTCTTCCTTATAAAATCTCCCACAGTTGCTATCACCATTTTAAGTCTAACAGTGGGAACTCTAGCATAGACAAGATTCCGATGTTCGCTGGTTCTCCTGCAACCATATTGTCTAGACCTGTTCAGAATCCTTCTGGGTCCTCTGATTGTGCCCTGCTTTTGGGCAGGACTCAGTTAGGTCTGACATAGGCAAAAAATTCCTTTTATGTTTCCCTAACCCTTTTGCACTCAGGTAAATACAAAGGGTTTGATTTCACAGCAACAAATTAGCTTGAGTTACTACACTCTAGTTCAGGGGTGGGCAAACATTTTGGCCTGAGGGCCACATCGGGGTTCCGAAACTGTATGGAGGGCCGGGTAGGGAAGACGGTGCCTCCCCAAACAGCCTGATCCCCATCCCCTATCCATCCCCTCCCACTTCCTGGCCCCCAACTGCCCCCCTCAGAATCCCATCCAACCCCCCTTGCTCCTTGTCCCCTGACCGCCCCCTCCTGGGACCCCCTGTTCCTAACAGCCTCCCCCGGGACCCCACCCTCTATCCAACCCGCCCTGCTCCCTGTCCCGACTGCCCCGACCCCTATCCACATCCCCACCTTGACAGGCCCCCAGGGACTCCCATGCCTATCTGCACCACCCCCCCAGAACCTCCGCCCCATCCAACCGCTCCCTGTCCCCTGATTGCCCCCCGGGACCTCCTGCCCCTTACCCAACCCCCTTGCTCCCCGCCCCCTTACCATGCCGCTCAGAGCCAGCAGGATTGACAGCTGCTCCACCCGGCCGGAGCCAGCCATGCCGCTGCACTCAGCAGGAGCTTGCAGCCCCGCTGCCCAGAGCGTTCGCGGCACAGTGAGCTGAGGCTGCAGGGGAGGGGGGACAGCAGGGGAGGGGCCGGGGGTGAGCCTCCCCGGCCGGAAACTCAAGGGCCTGGCAGGACGGTCCCGCAGGCCGGATATGGCCTGCAGGCCGTAGTTTGCCCACCTCTGCTCTAGTTACTCCATTCAAGCTAGCCTAGCTGGAGTGAGAGTGACCATACTGCAAAACAACACTTGAGGTACACAGAGTGACTGGATAAGCAGCTGATGAATTGTTTTAATTCCAGCTGCTGCATCCCCACTCAAGCTTCACCCATTCCCATGCCCTAACGCGTTAACTAGCTCAAGTTTAAAATACCACTTAACTTGTCCTAAAGATTTTTGGGCATAGATGGGAGTCAGGGGGTGGGAGAAAAACTTGAGTTATAGCTCAAGCTGACAATGCAGTAAAGACAAGCCCTTAATGTTTATCATTTGTTGTATCTTTGCCTACTGATTTTATAAAGCTGGGTGGTAAGTGGAATGGAGGAAGGGAAGTGACCCAAGCTAGTGCTAAAAACACATTGTTAATATTAAAAAGTGTCTTAAGTGTAACAAGTCACAGTTCTTACTGATATACGAACATAGAATCATAGAATATCAGGGTTGGAAGGGACCTCAAGAGGTCATCTAGTCCAACCCCCTGCTCAAAGCAGGACCAATTCCCAACTAAATCATCCCAGCCAGGGCTTTGTCAAGCCGGGCCTTAAAAACCTCCAAGGAAGGAGACTCCACCACCTCCCTAGGTAACGCATTCCAGTGCTTCACCACCTTCCTAGTGAAATAGTGTTTCCTAATATCCAACCTGGACCTCCCCCACTGCAACTTGAGACCATTGCTCCTTGTTCTGTCATCTGCCACCACTGAGAACAGCCGAGCTCCATCCTCTTTGGAACCCCCTTTCAGTTAGTTGAAGGCTGCTATCAAATCCCCCCTCATTCTTCTCTTATGGAGACTAAACAATCCCAGTTCCCTCAGCCTCTCCTCATAAGTCATGTGCTCCAGACCCCTAATCATTTTTGTTGCCCTCCGCTGGACTCTTTCCAATTTTTCCACATCCTTCTTGTAGTGTGGAGTCCAAAACTGGACACAGTATTCCAGATGAGGCCTCACCAATGTCGAATAAAGGGGAATGATCACGTTCCTCGATCTGGCAATGCCCCTACTTATACAGCCCAAAATGCCATTAGCCTTCTTGGCAACAAGAGCACACTGTTGACTCATATCCAGCTTCTCGTCCACTGTGACCCCTAGGTCCTTTTCTGCAGAACTGTTACCTAGCCATTCGGCCCCTAGTCTGTAGCAGTGCATGGGATTCTTCCGTCCTAAGTGCAGGACTCTGCACTTGTCCTTGTTGAACCTCATCAGGTTTTTTTTGGCCCAATCCTCTAATTTGTCTAGGTCCCTCTGTATCCGATCCCTACCCTCTAGTGTATCTACCACGCCCCCTAGTTTAGTGTAATCTGCAAACTTGCTGAGAGTGCAGTCCACACCATCCTCCAGATCATTAATAAAGATATTAAACAAAACTGGCCCCAGGACCGACCCTTGAGACTCTCCGCTTGAAACCGGCTGCCAATTAGACATGGAGCCATTGATCACTACCCGTTGAGCCCGACGATCTAGCCAGCTTTCTATCCACCTTACAGTCCATTCATCTAGCCCATATTTCTTTAACTTGGCGGCAAGAATACTGTGGGAAACCGTATCAAAAGCTTTGCTAAAGTCAAGGAATAACACGTCCACTGCTTTTCCGTCATCCACAGAGCCAGTTATCTCATCATAGAAGGCAATTAGGTTAGTCAGGCACGACTTCCCCTTCGTGAATCCATGCTGACTGTTCCTGATCACTTTCCTCTCCTCTAAATGTTTCATAATTGATTCCTTGAGGACCTGTTCCATGATTTTTCCAGGGACTGAGGTGAGGCTGACTGGCCTGTAGTTCCCTGGATCCTCCTTCTTCCCTTTTTTAAAGATGGGCACTACATTAGCCTTTTTCCAGTCATCCGGGACCTCCCCCGATCGCCATGAGTTTTCAAAAATAATGGCTAATGGCTTTGCAATCTCACCCGCCAACTCCTTTAGCACCCTCGGATGCAGCGCATCCGGCCCCATGGACTTGTGCATGTCCAGTTTTTCTAAATAGTCCCGAACCACTTCTTTCTCCACAGAGGGCTGGTCACCTTCTCCCCATATTGTGCTGCCCAGTGCAGCAGTCTGGGAGCTGACCTTGTTCATGAAGACAGAGGCAAAAAAATCATTGAGTACATTAGCTTTTTCCACATCCTCGGTCACTAGGTTGCCTCCCTCATTCAGTAAGGGGCCCACACTTTCCTTGATTTTCTTCTTGTTGCTAACATACCTGAAGAAACCCTTCTTGTTACTCTTAACATCTCCTGCTAACTGCAACTCCAAGTGTGATTTGGCCTTCCTGATTTCATTCCTGCATGCCTGAGCAATATTTTTATACTCCTCCCTGGTCACTTGTCCACTGCGCACTAACTGGTTCAATTTAGTTTGTTGAAACAGCTTGTAGTCACAGCTAATCAAATTACTAATTCTGTTATTAACCATTAACTATTATTAAAAATTTCAAATGTTTGTTTTTAGTACAACTTGCCATGACAGAATCAGTGCAAAATATATTAGAACCCATCCATACCAAAAAAAAAAGAAAAAAAAATCTACACAGATCTGAGGAAAGCTAGAATACTTTTTATAATTCTTTAAAAATTTAGGGCAACATCTATCCTGGTATGTTGTCTTGCTGAGTAAAAATACTTTAATCTAACATTGGATGGTATCTTACAGCAACACGCACACTCTATCTTAAGAGAATCCAAGAAGGGCATAGTAAAACAGCTAGTTTTAAAATAGCGCATACACATTTAAAAGAAAAAAAAATATCCGAAAACTATTTTTGGCAGAACTTTGGGTTCCATACATCATTCTTTTGAAATATTGCTTTTATAGTCCACATAATTTTCTCAGATACAGGACAGACTTACTTCAGTCAAGACACAGTACTCAAGAATGTCACATGTACTTTCATTTAAGTCTGGCATTAAGCAAGAGGGCCAACCACAGACTTACACTAGTGATGCACAAAACAAAATTAAATATTAAAAGGGTTTCCTTACTTGCCCAAGAACTTGTGAGAATGAGGTCTTGATGGTTACCTAATTGAACACACATATTAAAAAGAACTTTAATATTTTGTTGTATATTACTGTCAAGTGATGAACCTTTTGAATAATGCGAAGCACAAAAAATAGAACATTAACACTATATTTCAGGTTTTGGCATTCTGAAAGAAAAAAATTACTCTGTATCAGCAGCAGATCGGTAGTTGAAATGTACATCATATCACCCACACACAGGGAAAGCTCAATATTTTAAAAGGTTTTATTTGTTTGAAGACATCAGCCCACCTTTAATAGCCCTTCACCTGCTCCAAACTACTTTTAACTGCACGACATAAATAAAAAGTGATTGAGAATATTAAACACCTTTAGATTTGATGAGCAAGAAATAAAAACGTTAATTGTTAATTCCTCAAAATATGCAGATAGAGAGACAAATTATATATGGTAAAGAAAATAACCCGTTACTTACTTCATATTGACAATCTGAAGATGAATAAATATTTAATACTGCAACAGTGCTGTCATTTTCAGGTTGTGCAATGTGCAGTTTTGCAGAAATCTCAGTAAAAGATGGAACTCTGAAAGGAAAATGATTAGTAAATGCTCTAGTTATAATCAAAAGATACAGCAATATTTTAGCATGTTCAATACAAGTGGCTGCAAAACACTAGCAACATATAAAAGCATCACAGCAAGGACCAGCCTGATGGCATAGTGGTGGTGATTTATACGATCATGAAGAATATCAATCCAAGTCTCTTTTTCTCTGAGCTGGCATGGGCCAGGGTACTAACAAAGGAAGACTTCAAGATCAATCCCGTAGGGGAGGAGGCCTCATAACACTCCTACGTGAGCTAAGTGAGTGATGGGCTCTGATTGACTCAAAAAATTCAATCCCGTCCTCAGCAAGTAAACTGTCGATTGGGGCTTGAGCCTTCAAGAGCTGAGGAGGATGAATATGTGCAAAAAAAAAAAAAAAAAAAAAAGGAAAGTGAGAATCTTCAGAGCTCATGAAATGAACAGGGAAGGCTATTTTCAAAACATTAAATCTAACTGTAACCTGCAATGTATTACAATTAATCCTATTTCAAACCCATTTTATGTTCTAACCTCAAACCCAACAAGCTTTTGATGTTGGCCAGAGCAGCTGGTTATTTATGAGAACCATTAGAATAAATTGTAGATTATTTTAAATACGTACTTGCCTAAGAGAGCATAAAAGTATAATTGTCACTAGGTTATCGCTAACCATTAAATACAGTATGAATTTTGGAACTTGTTTTATATGAAAGAATATTTCTTCAAAGCACCATAAGCATTATCACAGTGTAGGTCAGATAAATAAATGGACTGTGTTACCTGATGTTCAGGGACTGACTTCCCCAGTCTGAAATAATTGGCTGCACTTCTCCTCCTGCAAATACTGGAGGCAGTTCAAACTTGTTCATGTCTTTTCTGCTATTACCCACCATGTACTTCCAAACCTCCATGGATACACTAGGCCTAGATGCTTGCCCCGCTCTGTCCTTTTTGTTCACCTTTATGAGCACAAAGAGGGAACGTCACCCTTTTTTTCCCTGGTGAGAATTCCTGCGGCATGGAGGAGTCGCCAGGGACTGATAGCCCAGGTAACAAGCTTCTATGCCACCTCCTCCACATAGCCATGGGACATTGAGTCTGTCAGGGTACAGAGGAGCATGCTACACCCCAGTTGGCAGCTAGCATAGGTTAAAGAAGCTTCCAGGTCATAATCAACTCTGATGCCCGTCCCCGATTACACCAAGTAGAGCTTTGGCGCAGCAGAGAATCTAGGCTTAAATTCTTCTTACTAGAGTAAATATAATCTAACAGAAATATCTTATTCAGTTGTGTTAACTACATACATGGACCCTGAAGAAGCCATCAGAAAGATACCTCAAGGAATAGTTAATAGGGAGAAATACAGGGGAAAAAAGTTTTCCCCATTTCTAAAAATCAGTAATATTAATCTAATTTAGAAGCACTGTTAGAAGCATACTTCCAAAGGGTGCTTCTGTGTAGTGCTTTAAATGGTGTTGACCAGACAGCTGCTTAAAGATTTCCTTTGTGATGGCTGTCATCTTTTCTATTCAGGATGCCACCCCATGGCACATTTTCTGTGGGCTCTCATCCCTTTTGGCTTCTGTTATGCTATGATACAGCACTTGATCCACTTAATTATGGAGGATTTGGATTCCTCCAAGGCCAGACATGTAAGCTGGTGGTAAAAGAATACTGATGACATTTTCCAGAACTGAACAGTTCTACTCACGTATATTTTAAACAGAGCTTCACGTATCTACTATGTGCCATGCTGCTCCTTTAGGGCGCTAAGGCTTCAGGTAAAAATGAAGGAAGAACGAATTCCTATGATACGGAATGACTCTGAGGCACGCAACACCCACCCCATTTGTCCTTAAGGAAAATGCAGTAAGGCTTGTGCCCTCCAAGAATAAAATTTCTGAGACTCTTCTGGCCAATGTGACTGCAACCAAGAAGCAAATTTTATGGAAACGAGTGGCCTATCTCCCAGGATTTCAGCTGAAATACTACTTGGATCAGGGACAATTCTATGTTGCCCATCTGCTCTCCCATTCACGTGGCTTGCCCTCACACCCTAGAAAGTTATTTGCCCTGGCTTAAAGCTTGGTCTTCCTCTTCACCACATTCATCTCCAGGGACTAAAAGAGTATCTTGGAGAGGAAAGGAACCTTTCAAGCTTCTATGGCTCAGGGTTATCGTGGAAAATGAAGAACTGAATTTTTTTCTGGCTTTTTCCCCCCCTCTGGGTTTTGACCATTTTAGTTCAGATTATCCTTCTGGAGGATTTGTGACAGCGCTCATTTTTAGGAAATGAGTCTCCTCCTTGCCTGGTGTTCTATTTTAGACTTTATCTCAGGGTTCTGAGCCCTGGTATTCACTCCTCATCCTCTGAAATATAGCTGGAAAGGAATAAGAAGAATGTCCAAGATAGCCCAGATCTTCTTAGGCAGGAGAAAATGAGAACTGTGCATGAGAACTACATGTGCTCTAAGTGGATAATTGTGTCATTTGGTAAGATGCCAGATTCCTTACCAAATGACTCAATTATCCACTTAAAGCACATGCAATTGAACCGTGACGCTTTTCCCCTTTAGAAGTGGTTCAGAACCAAAACTGTGGGATATTTTAGATTTACTACTGAAAAGCTGTCAATCAGTGAGGAGGGTCCAGTTTGCCGAGTCCCAAGGGCTGAAGAGGACAGAGAGAGAGAGAGAGAGAGAGAACAGAGAAATCCAGACACACATAACAAGCTGCCCAGACTCCACTCCTGGCAGAGTGAAGATCTGCATCCCTTCTACAGCTTCTGGGAGGTTTTCCTGCACAGATATAACATCTCCAACTTCAGATTGCTGCAGGGATATGGCCTGTCTACACTGATGGGAGAGGAGGGAGCACATAGAGAGAAAGAACAGCACTGGAAACGTTGGCCCCTTAAGGGAGAGGAGTCAAGATTTTACTTGTTGCTTCCCCTAAATCAGCTTTACAAGCAAAAATTTGCAATATATAAAGGGAGAGCGCTGAACTACTCATCTGTCTTCATTGGTGGATTTAGAGAATCTGGTGCAAGCGGTGCAGCCAATCCCCTGAATCTCATGGACAGATCTGAACTATCTCTGGTATTTAGAGGAAGAGAGAGGCAGCTCAAATGTCTAAAACTGAAATCTAATTCCAGAAAGTTTACTCTTCTAATATGTCTGGGATGTAAACTCTACTTTGAAAGATAACAAGGAAAAACAGAACCTCAAAACACCTTACTTAGAGACAGTTATTGAGTCTTCATGTGACCATGGTATGTGGAGTCTGTAAACACTAGTTTTTCTTCCTGGAAAGAAATAGAAGTAAAAATGAATTATGAAACATTATTGAAATGTGAAATTAAAATTACTGTAGCTCATTCACAGTTCAACACAATGGATAACATGACTATTGGATTATTTCTACATTTCAAATACCTGCAACAACTGTTACAATTTGCACTTTTAAAAATCACTATTGATACTTTGTAAAACAAGATTAAATGGAGAATATAGACTATATCAATCTGTATGGAAAGAAATCTAAATTGAAAGCCATATAATAATATATTGAGAGTTCATATTTGGTTGACAGTATAAAGTTTGGAATAGCCTGTGTGTGAGATAGATATATATAGAGAGAGATGTATATATCTCAATCTATCTATCAATATATGACCGTTAAGAGTGAAATGTGTCAACTATCCTCCAATAAGCAAAGTAGGAAAACTTAACAGGCACCCCACTGTGCCTAGATCTTCTTTTTGTGTCCGTTTTGTAGTCCTGGCAAGATCTTCCATGGTGCATGGTATCTTCAGGAACCTAGATAAATCCTTGCTAATTATTTTCATTTAGAACCACTCTCCCACATACCCAGTGATATAGATTATAGATTTTTTCTTTGAAACATGTATTCACAACAGAATTTTTTCCAGCTTTTGTTTAAAAGAAGTGTTTAAACAGATTGAGACCTGCGCAAAGATGATTTGGGTTCTTTTTAAAAGCCATAAAAATCTTCTACACCAAACTGAAGGGTCTAAATGATACAGGAAAGCAGTAATAAGACACAGAGCATCTCATCCCTAAGTCAACAATTCAGATTTTACTTCAGTCAATAGCAACTGAAAACCCTTGCCATACAAGGACTCTAGAACTCATAGCCCAGATAGTGAGAGACAGTGTCAACCTAACCAAAGCTCACTAATATAAGTGGCACCTCTCTTTGCAGAGACACCAAGGATGGAATGGTTAAGGAGACCAGACTACTCCCTCACCTTTACAAATGGTCCTTCTAGAAAGAGAGGTGAAGCACACTGGCAGGGTTGGGAAGCTTGTTCAGACAATGCCCATATTTTATCTATTCACTGGACAGAACAGAGGATTTCAGTCTCCAGAGCGCTCAGTCTGGCAACTTTCACAGCAAAAACAATTATATAAAAAGTAAAGAACTTGATAGCAATCACATTACAGTATGGAACATGAGAGATCTGGGAGATGTACAATAGAAAAAAAAGCTGTCAAAAATATATTTTACTGCAACCATTTATGTGCACTTCAGGAAAACATTAAATTTACCTTTGTGTGGTTGGCAGTGGCTCTCAATGTAGATTTTAAAAGCTTGGTATATCTAAACAAAACAAACAAACAAACAAAAACCCAAAAAACATTTATTCACTTGCATTTCAAAAGGAACTAGTTAGTTAATATCAATTTTGTTTAATTCAGTATTTTTACCTGGCCAAAGTGTTGGAGCTGTACATTGTAAATTAAACCAGTTGAATTTAATACAATTTTGCTTGAAGAAAGCCCTGTAGAAATGACAACCCTATATTATTTCCAATTAGTAAATCTAAAAGTAAAGGACTAGAGACTGATTTGCTTGAAAAGTTTACTACATCTAAGGTTTTTCTTGGAAGTTGAGATACTTTACATGTACACCCGATATACAATATTTATGAAATCCCTAATAGTAAGAGGGTGAAATAAGGCTTGCTTAATAGGAAATTATCTTTGAACTTCACTCCAAAGATCAATGTTTTAGTATTTTAAGGCCAAATTTATTACTCAAAATATGCCAACAAATGCAGTTTTCAAGTTTTGCAAGAGCAGTGCATTATACCTACCAAAAGAAAAAAGATGTGTTACAGGAAGTTGTACTGTTCGGGAATCCTCTTTAAAGAATTCACAGTCCAAAGTAAACTGCAACATAGACATATTATTTTATTGCATAGATCTGAAATGAACATAAAACTAGAGCATTGAGTCTGGCCATACTCTCTTCAGAACCCCAGGCAAACGACAACGTTCAAAGGTTGCTGCAAGTCACATTTCCATGCTTCACTTACAGTGGCTGGCCAGCCATTGGTTCAGCCACTAGCACAAGCCAGAACAACTTTAGAGTAGTTTGCTCCGATTTTCACCCAGCTGCAACGTGTTGCGGCATGGCCAGAGAGCTAGTATCTCTTAGGGCTTGTCTATACTTACCGCGCTGGTTCGGCGGCAGGCAATCGAACTTCTGGGTTCGATTTATCGCGTCTAGTCTGGACGCGATAAATCGAACTCAGAAGTGCTCCCCGTCGACTCCGGTAATCCTGCTCGCCGCGAGGAGTACGCGGAGTCGACGGGGGAGCCTGCCTGCCGCGTCTGGACGGCGGTAAGTTCGAACTAAGGTATGTCGACTTTAGCTACGTTATTCACGTAGCTGAAGTTGCGTACCTTAGTTCGATTTGGGGGTTTAGTGTAGACCAAGCCTAAGTCAGTGCCTCCTATTCTGGGCACAAGAGGGTGGTATATGGCAGGCTGTGCCCCTCAAGGATTCCCACACACGAAGAATATTTAGCTGGCCAATTATGCCAGCTTTAACTATGCTTTGTGCCCCAGCACAAATGGACTGAGCTGAGCTGAGAATCTGGTCCACAATCTATAAAATATATTTAGTTCATTTAAAACTATTCTCTCACCTCACCTTAAAATCCGTATTTCTCACTTTCCTTTATAAAAGTGGTTTTCAAGCTGTTTATAGCTTGAAAGTTATTAGTTAACAGAAAGATGGTCTCTCTATGAAACAATCTCCCTTCTTATTCATGATTATACAGACCACCTATTATCATATTCTCAATCACTAAAACATTTGTGTCAAAGCTAGTGCAGCTACTTACATGAAAACGTAGTACTAGGAAAGTATTAATGTATATTGAGCTCTCTTAAAAATAAGCAGAAAAACAGAAGGAAGAGAGAACATAAGAATGGCCGTACCAGGTCAGACCAAAAGTCCATCTAGCCCAGTATCCTGTCTACCGACAGTGACCAATGCCAGGTGCCCCAGAGGGAGTGGACCTAACAGGCAATGATAAAGTGATCTCTCTCCTGCCATCTATCTCCATCCTCTGATAAACAGAGGCTAGGAACACCATTCCTTACCCATCCTGGCTAATAGCCATTAATGGACTTAACCTCCATGAATTTATCCAGTTCTCTTTTAAACTCTGTTATAGTCCTAGCCTTCACAACCTCCTCAGGTAAGGAGTTCCACAAGTTGACTGTGTGCCTTGTGAAGAAGAACTTCCCTGTATTTGTTTTAAACCTGCTGCCTATTAATTTCATTTGGTGACCCCTAGTTCTTGTATTATGGGAATAAGTAAATAACTTTTCCTTATCCACTTTCTCCACAACACTCATGATTTTATATACCTCTATCATATCCCCCCTTAGTTTCCTCTTTTCCAAGCTGAAGAGTCCTAGCCTCTTTAAACTCTCCTCATATGGGACCCGTTCCAAACCCCTAATCATTTTAGTTGCCCTTTTCTGAACCTTTTCTAGTGCCAGTACATCTTTTTTGAGATGAGGAGACCACATCTGTATGCAGTATTCGAGATGGGGGCGTACCATCAATTTATATAAGGGCAATAATATATTCTCTGTCTTATTCTCTATCCCCTTTTTAATGATTCCTAACATCCTGTTTGCTTTTTTGACTGCTTCTGCACACTGCGTGGATATCTTCAGAGAACTATCCACGATGACGCCAAGATCTTTTCCCTGACTTCTTGTAGCTAAATTAGCCCCCATCATACTGTATGTATAGTTGGGGTTATTTTTTCCAATGTGCATTACTTGACATTTATCCACATTAAATTTGCCATTTTGTTGCCCAATCACTAGTTTTGTGAGATCTTTTTGAAGTTTGTCACAGTCTGCTTTGGTCTTAACTATCTTGAGCAGTTTAGAATCATCTGCAAACTTTTCCACCTCACTGTTCACCCCTTTCTCCAGATCATTTATGAATAAGTTGAATAGGATTGGTCCCAGGACTGACCCTTGGGGAACACCACTAGTTACCCCTCTCCATTCTGAGAATTTACCATTAATTCCTACCCTTTGTTCCCTGTCTTTTAACCAGTTCTCAATCCATGAAAGGACCTTCCCTTTTATCCCATGACAGCTTAATTTACGTAAGAGCCTTTGGTGAGGGACCTTGTCAAAGGCTTTCTGGAAATCTAAGTACACTATGTCCACTGGATCCCCCTTGTCCACATGTTTGTTGACCCATTCAAAGAACTCTAATAGATTAGTAAGACATGATTTCCCTTTACAGAAACCATGTTGACTACTGCTCAACAGTTTGTTTTTCTGTGTGTCTGACAATTTTATTCTTAACTATTGTTTCGACTAATTTGCCCAGTACCGAAGTTAGACTTACCGGTCTGTAATTGCCGGGATCACCTCGAGAGCCCTTTTCAAATATTGGTGTTACATTAGCTAACTTCCAGTCATTGAGTACAGAAGCCGATTTACAGGACAGGTTACAAACCTTAGTTAATAGTTCCGCAACTTGACATTCAAATTCTTTCAGAACTCCTGGGTGAATGCCATCTGGTCCCGGTGACTTGTTAATGTTAAGTTTATCAATTAATTCCAAAACCTCCTCTAGTGACACTTCAATCTGTGACAGTTCCTCAGATTTGTCACCTACAAAAGCCGACTCAGGTTTGGGAATCTCCCTAACATCCTTAGCCGTGAAGACTGAAGCAAAGAATCCATTTAGTTTCTCCACAATGACTTTATCATCTTTAAGCGCTCCTTTTGTATCTCGATCATCAAGGGGCCCCACTGGTTGTTTAGCAGGCTTCCTGCTTCTGATGTAGTTAAAAAACATTTTATTACCTTTGGAGTTTTTGGCTAGCCGTTTTTCAAACTCCTTTTTGGCTTTTCTTATTACATTCTTGCACTTAATTTGGCAGTGCTTATGCTCCTTTCTATTTGTCTCACTAGGATTTGACTTCCACTTTTTAAAGGAAGTCTTTTTATCTCTGACTGCTTCTTTTACATGGTTGTTAAGCCACGGTGGCTCTTTTTTTAGTTCTTCTACTGTGTTTCTTAATTTAGGGTATACATTGAAGTTGGGCCTCTATTATGGTGTCTTTAAAAAGCGCCCACGCAGCTTGCAGGGATTTCATTTTAGTCACTGTACTTTTTAACTTCTGTTTAACTAACCCCCTCATTTCCCTTTTGAAATTAAATGCCACAGTGTTGGGCTGTTGAGATGTTCTTCCCACCACAGGGATGTTGAATGCTATTGTATTATGGTCACTATTTCCAAGCGGTCCTGTTATAGTTACCTCTTGGACCAGCTCCTGTGCTCCACTCAGGACTAAATCTAGAGTTGCCTCTCCCCTTGTGGGTTCCCGTACCAGCTGCTCCATGAAGCAGTCATTTAAAATATCGAGAAATTTTATCTCTGCATTTCATCCTGAAGTGAAAAGTTCCCAGTCAATATGGGGATAATTGAAATCTCCCACTATTATTGAGTTCTTAATTTTGATAGCCTCTCTAATTCCCCTTAGCATTTCATCATCACTATCACTGTCCTGGTCAGGTGGTCTATAACAGATCCCTAATGTTATATTCTTATTAGAGCATGAAATTCTATCCATAGAGATTCTATGGAACATGTGGATTCACTTAAGATTTTTACTTCATTTGATTCTACATTTTCTTTCACATACAGAGCTAGAACCACAAGCAAGCAGCAGTTCAAAAATCACTGCTCTATACTTGTTTGTGAGTAAATATACAATCTGTAACTCGTGTTAGGAATTATAGCTACTTTCAGTAGACTAGATGTTAAATTAGTTGAAAAATCTACCTTTGAATCACATACTGTAAGACAGAACTATAATTTGTAAAAGATATTTAGTGCAATTCTCCATATTTAATACATTTTCCTTGCAACCAAGAATGACAAAATATAGTATTTGGTTGTCTTTAATAGATGCTGAATAAAGTGTTTTTAAGTCTCATCTTTGTTACCTTATTGCCATTAATAGCTGGAACATACACTACAAGATTGGTCAAAGAAGGATATTCCTGGAGTTTCAGAGTTACAACCTAAAACAGGAAAACAAAAATTACTTACAGTAAAAGTATAGTTTGGTTCAGTTAAAAACCTGAGGTGAGAGCCTCACTCCTACTCCAGCTCTTTTATGTGGGGTAAGGGGCCCTAAAAACCTGATATCTGGCCGGGGAGAAACTTGCAAGCCCTGGTACTAAGGGGGTATGCCAGGGCAGGGCTAGAGCCCACAGTGCTACTGAGATTCCAAGAAGCAATGCAGGAGGTTGCTGACACTGAGAAAGGCTCCCAGGGCTGTCTAAATTATGCCAGGGCCTGCTCCAGCCCCTACAGATGACTGGGAGTGCTCAAAAGGAGACTTAGAGCTACCATCACACCCCACACACTGCCGACACTGGGTTCTGTGCTGTGCCTCTTGAAGGTACATCACAGAATCTCACACCTAAATGTGAACACTTGTAATCATTGTAAGCTTCACAAATAATAGCAGTTACAATTAAGGAAAAAACACAGTTCATATGTAAGTGTCCTGCATTAAAAGAGTGCTGTGTACTATAGTGAACTACACTGTGCACCATATCACGTACTCTACTGAAGTTTAATACAGTGTTGGAAGACTGTACACAACTTTTTAGAGATGGCCCAATCCTGCTCCCATTAAAAAGCTACAGGTAAAACATTTTATTATGAATTTCCAGTTACAGATTTCAGATACAGTAGGTGCTGAAGGAATTGATGAAATACACCCTTAAATTGCATATATTTGGATAGCAGTTGAGAAATGGATTACTATAACTACCACTGCTCATGTACTGTCACTCCCCATGGATTATTAACTTAAATAAATATTCTCCTGCTATGATGAATGTGTACCATTGAAGTTTCATTAACGATCGCATATCACACAATATTCAGTCTGTTTGAACTCTGTTGCTGTCTTTATTTATGTGGCTGCAAACTACTATCAACTTTAGAAGTGAAAGAAAATGTCTGCCAATAGAGGTGAACTATACAAAGTCTACAAGATGTAAAATACATGCTGAGCCTTCTGCTATAAGAAAGAGTGAAGGAAAATCTCCTAAGAGTAGAATGACAGAAGAAGGTATTGACTTTGCCAACAGTAACAGAGAAGTCAAGTTGCATTCTAGAACAACTTAAACACAATTTAGAGTCTATTTGTTTCCTTTGATTATAAACCCAAGATGATTTTTTAAACACAATTTTATTGGTGTAGTTTTAGTAAACTACAATGTTCTTTTAAGTTTTCTGTAGGCTTATCAATGAATTAGCCTTTTGAAAACTTCAACTTTCTTGCTGGACTTCTGAAAACCAAGTCATTGATATGGAATAAATATCACTTTCATATACCCTCAAAAATGGGGAAGAAGCTGAATTTTTAATTAAGATGTTTCCCACTCCCCCAGTAGCATATATCCCAAGAGGAAACCTGGCTTAGAAATCATATCAATGCTATACAATATGTGAATGTATTAAATTATTCATAAACCCACACAAAACCTCTTCACGTAAATGCTCACTCTATTTTGTTGCAACAAAATAACATAGTACAATTTACCTTAACAGTTGGCAGTAACTCAGCTTTCCAGGATAAATCAAAACCTTCCAGGCTGTAAAAGTTAAAATACTTTAAAGTGCAAATATACAAAATGCACATATTCATTATGAAAGGAGGTAGGCAGTAACAGTGTATTATTAATGCACCAGCCTTTCTCTACCTCTATAGAAATGCACAAGGTTAAAAACAGGACACAGATCTAAGTCTACTAAAATTAAGGCTCCGTATTTGTCATGGAGGTCACGGATTCTGTCACGGGAGCTGCCTGAGCGGCTCGTACACCCTCTGGGCCAGGTGCACCAGCCGCTGCTGGGGCAGTCTCAGCCCCCCACCTCACTCCCCAGTAGCAGGAGTCTGTGTGTGGGGGGCCTTGGGGTGGGGGAGATGGATGGTGCTTACCTGGGGCGTAGGGGGTCCCCAGAAGGGCGACAGCAACTCCCCTCCCTCAACTCCTAGTTCCATGTGCTGCCTCCGCCCACAGGCACCATCCCCGCAGCTCCCATTGACCGCGGTTCCCAGCCAATGGGAGCTACAGAACTGGGGCTTAGGGCAGAGTGGAGGCAGCACATGGAACTAGGGTCGCCACTTTCCAGGAGCTGGGTAGGGAGTATGCCCCAGACCCACCAACACCCCCCTCCCCAGCACCCGCGGAGCCCCTCTCCTCAGCACCCACAGCGCTGCACCCCCAGGCTGCACCCCCCTCCCCAGCACCTGTGGCACCCCCAAGGCCGCCCTCCTAAGGGGCCCCTCCCCAAGTTTTAGTCAGGGGTATATAGTAAAAGTCATGGACAAGTCACGGGCCGTGAATTTTTGTTTACTGCCTGTGACCTAACCATGACTTTTAGTAAAAGTACCAGTGACTAAAACATAGCCTTAACTATAGTTAACTGAACGATTGTCTGTATACCAAACATTATAATTTAGCAATCTAAAGTAATTTACAACTCAAATAGCAGAGATGTTGCAAATCTGATTTCAGACAGAGCTGTATAGCTAGCAATATCGCTGCATTCACAAAATCTGGCTGTTATTAGCCTCAACTTTTTGAAGCATAATGAAAACACTTAATGAACTGATATCTGCATTTGTACTGAAGTAATGCACAATAAGTAAAAGCATCCACTGCTCTCACAGCTTAAGGGAACTTATAAAAGTGTATCATATGCAACATCAGCTTTGCCTATTGGTGCAAACCTTTCAGGTGGCAGTTCAAAGTGGATATTGGATTAATGATTATCTGTTAATGAATTTACTTTAGGTCAGTTATACATATTTTAAACAAAATCCGAGACATTTCACAAAAGATGCACTTTAAGATACCAAGGCCAGAAGGCACCACTGTCATCATCTAGTATGACCTCTTGTATACCACAGGCCATAAAACTTTCCTAAACTAATTTCTAGAGAAAATCTTTTAGAAGACCATCCAATTTTGATTTAAAAATAGTCAGTGATTGAGAATCCACAACCACATTTGAAACTGTTCCAGATCCCTTTAAATGGTGCTGTTTGACTAAATGGATTTAACTCACAATTAAAAAAAGATACTATATTTAATTAGATTTAATGGCCCCAACTCCCTCTACTGGCAGAGCTTGATGCAGAGGGTGTGCAAAGGGTTATAAAGACACCTTAGTGGTTCCTAGTCCAAAGCAGGGCAATTATAACACCTAGGTACCAGGTGGTCATACAAGCACCTTGGCCATGCTCCCTTACTTCTGGGCCAGAACACAAAGGCATAGGACCGCTACACTGACCTATGCCAAATGGGGATTCCCCCAACCCAAGCAGTAGATTAAATTTGCTTTAAGACAGCTCTGAGCAGTTGGAGTGCAACAAAGCAGATTTTAAAAGGCTAGTAAATCTGGCCCTAAAAATAGTTTCAATTTGCATTAATTCATTACAAATTCCAAAATTTATCAATTAAACCGGACAATCTAATTTGCTAAAATAAAGTTGCTAAAACAAGCACATCCATTTCTAAATGTCCTCAAGTGACAATAAATTCATAGTAGTATTTACAGAAGATGATCATTCAGTCCATCCTTTGCATACAACGGATACAGTCCCATGACAGAGGACTTATTAAAATGATATTACATATAAGTCAGGGACAAAACAAGTTACACTGTCATAAAAGTTAAGAGAGCCATATTTTTTCTTTAAATACTAGGTCACTTATTATTGCTTTGAATTTATTTAACTATTAAGAAAGCTGATTGTAAATTATACCAGATAATAATGAATTTTAACAGCAGTAATCCTTCTTAAATCCCTATAGTTCTTCCTCCTAAATTGCTCTGTGTTACAAGACTGAATGCCCAAAATTGATCTTATAGTAACTATTTAAATAAATTACAAGAAGCCTTTATACTCACCACATAGATGAACTATTGTCTGAACAGCCATAAATCCAGCTACTTGTATCCTGTTAAATCAATATCATGTGAAAATGTGCGTTACTACTTAAAATTTAAAAAGTGTGAGTTTATATATAAAAATATTAAACTTCACTCCAAAAAAATTTAGAGTTAGTGTTGATGATCCACACTTAATTTATACCTGCCTAACTGTGACACCTCATCAGACATCACCCACTGTTCTAAACCTCCTTCAATACTTATATACATCAAAGTCTATTAAAAAGAGCAGACTTCAGTCTTCATTTTCCTATCCTTATCTATCACACATTTCTATAGTGGCCCTCACTATAACCACCAAGTGCTCCTAAGAGAGACTTTACACACACAATCAAAACACAAAAATGCAGTTATTTATGAAGTATGATTCATCTCCTGTTTCCTCAGCTATTTGTAATCAGTAAGATTCACCATCTGTTTTTCTTGATCCTGTAGAGTGTTAATGACATCGTGTCGGCTGCCAAGAGGCTAGATACCACAAACTCAGAATTATGATTATGAGATGAAGTAGAACGAACAACTTAAATACAAGAATGAGAATCTTTGGCTAGACAAGAAATATGTTTAATAATTTCCTTTTGTCGTTTTTGCTAACCATGAAAATGAACAGCAGATATTGCAGTCTAGAACACTTATTATTTCTTATGAAAAACAAAACTGAAATGTTTAGAAGAGTTCTTTGAGACTTCTCAAGAGATAGGGTGGTAATTCCAGTGTCTGGGTAGTTATATTGTGCCTACCTAAATCCCTCAAACAGAATGTGGTGGTGATCTTCATTTCTTGTCCCAAACTGTTGTGTAAAGTTACTGTATTATTATTAACCGACTGCTGTGCATTCCACAGGTGGCAAAAGTGTTCCCTATATATTCCTCACAAGCAAATTGAAAGTAAAGTATTTGGAAAACAACAGATCCTCCGATAAGATGATGATGACAGGGGCTGTACAAAACGAAAGTATTATTTATATACTTGTGTAATCAACAATTCTAGTTTAAGGACTGTTATGAAAAACAACTACTGAAGATGTACTGTAGTTATACTACAAACCATAAATAATTTTTGGCAATCAGCAATTGTTTTGTCAAAATCCTGTAAGCAATTGTATACCTTATAATGATGAAAAATTCAGTTTAGTTAGAAATTAAGCCTTGTCCAAAATACCCAAGCAGTCCAAGTAAAATTTATATTCTTACCAAGCAATGTTGTGTCTGATTTAAAGAACTTCAGTTATTTTACATCTTATAAAGCAAATTCTATTCTGATGCAAGAATCAGACACAACATTGCTAATGACTAAAGCTGATCAAAAGCCAGAATTTCTATTTTGCAGAAAATGCCAATATTGGGGGGGGGGGGGGGGGGGGCGGGGAAGAGGAGGAAGGTGCGCGACAGTGTTCCGTTTTGGAACAAAAAGTAGAATTTCCAAAATTTCCCACAGAAGGGAACATCTGAAAAAAAAAATCATATTGAAATAATCAAAATATTTTGTTTAAAATTTTTTGAAATGAAATCGAACTTGGGAGCCCAAATTTTGAGGCCCCTGGCTCAGTTGTAGCTCCCAAGGCAGAAGGCTCCCAGATGGGCTGGGAGCCTAGAAGCCCTGGGGACCATGACTGAGCCTGGAGCCTCTAGGCATGGGAGCCAAAGGCTTTCGGTGCCTGATTCCATGGACTAGCAGCCTTGAAAACCACACCTCAAGCTGAGTCTCCCAGTGTTTCCACAGCTTCCAGGTGCCTGGCTCTGCAGCAGGAAGCAGGCTCCAGCTATACCTAGGTCTCCAAGGGCTTCCAGGCTCCTAGCTCTGCAGCAGGGCACCTAGAAGCCCTTGGTCCTCAGCCATGGGGTAGGTTTTATGTCTGGGCTGCCCCAGAGCCATGGACCCTGGAAGCCCACTAACTGAGCTAGCAGGAAGCCAGGCAGGGATTCAGGTAAGTCTGAAGTGATGCCGGTGGGAAGGGGGAACAATTATAGGAGCTAACCAAGACACTGATTTCTCCTTCCACTAAAGGCATCTACCCTCCATTCACCAAGGTCGTATGAAATCTTGGAGTCTTAGTGGACTCTTCTCGAATACCTATGTAGTAACAGTGGTGAGAAATGCATTCTTCCACCTCCATTTAAGAAACTACATTCCTTCTTTTCAAATGAGGAGGTGAGTCGAAGTGATCCATGTGTTTGCCTGGAGGTTAAACTACTGCAAATCATCATGTTTGAGGCTGAACGTGGAAGAAACACAAACTCCAATTGTATAGCACACAGCAGCCCATCTCCTCAACAGGAAAAACGGCTGAGAACACATCAACTGGTGGTGCTCCATATCCTCTACTAGCTCCCGGTTCATTTATATTGCTCTGGGTAAGTCCCTTACTACAGCCCCATTTTTGGGATAGCCTCCCTATTCAGGAAGGTCACTTAAACACATGCTTTCCTGAATGAGGGCATAAGATGGGGCCTTGCTACATTAAAGACCTACTCTCCATTCACAAACCATTGAAACAGCTGCACCAGACCTTAAGGACAGTGCAGTCAACAGCAACAGAGACTAGACACAAGAGAACCAAAGATAAAGGGTCCAGGAGTCAATGGAATGTGCAATGGAGTAATGGAGGAGACAGAACTATGCTAAAGGCTGATCATTTTCATACCACAATTTGCATGTTGAATTATGATAACAGAGAATGGGGTTGAGAAACAGTTGCTAAACTGCTGAAGTTTGGAGTGGTGAACTGCAAAATCTATTATAGGCAACTCTAAGTCAGTCTTAGGGCTTGTCTACATGAACAATTAGACCACAGCAAGCTGAGATGTGAATCCACCCAACACTAACCTGCCACGGTCTAACTGTCCATGTGCTGACACGTGTTAACAGTTCATTAAAATCTTAAAGAACCCTAACAAACTCTTAATGTGTCAGCAGGGTACATACACACAGTTAGACCTCAGCAGGCTAGTGTGGGGTGGATTCACACCTCAGCTTGTCGCTGTCTAATTGTTCATGTAGAGCAGGCCTTAGTATATATGTGCAGTACTCAGATACTATGATAATGAACACACTAGAAATAACTAATACAAAGGCATGCACCCCTAAACAAATAATAGGTTGGGATTACAGTAGAAAAGCTGGCTCTGTTTAATAATTACTGGAGAAGTTATCTCAATACAGCTGTTTAAATGGAAATATCAATTCAGTTTCATAAAGTTAAAATCAGGTAACAACAGATATTTTTTCAAAAATACAGAAAGTATGTATTTTCTCACCAACATACTGTTTTGACAGTGGACATGACTGTAGGTTTTTCTGTGGTTTGAAAGAGGAAACATGAAATATTTTCCATCAGATTCCTTAAAAGAAAAAATATTGCTTATTAGAAAACACACAGAAATGACAAACTTGAAATTAGAAAAAGAAATTAATGCTACTTACATTGTAAACTGTATAGGTCCATTTTGAGGATTTGATTTTCATCCAAATCAAAGTTCCTAGAAGTAAATTATATGCTTTAATTTGCTCACTTGTGTGTGATAAGAAAACCTTAATTCTAGTTGTATGTTACTGCAGGAATTGCCTATGATGTAAAATATAATCTTCAGCAGACCTTCACAAAACACAAATATTCTACTTTAATCAAGCATATTTTAATCAACTTCCTGTTCATATCTCCAGAAGTTAGACATTGGAACATTAAAATATGTAATCCAATACTCACAACTGCTATTCAGAATTGCATACAATGGTTAAAATCAACTATCTATACAGCATGCCAAACCAAGGGATGCTATTATTACTTGCAAAATGTATTAATAAGTGCTGCTACTAAAATAAAAGGTCTCAAAGAAAAATAGCATTAGCATCTGGTGGACATCTACGTCAGTATGGGGGCTGAATACAGACAAGAGAGTGTTGAAAATATAGCAGCACAACATACTTTCTTTGCCCCACCACACTTTCAGTCTCACAGGGAAGGAACATAAAAAGCCCAAATTCAGGCAGCAGAATTAGGAGCAGAAGACTCACTACAAGAAGAAAGTATGAGCAGAAAGAAATATGAATAAAGGGGGACGAGTAATAGAAACAGATTTATTAGACAAACAAAACACACACGCTCAAATTCACCCTTACTGTAACTCCTTTGAACTTAATGGCATTACAGCATAGATAAATTTAGCCAACTGTCAAAGGGAATGAGGAGAGAGGAAAATCCAATTGAAAAAAATTGCACATAAATATACTCCAAATTGCTATTGAACAGGGAGGGCGGGGGGGGGAATATCTGACTAAATGATTAATGAAAACTAAAGAAATGCAAATGCAAGATATTATTCACCTCCCCCAGTGTATTTCAACAAAATTAAGCCTTGGTATTTACTCCTGGGCTCTACAGCCATGGCTCCTCCTTGTTAACTTCCTAGCAGCCAGAGAATGCCAAATAAGGAATTCTGCAGATGTCCCAACCCAAGAGAGGAGCCAATTCTTCATTATAGCATGGGTCTCTTTGCCCAGCTCTGTCAAGGGAAAGGAGACATTGAATCTGCACATCTGGGCACCTAGGAATTCCCCAAACAGCCAGAATTAGCATATTGGCTTTACAACACATACATACCAACCCCCACCAGGATAGGGGATGGACATGGGAAAGGCTATAGTCAGAACGTCTGAGCTCCAGCTACTCCTGTGATTGCTGGAGATCAGTTAGCCAGGCCTAAACTGGAACAACTTTTGTTTCCTGGCTACTCCCCAGAAACCGAGAAATACAAAATGGCATGTCTTTTCCCCACTATGGTCCTCAACCAAGCCTAGTTCAGCTAGAAACAAGAATCAAGACCATAGTTTATCGCCATGCATTCCAAATGGTGTTTGAGTGGTGCCTAAAGAAAGAGAGTGTGCTTCAGCAATTTGGTAGTGAGAAGATTAACTCTTAGATAAAATGTGTCCCTGAATCCTGGTCAAAGCAATTAGAGTTGCATACCTTTAAGTTCAGTAAGTGTTTCAGGATCTTCCTCAAAGAACTTTGCTGGGTGCCTCACAAAGTGATGATTCAATACTAACATTCTCTTCTTTGGATCCTCAGTGATCTAAAAATACCAGACAACTTGTTAATAATCTGCTTAGCATTTTATGTGATTTACAAGAATTACCAAGACATCAAGCCAGCAACGCAGCTTTATTTATAGTAAAAGTCAGAGCTCCAAAAAGGCAGAGGATAATATGGTTTCTAGTTTCAATTCAATAACTGGAGCTAATAAAAATACTCTATTCATCTATATCCAATTACTGCTATATACAAATTGCAACTGCTCAAACTATACAAAAAGTTAAACCTACGTATACATAAAACCAAAAAGCTTTAGCTATATTTATATAATATAATACAGAGACAGACACATGCACGCACCATAAGGTGATATCTATGTGATAAATTGCAGACCCATGTAACAAGTTAGTTATAGGTGCCTGAAAAATTAAGGCTAAGCTTTAGTCACGGGTATTTTTAGTAAAAGCCATGGACAGGTCACGGGTAATAAACAAAAATTCACGGCCAGTGACCTGTCCACAACTTTCACTATATGTATACCCAGGACTAAAAAAAACCAGTTACTCACCTTTTCTGTAACTGTTGTTTTTGGAGATGTGTTGCTCATATCTATTCCAGTTAGGTGTGCGCGTGCGCCGTGTACACGGATGTCGGAAACTTTTCCCCTAGCAGCTACCCGTCAGGCCGATTGTGGAGCCCCCTGGAATGGCGCCGATATGGTGCTCTATATATGACCTTGCCGGCCTGAGCCCCCTTCAGTTCCTTCTTGTTGGCTACTCCAACAAAGGGGAAGGCGGGGGAGAAATGGAATAGATATGAGCAACACATCTCGAAGAACAACAGTTACAGAAAATGTGAGTAACCGTTATTTTTTCTTCAAGTGCTTGCTCATATCAATTCCAGTTAGGTGACTCCCAAGCCTTACCTCGGAGGTGGGGTCGGAGTCAAAGTATTGCAGACAGAAGAATCGCCCTGCCAAAGGCCGCATCATCACGAGATTGGTGGACGATAGCGTAGTGCGATGGGAAGGTGTGCACCGAGGCCCATGTGGCAGCCCTGCAGATTTCCTGGAGGGGTACGTCTGCCAAGAAGGCTGCTGATGAGGCCTGAGCCCTCGTGTAATGAGCCGTAACAGCAGGCGGAGGGACATTTGCCAGGTTATAACAAGTGCGGTGATCCATGAAGATATTCGCTGGGAGGAAACCGGTGCACCTTTCATTCGTTCGGCGATGGTGACGAACAACTGGGTTGTCTTGCGGAATGACTTTGTCCGGTCTATGTAGAAGGCGAGCGCCCTTCTGACATCCGGTGAACGCAGCTGTTGTTCTTGAAGGTCGGCATGTGGTTTTGGGTAGAAAACTGGCAGGAAGATGTCCTGGCTGACATGGAAATGGGATACAACTTTTGGTAGGAAAGCTGGATGAGGCCTCAGCTGAACTTTATCCTTATGGAAAATGGTATAAGGTGGTTCACACATGACAGCCCGTAGCTTGGAAACCCGTCGTGCTGAGGTAATGGCCACTAGGAAGGCAACTTTCCAGGGGAGGTAGAGGGGTGAGCAGGAAGCCAGCAGCTCGAAAGGGGGACCTGGATCGACAGATCCAAGAGAGTGGGGTACCAACACTGGCAAGGCCAAGCTGGTGCCACCAGTATGACGTCCACCTTGTCCCTGTGGATCTTGTGGACCTGAGGAAATGGCAGAAAGGTGTAAAGCCATTGGCCGGACCACGGGATCAGGAAGGCATCCACAATCGAGCCCAGGCTGTGACCCCGGAAGGAGCAGAAGGCTGGGCATTTCCTGTTGGTCCGCAAAGCGAACAGATCGATTCAGGGAAACCTCCAGCTGCGGAAAATGGAGTGGATGATGTCCGGATGCATCGACCATACATGCATAAGAAAACATCTGCTCAAGCTGTCCGCCAGTACATTTTGAACACCCGGCAGGTATGAAGCTTGAAGAAGGATGGAGTGGGCTAAACAGAATTCCCAAAGCAGAAGGGCTTCCTGGCAAAGGGGAAACGACCGGGCTCCGCCTTGTTTGTTCAGATAAAACATGGCTGTGGTGTTGTCTGTCAATTCTGCTACACAACAGCCCTGTAGGCGGGACAGGAACGCTTGGCACACGAGGCGGATCGCCCTGAGTTCCTTGATATTGATATGCAGGGTTAGTTCTTCTACCTGCCATAAACCCTACATTGTCAGGCTCCTGAGGTGTGCCCCCCATCCCAGCGCAGATGCATCCATTACCAGGCTCAGAGTGGGCTGAGGAGGGAGGAACCGAACCCCAGCCCCTATCATGTGGGGGTCCAGCCACCAATGCAGGGAATCGAGAGTATGGCTTGGGACTGTGAGCACCATGTCCAGGATACACAGACGCCAACCACGTCTGTAGGGGCCTGAGCCTCAGTCTGGCGTGTTACAGCACTTAGGTGCAGGATGCCATGTGCCCCAGTAACTTGAGACACTGCCTCGCTGTGGTAATGGGGAATCTGCAAAGGTCGGTGATTATGTTCGCAAGAGTCAGAGGTTGGGCCTCTGGGAGGAACGCTCTCACTTGGTTTGCATCCGGGACTGCCCCGATAAACTCTATTGTTCGAGTTGGGGTGAGAACAGACATTCAACATGATGCTCAAGCGGTCGAACACATCTGTGACCATCTGCACCTGAGACTGAACTTGCTGGCGAGATCGGCCCCGTATGAGCCAGTCGTCTAGATACGGGTAGATGTGTATGTGATGTCAGCGAAGAAAAGCTGCCACGACCGCCATACATTTGGTGAAGACAAGAGGGGCTGTGCACAGGCTGAACAGGAGGGCTGTGAACTGAACCACGAAATGGAAAAAACATCTGTGGGACGGGGTGATGGAAATCTGAAAGTATGCGTCTTTCATAGGGAGGGCAGCGTAGCAGTCTCCCGGATCCAGTGAGGGAATGATCGCAGCCAAGGAGACCATGCGGAACTTCAAGTTGACAATATGTTTGGTTAGGTCCCTGAGGTCCAGAATGGTCCTTAGGCCTCCTTTTGCCTTGGGGACGAGGAAGTAACGTGAGGAGAAACCCTTGCCCCTGAGCTCCCGAGGCACCTCCTCCACTGCTTCTAGGGCGAGGAGTGCCTGCACTTCTTGAATAAGAAGTTGCTCATGAGAGGGGTCCCTGAAGAGTGACGGGCAAGGAGGGTGGGAGGGCGGGGTAGAACAGAAGTGGATAGAATATCTATATACAGAGATAAGAGATAGCTAGGGAGTAGTGGAGCACTTGATAACAAGAGACCACTGTTCAACAACTGTCACAGGCGGTAAGAAGGAATTGAAGTGGGGGGTCAGGCCGGCAGGGTCATATATACAGCACCATATCGGCGCCACTCCAGGGGGCTCCACAACCGGTCTGACGGGTAGCTGGTAGGGAAAACGTTTCCGACATCTGTGCACACAGCGCGTGCGCACACCTAATTGGAATAGATATGAGCAAGCACTCGAAGAAGAACTTAGCAGTTCCTGGCGCCCCAGGCAATACTGCTCTGGGGGTCCTCAGGACACCACCTCTGTGGGGGCCCAGGGGCCGAAGGCTAGCCCCTACACTGGCTCCAAGACCCTGGGGACCGCTGCTTGGGCGCTCCCTGGGGCACTCCCCAGGGGAGCTGCCCCGGGCTGCCCGACCAGTGGTTGGAGCAGCTGGCCCCAGGGCTGCCCCCGGACCGCCGCTTGGGTGCTCCTCAGGGCCAGCCATCCTGGGGCCACCTGAGCAGCGCCCGGTGTAGCTGGCTGCAGGGTACCTGGGGCCAGCTGCTCTGGCGGCCCTGGGATCAGCCACACTGGCCATTGCATCTGCGAAAGTCAGAGGTTGCAGAAAGTCACGGAATCTGTGTGACAGTGTCACAGCCTTACCTATAACTGATTCACTTGCTTGCGCCCATTAATCCAACTTCTTGGGCCCAACTCATACACTTCACATGTCTGAGTAGCTTCAAACCTATGCCATTTCTTTTTTAAAAAAAAATCAACCTCCCAAAGTAAGTTTCCTCCTACTTCCTGCAAATATAGCTTTGCAATTTCTAAGTATTATGACCATCCCCAATGAGTTCTGAAAATTTTTACCCCCAATAGACCAGTCAACTTCCCTATATCCAACTGCACAAGCTTCAGAGACCAGTGAAGCTCTCAAAGAATGACCCAACCTCTCAGCCTTATTCACAGTTCTTCATTTTTATTGCTGTAAAATTACACAAAGGTTCAGGAATAAGATGAAATATGGCGAAAGGTTCTTCAAATAGTTTTTCAAACAGTAACATGCAACATAACACTTAAGCAGGAAGAAAAGAAAAATGAGATAGCGGGAGTAAAAAGAAGAAATAAATAGGAAGAAAGCAAAGAAAAGTAGTAAACTCATCAGCTTTTCCCTTGGTTTCCCCTAAGAAGCATTCCAAATTTACATAGAGGGTTTTTGTTTTGTTAAAATAATTTGCAACAGGACACTATACGTTAGCAAATTTGTATACCTAGTCACAGTACAGCTGAGCAGATTTGTTCAGACTCACAAGGTCCCAGGCCTGTTTAACTCATTCTATCACAGTGAGAAGGTCAGGGTTTTACCCCGGCCATAATTAACTCATCGACTCAGCCAGCAGCAAAAACTCAACCATTGTCACATTCTTCACAGAACCCAAAACACAAGATTCTGGAGCACTAGACATCAAAAAGCCAGCAATTTTTTCAACATGATACAAAATTATCAGAAAGTAATATAAAGTATTTGTCCCTGACTATTACAATGGTAGCTAAAACATCACTTTGTTGGGGGGAGAAAATCCCCACCTTCCTCCCAGTATTTATGGGGCATGCAGGAGATGGGAACTACAAACCTGGTTGGTGGTTTCATCAATAAGATCAAAAAGTGCCCTAATGGTTGCCAAGATCAATTCTTTACACCTAGAACAAAACATAAGGAATACTATATTTAAAAATGCAACAACAAAAAAAGGTATGGACTAGATGTTTTCAGAATATTACACTCTGAAATTAAATGAATTTATAAAAGGTGATGAAGGTAAAGGATGGAGAAAGAGGTCATGTCAATTACCTAACTTCTTTGTTTTATTTGCTTACCATACTATAGAGAGGTGATCTGTTGAGGCCCAAGTTCTAGGCACTGCTGAGCTCTGTTTGGGGGAGAAAGAAATGCATTAGCTTTTTGGGGATTCAATATTTAAACATTAGACATTTGAAAAATTATTTGAGATTTATGTCTGAATATTTATTAATAAGATGGGCTTTTATAAATTTATCAAACGAAAGCTTGGTTAGCCTTAAGAGAAAGCTGGGGAAAAAACCTTATCACTTCAGGAACACACTTTGAGTTCTCATGTTTTTTTTTTTTTTTAGAAAACTATATCATTTCCCCCAAAGCTAAGGTTCGCTTCCTTTAACGAAAAAGAAAAAAAGAAGAAAATTTCTCAACTTATTTAAATTGATTCTATTATCCCATGTTCCCAACTATACATCAGCCATCTGCATCCACATCCAAAACCTGGGAAAGTAGGAGAGTCTTGCACTGTAGCCTGAATGTCACCAATTCTGGACTCTGACAGATCCAGGGTGGAACAGGGGGGGAAACAGTACCAGATGGAACATAACAGAACCAAGACACACACACCCATACCTCCCACCTACAAAGAATATTTATCGACTGTACATTCCAACCATTTAACCTTTTAGCCTTAGAGCATCACAATTTCTGTCCTACCACTCTGGGGGGAGAGTTGGACTTGTAAAAGGCAATATCCCATTTAGGGCTTTGCAGGTTAAAACTAACATCGTAAATTTCAACCAGAAGTCAACTGATAGCCATGGAAGATCATGGAGCAGAGTTGCAATATGTTATTTGAGTGAAATGCCAGTTAAGTGCCTTTATGTTCTGCACCAACTGCAGTTCCCTAATAATATGAAGATAATGTCTCACCTAGAACATTTTGTAATAGCTCAGCTTTGAGGTGAGAAAGGCATAGATCACCACTGTGAACTCTGCACCAAAACTAAAATTATGCAAATTTATTACCAAAAAAAGATAATACTCTTGACTACTGCTACCACCTGGATAGTCAGAATCAGGTAGGAATTCAACAAGATTCACAGGTTGCAAACCTTAAAATGAATGGCAAGCACCTCTCAACAGACAGGGATTATTTCAAACTTTCAATGTAATCATTATAGCATGGGGTAAACAGCAATAGGGAAATAATTCACTTGTCTGGGTTGAGTTTCAAGTCACTAGCCAACACCCAAATTTCCATTTGACCCTAGGTAAATCTCTCCATACCTCCAATGGGGTTGGTGGAGACAGAAATATAAATCTGGGCGTTATCAGCATTACAAAGTTGCCATGTACCATTCTTCAATATACAGGTTGTAAACCTCTGGTACCCTTTGCTCAGCGTATGTATACAAGACCACCACTATGAAACAGCACATGAAAAAGCCTTTGTTAAAAATAACCATTGTCCAATACTACCCTTTGATTATGTTCTTAGTTACTAGCCAACTGAGTTCTGTTACAAAACAGGTTAAAGAAAAAACAAATTTCCAGTTATTTATTACTAGTGATGCAAGTTGCTTTAAATCCACCGTAACTGAGGATTATGAAACAGAGTGGAAAAAGTAACTACAAAATGAAATATTTTCTCCACCTCACTTTTGTGCTCCAAAGTGAAATTTGTATACAGCACATCTCATTATCAGATGTGTTCTTTCAAACCTAGTAGTATTGCAATAAGAATTTATTATACTACGCCTTACATACTGTATTCAGACACTGGTATATACTGCCCCTAAACAGTTAACATAATACCATTAGAAGACAATTAAATTTTTTTTTTACCACAACAAATAAGGCATGGCTATGTTGACTTAATCTGGGTAGAAAAGCGAGTCCTGAACGAACTTGGTAATCTCGGAATCCTCCCGCCACAGAAAGCGTAGTTAGATTTCTTACATCTTGGGCTTTTAAAATCCAATGATTGTTTACAGCTGTATAAAAATCTTTTAAAAAATTGAAAATAGATTAAAATTCACTTTATACAAAGAAACAGTGGAAATTTTTTCACAGCATTTAGTAAGAAAGTTTTTTGTGAGCTATGCTGGCAGCCTACCCAGCAGTCAAGTTTCCATTCCATTTTTGAGTCTTGTGTTAGAAAACAATACTGTATTTCTGTACCCAATGCAGGGGTGATGAGGCAAGTTAGATGCAACTATGCTTTTTTACACCAGCTAAGGATGCGCTTCCAAATATTTAGTCTCATGCCGAGAAAGGTCAAGACATCAACCACAACACACAACAAAACCCTGTAATGGCCCGTACATAGTATTGTAACAGTGATAGATAAGGAAGGCCAAATGGAAGTATGCATTTGTGATATAAGTCAACAGTAGAAGGAGAAATTAATAGAAAGGCAGCAGTTACAAAATCAAGGGGATAGGAATCACCCATGCTTAGCTGCCAGAAAACAAAAACAAAAAGATAGAACACAAAAAATTCTACATATAGCAGCACAATAAAATAGAGAATTTTTTTTCACTTGTACTACTGCACAGTTAGGGTTGCCAACTTTCTAACTGCACAAAACCGAACACCCTAGCCCTGCCCCTTCCCTGAGGCCTCGCCCCTTCCCCGAGGCCCTGCCCCCCCGCTCACTACATTCCCCCTCCCTCAGTGGTCCACAGTTCCTGGCCAATGGGAGTGCGGAGCCGGTGCTCGGGGCAGGGCAGCGCGCGGAGCCCTGTGGGCCCCTCACCTAAGCTGAATCTGCTGGCCACTTCCAGGGTGCACCTCGGAGCCAGGACAGGAAGGGACTAGCCTGCCTTAGCTCCGCAGCACCACCGACTGGACTTTTAATGGCCCGGTTGAAAGTGCTGACCGGAGCCGCCAGGGTCCCTTTTCGATCAGGTGTTCTGGTCGAAAACTGGACACCTGGTCACCCGATGCACAGTACAGATTCATAACTTTTGAAATGTGCATTCTTATCAAGTCTAACTTCATAAAAATTAAAATATTGTAGAGTATTGATATAATGTCAATATAGTAATTCTTTTCTCCTTTCGGGCTCTGCAGATTTGTATGTTTTATGCCATCTTCAAACATTTAATCTCAATTAAGACCAATATTTGTATTTAATATTCTCACCATCCCACACAAATACCTTTTAGTTCACTGAGTGGGCAGGATGAAACTTGCCAAATTACAAAAAAAGTAACAAAATAACTAGGTATTCAGTCAGAACAGAAGATGATTTTGAATATGAAGGTTTAACACAAATAAGCATTCGCTCATGGGGGAAAACAGGAAATCACTTTGAGCTGTAATTTACAAGGTTCCAAATTACTTCTATTTTCTGTGTAAAATGCTGGAAATTAAGTGCTCCTCCCACTACACCAAAGGTCAAGTTAAAAGCTGAAAGACAATATTTTGATATTTATGTGATATAAACTGATGTTCTTTTAGTGTCACAGTTCTGTCAAATAGGAGAAAGAGAGTAGAAGATTAGAGCATCTCTCTTTTTCCATAACAATGTGTTTTCAGGCCACAGTAATGCAGCAGATTTTCTCTCTCTCTCTCACACACACACACACACACACACACACACACACACACACACACACACACACAAAAGCATTAAAAAAGAAACATATAGTGCACAATGCAACACTTAACTGAAGTAAACTTACCAGTAAGATATTTGTCTAAAGGCATTACAGGTGCAACATGAGGTGTGGCTTGTGTAATGAGGAGGTTTATGAATTCAGGCTTAAAATTCTTTAGAGTGAGCAATGCTCTTGCAACAAGACCACCCATGGAATGACCTACTATTGCAACACTGCTTGGAGCAAATTCTTGATCCTTCAGAAAAAGAAAATAGCAATCACTCAAAGTTAGAATTTGAGAACATTAATTTAAACAAGCAGATGAAACTTAGGGCTTGTCTACACTTACTAGGAGATTGACAAGCGGCAATCGATGCACCGGCGGTTGATTTAGCGGGTCTAGTGCCACTAAATGGACCGCAGATCGCTCTCCCATCGACATTGCGTAGTGTGGACCCCACGGTAAGTAGATGTAAGCTACTAAGCTATTCACGTAACTCAAATTGCGTAGCTTAGATCGAATTTCCCTTGTAGTTTAGACAAGGCTTTAGACATTGACCTATCATTTAGTTAACAGTTCTACATTTTTTCTCTGAAATTAATCATGTTGCTCAAAGAAAATAGTCTGGTTTAATAGTTTGACAAGTTGTTACTAACTGACCCATATTTTAGATGCTTTGGTCTTCCAAAATCACTAAGTAAACACAGGTTCATCACAAGAAAAAGTTAGAATGTAGGTGGTGCTGTACTTCAAAAACCGTAGTATATAGCTGATATTATGATGTTTGAAAACCTTAAGGAAGTAGACCAGCACATAAGCTTTTAGGCTGAGGAATATTTTCTAAATCTGTATTAAACATTTAAATAAACAGTTCTGGAAACATAAATGAGCCTACTGCATTTCTACTACAAAGAAGTTTACATATTACATGGAGATATTTTTTTTAAATAAAATGATAAAACTATCCAGGGCTTTGGGCGCCCTCACCATGAGAGTAAACACAAAATCCAAAATTTGTTTACAAAATCAAGACTAAAGCAGGAGTATTTTTCTCCCATCCACATAATTTACACCACATAATTAATAGCCAATATATCTATTACAATTTAAAATTTCCATCCCACAATTTCCCACTGAACAAAAATCCCATCCCAGTTTTTAGGAGAAAAGGATAAAAAACTCAAAATACTATTCATGTGGATACTTCACGTCTTACCTTGTACAGCTTAAGAATTACTTTAATGCACTCATGCACAAATCTGGTTTGTCTTTGCAGACTACCACCATATAGTGCAACCAGCTCCTCATTAAAATTGACAGTGAAGAAATTGAAATGGTACTTGAAGTCAATGTCTTCTGCTTTTCTAAGTGCTATAGAGCCAAGAGAACGTACTAGGAAAAGAAATTGCACTAGTTAATCACGGAAACAAGATTAAATCAGTTATCCATATAACCACTGAAAAGAGAGTTTGTTTGGATTATATACAATTTGCTCAAGAGCATCAGATTGGACCACAGGTGTTCAATCTCCTCCAGATCTGGTTTTCTCCTCCTTACACATCAACAGCACAGCCTAGCAAGAGGAATATATTAGCCTTATTGTAGATGCGCTACCATTGCTAGGGTCTTCCAATTAGTTCTTTGCAGAACATGGGGCCTGGGCAGCTTGACTTCCAAACTACATGGAGCCATGGAGAAAGCACTTTTCCCTTCATTCTCACCAAAAGAGTAGTTGTGATTCTCCCACTCCTTTCTTCCCCAAATCTTCAGCCTTGCAGAGAGAGAATCCTACTTTCCCTCTCCGGCCCTCGCTGCTACTGAGAATGGCCTTTTCACTGTAATGCTACCACTCAGTTACTAGCTCTTAGAAACTGCACAGCTGAAAGACATGGGACCCACCCCAGGCTGCAAATGACTAGTTTGTGAAGACAATATAAAGCAGGGTTGTCAATTAATCGCAGTTAACTCACATGATTAACTCAAAAACTGAATCGCGATTTAAAAAGTTAATCGCGATTAATCGCACTGTTAAGCCATAGAAAACCAATTGAAATGTATTAAATATTTTGGATGTTTTTCTACATTTTCAAATATATCAATTTCAGTTACATCACAGAATACAGAAGTGTACAGTGCTCACTTTATATTATTTTTTATTACAAATATTTGCACTGTAAAAATTATAAAAAAAAATAGTATTTTTCAATTCACCTCATACAAGTACTGTCGTGCAATCTCTTTATCCTGAAAGTGCAACTTAAAAATGTAGATTTTTTTTGTTACATAACTGCACTCAAAAACAAAATAATGTAAAACTTTAGAGCCTACAAGTCCATTCAGTCCTACTTCGTCTTAGCGATTGGCTGAACAAGAACAGGTTTGTTTACATTTACAGAAGGTAATGCTGCCTGCTTCTTATTTACAATGTCACCTGAAAGTGAGAACAGGCGATCACATGACACTGTTGTAGCTGGCATCGCACAATTATTTTAATTGCTTGACAGCCCTAGTATAAAGACTACAAGGAAGAATGCTTGAGCATGGGGAAAAGTCTAACTGGGGACAAAATGCCAGTCTCTCCTAGAGAGCAACATTTTGTGAGATCTAGATCCTACTTTGTCTTTATTCACCCCTGAAAATATCCTCTCACTGTGGAGATTCAGTTATCTAATAACCTCAATGAGCCCTGTTGAAAAAGCTAAACAACACATTCAAAGCACTGAACAGATATTAAATAATTCCCACAGCACTCTGGTAAGATTAATATATTTTAAGATCAGAAGGGACCATAAATCATCTAATCTGACCACCTGTATAATACAGGCCATAGAATTTCATCCAGTTACTCCTGTACTGTATTGAGCCCAAAAACTTGTGCTTGACCAAGGCATATCTTCCAGAAAAGAATCCAGTCTTGAATTGAAGATTTCAAGAGAGGGAGCTCCATCACTTTCCTCGATAGTTTGTTCCAATGGTTAATCAACTTCGCTGTTAACTTTGTACCTTATTTCTAATACAAATTTGTCTGGCTTTAACTTCCAGCCACTAGTCTTTGTTATGCCTCTCTCCCCTAGATTAAAGAGATCTTAAGTACCTTTATGGGGAGAAAATATCCGGTACTAACACACTTTAACCAACTCTCTTCTTGATCTTTTTGCCTCATGGTAAGGCATTTTTGCAGCTATCAAATAATTTTTGTGCCTCTTCTCTATCCCATTTTTCAATATTATTTTTTAAAATGGGGACACCAGAACTGGATGAAGTATTCTGTTAGCAGGCTCAGAAACGCCACATATAGTGGTAAAATCACCTCACTACTCCTCGGTTTATACATCCAAGCATTGCATTAGCATCGGACTGGGAGCTTATGTTTGTCCACTATGATCCCTAAATCCTTTTCAGAGTCACAGCTTTTCAGAATACAGTTCCCCCATTCTGTAGGTACAACCTGCATTTTTTGTTCCTAGATATATGACCTTCAGTTTGGTTGCAACAACACAAATTTTGTTTAAGTAGGCCCAGATTACCAAGTGATCCAGATGATGCTATGTTTCCCTTTGATTCCAAAACGGTCACTCTCTGTATTGCTGTGTTTTCAAAAAGACCTAATTAGTTCACAATAGGGTCTGTACTACTTTAAACATAATTACAAATGTCCATTTGGCATCTTGTGTGATGATTATTTCAGTAATCTTCTTTGGATATCATTGTCCTCACATGCCTTTATTAAAACTATAAATTATGAAATGTTTTACTATGTCATTATGACAAAGAATGTATAATTTCAGTCAAAAGAATTAAAGCACCTTTGAAGGTTAAAAAAGTCAACATAAAAGGCTTATTTACCCAGCTTAACAAAAACTATTTTGGGGCATATACTAATGGTTTACAAAAGCACAGAGGTTTTTTTAACATGACCATTAGAGCGCTGAGTAATTCTGTTTCAAAGCACTTTATAAAACGAGTAATGGTCTAATGAAGAATGACTGTTCAGAATAACACTCATTATGCTATATTTAATTAGTTAATGGTTGCACAGCACTTTCAAAAACGTAAAGCACTACTTAACTGCAAAGTACTCACATATCTTCATTTTCCTCTACAAATATACAACTATTACTTCCAGTCTCTGAATGGAATGAAGTACAGCAGGAGATAATGAGTTTATACCGAATGTAGAAACAGGATACATTAAGACTTAGAACAACATGCCAGGGTGGAGCCACTTGCCCATCAGGTAACTAGCAGGGAATCCAAAACCGCTTTTGTAGATGGGAGGAGGAGTTGAAGCTTATTTTTAAGGTATCTAAAACTAGATTTGATATCAAAGATCTCAGAATTCTCCAGTAGCTAGTGAGTTTTACCCCTTCTTCTAATTCAGTTGTGCTTTTATTCAATATGACTGTTCTAAAATATCATTCAAGTCAAAATCAATCAGATGTTTGCAAGTCACCCAGGTTGCCAATAATGGTGTAATACAACAGACCTGATTTGAGTAGCAGCCTGTGGGTTTTTCCTGCCTACGTTAGTGAAATTTAGAGGAATTACAGAGCAATTCCTGTGGGAAGCATACAGAGGTGCTGGGTTCCTAAAGCACAAGTACCTTTTAGGATGTATCCACAATAGTGAAAATAGGACCCCAAACTCACCACTGGAGCCCACAAGTGGTAGCAACAGTGAAACTATGATTTAGGGGCATTTTCACCACTGTGTGCCTGGGCTGGTCTGAACTCATTTACATAAGAGCTTCCACCAAAGGGCAACAGTATGGGTCCTACTTTTGCCAGTGCAGAAAGGATCGCACTGACCCTAGTCTCAAATGAGGCTGCTTTCCTACTTTCCTTGGGTAGAGGACAAAGAACACTTTGTGGTCAAGTGAAGGAAATGTAATAACTTAATTATGTTATCTTAACCTCACGTAGAACTGTGTAAAAATTTTTAGTTAAATCATTGGACAGATAACATACATGCGTCTTAAACACAGAGTGCATTATTTCAGTTTTACATGAAATCAATTTGATTTCAATGGACTTACACTGGGGTAAAGCCAGGGGTGGCTCTATGTTTTTTGCCGCCCCAAGCACGGAAGGCAGGCGGCTTTCGGTGGCATGCCTGCGGGAGGTCCACCGGTGCCGCGCCATCGGCGTCCCCGCCGCCGAATTACCGCCGAAGTCGTGGGACCGGTGAACCTCCCGCAGGCATGCCGCCGAAAGCCGCCTGCCTGTCGCTCTCACAGCAACCGGCAGGCCGCCCCTTGCAGCTTGCCGCCCCAGGCACGCGCTTGCTGCGTTGGTGCCGCCCCTGGGTAAAGCTGGTGTAATGCTGTGGGTAATCAGGCCCAAAATTAAATCTATAATCTTAACAGGTTTAATACATAATACATTCTATCGAGTCAAGTTATTTAAAGCTATGCTATTCCTTTGTTTTTGTTTTACTATATATTTATTTATGAAGTGTTAACAGGCTTACAAATCCTTGCCATGTAAATCTGAGAAACAAAAAAATAATCATAGTTTTTGTTGAAAAAGACATTATACAAGAAAATAGTCATCAGCTCTCTACTGATTACAGTGTTACCATATTACAGACAGCATACATAAAACACCTTTGACATAATTTCTAGTTATTTTATTATAGAGTGAAATGTCTGATTACACATTTTTAAACAGACTACACACGTCTATCAAGAATTAATATTAAAGAAAAGGACAGGTATGTTTTTTTTGGGGGGGGGGAAGAGGGGACAGTTAAATGTATTTTGTCTAAGTATTGAATAAAAGGTAACCAAATTCTTAAGTATCTTTTTGTCCTCTGTCTATTTCGCTGAGTATGTAATTGATATGTTAATTTTCCCATAAAACCAACCTCCTGTATTTTTTTAAATCATTTCTCTACAGTTGGACTATTTTTCTTTTTGCAATGAGAGGCTATCAGTCGCTGAGCAAATATGTCTATGGCTTTATGGACTTCAAAAACTGTGAAGTCTCATTCCAGGTAAACATCTTCGACTGGGTTCTCCGCTGGTGAAAAGCATCATAGCTTCCCTGACTTCAACTGAGCCACACCAATTTACAGCTAAGAATATGGCCCCTTATTTCCTGGACACTGTACATAAGGAAATTCTCCATTATTTATACTTAAAGTAGTAGCAATGAGACATTTGGATATCATTCCTGTAGCAGCTTTGACCATTAAAAGTGTCTGTCTTTGGCAATATTCCAGAGACTAAACTCTTCCTGCCTTTAACTAAAAAAGATAACTCTGTTTGTACAACTTTCAAAATTCACTTTACTATATTCTTACCTTGTTTGTAACTCCCGGCATTCCCAGGAAGGAAGAGAACTGGAATCCCTGTCAATATCAGATTTTTGTTTTCTTCAGCATAATTCCCTTCCCCATAGAGATAGAGCTCATAGGCTGGAAAACGTCTGGATATTTTCTTAGGTAGTTTTATTTTCTGTGACAACAAATACATATGGTTAAACGTACAGTATCTGACTAAAATTAATGGATCTTTAGCAACTCCTAAGAATTCAAGATACTGGACTCCTAAAATGTAAATTAAGAGTAACTACAAATGAAGCAATTTGCATCATTACAGACAAAGAAGAGGATTTAGCCTCAGTAATGCTTACGCAAATTTACAAAAGGGAAAAAACTGCTATGGGAAATAATTCCCCCCCCCTTATAATCTATAAGTGAAGGAAATAAAACAAATGTTTTCTCTTTTTTTTCTTTTTTTTTTGGGGGGGGGGGGGGGGGGATACCTATTCTGTATGATGCAACCAGAAAAAAAAAAAGGTGTTTTATACTGCAGCCTTGTGGTCTCTCCACCTAATACTCTTTTCTCTGTACTACTTTTAGAAATTTAATTGTAACTTTAATCAATTTGGGACTTGCATTTTCTGTAACACAGAAGCTCGATGTCTTGACTAACAATTGCCTGGAAGGGTGAAATACATTAGCTTCTTTTTGCTGTTTTAGCTTCAGAAGAGCAAGTGCATATATTGTAGCAAACAAAAAGTCATACGGTGTGCACAGCAATGTATTGTACCTTATGTATTACATACTGCTTTATCTTTATATTTTGACAGTGTACAAAATGCACCACTTAAATGGGTTTTGCTGTAAGGACCTACAAAAAGTTACTAAGATAAAACAAAAAAATGGTAGTTTTATTTATTATTTTTGCTACATATAACCAATCTCAAAAGCTGAAGCCAACAACAGGCAACAGTAGCTGGATAATAAGATCCTAATCCAAACTGTACTAACATCAATAAACTCCAACTGACTTCAGTAAGCTTTGATTCAACCTCTCAGTGAACTGCAATTATCTTTCAGAACTATAAAACTACACCAAAGTGAAAGCGAAGAAATATCTGTACACAAAATAAAGATCCACCCTGATTTCTACATCTCAAAGGAAAAACAGCTTTATGGAAATCCTTGTCACAAAGACCATTAAAAATTCCTCCTGAGGCATCAGGATCAGGGCCGGCTCTAGCTTTTTTGCCGCCTCAAGCAAAAAAGGGCGGCCGGACTGCCGAAGCAAAAAAAAAGGCAGCCGCAGGGAGCGCGTGGAGGGCTGTCAAGGCGGCTCGCAGGGGGGTGAAGGGCGGCGCCTCGCAGCCGGGCGAGAGGGGCTCCCTCCTCTGGCATTGGGGTGCCTCTCCTGGCCGGGTAGGCTTAGCCCCCGGGGGCTGCAGGAGGTGCTGGCTCAGCCGCTCCTTTAAAGGCGGCTCGGCTGGGCCGGGATCAGAGCGGCGCGGGAGGTGGAGGCCGGTGCAGGCAGCAGGGAGTGGCGTGTCCCGGGTAGCCCGGCGGCACGGTGAGCGGCGGGGATTGCTAGTTCCTGCCCCCCCAGGCCAGGGTCCGTGCCCCTGCAAGGCTGGGCTGGGACTGGCGGAGTGTGGGGAGCTGGCCGGGGGCTCCGAAGCTGCGGACCGGGCTGCCAAAGCACAAAAAAAGAACCACAGCGGGGCCGGAATGCCACCCCTTACAATGTGCTGTCCCAGGCATGTGCTTTCTCGTCTGGTGCCTGGAGCCAGCCCTGATCAGGATCATAAATTGGGGCATCCGAGTGACCCTTGTCATTATTCCCAAATATAAAAGGTTCCAGAATCATGCTGGTGCAAATATTGTTCTACTCTGAAACAGGACATCCAATTTTACCTGACTTAAAAATTAAAACCCTAAAATGCAATTCTACCTGGAAAGTGACTAAAATGATAGTGTTTCACCTGCTTCCAATTCAAATGTACTCCATTTACAAGTAAGAGGTTTTCTTCACCCTCAGTCTGAACTCAAAGGCAACCTGGGTTCTTTTCTTCTTAATGAGCAACACCAGTAATAAAGAGTCTGCAGGCTAAATTATGCCCTCAATAGGACTACTAGGTATCTCTGTCTTCAGTGGGTTTTGCACAAATAAAATTGACTGGATATGTAATTAGAATTTAGCAAACAATTCTGATGGTGATGCACAAGACGGAATAGAAACCAGCTCATTCGGTCTTAAATGTGTTACCCATATAAGCCTGAAAGGAGTAAAAAAGTAGTGTTATTTTTTGTCACTAATCAGAAGATGCGACTCTGCATACGCATATCAGATATGAATTGAGTAGAGACTCATTTTACAGTCATCCTTTAGACTAAAATCACATTCAGCTCTGAATGAGGTTTGGTTTTGGTTTTTAATAAAAGCAGATTTCTACTGTGCTACAGCAGCATTTCCTCCAGACAGTCTGAATCTTGGAAACAGGGTCTAACTACTGACATTTCTTGGGAAAGAGTTATGAGTTACCTACACGCTCAATTCAATCTCAGTTACAGAACCACGACCAGTGACCCCATAACTAACTAACCAACCAACCTGCATGCGCACACACTCCCATCCCCCTTGTACTAGTATTTTTTGTACACATCCTGGGAAATAGAACTGACTGACTAAGTAAAAGAAATCTTCACAAGGAGGACAGAAATGGCAGGCTCTTCTTCCCTTCCTAATTAAAAGAAACATGTTTCACATGGCAAGGCAATACAAGAAGGGAATTTACACCAAAAATGCAAGACAATGTAGCAGACATGAGCAGAGCTACCCCTCCCCAAAATTAACTGAAATAAGTCAATTAAAATGACTAAAAATACAATTTTAGTGGAAAACATTTTATTCATACTCCTTTCAAGGTTCTAGACCAGGGGTTGGCAACCTCTGGCACGCGGCTGGCCAGGGTAAGCACCCTGGAGGGCCGGACCAGTTTGTTTACCTGCCGCATCCGCAGGTTCGGCCGATCGTGGCTCACACTGGCTGCGGTTTGCCGCTCCAGGCCAATGCGGGCTGCGTGGGCCGAGGGATGTGCTGGCCGTGGCTTCCCGCCACCCCCATTGGCCTGGCGTGCCGAACCACAGCCAGTGGGAGCCGCGATCGGCTGAACCTGCGGACACAGCAGGTAAACAAGCTGGCCCCGCCTGCCAGGGTGCTTACCCTGGTGAGCTGCGTGCCAGAGGTTGCCGACCTCTGTTCTAGACTAATTGTACCATCTCAGGAAAAAGGACCTGAACATCATTATGGCCAGCTCAATGGAAACCTCTGCTTAATGTGCAGAAGCAGTCAACAAATCCAAGTATTAACATGCATAAGAAATAGAATACAATACGAAAAATGTTATAATGGCACTGTACAAATTAATAGTATACCCTCACCAAGAGTACGGTGTTCAATTCAAATCACTACAGCAGAATTAGAGGGGTTTCAGAGAAAGTGTAAAGATAAACCATTTTAAAATAAATCTATGGGCTTCATACAGAAGTAAAATATTCATAATTTTGAGCATTACCCTAGCAGCATGCTACGATTTCTCACCATACTGTTACTTAGAACCAGTATATAATGTACAAAAAGAGGAAAAAAATAATCAAAATGGTAATATTTCAAAGAGACTGAGCTACAGAGAACTACATCACCATTCACTTAAAATAATTCAGAGAAATTCTCACTATGGCAATTTAATAAAATATAATATTACTGAGAACAAACGTGGCACTTTTCACTTTATCTTCCAGTTCTGTACAAACTATGTTCATAGAATCATAGAATATCAGGGTTGGAAGAGACCTCAGGAGGTCTTCTAGTCCAACCCCCTGCTCAAAGCAAGACCATCCCCAACTAAATCATCCCAACCAGGGCTTTGTCAAGCCTGACCTTAAAAACCTCGAAGGAAGGAGATTCCACCACCTCCCTAGGTAACCCATTCCAGTGCTTCACCACCTTCTAGTGAAAAAGTTTTTCCTAATATCCAACCTAGACCTCCCCCACTGCAACTTGAGACCATTACTCCTTGTTCTGTCATCTGCTACCACCGAGAACAGTCCTTATTATCCTACTTTTACAAATGAGGGAACTGAGGCACTGTGGTTAATTGACTCACCCAAGGTCACACAACAAATCCATGACAGAGATGAGAATAAAACTCTGACCTCCTAACTCCCAGTCCACTGACACATCCAATAGGCCATACTGCTTAAGACAGTAGAGAGATGAATCAACAGTCTGGGAGCAGCACCACTTGCTTGCATGTTAGGAGGTGATATCAAGAACAGAAAATTAAGGGTGAGGCCAGGTCTACACTACGAACATTTGGTGTCATAGTTATGTCAGTCATGGATGCGATGAGGTGTGACACAGGAAGAAATTCCCAAGTGCGCCTTCCTGGGTTCTCAAAGGGGTTTTGCACTTGGGTGGTAGCAGCATCTACCCATCCAAGGTCAAAGAAAAGCTGTAACCTTGGAAGTTTAATACAAGCCTGGAGTGACCAGTATTAATTTTTTAGAATCCTTGCAGGCCCCCACCTTCTGCACTCGAAGTGCCAGAATGGGGAATCAACCTTGACAACCTGTGAGAAGTGAGTAAGGGGAAAGGAGAGAAAAAACAAGTTAACATAACCAGAAAGATATGTATGAGACTTATTGAGTAACTGAATGAAACAATTGTTGCATTGTCCTTCAACTCTCCTTCCCTCCTGCTTTTTTGGTCCACTTGTGACACCCCTTCTATCCCATAACTCGTATTAATAATAATAAAAAAAAAAAAAAATAGCCCCACCACAAACCAAGTTTAGACTCCAAACAGGGAGAAATGCTAGAGACTTCCTGAAGCCTACTAGGGATTTTGCTATTGATTTTAGTGAAAGGCACTCCGATATTATGATGCCTGGCAGCACTATAAAACTCTAAATAGATAGTTTTAGGACCTTCACATTTTGTCATGTTAAATTTAGGTTCTAAGTGCCTCAGGCTAGATACCATGTCATTATGGTTTTGTTAGGTGTCTAGCATATTTTTGGGTGTTTGAAAATAATAACGCCAATTAATATTGCACATACCTTTTGTGATGTGGATACTTGCCACTTAAAGTCAGGCTAGGTAGCTCTGACATACACCAAATTCTTATCTAATAACTTTCCGTCACTGCCAGCCTTAGCTACATTTAGACAGGCACTTTAAAGATAGACGGCAGATGGATTTTGTTCTGTGTATGTACAGCTCCTGAGAGCTACAGTAAACAAACAATAAATAATAGAATACAATACCTAAGCCATCCAGTCTACCTCATTTTCTTTCCCCAAACTTCCCCCTCCCCCATGCCCCAAAACAACAAAAGCCAGATACTTGGAGACAGAATATTCTGCGATGTTGTCCCTCTAGCTAGGACTTCAGGCATCTTGCTAGGGAAGTGTGGAGAACCTTGGACTATCACTGCTTGTTCTACCACTGTACTGTAGATTGACAGTTCAATCTTGCACCTTTCACCCCCACAAAACTTGCTTATAAGACAGATAATGAGAATTTAAGTGCTGACAATCAATGAACAGAACAGTCATGCTGGTGGGTGTTAATTTTAGACAACTTCCAGTCCTATAATCAAAACAGAGATGTTGCCAATTACTTGTAAGTTGGTAGTACTATATAGATTGAAGCTGAAGTAGGTTTTAGCTACCGGTAGTTCTGAATATTATATTTATAAAGATTGTAACCATGTACATGATTTTGCTTAATGAAGTGATCACTTAAGCAAGTTAGCCCATGTATTTACATTAAGTAAGCTTTCTCTTGTGTTTTCCTTTTCTAAAGTGATAGTCCCCAAGTAAGTAGATCCTAAAATTAACTTGCTGCTTTGTTACCTGCTTTGTTACTGCAATGCAATATTTTGTTTAAAGAAAAGTGCTTTAGTGCTTTTCTCCTCCACAAACAATGCCCCCAGTTTTCATCTCATACCCACCAAACAATAACTGACCACTAGCTGGAAAAGTGATTTTCAGTACAGTATATATAGGATGTTTAAATATAATTTATTATAGTGACTTTTTTCTAAAAGTTATTTGTGTTGGGAAACATTTCATTAAAAAAATTAGAAGCACTCTATCAGTATACACACTGCAACCACTGACAGGTCATTCAGCAGATCAATAACAAGATTTAGGCTAGTTCCTGCCGAAGATCTAAGTTCATGAAGGATGTGGATAGATAAAACATCCTTGAAGTACAAGACATAAACTATGTCTACACTAGCACTTTTGTCAATATAACTTATGTTGCTCAGAGACGTGAAAAAACAGCCCCCCGAGTGACAAATTGCACCAACAGAAGTGCCGATGTGGACAGCAGTATGTTGGCGGGAGACATTCTCCCACCAACCTAGCTATCACCTCTCATTGGGGGTGGTTTAATTATGTTGACAGGAGAGCTCTCTCTTCTTGGCACAGAACGGCTACACAGGAGAGCTTACAGCAGCGCAGCTGCATCGGTACAGCTATGCTGCTGTAAGCTCTCTAATGTAGACATGGCCATAGTTGTTTTGAGGAGGGACTATTTTTACAAAAAACTCTATTAGTACAGAACGTGTGCGCAAACACACCAGCTCTCTTCCACAGAATGGCGTCTCCTATTACTAGATTCGGCAATTATGTCATAATCCTGTATTTGAAAAATGTTCATTATCGTAAAGGATAATTTGCAAAGCAAATTCAAAGGAAAACAGCTCTTTGTTTGATTCAGGGCAAAGTGGTCCTTATAAAACCCCAAAAATCTTTCTATCTTTCACTAATAAAACTAAGAAAAACAGTTATCAGATTTTATTGTTCAGATGTAATGTCCTACACCATATGAAAGTGTCACTTTAGAGACTTCTTCTTGTGTCCTTGCCACAAGCTAGAAGTTTTTCCGAAGCATGCACAAGAGATGGCTCTTTCCTTCACTGCAGCGAGGTCCTCCTTTGTACAGATTTCCCCAAAGAATCAGCAAACGTGTAAGTGCTCCATGCTCTGCATCTCACCACACTCCCATATATTCGTGTCATTAAAGTAATCCCATTTTATATTAGTCTTCGATCTGCCAGTTTGCATACGCAGGCGGTTCAGGCATCGCCACAATGACCAGTCTGTATTGGGCTCTCTGGTAAAGTCCTCCTGGGGCGCCAGGATGCGGATAGATAAAACTATTTCAGTGCATCCGGCTGCACATAGTCTTTCATTCCATAACCTCAGTCGTGCCTTGCCAACTGTCATATCCAAAGGCACAACACTGGTTATAACACTCTTTCATAATATAAGGCATTTGATTATTCCTGTGTGGTCATATAACGAATGCCTTGAGTTTCATCTGTCATGATCTTTCCCTGTGACTTGCTACCTTCCTCCTGATATCAGGTAGTGCAATGCCAGCCAGTAAGTACAGGCTATCCTTTGGTGTTGGCTTCAGGCATCCTGTTATTCCATGACAACTGTCGTTTAGCATGGACGGATCATTCAGACACTGGACATGCATGCTGTATGGAGTAGCACAAGATAGCAATGGTTTGCAAAGTAACTGTATTGGCTCCCCACTTTGAGGTGACCAACTTTCAGAGGATATTGTTACAGGTGCTAACCTTCCCTGCTTTGAAGGAAACTGTCCGGTCCAATGTCACTCCCAGGTAGACAGGGTTCAGATGATTAGCCAGTGGTATTCCATCCCAGATGAGGTTTAGTTTCTGCTTGGCTTTTCAGTGTAGATGAAAGGCCGTCATCTGCGTCTTGGTCAGGTTGGCACGAAGCTGGTTCTTATTGTAATAAATTGTGAGATTGCTCAGTGCACATCAATCTATTCTCGACAGTGGCAAAGTCCTTCTCCTGGGACATGATGCGTAGATTATCGACATACAGAGCTAATATTAATTAACGAAAAATATTTCTGAAGTTGAGTTTACTCTTTTAAATACTATTTGTTATTTCATGTTTATATAGAAACAGGGGAAATGCATTAGATACGAGTAGGATAATACTACAAGAAATCTATCATAAGCTTTTAAAGAAACATTGTGAGATCATATCTGGCCCCAAATTTTTGCTTTGTAAAACCTTAAAGGTTCATCTGCCACTCACAGATAGGGAGATAGAATTTCACTTGTCTGAAAATTTTGTCCTTACCATTAAAAATTTTATTAAGATGACTTTAAAAAAAATAGTGAACAGAGTTTGAGCATAGAAGTTTCTGGTTATCAGAGAATAATGTACAGACTATCGAGGGTGCAAAGTTTGGTTTAAGATCAGGTGGCATAAGGAATACATAATGTGCAATATCCCCGATTGGGGGTAAAAGGCTGATGGGTCAAAGTACAGGCATTGAGATGAGGGTATGAAGTTCATATAGTGGCTATGTATGGGTTTGGGGTATAATGAGTAGATATGATGATGAGGATGGATTGACCCTCATTTAGTGAGATTTAATGTCCAGGGAGTTTATGGTTCCAGTTCATATGATCCAATGGAGAAAGTCTCTTGGTCCCTTTCTCGTAGCCGAAAAACGACGTCACTCTGGCTCACGCCTCCTGGTACTGTCGGTGGCCGGTGATGTGCTCGATGTAGATGTCCCTGGACCATCGGATGGTGACTGAGACCATGAGGCGCCGCATGAGCCGTGCGTAGCGTCAACCGATCCCACAGGTCTGCAGCACACGCTCATTGCAGGGGTCCCAGGCACCCAGGACTCCGACAATCAGGGCATCCATCTGCACCTCGTAACCCTTCACTCTCAGGGGGGCATACTTTTCCAGCTTACGAGTAGCAACTAACCTGTTCATAACTGAAAGTTTACAGAAAAAGCACTCTTTTCCGTTTGAGACAGCACTCTGTGCAGCATCACTTTCACAAACAGCCCAAGGAAAAGTCAGTTTTTCCCATGCTGAAAAGAGATTATATAAGGTATACTACTAGCAGCTGCTGTGCAAGCTTCTCTACAGCATATAAACTCTTAATACAATTTTAAGTGGATTTGGTTTACATTGCATGACACACCATTCAGGTGGCGTTCTATTCAAAACTAGAATTACAAGGAGTCAGTTGATTACAGAAAAGTAGCCCTCTAACAGTCATGCAACTGCTTTCTTGATGTTAGTTTTTCAGTGACCATAGTGCGGGGTGTGAACGACACGCATTGCTGACCCACAAGCCAGGCTAAACTCGCTGCCCAGACGCTAACACCTGAGCGGCACACACAGGTTACTGGTCTGACTGCAGGGCTTGCAGCCGGGGGGATTCAGTGGCCTGGGGGAGACAGGACGGTCAGAGCAGAGGAGCTAATGGCCCCTCAGGACTAAAACCCAGGGGACGTTTGGACTCAACAGAGCAGCCGGGTACTGGCAAGCGCCCTGGGCGGGGACAGGGAACCGGAGAAGCCGGTTTGCTAGTGACACGCCAAAAGCAGGTCTGACCCCTGTTACACCCACTGTGGGGAGCGGCCGCCCCAAGGCGCAGGGCGGGCAGGTGCCCGGGCGCTGTGCCCACGGAGAAGTAGCCGCCCCGTTGCCCGGGGGCCCCGCACTCACCAGGTACTCGGGGTACTCGTACATGTAGGTCATGCTGCACCGGTTCTCCTCGTACAGGAACAGCACGTCCCGCACCCCCAGCAGCACCAGCGCCGCCACCGCCCCGTAGAACAGCGCGGCCGCCACCCCAGGACCCCTGCCCATCGCCCCCGCCGCCCGCCAGCGCCACCGGCTCCACGCGCCGCTCACCGACAGACGAAGGCAGGGCGGGTCTCCCGAGGAGGAGGGACGGGGGCGTGGCCGGCGCAAAAACCTGGGAAGAGGTCCGCCATGATGGAAAGGTCCGACCCTGGAGGAACCTGTCAGCCATGTTGGAGAGGTCAGGACCTCGAGGGGCCCGTCGGCCATGTTGGGAAGGTCGGGCTCCGCCTTAAGTAAGGGTGTGTCCATTACGTTGGGGATTACCGTCGGCAACACGCGCCTGCCATCTTGGGAAGGTCAAATTTAGGCAATAGGGACCTGCCCTGGGGGAAGGTTGTACAACAGTGGGAAGCAGGGCTGGTGCTCATTAAGGCAAACTAGAGGTTTCCTAGGGCGCCCAGATTTGGGGGCGCCAAAAAGCGGTACCCCCAATTTTTTAAACAGCTTTCCTACGCCCCCTCTCCAGCACACGGTCGCGGCTCCACTTCTCCCGCCTCCCCAGCTTGCAGCGCCAAGCAGCTGTTTGGCACCACAAGCCTGGGAGGGAAGGAGAATTAGAGCGGGGGCAGCGGGGCAGCGTGCTCGGGGAGGAGGCGGAGCAGAGGTGAGCTGGGGTGGGGAGCTGCCGCACGGCTCCCCGGGGCGTCGGGAGCTGCAGTGGGGGGAAGGGCGCCTCAGGGCAGAGGGGGAAGCTTGCACGTGGGGGCAGGGAGCTGCCGCAGGGCTGCGGGGGGCGCAAGGTGGAAGTTGCGCCTAGGGCGCGAAACATCCTTTCAGCTGCCCTGGTGGGAAGGTGAGAGGACTTGGGAGCCGGTGTCTCCTCCCTGCTTCTGTTGAGCTGCTCTGGCACTGTATGACCCTGCCTCCTTTGCATGAGGCATGAGCAGCCCCGCCTAGCCACTATGCCCCCCTTCCACTCAACGCTGCCCCCACCCCTTTATCAGTTCTGCCCAGCCCCCACCCCACCCCTGCCAGGCACCAGCCCCTCAGCTCTGCCTGGCCGCTGCCCCAGCACTGCCGGGCACCAGCGCCTCAGTGCTGCCTCCAGATCAGTTTTGCTCCCCTCATCCTCACCACTGAGGTGTGGGCCCGTTAGGGTTGCCAGGTGTCCAGTTTTAGATCAGAACACCAGATTGTAAAGGGATCGTGGTGGCTCCAATCAGCACCCGCCGACCGGGCCATTAAAGGTGCAGTCGGTGGTGCTGTGGCACTAAGGCAGGCTAGTCCCTACAGGGCCTGGCACTGCACTATGCCCCAGAAGCAGCCAGCAGGTCCAGTTCCTGCCCCAAGCACCGGCTCCGCAGTCCCACTGGCTGGGAACTGTGGCCAATGAGAGCTGCAGGGTGGTGCCTGCGGGCAAGAAGCCTGCTGCGCCTCCACATAGAAACGAGATCTGCTGGCCGCTTCCGGGGCACAGTGCAGAGTCAGGACAGGCAGGAAGCCTGCCTTAGCCTCGCTGACCGGGAGCCACCAGAGGTAAGTTCATGCCCCAACCTCCTGCCCCAGCCCCGAGGCACGAACTCAGAGCCCCCTCCTACACCCTAATCCCTCATCCCCAGCCCCACCCTATAACCTGCACCCCCAGATACAGCTCTCATGCCCCCAAACCCTAACCCCTGTCCAGAGTCCCTTCCCACACCCTGAACCCCTCTGCCCTGCCCCCAGTCTAGATTCTGCACCCCCAGCTCAAGCCCTCATCCCTTGCCCCAGCCTGGAGCCCCCTCCTGCACCTTGAACCCCTCATTTCTGCCCTCATCCCAGAGCCCACACCCCCAGTTAGAGCCCTCACCTCTTCTCACCCCCAACGTCAGTGAAAGTGAGTGAGGGTGTGGGAGAGAGAGCCACTGAAGGAGTGGGTATATATTGAGCAGGGGACAGAGCCTCAGGGAAGGGGTGGCGGAAGAGGGCATGGCCTGAGGAAGGGACAGGGGAATGTTGTTCCATTTTGTATGATTAGAAAGTTGGCAACCCTAGGGCCCATGAGGGCCGACAGCAATAAAGACTCCTAGGATTCACACGGAGCTGGGGGAAAAATGGTGAACAGAACCACCTGCCACGTGGGCAAGGGGCCCAAACGTCCTGGGGGGGGGGGGGGGGAACAAGGAAGAAACTCTGCTAGTAGGTGGTTTTCCAAGCCATTCTGTAAGAGATACAGAGCAGGGGATCAAAGACAGTCTAGGGTCTTGAAGGTAGCTGTAAAAATACATAGATAAAATGAATAGCTTGTGTTTCGGAGGGTTCATTTGGATTGATGAAGACATCATATCTTTTAAAAACATAGCAACCGAACAGAAATACTTGAGTTTTTTCCAAAATACAATGGGGCGTTTTACTTGAAAAGTGCTCAAAACTCTATGAAGGAAAAAAACAAAACAAAACCAAGGCTTCCTCCATGGTAGAGCTGTCATACCAATGTGTAATACTAAAGATAACTTGAGCAGAAGATCCACAAAATGATATTTTCCTTACCTGGTGTTTATTTTTCAAGGACTTCTCTATCAATCCAGACACTTGGGTCATAGTTTCTCTCAGCAAATATGTGGAGACAGAACGCTGACACTTGGCCTTTTCCAGAGGGGCTGGCATGGTACACTCTTAAAAAAGAAAAAAAAACACTACCAAAAGGAGGCAGTGGTATTTTCTCTCAGGCTCTCAACAACTCTGCAGGTTCAGGAGGTGCCACAAAGCAGATTCTCAGGACCGTTGTTCTACACTTTTCTTATCTAAGGGGTTGTGAGGGGGAAGGAGTAGAGCTGCTGCTCTGGAAGAGGGCTACTGGGGTTTAAGTGCAGTCATTTGGCTGGACAGCTCTGGCACTAAATGGAGATTTTGGGAGGAGTTTGTTACAAGGATTCCTATGTTTACAGGACTTCCTTAGGGGAGACTCCTCCCTAGTCACCTCTTCCAAGTCTGAACTGCCCCTGGATGCCAGGGAGAATGATCTGACTGAAATGAAGTCTGGCCCTCCTCCTAACCTGGACTTGGCTCTGGTTCCCTTATGCGACCAGTTATAATGGATGTCTCTAAAGGGTGGCTCCCCTGTTGCATGTGAGACTGAGCCCTCACAGGTTGTCAAGTGCCTCATGTACTGCTAGAGGAGTTTTGGGTCTTTGAGGCATGTTCTTTCTTCTCTCCTGCAACAGGGTCTTCAAAGGACAACGTTCCCTATCTTACAGTCAGAATCAGACAACAGCTCAAGGCTGAGAGATATCCTCACATAGAAGGGTCTTGGGTGTGACATCCTCAGGTTGAGAGGAACTATAACCCCAAGTATCTGCCATGGTATAGATTATTTACAAACTCCAAAAGAATAGTGTGTAGTCTCAGGAAGTAAGAGGAACTACAGTAAAACCATAATACTGCTTATGCTACCAGGCAATAATCTAAGTTACTTAGGGTATGTCTATACTACCTGCCGGAACGGCGGGCAGCGATCGATCCAGTGGGGGTCGATTTATCGCGTCTAGTCTAGATGCGATAAATTGATCCCCCCTAGCCCTCTCCCGTCGACTCCTGCACTCCACCACCGCGAGAGGCGCAGGGAGATTCAACGGGAGAGCGGCAGCAGTCGACTCACCGCAGTAAGACACCGTGGTGAGTAGATCTAAGTACGTCGACTTCAGCTACATTATTCATGTAGCTGAAGTTGCGTAACTTAGATCAATCTCTCCCCCCCCTCCACCCCCCCCCCCCCCCCGCCAATCTAGACCAGGCCTTAAAAACTGAAGTCTGCACCTTTGTGACAAAGTAAAACAGGGGACATGTGGACTTCATATCAGACTCCAAGGATCTCAGAAAAATGTAATGCACATTACTGTGTGCTGTGGCTCCTTTGCTACATATACTGAAGTATGCGTAATAGTACAGTGCTCTGTCTTCTTCCCATTTTTCCTCAACAGTATCTACAGTATTTTAATCTCTTCAAGTGGGTAGAATTCTAGTTATGCATGCTGCAGGTTACTAGAGGTGAAGCTAGAATTTAACCCTGTATCTTTCTTCCCCCATAAGTTAACTGAATACCTAGTTATGCAGCTCATTTTTATGGATATTAACCCTTTTTACTACAAAGAGGAACATATCGGTTTATAATATTAAAATAGGTAATTGCATTGTTGAATTTATTTTAGTATTGGTTAGTCCCTAAAGATACAGCAATACAGTTTTAGTGAAATAGTCTGAATTTTTTTGAAAAAAAAATTCAAGAGCACATTTGTCCAAATACATAACTGAACAAAATTACGTATACAGTAGTTAATACTATCCTAGTCCATTTCTTGAGCCAATTGAGATAGTGCGTAAGAGAAAATGTAGAAATATAAAATGAAGTATAGACAGTTCAACCTACATTATCCATCTTTTTTCTGCTATACTGCTTAAAACATTTTTCTAGTGTAATTTCACAAAAAGTTTTTGATAAATATACAATAGTTTTAAACAAACAATATATTACTCAGTTTTGCAACAATATTTGTACCATTTTTATTTGTAAAAATAACCATCTGAATGCATTTCAATAGTAGTTTACAGTCAGGGTACTTCATTACATTAATACAGCATTCAGTAGTTGAAAAAGATACTAAGCTGTGCTTGAACAGATTCAGATTGGATTCCAAGTCATTCACTGGAATAAGTATTTTTTTCCTCATTTTGTACAGTCATGACATTTACTGAAGTAATTAAACTCCAATTTACTTAAGAAAACATTACAGACAAAACCCCACCAAAACCATCAAACAATATCTTATATTGTTTATAACAAATATGTTATGCAAAATATAACACTGGCACCAGATTTGTATCACCATGGTTTGTAAAGATATATTGCACATGCTAAAGCATAAAATAAGACAAAACTACAAAACATAAGGTTATTGTCTTTTAATATGTAGATCACTGCATAAGAAACGCATAGAATTACATTTTATGCACACTCTCAGATTGTCACTATTTTAAAACGTTCTGCCCTATAAACACTGACCTAAAGTTTACTTTTTGTGTAATAAGAAAGCCTTTTCAGCACTGCAAAAATTATACATAATTTCCTATAGAAATTTAGCAAATTAATTTTCATTTCAATGCAGGTAGAACATACAAAAAGAAAAAAACTACTTTATACTTTCCCAAAAAGGCTTGAAATGAAAATTTACTGGTATTATATTGCTTTGATAACACTCAAATGAAAAACAAAAGATAACAAGTTTCACAAAAAACTTCCAGAATACACAAATATAAAAAGGCACTCTAAAGTTTCTTACATGACAAAAAAAATCACAAAGTCGTTAATTCATCTCAACTGATACATAACCAAATTTCTCAACATTACAAAGGATAATAATCCATTTTATGTATTTGTTCTGATTTAATAATAAATCTGGCAGCTGTTTACTGCATAAAAAAGTACCAAACATACTATGATGCCCTTTTAGTAATGATAAACTGAAATTCCCATAGCTATTTCAATGTAGAATCATGGCAGATTTTAGGCAATTTGAAGATTGTAACTTTTGGTATTTATGATAGAGACTTGAGAACCATTCCTGCAATGAAGTCCACCTACAACTGTGGTTAAAATATAAACTAAAACCCTGATCCTTCACATAGAACCCTGGGGACGGACCAGTACATTCACACAGAGCCCCATGTTGTGTACAGGCACAGAGGTAGCCCCTATAACAACATTATAACTCGCCGAATCAGGGTTGAAGTGCCTCATCCTGTAACATTTATGCACATAAGTAACTTTACTCCTGTGAATAGTTCCATTAACTCTGTGGGACTGACTATTACAAGAGTAAAATTATTCCCATGTTTAAATGTTTGCAAGATAACGTCCTAAATCACAAATTTATTTCTGTAAGTGTGTACAAAGTATTGTACTAATAAAAATATGAGGGTGGGATTTTCAAAAGTGTTCAACATTTTACCTAACTCTGTTCCAATTGACTTCAAAAAGAGCAGAATTAAACCAAAGCTGACCACTTTTGAAAATCTCACCAAAATTGTACTTTTTTTCTCCTAAGAGTACTATGCTCAACACATGATTTTCCCAGTGCCCTTAAGAGGGTAACCAACAAAGCATATGTGATATCTTTTCTACGATTCCTGTAATATAGCATGCTTGAAATCACCGCTAAAACTGGATGGCCAGTTTGTAGTCAATGAGAAAATTTAGATTTGATTCCTTTGTCTTTGTTTTAAATACCAGATATACACTTTTGCTATTTGTAGATTGTACTCAATCCAAAATCCATTTAATTCAATAGGAATCTTATTCTGCTGACTTCAATGGATTTTGAATTGGGACCACAGAATGATCAAAGAAATTCAATAATCATCTAAAATTCTATAATGTTAGATATAATGGGTCATCATAAAATCAGCATTTATTGACAAATACCACACAGATACCACAATTACTTCCTACTAAAATATTGGTATCTTCGCTATCACTGTGTGGTAGCTAATAGGGAATGCTGACTTTTTTTAAATGACCACTGTGACTATTACCTCTGCATTTCTAGGGTAAGTGTGACCCTTTTCTCCTTCTAATAAAAAAAAAAAAAACATGGCAAATGAAGTTTTAAGTGTTTGTTCCATTTAGAAACAACAAAAAGCAAAATGTGGGATTTCCATTCACTTCTAAACAGACACCACAGAACCCACCACTCTTTCCATGTTGGTCTCTCCCCTTATTTTCAGTGCTTTAAGTAAAGTAGTTATTGCTCTTTAGCAATTTAAAAAAAAATCAAAATAGTCATACAGTACTAATGTAGGAGGGGAAAGCCCATGGTTCAGGTGCTTGGGATTTCCACTGCAGAAAAATATAGAAAAAGAGAAATGTGAATCCTTAAAGGGAACACCCCTTGAGTTTTTTTTAACTTTTAAGATTTGAAATTTTCTATTTCATAATATTCATAGAGAAATTAAAATCATTTAATTTTAGCAGGGCAAAATACAGGTAATGTATTATGTATACTACTAGATACCCATATATGCATTAAAAGTCTCACAAAGAATTACATACTTAAAATGTTTTTTTCCCCTTCATGAAGAATGGGAACCTGTCAACAAATTTTAGAAAATGTTGACATTGATTATATAGAATACTGTCAGAATTGGCAATTAAAAAAAAAACCACCAAAACTATTTTTTCTTTTGCCCTGCCTAAAGTGTTTACTGAGGAGACACCTCCCATCCTTCCAGCATAGACTTAAGCCTGCAAACAGCCTGAGTGGGAATCATAGGTAGTTTCAACAAATTTCTTTACTCCAAGCCACATTACATCTCCTCTATCCTCCCTGTGCCACATAATTTAGCTGCGTTATGATGCCCCCCCTTCCCTGCTAGGAAGTTGCGAGTTTTTCCTATGCTCTAATCTGTCGGATAAAGGGTGTTCGAGTGGTGCAATGCACAAATTCACTCTCCACCCTTTACCAACAGAGGCTGGTTGTTTCATCTTCACATTACATCCAGCCATATGAGTAAGGACCTGAGGTTAGTTTTGAGCCCATGTGGCCACACTACACACTCCCACCCTCCTCCCCACTCAGGCCAACAGGCTTGGCTTATATTCACATTTCATTTTGTGTTATGCCAAATAAGATTCACAAAAAAGGAGAACAAGCCATAGTTATTTTTCCTGGGCATTGGTTTCATTTAAAATAAATATAAACACATTTACATTAAAAGTATATGAACATTCTCTCTAGTCTGGAAAAAAATAAACTGTGGTCAACACATCATCAGTTAAAAACGTCAAGCTGTCAGCTAGAAATTTGTGTCATAAAATGTAAAATACACCCCAGACTATTCATTACTCAAAAAGTTTACATTTTTATTGTTTAGAAAAATTACTTCATTCTGTCACTTGCATTCAGAAAAAAATTAAAATCTTCCATTTAAATACTGAAGCATTTTGGTCCTCGTGGTATAGAGCTGGTTAGTTCATGGTAATTTATTTGCTTATTTTTTTAAAGTCTCAGTCTTCCTTTTGTACATCTGTTCCAGACGAGGAACGGGGTCCATTTGACCTAGAAGCTTTGGCAGGAGTAGAAGATATATTCACAATGTTGATGTTGCTTAAGCAAGCTGGTGTCAATCGGCTGTTCTAGTACATCATGATTCCCTTTCCATAATATGCTTTCAAATTTACTGGCGTTTGTTTGGTATGTCCACTTTTGATGTAATGCTTTCACTTGCTCTGTATTTACCTTTGCTCTATTCATTTTAACCCAAATATTGGCAAAAGTATTTAAAACCTGATAATGTTCCTGGTAAAAACAAGCTATATAAGTTTAGAAAAGAAAATGAAAAATATCAATTTAAATTGGCAACAAAATTTAGATGCATCATAAATCAACAGCTTATTTTTTTTCTGATCTCAGATTGGTGGTTAATTGCTCAGGTAACAGAAGCTCCTAATGACCCTAATTCTGTAGTGCAAATAAACCATATATATTTGTGCTGAATTGAAAAAAAAATCATGCTGAATCATGCTAACTTCACACAAGTAATTCCACTGATGTCAGTGGGGAAATATTGGTATGAGAGAGACAAGCAGGATTTGGCCTTAAATTTTTATATCACTATTCTTCTAATTGTGTGCTGTACCTAAGATCTTTAAAAAGTGCCTTCTGTATATTTAAGTGCTTAATACATGCAGAGTGTAAAATGTTTTATTTCCCTTAGAGAAGGTAATACAGGCAGTAATTTAAAAAGATGCACAACTTTACCTTTGGTTTGTGTAACAAACTATTATCTACCCAACAGAATCTTTGTTAACTAGGAAATAGACAACAATGAGGAGAGGGTTGGGGTTCTTTCTTGGAATCTAAGAAAGCCACATTGGAAAGACATCTGTGTACCAACTATACAGCTAGGACATATGAATATTTTATACAACAGTTCCCTGTTCATTTGTGCTGTCAAAAAGAAAAAGGCATTTTCTCTTTTTCTACTTAAAAAAAGAGGTAGAAACTTTCATAGGAGCACTTGGGGCCTAAAGAAAACACGGTGAAACTTGAAGCTACAGAACATAAACGTGAATTCATTCAAACGAAAATCCCTAACTTCTGTATTAAAGGCTAGATTATTTTTAATGTTACTAATCCTTCCAATGCCTAATTCCGGAAGTTTCAGTCAATAATAATACTTTAAAAATATAATGTGGGATTCAAGCTTTTTTAAAAAAAAAACAAAAAAACCCCAAATGTAATTAAGAAAAAGCTTTGAATACCAAAGTCAAAACGTTTCAGAATCGGAATCATTTTCATTGTACCCATCCTCTGTTCCTATATTGTTACTCAAGGGTTTACTGTAAGAGTTAATGCTGCCCATATTGGAGCCATCGCAGAGATGTGTCCTGCTTAAATTGTCTTTTTTAAAACAAACGAAGTTGAAAGGCATCATTGAACTGGAAGGAGAAAAAGGCATCATGGTAGCCAAAATGAGTGCCAGGCAGTCAGCCACGTCTTTGTTAGGAGCGCAAGCCAGGGCTGGCGTATGACCTGGGCACAAATGCAGACAAGGCAATGGTTAGTACTGGGAGTACTGAGAAGGGAAATGAGCATTCCTCAAATACATCTCTAGATGACTTCATAATAAGGAGATGTATGTTTAGTTACAATCATGCCAGGCAAGACAGTGTGTTACTTATTTTAAATTAGGCATGCTGGGAAAATACACAATGTATGGAGTGTTTAAGCTAATGTGACCACAAAAAGCACTATTTTAAAAGTCAGGCAGCATACAGCCTTCACAAAATGAATAAAAATATTTGGTAAACACAGTTCCACAACACAGACAATATGATTGCAAAACGACAACATAAATAAGCATATGGCACTATGAACTGAAGTTGATTTCCACTTCAGTTCATATGAACAAATCACATTCTGAGAACAATGACCTTCAGTTGAAGATAAATGTGCATTACATAAAAATATTAAGTTCTGCATTAATGAATTTTTAAAAGATTTTATAATATTGATCAATTGAGTATTTTAGAGAGTAATGTATCTAGGAATTAAGTTATCAAAGGGACTAGCCACCCCCTCCCCCAACACACGATATTTACAGTAAGTATGACTGTATTGCTTATTATCCAAAATTTACCTTCCTGTTAAGAGAAGAATGGTTTTATTCAGGAAGCATGAAATATATTTTTTAAAATTAAGTAAATGTAATAAGGGCTTGGTGAAACGAAGAACTGGGAAACTACTAATGGCAGCCAATCACCCAATTGCAGAGTTAACTTGGGCTCTTATTTGGATGTTTGTTCCACAGCTCCAATCTACTCACAAAAAGCTTTAAAAGACTGGGTTTTGCTTACAAGTGGGTTGCTAATCTTTGCAGTGAAGACACTGGCTAAATCACTCAAGTTCAGGGCCTTCCCACAATTCCCTCTGTATGCCCAGAAGGACAAACAAGTTCTCCTACAATTCACTGGGAATCAGAGTAGCTAAGCTTACTGTACCACTAGGAACCATGGGATACTCCTAGCAGTTCGCACAATTTAAGTATAGCACCACTATGGATGCAGCCAAGCGGACATCCTCAGGTATGGCTTTGCAGTGTGGCCACTCACACCTGAGTTTGGCCAACCATGGTTCTTACACTTGAGTGCCAATCACTGAAGTTAATTCTGCAGTGAAGACGTACCCTCTGTGGGTTTCATATACAACTACAGCCGAGCAAATAATTTGCAGCTAATAATTATTAGTAATAATAATAATTGATTAATTTAACCTTTTTTTCTTTGGGTACTATGTCCATGAGCAGATCATGACTTCCTAAAATGTATTCATTAATTTGAGTTACTCAGATATGTTTTTGTACTTTGGTTTGGTTGCTGTTGCTTTAAAATTTCTAAGGATGATAATAAATAATCCATTACAAGTATTTTAGAGTGGAGATAAGAAATTTGAACTGTGGTGATTAGTTATGATCACATGATATTAGTTTTGTTCTATGACTGGATAAGTGTGACATTTTTTTAAATTTGGAGGTTGGCTTGAAATCCCTCAGTGAGAGGTAGATGAGGAGGATTAGGAAAATCTGAACCTTTTCCTTTCAGGGCAGCAAAGCCTTATCCAAGACACCATTCATCATTACAGTGCTTTCAGACGTATTGCCTGTGTGAAGAGTTTAAATTTAATCTTCACTCTTTATAGTCACACAAAAGTAATTGGTTTTATATTAGTTGTAAAGAGTGTGGGGTTTAGAGCCAAATCTGGCTCATTTACTTCTTTCTATCCCGAGCTCTGGCAAAAGATTTTCAGAGCCCCATCCTTTGGCCACTTCAAGAGATGTACTATCTCAAACAAAACATACCACTTCTAATACAAATACTAGAGCCTGGAAAGTTAAAACTGATAAAACTTGATAACTCATACATTTGTAGAAAGTGGCTTAGGCAAATTCACTTTTACGTTTGAGAGAATATTTGAAGAAAACGTTTGCAGTATTCATTACTCTAGGTACAACTTTTGATACAGTAAGTGAGACTCCAGTTATTTATTTTTAATCAGCTGCCAAATGCTATTTATTAATTGGGTTCTTGTTTGTAGTCATATAACAGATACTTCAAGTACACTTTTTCAGGAAGATGGGAGCCAGGCAAACAAGTGAAAGCTCGGGCATAATTCCATTCAATTAATTGCTTTTTTTTTTTTTTTAACATAAAGAATGTTTAGATTGCTGAACAAAAACAATCTTTGTCGATTGCTTTATTAAAAAGAGAAAAACAGGGCCAGCCTGAAATTGTAGCAACACTGCTCTTTAGGAGACTCAGATTCAGCAATGACCTTGAGGTTCTGACTCATCAATTTGGTGGAAGTTTTGCAAGCCATGGAAATGGTTGGATCCTGGGAATAGTATCCTTTCAGGACTGCTCTTCAGAACGTTCTAACAGCAAATCGATGGAGTGGCAAATCAGTGGCATTGAGAAAAGCAATGTGTCTTTGCATTCAGCTACAATCAGGTACCACAACAGTAGCCATTCACTAAAAGCATAAGGGTGAGGTGAAGGGTAATAAAAGGAAAAAATTAAGCAGTAAGATTAAATAGTTTAGAAACCTTCTGCTCCTCCCAGATCAGTTGGAGGGAATGTAGAAGATTGCATGCTATAATAAATGGGACTGTGGCAAACAAAAAATCTTTAGGAGTTATCTAATGTTATTGGTACAATTGCTTAATTCTGTGAAATATGCAGGAGCTGTTCATTAGAATACCTGTAGTAAACAGGTAATTACATTTAGTTAATACATTTTATTATCATAATTAGTGCTACATTTTGGGTCAGGCAAAATTCATTCAACAGTGCTCCACAGGTTTTTTTTGTAATAAAACATGATATTTTAGTCTTGATGTAATAGACATTCTTCTTACAAATGCATTTATTTGGGACCAAATCCTGTCCACAACTTAGATCCAGATGACTTTAATAGAATTAATTCATGCAGTCTGACAAGTATAATTTGGCAAATAAGATTAATCGCTTTTATAGTGTTTTTCATCCATAGATCTCAAAGTGTCTTACAGTGATGGGTAAAAATTATTATTCCCACTTTACAGGTAGGGAAACTGAGGCACATAAATGTTACATCAAATACTTAAATGCCATTGAGTCAGTGTTGTAAGAGAAACCAGCTTATTTCAAGAAAGAAGGAATTTTAAAGGTTAATTTCAGAATACCAGAAAAACAGAGTTTTGACTTTCCCTTACAGATATTTTGTGTTTAGAAAAAGGATTTCATAGATGTCTGAAATAAAGTGTTTAATTGGTGACTAAACTTGAAAATATGTTTCACACTGTAGTCACAGTTACTACAGGCTGGTAATAATTTGTTAGCATATCAGATTTGGTCAGAAAATTTGATTATTAACTTTGATCTCAGAATGAATTGGGGTACAAACAAACAATTGCTGATGTTTTTTCTCCTAACCATTAAACATGCTCTGATGAGATGTATAATCCTTAACTCTAGAGCAAGGAGTCAGAATTTTCTGTTGCCTTTTGCATGTTTAGAAAATTCAAACCACCATTGCACCCAGGGGTTAAAGAAAGACTAGCCGTTGACAGCACATGCAAAATTAACATTAAGGGGACTGTTGTGATGTCTGCAGTGTGTTTGATATAAAATATACAGAAGTAGTATCCTTGTTTGGGTATTTATTGACTGAACATCTATATAACTGAACATCTTATTCACAAAGGAGTATAGGCATCAGTGTTGTCTAATTAACCAGTTGGCAGGTCTATTTCTTTGGTCACTTGTAAAAATCACCTTAGGTGATCTTCTTAAGACTGTCCAATTACATTGTTTCACTTACCATTTTCATCTACCGCTAGTACGCACGCCCCCTTAGCCAGCAACTGCTCAACCACCATTTTTAGGCCATTTCGTGCAGCAATATGGAGAGGTCTACAAAACATAACACTCTAGATTCAAGTATGGTTTGAAATATATTTGAAACATCTGGTTAAGTAACACTTAAGAGCATGTTCAGTTGCTTTTCTGGATCCTCAGAATTGTATTCTAGATAGATTTTAAATAGCATCACCTCTTTTAAACATAAAATTTTAATTCCACATCTATAAAACATCTTGTTTTTACATACAGACAAGAATGCACACACATGCTCTTTCGGAATGTGCATGCACATATATGTGTGTATAGATAGATAGAGGGGGAACTGATAGTGACCTTGTATATAGTGCACGCATAACACTTTTCATTATAAAATATTTAGTTGAAAAGCTCTCACCCCTCCCTTGTTTGCAGCAGGCCTTTGATATTTGGCAGGGGAATTGACCTCAGTCTAGCAAAATGCCTTTACTTTGTCCCATCTTCAGTTTGGCTAAGATATCAGTTTGGCTACGATGAAAAATTCACTATTTCACTTTCCTTTTCTGCAGGAAAATTATGGCAGAATGCCAGAATCATTATACATTTTGTTGCTGGGCTCTTTCATTGCTGAAGTAGCAGGGGGTGGAGAGAATCTACTCAGCACTGTTGCAGTACATCCCAACTGGTAATCAAGGCATCCCTTCTCTCCCCCTGGAGATGGACTGTGGTGTTTTCACCTCTTCTCCAGGGGTGAAACCTCCATCAGCCTTCCACACATGCCCTCTTGTCAGTGGGAGCAAATAAACCCCTCAGTCTACAAGACAGGTCTTGATCCTATCCTTAGATATGGGTGCATCATTATCTGCAGCATTGCCGACCCCAAACATTCAAAAACCACGAGTCACAGATTACAGTGCAGGCAGTGACAGGACCCCTGACTGGTCTAGGCCTATACAATTTGCTGTATTGTCACCTCTGGAGAACTGGCTCTGAGCTCCCCTGGAACAGTATTTGCTGCACTTCCTGTTAGTCTGGGAGGTGAACAGATCTGGCTAGGGAATTCCCCACTGAGCGAAGAAGTTCACCACTGAGTTGTCAAACTCCCACTCATGGTCAGTGGCAAAGTGCCTGCTGAGGCTATTTGCAAGCCCATTCTTGGTTCCTAGGAGTACACTGCTGATAGGGTAATATGGTTATTGATACACCAGTTCCATAAACTTGACAGCTTTTATACACAGGGGAATGGATCTCGCATCTCCCTGTTTGTTTACGTAGAATACGGTTGTCCTGTTGTCTGACATGAGAATGTAGTGAGACTGGATTAATGGTAAGAATGCCTTGCCTCCTTCTTGGACTGCTCTGAGCTCCAGAGATGTATGTGTATCCTGGTTTCCAAGGGCATCCAAGTGTGACCATCTATGTGAGCCTCCAAACTAACAAAGAGGTATCTGTGATTATTATCTTGCTGGGTGTGGGGGATAGAAAAGGAATGCTCATGCACACTTGTGCAAGATCTTTCAGCAAGTCAGAGAGGCCCTTATTGTGGTGGGAATTGTTACTACAATGTTTATGCTGTGTTTGCTCAGTATATATGCTGTTCGAAGCCAAGCCTACAGGCAACGGAGTTGGAGTCTGGCAAATGGAGTTACTTGAGTACATGACTCCAAATGACCCAGGAGAGTTAAACAAATCCAGACTGATGTCCAAGGGTTGTGCATAACTTGATCTCTCAGGCTACCCCCGGCTTAGAATCTGTCCATAGGAAGATAAGCTCTTGCTCTGACTGAGTCTAAGGTCACTCCTATGAAATCTATAGTCTGTGTCAAAGTCACAGTAGACTTTTCCATGTTCACAAAGGTTCCCAGAGATGCTAGGAGACAAAGTAGCAATGAGGTCAGTGCTATGACTTTTGGACATGTCCTGCCTTTAAGAAGCCAGTCGTCTAGGAAGATGATGGAATCACCTTATCCGAGTGGCGCTGCTATTATGGAAAACACTTTTGTGAAGACCCTGGATGCAGTTGATAGACCAAACCAAAGTAGCCTGTATTGACAGTGGTTGGGACCCACCAGAAATCTGAGGAATCTTCTGTGGAAAGGGTGAATATCAGTGTGAAAGTACAAATCTTTCATATTGAGAGCTGTGAATCATGTGTCTTTATCCACGGATGGTATTATTGTTGCCAATCTAATCATGCAGAATTTTAGCTTGCAAATAAATACATTGAGTTGCTGCAGGTTGAGAATGGTCTCCACCCTCCTCATATTTAGAATAAAACCCTTTTCCTTGATTTGCTTTTCCTTGCTCCCACTGGAGGAGAAATTCTACTCCTAATGTAGGATCGCCTCATGAGAATGGTCTCTGAAGAGAGACAGGGAAAGAAATTTTGGTGGGGTTGGGAGCCAATGGTATAACCAGAATGGATGATATCTAGCACCCACTTGTCCTTTGTTATTGGTCTTTGGTGCTGTGGATGCAATAGGTCCCATGATACTGCCTACGTCTCTAGCGGCCTCTGGTATTCTAGATGTTGATGTAGTCATACTGGGAGGCCTATGCACAGGGAGGTCCTCTGCCCCTGGATCTGAAGCCGGTCTTAAGGATTGTTGCATCGCTAGGAGTTTAAACTTCATCCTCCTATTGTTTCAGAATCTACCCTTGAAGGAAGTGTAGATCTTGCACTTACTGGGTATATGAGCATCTCCCAAACAGCAAAAGCACTGAAAATGCCTGGCACTGATCAGGACAACCTCACTGCAGGAGAAGCACCTTTTAAATCTCTGGGACCCCAGCATCCCCAAACAAAATAACAAAAAATAATTTCCTAAATGGGGAAAGATTTGAAATCTCTAACTATATCTATGAATGAAATTTTTTCCTAAGGGAAAGGGAAAAAAAGGGGGGACAACTGTTCCAACAACTATAAACCATATAAAATAACTAACTATATACTAACTAGCTAACTAACTAACCGCTGAATACTAAAGAGAACAGATACACAGTAGACTAGTGATTCTCAACTTGCGGCCCAATCAGCACACAGCTGAGGTCCATGTGACATCCTCGGGGCTATACAGGTAATACTGGATGTGGCCAACAATGGTAAATAGATTGAGAACCACTGCAGTAGACCCTGTCTTAGGTCACAGGTGATTGAGAAGGAACTGAGGGCAGTTCGCTGTGCATCCCCATATAGCCTCTGTGTGTGAGGTGCATGCACAGGCCAAACGGGCACTGCTACCAAACAGCCTCGCACGTGAATTGGCGCCCCCACAGGGACTCTACTTGAAGAAAAAGAAAAAGTTATTGCTAGCTTTCCTTCATCAGATCAAGCCAGGAGAACCCATTCTCTCAGCCATAAAATCTGAAAAAGGACCATTTTTCTTCAGGACCCATTGTGGACATTACACTAGTTGCCCTTCTTTCCTTGGGGGCTAGGAAGGAATTTTTCCCTTACCACCAGGTTGGTCAAGACAGGGTGAGATTTTTTATTTTTTTTGCCTTTCCCAAAGTAGGTTTGGAACCCAGTGGGATGGGGCAAGGCCAGGAGATTAAGTTATAGTGTCACAATTTAGTATATAAAATGCAGGACAGATGTCCAGTGCAATGGAAGGATTACAGTTATTGGATAAAATGGATTGGAAAAGGATCTGAAGGAAAGTATCCCTTAAGGGAGCTGAAGGAGGAGGGTTCGGGGCTCCTATGTCTGGTATAGTGGGGAGCCAACTCTCCTCCTTTTCTAACCCCCCTTTAGCCCTCATATGAGGGAAGGAGGCGAGGTCCAACCAGGCTGGAGATTATGTGGAAGTGATTAAGGAACTGATGATGACCTGCACTGTACAATTTATGGCCGGGTACTTCCAGATATTTTAAGTGAACAAAGTTGCAGCCTAATTAAGCCACATCCACTGCCTCGTATCTTTCTTTTGGTGTGGCTGGACAATGTGCGGATCAGATCCTAGTACTTTTCTAAAGACCATAGCGGGGGGGAAAGTGTTGCTCTTCTTTAACTTACTTTGTTTAATCTGCAAGGGATAATACTTTTTTTTTTTTTTTTTTTTTTAAAGACACTAGGAGTCACATTCAATACAACAGGCTAAGATTTCTGCTTTATTGACTGGAAAACCTATGTTTGTTTTTAAAAGAATAAAGCAGCTGATCTTCACAGAAACACCTTATACTACATGCTCCATAGGACTAAATATAGCTCAAGATATTTCAAAATTCAACAGTTTTCAGATATTCTACCACAGTGAAACATTTTAAGATTAATTTTTTTTTAATTACACACTTATGAAAAATCTAAGTAACGTTAACTTGAAATTCCAAATCTGAATTTTCTGGTAAAAACAATACATAAGAACACAAGTGAATAAATAGTAAAATTATTTCAGCATTTACTTACGTCTGCAATGCATTATTTTTTGCATTAATAAGGCTCTGTTCTTGGATCTTGTCAAGTATTAACAAGGCACATTTTTCATGACCCTAATATTAAAAATAAAATAAATAATGTTAATTTGCAGAGGGTTTTAAAATTGAGGCAACATAAATTAAAAATCCAAATCCAAATTAAATGCATTTAGAATTACAAACATGCTTCTGAGTTTATAAAAGGGTGCATATTTGATGAATGTCAAAGGCCAGGAGAGACAGATTGCAGTCCCTACCATTATTACTGGGTGAATTTTAAGTAATCCAAATGTGCCAATTGTGGCTTTTTTCCCTTTAAAACACTGCATGTCTTATACATATAGACCCTACTTTAAGCTGTATTTGAATCCATGTCTTCATGAAGCAGTAGTGATCTTTTGAAAGAGCAGTTAACTGATTGTATATTTTTTAAAAATAAATAAGCAATATTTAGCACTAGTAATAGTACTTCTTTGACCTTTAAATGCCTGATTGCTTATGCATTTTAATTAGGCAAAGAAACTTTAAATAATTTTTTTCAGTTAAATAGTGAAGAAGTATTTTCCCTCTGTATGATAAGGGCACTATTGACAATTAAACTTTCCAAAGATTTTATTAAATAATGCAAAATTGGGCCACAATTCTGCAACTTCTTCTGCATACGTGCAGGGGTCAGCCTGGGCAGAACAAGTTGCAGGGTTGGGGCTTTGGAGTATAGGTGTCTAGCACAGCTGTCCATATTGTACCATATGTACCATATTAAATGTACCATATTAAACAGCTGATATGAGATGCTAACAAATAAAGTAGCTGATGCATCTTTATAAATTGGGGAGGGGTGTACAGTGGGGTATGGCAAAGAGGTTTTGAACAAACTTGATCACTATTAAAACTCCCACCTATTAAAAGGTGCAATCGAAAAAAAAAAACCTGTTAAGGGAATGAGAGCATTTCTTTCTTGCTAAGCCAGGTAGTGGCAGCAGAAGACTAGGAGGAGAGAGGAGGTGACGCCTACTGAGGTTACTAACAGGGCTGGCTCCAGGACCAGCTCAGCAAGCAGGTGCTTGGAGTGGCCGACGGAGAGGGGTGGCACATCCGGCTATTCGGCGGCGGGTCCCTCACTCCCTCTCGGAGCGAAGGACCTGATGCCGAAGAATGAAGCAGCGGCGTTAGAGCCACCGCCGAAGATCACGATCACAGCTTTTTTTTTCTTTTGTTTTTTGCGCTGCTTTGGGCAGCAAAATCCCTGGAGCCAGCCCTGGTTACTAAATATGTGGACACAGAGCCTGGAAAAGAAAACCATGACCTAACCTGATCTCTGCTGTAACCTTGCTGGATAGGCCGGAGAGCAAGCCAACTCTACTACATTTCCTCCCCACCCCCACCCCCCAAGTTTGCGTACATCACAGCTTCATTGCACTCAGGATTTCATTGGCCTGAGAAACGAATGTCTTCAATACTCTGCCAAGGCCTTGTTTTAAATACCTCTTCAATGCACACACATATATAGTATATAATGCGAGTCAGTGTGTGTGTGTGGTGGTGGTGGTGGGGGGGGTGTAGTCTACAAAGTTCCTTAACATACTTTACTGCTAGCCAAGTGCAAGGGTGTATTCAAGTCCTTATCCTTTACAGTCAGATCAGCCTTGGCACTGTTCACCAAAAAATCTGAAATACAGAAACCAAAACCATAGGATAAATCCTACAGACAGATGCACATGCAAACTGCAAAGGAGAAAATTAACTCCAATCTCCATAATATGTGCACACAGTACTGTACGTGGTCAAATAGATCCTTATTCTATATAAACCATACAAATGCGGAGGGAAAATTATCAATGAACAAATTGTAATTTGTGCAGTTAATCAGCAATCAAACCAAAGCTAACAGCTGGTTGAAAATGGAAAACTGTTAATTAAATGTTCACTTTACCCAAAATTGTCAGTTCAAATGTATTCATTTTAATTTGACTGATGAAATCTGCAGCATCAGAATGGCAGTTTTGGCCTGAAACAGTCCACCCAGTTAACAACTGTGGATCCTGCTTTGAAAGGATTAAGTGGGTTCTGCTGACTCATTATATCTTTGAGGGGGATAATGGGTGTAGCAATTCAGGATGTGGGCTACACAGTCAAGTCTGGAGAGAAAGTATGAGTTAATCTTTGTTATAGGGTTTTTAAAAAAAACAATAAGTCCAGACTCAACTTACAGTTGCCCTTTCAAAACAATATTTTGCACTTCAAAATAAACATCTTTTAATAATTTAACTACAAAAGATTACTCTTCATCTTCCTGCTAGAAGGAGATTCTATTGCTCTGTATAATCAGGGAAATTAGACAAATGAAGGAATTAATACCAAGAGCACTTTTTAATCACATGCTACACAACTTTTGGCAGAAAAATGGGCACTGTTTATCTGTTATTGAAACTATTTGCAAAGTGAAATGAAAACAACTGACAAGAATTCTGGGTGCAATAAACATAAGATTTTTTAAAAATATGAAGCTAACTTCTTTTTACCCATTATATAAAATAGATGGACACACATTTAGGTATGTACTCTTAGTATCTCTTAGTATTTTAATTATAATCCCCAAGGGGGAAAAAAAATGATAAAGCATTTGGATGGGTAAGCACAGTAGCCTTCATTTTCTTTCAAGATTTACAGAAGCAAGTAGGTACCTACCTACAGCACCTGCATGTCCATTTTCAGCTGCCATCATAAGTGGCGTTTTCCCTGAATTATCTGCAGCATTTACCAGTGCATTGTGATTTAAAAGAAGCTGCAAGCATTCTACATGATCAGCAAAGGCTGCCGCATGAAGTGGAGTTCTAAGAGAAAAAACAGCATGATTATAGCTTTAGGATATTAAATGATCTATAAAGAATTACAATATTGTTGTCCCTTGTAGCCTTAAGCAGAACAGTACAAGAAGTTTTGAAGCTTTTTTCCTATGAAACTTGAAACTTAAAACTCTCAACAAGGCAAGTTAGGATGCTACTCTCATATAAGCAATAAAGATAACAGTTGCCTCCTCCATGTTTGTACACGAAAAGTCTAAAACTGGCAAGCATCAGGTGGATGGAGTTGTGGACAAGCTCATAAAAACAGGATGTTTAACTTAACAGAACATACCGCACAATGCAAAAAACTAGCAGACCTCCCTATTATTCCTGATTTTTTTAATAAGCTTGTGACAGAGATAAAATATAAGGAAAATTTGGATCTGGCCTTCCTGTTATTAAAAAAATGCTACAGTATTCTACCTACAGTAATGACCTGAAAACTGCAGTAACAGTACTGTAACCCATAATGTTTGACAACATTACTGTAAAGTGTAGCGGTGATTTTATAAGGTTTGTAGCTTATTGTAATTTTGAGAGGATCCCACAACTCTAAGAATGGGTTCTCTGTCTCCACATGTTAAGACTGACACATTTGGGGGGGGGGGGGAAGGAATTGGGGGGCAGGAATTGTTTCCAGCAGTGTCTGATGATTGGGTGTTCTTGTTTTGTTTTATGACTGTTTTTGTTTTGCCTTTTAGCTTTATTGTTATCTGGAAAACTTTGAGAGTGAGGTATTTAATTTTAATTATATGACCACAATTTTATTTGTTGTAAGGGTACCCAGAGCATGCAATGGGCAGCAATTCAATTGTTATACAACTTTAACAAAACGAAATAAATACGTAGTGTGACGTTGCACTCCATATGTTTTATGGAAATATGCTAATGAGTCTGAATATAATGTAACTGGAATATGCTTTATGCAAAAGGTCTCTTGTAAGATATCATTACAAAGCTTATAATCTACTGAGTGTGTTCATCCTATTTGTAAGAATGTATCATTCTTGTATCTGAAGCTAGAAATATGAAGTATTACTCTGAGGTCCTACTGTAATTATGCAAAGTGTGGGCCATTAATGGTGGCTTAGGATCTTGATGGCTCCCCCTGACTAGGACAATTGGTTGTGAATGGGTTTATTTACCTGCAAGTCTTCCTGTGTACATGACTTGGGTAATGAAGAATGAGGTCTTACAGTGACATGTGACCATGATACCGGAATCCATCCACCTGGTGCTTTTCCATTTAGAAGGAGGGGTTGGGACCGAGAAAAACAAAAGATTCCCGCCTGGGGCCAAAGCTATAAAAGGGGGTGGAACAGAACAAAGGGGGCTGCCAGTGATGAGAAATCCCCTAGTTACCACCTGAGCTGGAACTAACAAGGACTGTACCAGGGGAAAGGATTGGGCCCAGACGAAGAAGGAGTCTAGTCTGTGAAAGAAGCTTATGAGGGTGAGATTTACCTGTATTCAGTTTCTTAATGTATTAGGCTTAGACTTGCGTGTTTTGTTTTATTTTGCTTGGTAACTTACTTTGTTCTGTCTGTTATTACTTGAAACCATTTGAATCCTATTTTTATCCTTAATATAATCACTTTTGTTTATTAACAAACCCAGAGTAAGTGATTAATACCTGGGGGAGCAAAGAGCTGTGCATATCTCTCTATCAGTGTTATAGAGGGCGGACAATTCTTGAGTTTACCCTGTATAAGCTTTATACAGAGTAAAACGGATTTATTTGGGGTTTGGATTTCATCTGGAACTGGGTATCTGGGTGCTGGAGTTAGGTAACCTGCTGAGTGGTTTTCAGTTAAAGCCTGCGGAGGCATGGTTCAGAGTCGGGTCTGTGTTGCAGCAGGCTAGCGTGTCTGGCTCAACTAGGCAGGGTCCTGGAGTCCCAAGCCATCAGGGAAAACAGTCTCAGGTAATTTCAGCACATCAGGTGACAGTCCCAAGGGGGTCTCTGTGACCGAAACCGTCACACATAGAAATACACTGAGGAGATTTTCACTGCCCCCAAATAAATTAAAGATTTGGGTGTGTCCATGACCCAGCTGATCCCATCTGTCATTCAGAGTCCGTAGTGTATTTTGTTTAATAAGAGTTCTTTTAGAAGTTAAATACTTTTCTGTCTTACAAATTATGGTCTTGCAAAACTGAATGTGCTTAAATGTTTTTGCTTAATCAAAGCCTATGTGAGGACGCATATATAGTTCTACTCTTGTTTCATAACCCCTGTCAAATGCACTCTTAGCTTACAATTTTTATGTTTTACAACTAGGAATTAACGCAGCTTTTTCATTTGCCCCAAACTGGAGTCTACTGTTTCCTTTTAACCATATACAGCAATCTGAGAAGGGGGGTAAAAAAAAAGCTTAACTACCACCATACTGGGTTCCAGTGAACAACCCTTAGCCCTGGGCATTTTAAAGAAAACAAAGTCATATTTATTTTGGTAGCAATGTAAAATAATATTCTCTCTTGAAGTGTATCACCACTTCCTTTGTTAAAGTTCAACTTCTGTGTCATCAGGAGCTGCTCTGACAAATTTTAGCCCAGATGTAGATTAGTTGCACAAACAAAAATTAAGATCTTAGACTGATTTGTGAAGGTGAAATGCATTCTGTTCAAGAAACTGAACTCTTACCTTCCTCTGTCATCTTTACAGTTGACAATGCTGGCATCTATGGCCCCAATGAGCAGTGAAGCACAATTTTCATGATCATTGATTCTATAAAGGAAAGAACAATTCTTTTTAAGGAAGAATGTCTAACTGTTTTCCACTCTGCCCATACACACTTCCTTTCCCCAACTGACTGTACATTAGTATTTCTTTCTGTATATTTGTAAGGTGTCCCAATTAATTTTTGCTTTAACAGTATGGGCCTGATCCTAGCTGCTATAAATCAGTGTAACTCCATTACAATCAAATTGCAGCTACTATTTTGGATTTGTAAAAAGCAACGGAGGGTCCTGTGGCACCTTTACGACTAACAGAAGTATTGGAGCATGAGCTTTCGTGGGTGAATGGCCACTTCGTCAGACACAAGATTTTGGATTTGAATCACAAAAGAAAAATAGACACTGGTCCTGCAACTGGCTGTGCACAGCTGATCCCTTCAACGGAGCTCCGCCGACACAAAACAAGCTGAAGGTTCAATGCACTGACTAAACCTTAAAGCAAAACAAAACAAAAACCAAACACACCCCTTCATATTCAACTGGAACACTTGTCAAGGTTTAAAATGGCTATGGGGAATCCTTCTCAGAAGTAAATCCGAACTAGTGGCCCTGAGTGAACTCCCCAAAACTTCTTTAGACACTTTAAAATTAGTTTAAACTTAAATCACATATCTGAGCCTAGGCAACGCTCAGATGTGTGGGCTTAAGTGAAAGTAACTTTATTCAAACATTTAAAGTATTCACAAAGTCTCACTATTTCCAAGGAGTTGAGAGGTTGGGGGTGGGAGGGCGAGAGGAGAGAAATAGCGGTCTGTATTTGGCAAAACATTGCAACACCAAGCAGTTTGTCTCCTGGATCCAACAGGCCTTTAAGCTGAGAAGAATGTTATCCCCTTAGTCTTTAATTAAGTTTTTAATGTTTAAAAATATTAACTGTAATTATTATATGTAGCATATGCCATTTTATGGTTAATATAGAAAACTATTTTTTCATAGAATACTGTCACTTTTTAGTAACCTTTTAATCAAGCCACTATTTCTATAGAAATGCTGTCATTTTATGGATGACAATGACCTCTATTATCTTAAACCCAAAGAAAAGTTTATTGAGTTTTGGTCCCTGTCTCCGGATTGCTCTACTGGGGAGAAGGAGACCATGTTTTTTTTTTTTTAAAAGTGACCATTTGGGGTTCAGATTTTATATATCAAGTTTCAGTCAGAAGTGGTTTTATTTTAAGCAGGTTTTTGAAGGGTTCTATTTTTTTTAATTTATCATTTTTATTATTAAAAAAATCAAGGTTTAGTTTAGGATGAACAAACAGATCATACAAATAGAAAAGCTGACAATTAACTAGAGAAGTGAGAGCAGACCTCTGTACATTTATATAGAATCCACACATCAGTCATTTCTGGGAGAAGATAATTATTCTACCAGCAGAATGAAGAGTTCATAAGTCAGTAATTCTAAACCTCAGCAGGAATCATGAATGTGTCTGTTTGATTCTATAATTCTTATTGATTTTTCTGCTGGCTTACCCCACTCAAAAAGCACATTCTTCCAAAATACTGCATATGCTTTGCCCTAAATTGAGCTAATTTTTTCTGAGTGTGACAGGCAAATTTGGAGCTGGCCTGTGGTAATTTATTGACAGTGTATGTTGGCCTAGTTATTGGGATGTTTACTCTATGAATATGCTGGTTTAACTCAATAGAAGTCTGTCTTAAATACAGATAGGAAGGAGATGAATGGCTCAACGCAGCCATCTATTAGTAAACACTTCGGAGTTGTTAAGGCACAATGCCAGAACTGCCAGAGCTTTGATGATGCTGCCTCCATCTTCAGCCAACCTACAAAACTGGTTTTGGCCAGGAATGGCCAGAACCTGGCAAAACAAAAGAACAAAGAACTGTAGCAGGGTTTAAAGAGGGATGCTCTCTCTCAGGGCAGAGAGCGCTCCAGGGAACCAGACTCAAACCAGCCTCCTCCCCAGGAGCCTGCTGGGGGTGTCTCAGCATGCGAAGCCTGCTTAGGTCACCATTAGGGAATGCCTGAACTTGAGGTAAGGTAAATATTTGTGTAAACTTGTTTTAAATCCTTTTTTCTCTAATGCTGCACTCAGAGAGACCAGAAAGGGGACAGAAGTGCAGCTTGCCCTGTAATCGTGAGAGTGCAACTTCAGGCCATTAGATGAAAAGTGTAACAAATTCATTCAAACTGCAGTAATTCATATGGCTCTTGATAGCTCCAGTTTTTCACCACAAGGATATGTACATTATCATCATCAGATCTAAAAATCATTTTCTAGTACTATTATCTCTACACCCGGCTAACTTTATTGTTCTCATTCTACTCATTTTCTGGATATATCCTTAAGCAAAATAGTCAGATTTAATATTGATATTTCTACTTACACGGCACAGTGCAATGGAGAGAAGTTATTACCATTAAATTTGCGGAAATATTTCTGTTCCAATAGTACCTCTATGCAGTTTTCATTACCTACAAGAGATCAGATGATTTATTGTTAAAAAAAGCAAGAGAATAGTACATTTTCATATTAAGATCACGTGTGCACTGCATTTTAGCATTTGAAATAAGCTAGGCTGTACTGCATATGTAAGTTCTTATGCAATAAAACGTAAGGCACGTGAGATACTTTTAGAGGTGCTGCGAACTAGACCGACATCTAATTTGGGCGCTTTTTTTTTTTCTTTTTTTATAAAGGTCTCTTGTGTTTTCACATTGTGCTATGACACTTTGCAAAATAGTCTTTTAGATCTTCAGAGATGGTCAGCCATCTATCACTCTGTACTTAGAAGCTTAGTCTTCGACGTACAGCCCCAAACCACCCTAATGAGAAGCCACTAATGCAAGCCTGTTGTACTGTGTGTACTACAGTAACTGGAGGGATAGTCTCATGCACCAGTGTACAAGAGGTGACTCTTGTAGGATGGAATCCTAGTCTCAGTGATGTCAATGGGAGATACGCCATTTATGTTAAAGGAGCCAGATTTCATGCCCAGCCTCCAAGGGATGGCTCCAGTGTGCATCAGGACTGAGGCATGCACCTAGTGGCTGACTCTGAAGCAAAGTTGCTGTCTTGCTGGAATTTCCCTGCCTTTTGACTTGAAGGATAAATGTAGCAATTTCTTGCTACAACTTCAAAAGGCAAAAGGAGAGAATCTACATCTCAAACTTGTTATGCTGCTAGCCATTTTACTATTCTACTTCCTAACACTAAAGTTTGGCAAAAGATATAAAAAAAGAGAAAAGCTTACCATTATAACAAGCCCAGTGCAATGGTGTATAACCTTGATTATCTTTGAAACTACAGTCCTCTTCTGACAGTGCAATCTGCAGTAATTCACTTAACCAAGTGGCATGACCATGAGCTGCTGCATAATGTAGAGGTGTCCTGCCTCTGGAGTCTTTACACAAGATAGATACTTCTTGTTCCAACAGCATTTGAACGCATTCCTCATGCCCAGTCATAATCTGTTAACAACAAAGAAGTGAATCAGCAGGTTGATATAGTGTCGGCACTGTGACAAAGGATTTGTGAGCTACGTGATGTGCTTTTGAATACTGGGTGGCAAGGTTGCGCTCCAGGAAATTGGTGAGAAGCAACTTGCTCCCGAGTGCCTCTTTATATTGAAAAGCACTAGTACCAGCTTCCAGTTTACCTGACCTCACAGTTTGAGGATGAACACCTCCAGTGAAGTCAGGTACAACTTAGACCTTAGGAGTTTATGGCTGAACACTGAGATTCTTAGAATAAAGGGTGGAGTCCTGAAGATCCTATTTGAGTCCAACTGAATGGGCGTCAGTCAAGAATGAAACCACAAATACTAGGGAAGAAAGGGTGAGTGAGGAGCAACAACAACATTACCAAAAATATCAAATATTTTAGAAAGCTGCTCCAGTAATCCAGCTACTGCTATCACATCTGCTGCCTCTGACATTGATTTATCTCCTACAGTATTTTAATCATGTTCATATATTGTTATCAGTATGGAACAGAAGCTTTATGCAATGGTTTCTATTTTGTACAGGTATTTCCAGGACTCTTATGGAAAACTGTTCACTACATGGTCATATTGACATGTAACCCTATTAGCTCTCTCAGCAACTGCATCTTGACTGAGGAGCTTACACCTAGAAGAGATTATATCTACCCCGAATCTCATTGCCTCCAACTCAAAATTTATGACTCACTTCTTTAACCCAACCTTCCTATGCTGGTTAATATTTTCATTTATTTACAATCATCTCTCCATTTAATACCCCTTTGTTCATAAAAGAAAAGCCATAACCATCAAGTCAATGTACATAGTTAAGGGTCATAAAATTAATAGTCACCCCTCGATGTAAAGCTGTGCATCCCAGGAAATCGGCTGCATCTACAGATGCTTCTTTTTCAAGTAACAAGGAAACAGCATCAATGTGCCCATATGCCACAGCTAGCATCAGTGGGGTTCTAGAAAATGAGAAGTAATCACAGCTTTAAGAACACATGCCATTTCTATTGATAACTTATCCTTTGGGGAAGAGGGGCACCAGGAATTCCTGCCATTTTCCACCACCATCTTCATGCCCTATATTCATCTATATAACCCAAATTAAGGTACTTTCGTACAATTTTATTGTTAAGCAATGAAACAAACAACATCATTATTAACAGAGAAACACATATCTGATTTCTAGGCAGTTTACATTGCAGCATCATTCAAGCCAGTCCATGTTAAAAATTTATTCTTTAATAACCCATGATTATAGCAAACTGCAGCAGAATAGCAGCCTCATGATAAACCACGAAGCTCACTTGTGTAATCACCCCCACCCCCCACCCCCCGGCTAGGTGTTAAGGTAACTATTTCTGTAATTTTTAAAAAATCCTGGGCAGAATTGTTTAATAAGTGGGAGAAGCCAATTGTATTCAGTATCTCATTTGCACCAATCATCCCTCAGCCAGACACTGGAGCAATATTTCTTCCACTTCTTTTCAAAATGGGATTTATTCTCCTTTTGCTTTAAGGTGATGGTGCAGGGACTGAAATTGATGCCCTTTAAAAACATGGCATTCATCTGTCTGTGTTTTCCCAGGTGAAATTTTAAAGCCATTCACAATTTCCACATTTAGAATATACAGTACTTGCATCCTCCCTCCATAAGTACCCTTTAGTAAGAAGTGAAAACCACCATCATATACATCAACTCCAATATAAGTGTCATATTAAATTAATACTCTGTCCAAATTCTCTGTCCCAAAAGACCAAGTATGTCCTAAAATATCAATGTTTTGGGAGGGATGAGGATCTCCCTAGAAACAGTTCAGAAACTTATCAGTTTTTAACTGAATTTAGCTTTAAACATCTCAGAAGAATTGCATAAAGGTTGGGGTAGCATCTAAAATTAATAAGTAATGGTTTCCCCTTGCTAATGTTTATTCCATGGCTTTGATCGACTGAATGTGTACTTTGTAATGTTTGCCAAATTCTATGAGGAAAAATTGGAATGGTGCAGATGTACACAGTACTGTATTCAGTACTTCATACAAGTACCTATGCTGTGAGCAATTTATGGAGCTGCCATTCATATCACAGTACTGTATCGAAACAAAGAAAACTTACTGTCCTTTGGCATCTGTCACATCAGGGTTGTCTGCAACTTCCAGCAACAGCCGCAAACATGGTGTGTGACCGTTGATGACTAGAAAGAAACAACACATATTTACCAGTCTGTAAACATACAAAAACTTATGAAACTAATACAAGAACTGCAGTTCAGACGGTTCCCTCAAAACACCTATGACAGGGAGATTTATTTAAGATGGGAAAAGACATTCTTCAATGACAGAAATGAACAGTCAGGTAATTTTCACTTAGCTTGTGCTAATGAAATTGTGCTCTTGGTTCTGACTGCAGCAAAAAGAGGAGTTTTTTTGTTACATACAAAAATCACAAACAAGCAACACAAAAAAGTATCTGATATTTTTTGAGTCACATCTGAGAAGACCCCTACCAAAGGAAGTAACATTTCAGAATCCTGCAGATTGGATGAGACAATACTTTTTATTTTTAATGCATTGGCAGTTACATGAGAAAATCTTATTATTGTTGCTTGGACCTCTGAATGCTGTTCCTTGGACACCTTAATACTACATGCCTCCACAACTGGCACCCAAGAGGCGTAAGGACTGACTGGAGACACCCTCAGAGTTTGTCCCTACAAAACAGGGATGAGGTAACATTGGTAGAGGAGTGAGGGAAGCTTGTGCTACTGCTCCCCACGTTGTTCCTTGGCAGCGGGACATCAAGTGTCTCCCTCCACCCCCCATTGCCAACCTCAGACCTTTCGATGGCATAAGTGTCAAGAATTCACCAATTCTCAAATAAATAATTTTTTGTAAAAGTAAATTTGTTTGTCTCAAGGCTAGTGTCTTCTCCCTGTTCCCTCCTACTTTCCCCACACCATTTGGCCAAGATTGTCAAAAGTGATTAGCGGTTTTGGATGCCCAACCGGGGACCTCAAAGAAGTCTGATTTTAAGGAAGTGATGACAACTTGCCCTCTGACAATTGGGCCCCTTTAAAAGGACTCAAACTGGGCACCCCAAATCACCCTCATTTCTAAAATTCTCAGTCTTTATCATTGAAAGATGGCTCTCTCTCTCAGTTCTCAACAGAGAGCTCCAATCTTCCTCTCATCCCTCCAGGCCCTTTCCTTAGCCTCTTTGGATCCTCACAACACAGTTAGCAGGGGGTTACAGTGCACAGTGATTTGAGGCATTTTCTTGTATGTCAGTGCAGAGGGCTAACCAGAGCCAAGAATTCAACTTGAGTTTTTCCTCTGTTTTTCTAGTTTAACATTGGATGTCAGAATCATAGAAGATTAGGGTTGGAAAAGACTTCAGGAGGTCATCTAGTCCAACTCCTGCTCAAAGCAGGACCAACACCAATTAAATCATCCCAGCCAAGGCTTTGTCAAGCCAGGCCTTAAAAACCCCTAAGGATGGAGGTTCCACCACCTCTCTAGGTAACCCATTCCAGTGCTTCACCACCTTGCTAGTGAAATAGTGTTTCCTAAGATCCAACCTAGACCTCCCACACTGCAACTTGAGACCATTGCTCCTTGTTCTGTCATCTACCACCACTGAGAACAGCCGAGCTCCATCCTCTTTGGAACCCCCCTTCAGGTAGTAAAGGCTGCTATCAAATTCCCCCTCACTCTTCTCTTCTGCAAACTAAACAAGCCCACTTCCCTCAGCCTCTCCTCGTAAGTCATGTGACCCAGGCCCCTGATAATTTTAATTGCCCTCTGCTGGACTCTCTCCAATTTGTCCACATCCTTTCTGTAGTAGGGGGCCCAAAACTGGATGCAATACTCCAGATGTGGCCTCACCAATTCCGAATAGAGGGGAATAATCACTTCCCTCGATCTGCTGGCAATGTGCCTACTAATGCAGCCCAATATGCCATTAGCCTTCTTGGCAAAAAGGGCACACTGCTGACTCTCATCCAGCTTCTCATCCTCTGTAATCCCCAGGTCCTTTTCTGCTGAACTGCTGCTTAGCCAGTTGGTCCCCAGCCTGTAGCAGCGCATGGGATTCTTCTGTCCTAAGTGCAGGACTCTGCACTTGTCCTTGTTGAACCTCATCAGATTTCTTTTGGCCCAATCCTCCAATTTGTCTAGGTCACTCTGGACCCTATCCCTACCCTCCAGCATATCTACCTCTCCCCCCAGTTTAGTGTCATCTGCGAACTTGCTGAGGGTGCAATCCATCCCTTCATCCAAATCATTAATAAAGATGTTGAACAAAACCGGCCCCAAGACTGACCCTTGGGGCACTCCGCTTATACCAGCTGCCAACTAGACATCAAGCCGTTGATCACTACCCGTTCAGCCGACAATCTAGCCAGCTTTCTATTCACCTCATAGTCCATTCATCCAATCCATACATTTGTAACTTGCTGGCAAGAATACTGTGGGAGACATATCAAAAGCTTTGCTAAAGTCAAGATATATCATGTCCACTGCTTTCCCCATATCCAGAGAGCCAGTTATCTCATCATAGAAGGCAATCAGGTTGGTCAGGCATGACTTGCCCTTGGTGAATCCATGTTGACTGTTTCTGATCACCTTCCTCTCGTCCAAATGCTTCAAAATGGTTTCCTTGAGGACCCGCTCCATGATTTTTCTGGGGACTGAGGTGAGACTGTAGTTCCCTGGATTCTCCTTCTTCCCTTTTTTAAAGATGGGCACTATATTTGCCTTTTTTCAATCATCCGAGACCTCCCCCGATTGCCACGAATTTTCAAAGATAATGGCCAATGGCTCTGCAATCACATCAGCCAATTCCCTCAGCATCCTCGGATGCATTAGATCTGGACCCATAGACCTGTGCATGTCCAGCTTTTCTAAATAGTCCTTAACCTGTTCTTTCACCATTGAGGGCTGCTCACCTTCTCCCCATACTGTGTTGCCCAGGACAGCAGTGTGGGAGCTGACCTTGTCTGTGAAGACCGAGGCAAAAAAAGCATTGAGTACTTCAGCTTTTTCTACATCATCTGTCACTAGGTTGTCTCCCCCATTCATTAATGGTCCCACACTATCCCTGACCTTTTTCTTGTTGCTAACATACCTGTAGAAACCCTTCTTATTACCCTTCACATCCCTTGCTATCTGCAACTCCAGTTGTGTTTTGGCCTTCCTAATCACACCCATGCATGGTCGAGCAATATTTGTATACTCCTCCCTAGTCATCTGTCTAAGTTTCCACTTCTTGTAAGATTGTTTTTTGTGTTTAAGCTCACCGATTATTTCACTGTTAAGCCAAGCTGGTTGCCTACCATGTTTGCTATTCTTTCTGCACATGGGGATGGTTTGTTCCTGCACCCTCAATAAGGCTTCTTTAAAATACAGCCAGGTTTCTTGGACTCCTTTCCCCCTCATATTAGCCTCCCAGGGGATCCTGACCATCAGTTCCCTAAGGGAGTCAAAGTCTGCTTTTCTGAAGTCCAGGGTCCATATTTTGCTACTTTCCTTTCTTCCTTTTGTGAGGATCCTGAACTCAACCATCTCATGGTCACTATTTCTCAACTGAAGAAAAAAAATTAAATGTAACCCTTACAATTTTACAGCTCTTACAGACCTGGAGAAAACCTCTCTCAGTTTAACACATTATGTTTTTGCAGAGACTGACAACATTTTTGCTTTTTTCATCTGTTGCAGGACTTGTGTTTACACAATCCACCAAATGGATGATACAGCACTGGATTTTTTTAATTTTTTTTTTGCGGGTGGAGGGAGAGGGGTTGTTTTTAATTGCAATAATTTCTCCACCATGTGATCCTGTTCCCATCCTAACAGGAGAGTTGTTCCTTCTCACTGCCTGGTTTTCATGGGCTGATGCAACAAACTTTTTGTGCACAATGCCATATCACACTGTGCTGGCTGAGAAACTTGTACACATCATCACGGCTTTAAATTGCATACCCAAAAATAACCTTCCCTGCTCTAGCTACAAAAATAAGAATTTCTCTGATATTTACCATTAAGTAATGGCATAGGCAGAACATGTAAACAACTCTGCAGTGCAAATGAGTCACTGCTTCACAGTAAAATCTCTCCTTCAGTAGGAACTAGAGAAATCAACACTTTTCACACCAATGTGTGAAAAGGGTTTAGGCAAATGATCAATAGAACAGACACTCCAAGATGTTACTTCTCTTAGCACTGCAGAATCCATACACCTCTGTGAGAATGACCTCTGGACTCTGTATTAGCTTGTGCAGTTACAACAGAATTATGAACTACTTCTGAATTGCAAAATCTTTGATACTGATGATGATTCACAAGCCAGAATGAATACTGCTTGTCCTTAACTCAGTTTGCAACTTTGGCAGTTCGAAAAATTCTGGGCCTGATTCAAAATTGCATTACTCTAATTTTATGCAGGCTTTGCTCTGTTGATTTAAACAGCATGAAACCAGCATAAGGCTGCAGAAAGGCAGAAGTGAATCAGGTTGTTTTTTGTTTTGTTTTTAACTGAACACACACGAGATTGAGTCACTGAAACACAATGAACATGGAAAGCAGCTATGCCATTTGCACAAATAACTTTCCAGAGTATGACCACATTTTAACGGAGAGAGGGAAACCTTCTATTGTGACCATCCTCATTACTGCAACATTACAGAGAGGTCAGGCAGACAATCCTTAAGCCCTGACCATGTTATACAAATAGAATCAGAGGTTTTTGGTGGCAGAGTAATTATGTTTTCTCTATCCAAGTAAAATACCAAACTCCCAGGGTGTCTTTTGAGTCTGCAGGAGCTGACTGTGAGCACAAGTCTTCACTAATGCTTCTGTCACATCTTGAAGCTATTATGATTTGCCAGTCTCGGGTTGAATGTGCTCTGGTCTTTGAATAATGTGATGTCATTTAAATACAGCAATTTTTAAATGTCACAATTAATGGGAAGGAGTGTGGAAGGGCAGGACCCCCTCTGATTGTGCAACTCCAGATACCATGCTCCCCCTAGATGAAAAATAACAAAAGGCTAAGGCCTGAAGAATTTTAAAACATCAGTACCACAAGGCTCTGCCTCTTGAGCTAACATTACTGCTGAAGCTAATGGAGAGTCACTAACAGTTCTATCCTCTTTTCAGATGTTTAGCCACTAGAAGGTAAAATCATTGCATGTTACTGAATCATACGTCCAACTTCAACCACACCACTTGTCTCCTTTACTTTTCTGAGACTAATCCCATGCTCAAAGGATAGTCAGGTGCTTAAGAACCTTTCTGACTTAGGCCTAAAGCTTTGAGCAGTTCTGATATATTCCAACCAATCGAAAGGAGTGGATGCAGTCAACATTGGGTGCATGCCAATACATTACAGCTGACAGGAAAAATAATACATTCAGGCTGAGTAAGACTCAGCTGCAGGCTAAAAACCTGTGCACTAGCTGCCTAGATGGCAACTTGGGACATCTCCAGCCCACCAGGAGCCTTCAACATGATAAGGCGGGACTCTGGTAGGTATAGATACACATTGAAAAATATGAGCAATAAGAAAACATACTGTAATTTTCAGCGGCTTTAATAGGGCATGGACTTTGTCAGGACTGAGATCCCCACTTTGAACTTTAGGGTACAAATGTAGGGGCCTGCGTGAAAAACTTCTAAGCTTAACTACCAGCTTAGCTCTGGTTTGGCTGCCACCATCAATGGATTCCCTCCCTGGGAAGCCTTGAAAAACCCTCACCAAATCCCTGGTGAAAACAAATCCAAAACCCCTTGGATCTTAAAACAAGGAGAAATTAACCATTCCCCTCCTTCCTCCCACCAACTCCTGGTGAATCAGTTCCAACCCCCCCCTGGGATCTACAACAGGGAGAAATTAACCATCCCCCCTCCTTCCTCCCACCAACTCCTGGTGAATCAAGATCCAAAACCCCATTGGATCTAAAACAAGGAAAAATCAATCAGGTTCTTAAAAAGAAGGTTTTTAATTAAGAAAAAGGTAAAAATCATCTCTGTAAAATCAGTATGGAAATTAACCTTACAGGGTAATCAAACTTAAAGAGCTCAGAGGACTCCCCTCTAGTCTCAGGTTCAAAGTACAGCAAACAAAGATAAACACTCTAGTAAAAGGTACATTTACAAGTTGAGAAAAACAAAGGAAAACTAACACGCCTTGCCTGGCTATTTACTTACAAGTTTGAAATAGGAGAGGCTTGTTTAGAAAGATGTGGAGAACCTGGATTGATGTCTGGTCCCTCTCATTCCCGGAGAACGAACACACTCCCAAACAAAGAACACAAACAAAAGCCTTCCCCCCCCCCAAGATTTGAAAGTATCTTGTCCCCTTATTGGTCCTTTAGGTCAGATGCCAGCCAGGTTACCTGAGCTTCTTAACCCTTTACAGGGAAAAGGATTTTGGAGTCTCTGGCCAGGAGGGATTTATAGTACTGTACACAGGACAGCTATTACCCTTCCCTTTATAGTTATGACAGACTTTTTGAAAGAACTATAAACATATGGAAATAAAGCAGGAGGCACAATTTGAAGATGAGGTGAAAGGAAAGGAAATCAAATGACATCAATACTTATGGCAAACGTATACACAGAGCATGATCTCTCAGTGCAAATCTTATGTGCATACATTACATTTAATCATGGCGTTGTAAGGCGTATATTCTCCTCTTGCACCACATGCACTATTAATTCTATACAGGAATTAAAGTATGTGATATATCAAAAGGAAATTATACCCTTATATCTGCACTCAGGGCTGCCTCCAGCGTTTTTGCCACCCCAAGCGATGGAAAAACAAAACAAACAAACAAGCAAGCCGCAATCGGCGCGGCACTTCGGCAGCAGCTCCACCACGCCACTTCATAATTCAGCGGCAGGTCCTTCCCTCCAAGAGGGACCGAGGGACCCGCCGCCGAATTGCCACGGAGACCCAGACATGCCGTCCCTTTCCGTTGGCCGCCCCAGGCACCTGCTTGCTGCACTGGTTCCTGGAGCCGGCCCTGTCTGCGCTGCATTTTACAGTCTACACTCAGTGACACATTAGACAACCATCTAAAAGACACTCTTCTTTCAAAATAAAGATTCGGTGACTTCTGATAATCAGTTTGTGCAGTTGCCATACAGCTCTTCTTTGCTGCGCTGTGGCAATGTTACTATATGCATCTTTGATCCACAATTTAAGAAGGTCCAAAGCATATTGCTTAATGCAGAGGTGGGCAAACTATGGCCCGTGGGCCACGTCCGGCCCGCAGGACCGTCCTGCCCGGCCCCTGAGCTCCTGGCCAGGGAGGCCCAGGGGGCGGTTAGGGGCAGGGGGGTCCCGGGAGGGGGCGGTTAGGGGACAAGGAGCAGGCGGGAGGTTGGATGGGTCAGAGGTTCTGAGCAGGGCAGTCAGGGGGTGGGAAGTGGGAGGGGTCAGATAGGTGGCAGGGGCCAGGCTGTTTGGGGTGGCACAGCCTTCCCTACCCGACCCTTCATCCAGTTTTGCAAACCCAATGTGGCCCTCAGGCCAAAAAGTTTGCCCACCCCTGGTTTAATGTATACCACAGGACTACAATCTAGGTTTTCCTCAGATACAGTTAAAATGTTCTGCAGACAAAGGTGAGCCACAAAATAGGCACAGCATATTTTATCTTGTGTTGCCTGTTTGCATATATGATTGCATTTTAAAAATTGTCAGAGAGATTTTAGAGATTTAGATTTTATTCTAAGCAGAAAAAACAGCTGTGCAGGAAGACAAGTAAGTCTGGCCCTGAAAACAAATCTATAGCAAACAATGTATGGATTTCAGAGTAGCAGCCGTGTTAGTCTGTATCCACAGAAAGAACAGGAGTACTTGTAGCACCTTAAAGACTAACAAATTTATTAGAGCATAAGCTTTCATGGACTACAGCCCACTTCTTCGGAAGTGCATCCGAAGAAGTGGGCTGTAGTCCACGAAAGCTTATGCTCTAATAAATTTTTTAGTCTCTAAGGTGCTACAAGTACTCCTGTTCTTTCAATGTACAGATTCTATTTTGCCACTAGAGGTTGCTGTTAGACCATCTGAGTCCATCAGTGTGAGGCACGATGACAAGTAGGTTTATTGTTCTGTTTGTCAACTATACATATATCAGCGGGGAAAAAACCTGCATATACAGAAATCTTTAACTGTTAAAGAACAGCCTTTAAGATGTAAGACACCAATTCCATACTCTGTAATCAGAATACCTGACTTACTAAGGAGCACTCAACAAGCGAAGAAGAGAGAGGCTATTAACCCTTATGGAACTCTCTGGTTCCCAAGAAGTTTACTAGCTAGGTGGATAACACGTAGAACCTGGTGATTTTCTCTGGGTTTGAGGGGAAATAAAGGTGCGAGGGATGTGCTGCTGCAGAAGGTCACTGAAGGTTTCCGACAGTGGAAGGGCAGGGCGGGACATATCTGGAGTGAGTACAAACTACCTCACTTCATCATCAATGGGAATCCACCTTGATTTTCAGTCTTTTTTCCTAGTAAGATCTGCCTCATTACTACTTACTTCTTCATCTGATTCTCTAGCCTGAAACCATCAAGTATGAGGTGGGGTGGGGGAAAACTGTCATGCATCAGAGAAGGCAGATAGGTGTGGAAAGAGGAAATAGTCCTGGTGACTGGGGTCTAGGGTCAGTGGGGGGAGAATTGGAGCACTTCATGGGGACAGAGGGAAGGTTGAGGAATAGAAAGATAGTTAGCTCAAGTTCCTGGTAGCAATTCACTAAGATGACGTCTTAATGCTCCAATAGTTAATTAGGTTAGCAATAGCCTTCAAAAGAGATGGTAGCTAAGCAAACTTCACTACTAACCTCTGTCATGTTATAGGTTTTCTCTCTCAAGATAAAATACAACTACACTCACCTGAGGCATGGAGTGGGGTTCTTTTGGTGATGTCATCTTTTACCAAGATGGAAGCACCCTGGCTGATGAGAGCTTCAACACATTCTGCATGTCCTTTAAAGGCAGCCAGGTCCAAGGCAGTGCGTCCTTTCTCATCCTTAATATCCAAGTCTACCAGAGACTGAAGAAGTACCTCCAAGGCTTGATGATGACCATTATAGGCCTAGAAATCCAAAACAGCTTATGTTTGGAATAAAGCAATACAGATCTTACTCACTACTCTCCTGACTGAAAAGCACAACATGTGCTGCCCAGGAATACAATTTTTCATTGCGATAGTTATTTGAACACAATGGAAACTATAGTACAGAGATACTTTATTCTGATGTTTCATGGTTCTATGGCCCTGAAACGCCCAAGAACATGTGGGTTTTCCCACATGCCAGTGTGAATGGTATAGGAGGCCAGAGGGTTGCAGGTGCCTGAAAAATTTTGTTTTTTAATGACAGAAGAGGCCATAATGATCTCCTACATGCCACAGTGAAAAGACCCTCACCCAGTCATTTCTGCATCAAGCATTATCAAATGTATACAGATAGCTCATTGTAATGACACATGCAGGATATAAATATGAGAGAAGACACAGGATGGTGTAGTGTGCCGCAGAGGTATGAACAGCATGAGTCAGGCACAGCCACATTACTCAGAAGTAGCAAAGCCACAAATGAGTTCTGCATGCCAGCCCAAACAAGTGCTCGTAAAACTTATACCCATACCATCTTTGTATATTCTTTATATGGAATGTCTTTTAAATAAAAAATATTTTAGATATTTAAAGTCAAATTTACTGGCATATCCTTCCACAGTCAGGCCAAATTACCTTATTACCATGAGTCCAATTATTGATCTCTATGGAAGAGAAAAATTCTAAGTAGTAAAATGTACAGAAAAGCTATTTCAATTACCTATTAATATTGCAGCTTTTGGCTCTCACATTTTGGGGACCTTCTGGCACTAAAAGCCAGAGAATGCTTCATTGGAGAAGCCTGCCTAGTGAGCTTCCCATTTACAAAGGTGTTTGGCTCTCATTTCTAACCCTGACAGGATGAAAGATAGTTGATGTTAAACCTCTCATTCGTCCTGCACTCTATGTTGCCTGTCCTGGTCCTTAGGCCAATGTGATATGGGTAGAGAAGAAAACAAAGAAAACTTCTGGCACCAGGTTGATTTTAAAATAAAATAGTGGCTTGCCAAAAATTGTGGAACTTTTTGGCTAGACATCCCTGGAAGGCTTTGTCTCATGCAACTTTGGAAGTCCACAAGAACGAGCCCCTCCTTTTGTCAACCTTCCCTCCAGCTCTTTCTTTTTAACCCAGAGTATTCCATACAAAAAACAGCTCTAAGAGAACCACTGGTAAGCAGCCAAAAGTTAGGAATTGCCAAAATTAAGTTTGTATGAGGTAGGAGGAGGGTGGAAAGGAATTTGAGTGGGGAAAAAAAAAGTCAAATGTTGATAAAATCCATGACTTTTTGCAAAATTTGCTGTCTTACATGAGATTTTATTGAATGTATCAATACAACAGAAAAAGGGGCTCCCTTAAATTAGTGAATTCTCTAATTGGAAACAAGAAGATATTTTCTCCTGTAGGCTTCTGACCCTTCAAGAATTATTATGCATATGCTTACTCTAGTGCTGTGAGTAGTCCCATTAAAAAAAACTACTCACAGTTGTATGAATTTAAGCATGTGCTTAAGTTTTTGCAGGATCAGGACTTTGTTTATTTTATTTTAGTGGAATTTTAAGATTCCACAGCAGCTTTCAGAAAAATAGTTGCTTCAAAAACAAGATGCAGTGATCATCAGATGTCAGGTGTGTGCATATGCTAGGGAATCTGTGTATATCCACAGATAGCACAGATAACATGTCGTCTCATTGCTCATTCAGTTTCAAGAAAATTTAAATTAATCCCTGCCGAGAGAGTTTTGTGAAAAACAAACCACTGAACATGCATTACGAGAGAAAGAGCAAATTAATATGAAACAAAGGGTTTGATACACTTCACCCCTTTTCCAGTTCAGACCCATTCTCATAAAGACTGTGACGTTCTTTAATTTATATAATATTCAAACTGATTTGTTGAATAATTTCTTCTTACAATCCTTGGGCTGTGATTTATTTGTGAGCAAGCAGTTTGCTGTAAAGTCAACATTTGTGCTATTTTGATTGGATACTGAGGTTACATGGAATGTTTCTGGTCTCTGATTGAATAAGACCAATTCTCAGAACAGGTTTCCGGTGCAAATGTTCAGTTATAAGCTTGAAAGTTTGTTTATATTTGATGTTTCCGGGAACATGTACGCCAGTAAACTCAAGCAAAAAAGAGGGATGAAACCAGCTGAAGCTTATTCATTTAAAAACTCCAGTGAATATCCATGAAAATTATTTGCAAGGTTCACCCAACTCTAGTGGGCATGAACTGCGCTGCTTATCATTGGACTCAGTCACATGCTGGGTTGTTGTTTTTTTGGTCTTTTATTGATTGATTGATTGCATTAACATCTGCAGAGTTGAAACAATTCATGACAAAGGCATACAAGAAGGAAACACAAATGTTAAAAAAAACAAACAAAAAAAAAAACCCACCCACTAATAGTCATTGTAGTTCAAAGTCAAGTCTTATTTTTCATTTTAAAAATTATGACTTTCCAAAAATAGCATCAACTAAGGATTAAAGAAGCTAATTCTTCCCCTGCCTAACTCCTATTAACATTAACAGGAACCATACATATGTATCCAAGGGAAGATTAACCTGAGGACTCAGAATTTCCTGGCTTTTAGGTATGAACCAGACTATTAACCTTATTTAAAGATTTGAGTGTCCTCAATATTTACAGCATACCTACTGGACCTGTTTTTTTTCTGACTCACATTGGTTTTACATTGCTGTAATGTGAGAAGGATATGGACCCCTAACATTTTAAGTATAATTAGTATGATTATACACCAGCAGTAATAGAAAAGATTTCAGAATCATATGTAGATGCAAAAAAGAATAATCAAGATTTTCTAAAAATGAATTCCTAAAGTAAGGCTCCTAAATCCTTCTTTAGGGACCATTTTGAGAAGTGCTGAGCAGCTCCTATGGACTACATTGGGAGCTGCTGAATGCTCAGCCCTTTTGAAAACCCGGCCAAGTCAGGTATGTCTACACTTGGAGCTGGGGGTGTGATTCCCAGCTCCAGGTGACATATCCACGCTAGCGCGGATCAAGCTAGTGCATTAAAAACAGAATGTAGCCATGGTGGCACAAGCAACTAGCCACCCAAAGTGCACGCCCTCAAAGACACTAGATGGGTAACTTGGGTGGCTTGCACCCTAGCTCAGTGAGAGCTAACACACGTATGTCTCCTGGAGCTGGGAATTACACCCCTGGCTTGAAGTGCAGACATACCCTTAGTTAGGTACCTTGATAAGGATTTAGGGCTATGATTTTCAAAAGAAATTCAGTGTGAGCTGTGCACCTAGCTCCCTTACAATTGGGGGGGAGGTTGTTTTGTTTTTTGTTTTGAAAATCCCAATCAAGGAAGCATTTTTTAAAATCTTGGCCGTAAGTCCCTTTCCAGCTGTTACAATGCAAGTCTACATTTCAGGTAAAGCTTACTTCAAAGAGGTTAAGTGGTTATTTATCCGATCAAACACTGAACATGTGTCATATACTTACAGCTAAATGCAAAGGACTTTTAGTAGCTACTGAATCTGGTTCATCAAAAATGTTGCTGGTTTTTTCCAGAAGCTAAAAAGAAGAAGAAGAGTTTTAAAACATCTTGCAAAACAAACACTTCCACAGCAACCTAAATAAAATCAAATCAAATCAGATTAAAAGTTACAATTTGTTAAAAGCAGGTTTACGGTTACTTTCGAGAAGACAGAAATATTTGCCATTTTTACTGTATACCAACTAAAGTACCAGGAACATTTTAATACTAATCTTCAAGAATACCTGATTTCTAAATATAAAGGAAAACACTAAGAATCCTACTTCTATACAAATGGCTTTACAAAGTGCCCAGAGTATGGGGTACTCTACTGTATGTAAAACAGATGTTATTTGTAGTCATCTGTCTCTGTTAAATAGATGCTAGATTTAAAAGTCAATCTGGTTCCCACTGAAGTCAAACCACTCACTGATTTTAATGGCAGCAGGATTGCCCCCTTAATTTGTTCTCTTTTGAGTGACTATTAACTTGAAAAAATGTGGTCTTTTAAAAAAAAAACAAAAAACCCCCCAACTTATTCTTATATACACAGAGTCCATATGTAGCTACGCTAAATGGAATGATAAAATTAGAAAACAGAAGTCTACGTGTGGATCTTTCCAGCACTATCATCACCTATAAGCCTTCCTGGAAATGACCTCCTGTACTAACCAAATTCCTGTCCTAGCTTGACTGTTAGTCAGAGTGAGATAGGATAACCTCTGTCACTTCAAGTGTCATAAATTAGCAGGCAGACAAAAATATTTTGTTTGCAGTCTCAGTCATTTCCCATAAATACTTAAGGAAGGTTTTAATGAGTGTTCAGCAGCTTTTTGTTGTGACCTCACCCACAAAATATTTTCCAATTATTTGACACAATGAAGTCAAAACTAGTCTAAGCCCCATAACGTTCTCATCCATTTTAAGAGTCCCACTGAAATCAGAGGGACGACTTGCATGAGAAAGGATTACTCACAAAGGAACAAGGGTTTGCAGAGCCGAGCCCTTAGCCCAAATTATGAATGATAATAAAACTGTAAGAAGAATGTACTGTTTGTACATGCTTATCAAAGAAGGAGTTACCTTTATAATGACACGGCCAGCACATCTCATAACTAATCATACTTACAGACAGCTCTCAAAGCACTTTACAGGCTTGTCAAGTGGGATAAGTATTTGCCATCTGAATGGAACATGGCAGCTATTTAACAGCAGTAGCAACATTTCACTGGGATGATTATTATTTATATTACTATAGCACCTATGAGTTGGGGTCATGGACCAGGACCCAATTGTGCTAGGCGCTGTACAGGTAGAAAGTGGAGTCCAATAACTTGTCCAAGTGAAGCTGCCAAGGGTGGTGATGTGTTTGTATACAGTGCCACTGGTGTGCGTGGAATGTTACACTACAATTAGAGACAGTTCCTGTCCTAAGGCCTTTATGATCTAAGATGAGTATGGGTATGACACCAAGAGGATGCTGGAGGAAATAATATCAGGTAAGAGTTGATGGAAAGAATGATGGGTAATTAATAAATCTGTGGGGCTGCAGAAGCCATGACAGTTCTTTTTATAGTTGTTTATTTTTATGATGTAGATAGATAGTTGAGGATTTGTAGGAAAAGGTGGGTTTCAAGGAGGAGAGGAAGGTTTTGTAGCATACACAGGATCAGGGGCAACACTCCAAGCATATAGGGCAGCATGGAAGAAGGTATGAAGATGCTTGTATGAGAGGAGACAAACTGTAGCCACAATATCAAATGTTTCCCTGATGTAATGCCATTGACTTTAAGAGTTACACCAAGAATAAATTTGACCCATCATAACTATCCAACCTGATTCCCATCTAGTGTTAACAATCTAGTCAAATGCCACAAAGATATGTATATGTATAATTCTACTGTAATTCTAGGAAAATAAACTGATTTTATTTACAAATACATGGTTAGTGTTTTAGAAAATATTAAGATTGGGAAAGAAAAATATGTTCATGTTGGACACTGCTGATAATTCAATATTCATGTATGTTAACACAAAATATACTCCTTGCAGATATAGGCCTCAGTCATGCAATCTAAATCTGGAATCAAATCCAACTCTGATCTTTCAGAATATTGGGTGGTGTGGGGATGGGTGTTGGGTTTAGTTTTCCAGTTTGGGCTCATCTCTAATGCCTACTTTGTTCTCCTCTCTCTTTATAAAGTTATTTAACCATTTATGAAAAAATCTTTATTTAATAATCTGCATTTTTAAGGTGCCTTTTTGATATATCTATTTTCTTTGGAGAAATTTCACAGTGAGCAGCCGATATATATACACATTAGTATTCAGCACCATTTTAATCTAAATATTTGGCCAGTAGTCCTCAGTTCCATGAGGCATGCTCTTGTACAGATGATTAATTTGAATTCCTATTTTCTCCAGTGGGTAATTAAACCTCTAAAAATAAAAGTGACCACTAAACTCGCTCCCCTGTCTGCTTAACACTTATCCCTTTTTAATTAAATTCCTTCCATTTATTGAACATCAAACCACTACATTTTGGGATCAGAACCTTAACATGGAAACATCTCCCTTTATCTGTTAGGAGGCTCTAGAAGTCTTTGAGCAAGACAGATAATTGTCTTTAGAACAGAGCAAAAATAATTTGCAAGTTGCCAGAATTAAGGCTCTAGATGAAGAAACTGCAGGATTGGAGAGCTCTCACAAAAGGAATCTTAGTGTCTTAGAATTAAAGCATCTTAGATTCTGCAGACTAATCTTAAAGAGCTTACTCCTCAAAATTCTGAATTTATCCATCATAAAGTCAAGCATAAACCCAAATTTGATGGTAAACCTGGTAACTCTCGGGGCTCTCAGGTACACAGCCAAAAATACAAGACAAGAAATTTATAAAAGAAAATAAGCTTAAGAAGTTCAAAGAGATACAAGTAATGATTTTTGAGTGCATCTTGCTACGTGTAATTCTTCATACTAATTAAGGCTAAATTTCCACATGGATTCTATAGAATTAAACATTACACCCACAAAACAGACAAAAATGGCCAGATCCATGTTACTGTGCAAAATGTCTCTGCAGTTAAGGTTTTGTCAGTATTTCCATGACTTTACAATTTGTTCATAATAAATTACAATTGTTCATGCGCCTAGACAACTGGGGGGTGGGGAGAGGAGGTGGCATGACGACCTTAGACCTGCTCCCCAAACACACATTTTGGGATTCAATTAATAAATAAAGGAAACGGAGTTTGGAACATAAGTTCATTTATCTCACTTTAATAAAAGTGAATAAATTTAGTTATGGTGCAAGACTATTCATTGAAGCGATATTCAACAGCTATTATTTTATCTCTAGCTCCATCCCATCCTTCAAAAGAAGTTATCTACACTCCTGTTATTGCCACATTTGTCATAAGAACAGGTAAATGTAAAGTAATGGGTCTATATGGAGTGCATTTATAGTTCTAACTCCATAATGCATTCATCTCGCATTACACTTGTGCAGAAATGATATACAATTAGGTATTTTTTAAACATATGTGAATTTAGTGCTCATAAAAGGTGACAGACTGACAGTCCTGGAGACCAAAATGCTCTTAACCAACAGAACTTGGTTTGGTGTGGTTTGTTTTTTTGTGATGTGGACACTTGTCCACTGAAAACAGGACATAGATGAATGTATTTCACACAAAACCATCCAATAACCATCAGATGTTAGCAACTTTTGGTCACTACTGAACTGGACTAAAACCAATACCTGACTGTGAAAGGCTTCTCATATCCCATTTCTAATCCCCTGAGCAATCTAGTCCTTTTAGTAATCTAGCCTGTTTACTAAGTAGGCTTCTATGGCATTTAAGCCGGTGTCAATAACTTAACATCATAAAGGGACATTTTAAGTAAAAGTGGTGAGTGACACTTTTTAAAAGATTAGGGATAGGATACCCATGCTTTCTACTTTCCACATTTCCTCACTTGACACAAGCACCTTTAAAAATGTTCAGTTTATGTATGAAGAGTTGGAGAAAAGGCTTCATTTTCCTTCACACAGTCAACCTCTTCTGAACCCACGTCCCTGCAGGGCTTTTTAGTAGCATGATGCTAGTTTCACAAAGCTGGTACAATGTAAGCAAACTCTTTGGCAATGACTTAGTTATGTTACTGCTCGTTAATTACCCTGTGAAGCTGTTATTATAAACTGTATCCGGTCTCTCTCAACTCTGTGCCATGATTAGTAATACTTATAGTTCTTGCACTGTTTTTTACAGTAGGGGTCTTTATTGACATCAAGAGGATTTGTTGCCTGTTTTAATCCTCTGGTTATAATAGTGGATTATGATCAATTATTGTCAAAGTTTTTCTGGTTCTGATATATCACTCAATGATACAGGATGGTTTATATGCTTCTTCTTATAGACTATATAGTATGTTCTAGGAATTAGCTCTGGTAAAAATAAGAAAAAGCTCTACATGGCATTTCTGAAATTTATAATTATTGTTAGACAGAATGGCAGATGAACAGTTTAGTCACTCATAAAATGTTTAAATCAGGCTGCTTAAAGGAAGAAGTTAGAAGCAATTTCAGTCCATACATATCATAGTGAGGGGTGCTATGTTAAATCATACAATAGATAGAAATACATGGTTGCAAACAAGATCTGACAAGTTCAAAAGTTTTGATGCACTGTATTATGCGTATTGCTGGTAACTGTGTTAATTAAAGGTCTGATCCAGCTCCCACTGAAGTTAATGAGAGACTTTCCATTGATAAGTACTCCACTCTACATTGTAATGCAACTTTTATATAGATATTCAAAGTTATATTCAAACACGTTAATGAACTTTTTCAATTAGTATGATTAATATTAATCACATAAAATAGCAGACCTTGAGGTTAGATGGGTATAATGTGATAATCTAGCAGTGGTATTTATTTTGAAAGGGTGTCGAGCAAATAGTATATGGAAATTTTCACACTTACACAGAGCTAATCAGAAGGCAATTAAGACAACAGAAATATTAGAACAGTGCACTTTTGCATTAAAAATATTATGTACAGGTATAACTTCTAATTCATGAGGTCATCCAGAACAAGCAACTAGTTACGATTTCAGAATGCCACTTTCAAAACGGAGCATAAATATTAGACTGACATGTAGGTTTGAGACTGATCTCCCCTTCTCCATTGCAATATGAAGACTCAAGCACTGTCTACACTGCAGGAAAAACATATTAGCCAAAGCTGTGTTTAAATATAGCTCTGTACCATTCTACATCAAAGGGAGGACATGTTTTAGCTTCAGAGTTCATTCTACATTAAAGGGCTACATTCAAAGCTGATATATAAAGTGATACAAATTACACATCAGTAAGTAGGAGTAAGGGTATCTATACTAGAAAAGCTGCATAGGTTTAACTCGATCAAGTCAAACTGGTGTGAACCTTGATTCAGGAAACAAGCCCTTGGTTAAGTACTTTAATGAAATCAGGATCTTAAACAAGATTAACCCTTTATAAATCAATTTAGCTCATGTTAGTAATTTAGCTCAGTAATTTACTGAATTAATCTAATGCAATTTAAAGACTAAATAAATTTAGGTGCCTGTACAATTCAGATTTACACCAGTTCAGTTAGATTGATTTTTGATTCACAGATTAACCAGTGCATTTTTTCTAATGCAGACAAGGCCTATAGAGGTCAAGAGTCTTGAAGAAGGTGTAAATTGAAATAGAGTTGGAGCTAATTTAAATCTGCACCTTTTGTACATACTCCTGGTTAGCTGATTTTCCAGCTATGCTCCTTTTTTTTGTGCACTCTCTGTGTAAATTCCGTAGGGCTTGTCTACACTTAAAGCACTACAGCAGCACAGCTACACCGCTGTAGCGCTTCAGTGAAGATACTACTTACGCAGATGGAAAGGGTTCTCCCGTGGGTGAAAGCCACCTCCCCGAAGTGGTTGATCAGAGAATTCATCCCTTGACCTAGCGCTGTCTACACTGGGCGTTAGATTGGTTTAACTGTGTTGCTTGGGTGACATAGTTATACCAACCTAATTCCCTAGTGTAGACCAGGCCTTAGAGTCCCATAGGGCGTGGCTACACTTGCAAGTTAGAGCGGATTAAAGCAGCTCTGGGTGCCCTAGCTTACTACCTGTCCACACTGGCAAGGCACGTAGAGCACTCTCACTCCAGGGCTAAAGCGCTCCTGGTACTCCACCTTGGCGAGAAGATTAACACTTGGTGCGCATTGGCTGAAACGCCCAGGCGTCAGTGTGAACGAGGTGTTGCATTAGCCTCCGGAAACGTCCCATAATCCCCTTAAGTCAAGTGGCCACTCTTGTCATTGTTTTGGAATCACTCCAGGCATGCTGATATGCCCTTTGAAAGCTCCATTTCTGACAACCGGCATGCTTATCTGCTCCAAAACAAATCATTACTGTGGAATGCTGTGTGTGAGAGAGAGAGAGGGGCGGGGAAGGGAGAGGGGGGTCTGTTGCTGTCTGAACTTACAAGACAGCATGCTGACATGCTCTCATCCCCCCAAAAACCCACTCTCTCTCCCCCCACATACACACAACACACTCCCTGTCACATTCCATCCCACGCCCGTCATTTGAAAAGCATGTTGCAGCCACTTGCATGCTGGGATAGCTACCACAATGCACTGCTCTCTGTAGCTGTTGCAAGAGTTGCTAATGTGGCCACGCCAGTGCGCTGTCAACTGTCAGTGTGGACAGATTGCAGCGCTTTCCCTACTGCACTCTAAAAAGGCTGGTTTAACTCAAAGCGCTCTACATCTACAAGTCTAGCCATGCCCACAGATTCAGACGCACTTCTGAAATGGCTCTGTAATTTAAAAAAAAAAAAAAAAAAAAAAAAACCTAGAAACTGTAGATTTTGCTTAACATTACCAAAAGCAGCATTAATTTATATACAGAAAGTGACATACCAATCAGATACATGTGACTGATCCACTGGACCTAGAAAATTACACTGATTGAAGAAAAGTAAAATATTTTCAAGTGGAAGCTTGAAATCTAGTTTTTAAGAAGCAGCAATCAGAAGGCTTGGTTTAAATAAAAGTGACACACATGCATTTATTTGACACACATAGCATGCTGGCTAAGAAATTGTGATTGTTCTGTTGAGTTCATAACAGAGTGAATACAAGAAAGTGTGTAGCAGTAAGAATTTTAAATGAAAATCAAAATACACAACATGCAATTATTTTTTTCATTTACTTACTATATCCAATGGAGTTTTGTTTCCAATCTGATTAAAAATGGTAATTAGTATAATTAAAACACAGAATATGAAAACATTTTGGTGCATTACAGATGTTTCTTTTTTAATTCTTTGCTTTACAATAAACTGCATTACAAATATTTCTTGAAATTTGTTGCATGAAATAGGTCTCTGATCTAAAGGTCTTGATCCTGCAGGTCTCTACTTATATATGTAGCACTTCTAAAGCAAACGGGACAACTCACTACTGAAAGACTGGGCCCCTGAATATGTACTATGTGGAATCAAACATTTTCTTTACTGGAAAAAAAATAGAAAAGTAGGGGGAAATACTATGGAATACAGATCTATCACTAACCTGTTTGATCAATGGGTACTGCTAGAGATATATGCTTAAAACTATAAAAAGTGCTTTTTTATGCTCGTAAAAAAAATAATAATTGTTTTTATAATATCAATGAACACAGAGAGAAAGCAAACTATTAAAAAAAACTTTGTTAAGAAGCTAGAAAACTCTGTCAGCAACCCAATTATTTCATCAACTCAATCACAGAAATAAGGATGTTTGTTTACCATTGGATGGAATTTGGACTTGACCTAAAACTAGCAATAAGAAATCATTTTAATGGCTGTGTTACAGGTGATAATTATGTTGCCGATGTGCTATTTAAGGACACATTTTGATTCTCGCATGAGATTTATACACATAATTGCCATTCGTGCTAATGGGAGTTCCATGACTCTCTCCAACACACAGCCATGCGCTAATAGATTCTCCGTAGACTCCACTCTAAGCAAAGTCACGCTAGAATCCTTCCTGTTCCACTAAAAGATTAATCATCAATATGGTGATGCAGGAGACATTGCTAACTGGTGGTGCCACTAGGAAGCCTGAATGATGTGGAATAGCTATTGCAATTGCAATTTGAGTCCAGTCAGAGAAGAACAATTCATATTACTCCATTTTAGATATTGTTTAATAAAGTTACTAATTAAATTACACATTAGGACAGTGAAATGACTCTAGTGTATTTCCCAGTTTTGTTCCACAAAAAAAGAAGGTGAAAGTGGTTGAGGTTTAAGTTTAATAAAAAAAGCACAACGAGCCACAAAAGTTTCCTGTGCTCTAAAATGTACAGCTTTGAACCGTGTTTCCTGCATGGAAAGTCAGTTTCAGTTAATGTTAAAACCATGTAGTTTTACAATGTTGCCTTCCTAAAAACCTAGCTTTCTCTTTGTTAAATACATGTGAAGAACGAATGCTCATCTGCAAGTTGCCTTCAGGAGGGCTAGAATAGAGATCATAATTTTATCTTCATTATACTTCTTTAAAACAACTGCAGAGATGCAATTATATGTGTTATGCTGTAATTTTCCTACCATAATGAATTCAGGTTACGCAGTAAAACACTGTTACACCGTTTCAATTTCAGTAAGGTTCTATGCATTAAGAAAAACAGATTTACCAACCAATCTTTAATCCAGCAATAATTCTACGTATTCTATTTAACGCTGTTCCTACATTTTATTAGAGTCCTTGGCACATATCCCACAGCTCTGTATATCTGAAGAAAGGAGATTGCAGGATATTGCTGCTGTGGGGATAGGAGTCTTCTGTCATTGATTTGTGTTATTAAAGTTGGGCAGATTTTTTTTTTAAATTACATGACATGGTTACAAGTGATTTTTTCCCTCTGAATTTCAAGCTTTGATTTGGGACAAAAGCGAAGGAATTAAAACAGCTAAAAGGGAATTAAAGGGAACAAAGAAGGAAATAGAGCAGTGAATGTGAGGTCCTAACATTACAGCAATCAGACAGTTTAGAGGTAGACATGCTGCTCCTTGAGTCACCAGGAAGGTCAAGGAGTCTGACAGCCACCCACCCACGCACTCAGCAGTGCATATACATTCCAGACCGCAAAGAGATACAGGCAGTATTGGCCTGGGTATATGTATGGCTACTAGGTACTCTGGGTACTCACATTAAATAAATATCACTGCCTATATTATTTCGGGTTAAATAATTTGGGCTGACTTGGATGATAATAGTTTTTTTAAAAATGCTGTAGGAATTTTCGTTGGAAATTTTGATGTCTCCAGACAGGGCTCAGCATGACTGTCACTTGGTTTATGATCACTCCCTCTCTTAGTAGTAAAGGGCATTTTTCTCCCTCCATTTTATGCCTATATTTGTGTGGTGATGGTAGCTGGAACTACTCTTGGTTAGAGTTATGGTCACATTCCAGCAGCCTGAACCAGGCATATGCTCTTTTGTCAGAATACCTTATGCTATACCAGTAGATCTTTCTTATTGTTAGAAATAAAGGGCCCCATTATTAAAGGGTGAAAGATGATTTCAAGTTACTTCAATAGAACTAGGATGATTTACACCAGTTGAGGTGCTGCCATCCTTTTGCCTTGTCCACACAAGAATCCAATTCTTTAATGTACTCTTCACAATACAGTTTCCAGGGGAGACACCGAAACCCCTCTTTTATTAAAAGCCACTTTTAAAAGGAGGATTAATGAAGCAGAGCTGGCCTCATACAGACCTCCTGTATATGCTCCTGATGTTTACACTTGCTTCCACAATGCACACGTTTACCCAAAATGATGCCCTGGAGACTGCCAGACTCCAATTTTTAAATATCCTGACAACAACTCGAAGTAAAGTGCAGAATGAGGATACTTTTCCTTCTATACACCTCTTCTCCACCAAGGTAGTAATGCCAATAGGGTCAAGCTCATCCCTGGTACAATCCCTTGGCTCTGGCATCCGGCCTCTGACTCCAGCTCCGGCCCTGATCTCCAATTCCTGAATGCTGACTCCTGCTTTAACCACTAGACATGACCACCCACGTCCTGGTCTCTGACACTAAATCTGGGATGGTTCATGTTGTGTATTTGGTTGTCGTGGTTTTTGTTCCTATGGCAACTGAGTTAGATTATTAGGGGATAGCCAGCCAGTTCCAACTGGCTAGCCAGGTCAGTGAGTGTCTGTAAATAAATGGTTGCTTTGTAAGTTTGCTGTTCTCTGGTCTCAAGTGATTTCTTCCTAAACCTGCTGCCCCCAAGGATATGACAGTTAACAACTCTGGTATCAAAGTCATGAGCAAGTTACTCTAGTCATCCCAAACAAGTGCTGATAAAGGCCTCGATGCTGGATACACTTATGCATATGCTTCATTTTCAGTTCATGCTTAATTTTTCCAGAATTGGATCTAAAATCTTGACCCTTGAAGAACCAGAGTGGGAACTGCCTCCATTTAGGGCAGTCACAGCAGGGGTGTGCCCACAGTAGGTAGAACCGTGTCCTCATAATAAAGAGGTGGAGATGCAGGCAACAAGGAAGCCCAACAGCTGCATCTGTACAAATATCTGAGTCATGGCCAGATGTGGAAAGGGAATTTTGAATGCTTATCCAAACCAAACATGAGGTTAATTTATCAATAATAATTAGCCTCTACTCCCTGCTGTGATGGATGGATGATTGTTGATAAGGGATATATAAAATTAGCATTAACCATATGACAGATTTACTGGGTTAATGATTTTAGCTTCTTCACATACCAGGTTTACATTGTACTTCCTCTGCATTCTTAAGATGTTTTTCTGAGCGTAGGGGCTCTCTCTCACACTTCAACAGACTGCCTCAGTTAAATGAAAGAGACATATCGAGATCTGCCTCTTCTATTAGATGTGATTTTCAGTGCAATGATGTTCTCATTCCACCCCAACTGTATTACAGTTGCATTCATTCACTTTCTGCCTCAGCCAAAAGGTAGAATTCATTTGCTGACAGAACAGAGGGGATAATAGATTACAATAAAAAAGAATAATTAATTCTTGTGGCCAATCAAAATATTTCACTGCTGCAGAAGGACATTTATTTTACGGGCTCTAAACCTACATAAAATCAAAAGGATTTAAATGGCTTTCCAGATAACACTTTAATGTGAAATTACAGTTTAAATTTCACACTTTGCACATCAATTCAGATTTTACATTAATAGCCCATTTCAGTGAAATATTCAGGTTTTTTTAAAAACACCAATATTAACTCAGTGATGTTAATCTCACCATGACTCCAAAATATTAGCTAGTGACCTCCCTGAATACTGAAGAAATCAGTCCAGATTTAAACAAATGTGTAGGGAAAGGGGTTATTTTTAGCAGAAAGAAAGCAGATGGGAGATACTGACACACATTTACTCAAATATGTGTGCCTACCATTCAGTCTTTTATGGCTGGTTACAGATGGAGGTAGAATTCAGGTATCCACTCTCATCCCCATTTGTTTAGCTGCATGATGTCATTCACTGCTGTACAGATATTCCATTAACATCACAGATGATATAAGTGTCATCAGCTACAAAAGCCCTCTGGATTGAACACTATTTCAGAACAAGATATTATGATAGTGGGTGACCATGTTAGCTTTATCCGACTGGGTCAAAAGATTTGCCTTTTCACTATTAATCCCCTTCTCTCCTAACTACCCCCATTCACACACAACACTCAGTTCACTCCAACTGGTGTGGGAAGATGTAGGATTTCCAGCTCCATGCCCTGGGGCAGGCAGATCCGACACACAGGATGAAGAAGATACTACACACAGGGCTGTAGTCCACAAAAGCTTATGCTCTAATAAATTTGTTAGTCTCTAAGGTGCCACAAGTACTCCTGTTCTTCTTTTTACACACAGGATGTCATCACAAAGGATGGACAGGTAACATTTCCATGCCACCCTCCCTCCAAGGTTCCATTGTGGGGGAGGCAACGTTAAGTCACGATTGACTAGCAGCCCTACCAGTTTAGATTGACATGGGACTATCTCCCAGCTGCCTAGGCCACACCCCTCTCCAGCTAGCACCTTCTACTTTGGGACCTGTGGTGGAAGAAGGGAGATCGTCATGCCTTAATATGCCCACAGTCTTTTTGCCCCACCCAGATGTACTTTCCAGTATCCAGAGCCCTGCTTTACGTTGGGAGAAGCTTACACTTCTGAATAAAACGCATACACTCACAGCATTATATGTGCATCACACATTTTAATTGTAAAGTTGGACATTTTTCTAAAATCACCTTCCTGTTTACAATGTGAATACTGAGGGTCTGAGTTTCTGAGGGCACTACAGATCACTGATGCTTTGAGGATAGAATCTTGCCCTCAGTTATACATGTGCAACCTCAACCTTACAGAAAAGCATAATTGTGAGCAGAAATTAACCTTAATTATTTAATCTTAATGAGAGCTGAGGGGGCTTCTTTGTTCCTAGGATAGGATCCACAATGAAATACAGAGAAGCCAAAAAAACATCATATTCCATGGACAATTATCCTTTCCCCAACTAAAACCAAGGAATTTTTTTAAATAATGCTGATAATAGTGGGATGCTTAAGAAAACATGGATCAGTTCTACTAACTAATTTATCTCCATTTTATATTGTCTCTTCCTCTTTATATCTTTTAATTAAGAAGTGACTAATTATTTGAAATAGGATTTTTTATATACAGTTTTGGTCAGAAACCTCCATAAAACAGAAGAACAAGAATATAATCAGACCTTTGAAAAGTCTGATGAATTGCAGAATGCTTGGAGCAAGCAACCCTATGCATCAATCCACAGATTCAACCTTGGGGTTAATTAGAATTGAATGCTTCCTGCAACATTAACTAAGGAGTTCTGTAACAGGGTGGGTAGCCCAACCCTCCAGACATTAAGAGTCAAATCACCCTGTTTTCTATCTCCTTCCCCCCACCAAGAACACTGCCCACGTCAGGACAAGTGCTACAGGGGGGATATATTTATATTTTCCTCCATTTAGTGATGCTTTCGGCTTTGGGACTGCAGGGTCTGGGCACTCTCCAATTCTCTGTCCGGTTCGCTAACCATGATAAGCAGATGATCCCTTTCTTCTAGTGTTGTCTGATGCTCCTCAGCCAGATCACCCCTTTCCCTCAGGGCCACCTGCCTGGCCGCCTCCAATACAGCCATTTTCTCCTGGTACTCCTCTGTCAGAAAGATCAGCCTTTCACTCTTCTCCCCTGTCAGCAATGTGTCACACCTCTTGGCAGCGGTACCCGGTTCTGCCGTGACTGCAGCATCCACCCTTACTGCAGCCTCCAGGTATGTGAACTGTTCATACACACTCCTGGCGGACGTTTTCTGCTGCTTGACTTCTTAGACCCAAGTCTGCAGCTGGCCTGCTTTACTCAGGGGAACTTTCAACTCATTAGCCTCCTCCTTCATTCTGTGCTTCAGTTCTTTTACTCGGTACCTCATCCTCTCTGGCTCATCCTTCCAACGCAGTGTCATCTCCCGCACCTTGGTCAGGGAAATGATTTGTCCCTCTGGAGCTGGCAGCAGACTATAGTATTCCCCTATCCTATGGGCTTCTGATGCTACAGAATGCTTCTTGGCTTTTTCCTCCTTAGGCCTCTCTCTTGGGAATCTGCTGCACCCTCTCACCCTTGATCCGTCTAGCCAAGGATTATCTTCCTTATTCTGCAGGGCTTTCCTCAACTGCTTCTTCAGAGGGCAGACCTAATGTGCCCAGCCTTTCCACACTTATAGCATTTAGGTTGCCTCTTCCCCCATCCTTCAGCATTGCTCTGGTTCTGACCAGACCACCTCTGGAATCAGGTTGCCATCCTGGGCATTCAAACTGTCTGTCCTCGTTTCCCCCTCTAGAAACAGAAGCCCATTGCATACCTCTCCAGCTGATCACGTGCTGTTGATTTTGCTGGGCTGCTCACAGCACGTCCGGTTGTCTGCTGATCCTGCAGAAGTTGCAAGAGGACAACCTGGATTTGCTGTTGTCACACCAGATACTGCAGTATTTCTTCCATCCTGCACTCCAGCGCTGCACCATTGTTGCTTCCCTCCTTGACAGGAAGGGGTTCAGAGATCCTGGCGACTGCACTAATTTTTAGCAGTGTGGCCACTATTGCCTCCTGAGCTCCCCGTCACAGACAGGGGTGCCTCTGCAGCTGCCCATCCCTGTTTTCTCCTTCATGGGGCTCCTTAAACTCCACACAGTTTAAAGGAAAAAATAAAATATTCCCCACCTGGTGTCCAATTTATTTAGTCCTGAGACACTCACTGGTCCTTCTGACCCCAACGTGTCTCTTTTCCCTTAGTTGGGGAGTTCCTTGTCTTCTTTCCCAGACCAGGGCCACAGTTCAATGTCTCCACAGAAGTCAGTCTGCGTCTTCAAGCCAGCTACCACTTCTCAGGCTTCTGTTTTCTGAGCTTCCCCCACTCACTGCAGCTACCTGCTGCTCTTTATAGGGAATTAGCAGCCCGCACACAGGTCTACCTCCTTTAATGATCAGGGTTGGCTAGGCCCGGGCCCTCCAGCCATTAAGGGGCAAGCCACCGTTACACGTCCCTATTCTTATTTATGGTAGAGGAGATGGTCAGATTGGGCATGATTCTAAATCTCAGTCTAGGATGAAGAAAATATTTTATATTTTCTTTCTCTCAAATGAATAAATGGAGGGTGGAAGAACAGGTATCAGAATTTGACGACTTACTCTTCCTCCTTGTGTTACATGGAAAAGGAGGGGCTTGCAGTACAAAAAAAATCATGGATGGAAATGAATAAAAATTAAGGGCTGATTTGTTTAAACTAAGAAAAACCGTGGCAATCTGCTGCAGTCAATAGCTAAAATCAAGGTTGTGGTTCCAGACAAATAGACACACCTCTCTTGTTGAAGGCACACTAAATTATAACCAAACCGTGCCAGGGTCTCCCACCACACACACTGCTGCTGTTCCTTTTCACCTGAACTGTATAGATTCATATCTTAGCAGACACACAATCTTCTACCACATCTCCATAAAATAATCATGGTACACGACAGCAGTGATGATTTTACACTGGCCCCTCTGCAAGTCACAGCATAGTGGATGTGCTGCGGATGGAACTGCTCTGTTATGGCCACTCTGGCTTACGCTACAAACGGCACCAATGAGGCTGCTACAACCCTTCAGACTGTCTTAGTTATTTCAGGGTCCATTTTGTCCAGGGAAACAGCCAAAGATGGGCAAGATGCAAAGGTGGCGCAAAGCCCCCTTTGTCTTCTCCCCCTTGCCTCTGGGAGGCACAACATAGAATCTGACCCAGTGCAGCCCTAGAACTCAGACAAAGGAGAATGAGAGATCAGAGCAGAATACGTTTGCTTTCCTTGCACATCTGTGTCATTTCTAAATGAAAGACCCACACAAGGACAGCCTCCCAAACAGGACAGGACACATGAGAACATTGCTAGGAGGAGGCGCCAAACAAGGGAAGCCTGGCAGCAGTGACTAGGAAGAGGGGACATGTATGCTCACAGATTAAGGGGGGGGAGTTAGTAAGGCTTAATGCTCCACCTAAAACTTGGACTTAGCGCTGCCATAGGGAAATTTCAATTTGGAGTTTCCTTGCTTTTGTGACTTTGATGTAGACCATCAAAACAATTTCCCATATGGCAACTGTGATTATTACTATGCATATTATGAAAAGTAGTCCATGTGTATTGTGCAGTCATCCCTTTCAATACAGAAATACTTTGGCCTATTAAACAAACCCAGGAAGCAAAAAAAGGTACTAAAAAGGCACCAGATGCCTCCATTTTACGGGACTGAGTATATATAACACTTCATTTCTCAACTTTAAGCCATTTTTGGTGTGATTAGAGCCTGCAAAACATCCAACAATATTAATAAAGTCTTCATCATACTGCAAATTTCAAGCACTTCAGCTAATCTGCATCACCTGCTACATTTTTACAAGTCATAGCTTTTTATGAATTCACACTATATAATTTTCTAGCAACTCTGCTTTTTTGCTGACAAGTACACCTCTACCCTGATATAACGCTGTCCTTGGGAGCCAAAAAATCTTACTGCGTGATAGGTGAAACCGCATTATATCGAACTTGCTTTGATCCACTGGAGTGCGCGGCCCCGCCCCCCTGGAGCACTGCTTTACCGCGTTATATCGGAATTCGTGTTATATCGGGGTAGAGGTGTACTTTTGTGCAGTTGACAGTAAGGAGTGTCATGCTACCATTACTCAGCTTCCTTAGATCATTCAGTTCATGTGTTATCTATGATGAAGAACCACGTAAAAAAACACATGTAAGTAATGTTTTGACTGCAATCAAAACTCAGCAAAGCCATGCAACACTTAGGCTCTGATCCAGTGAAGCATGTAACATGTGCTTAAGTCCCATTGATCTTGTGTGTTTAAGTGTTTTGTTGAACAGAGATTGGATTAATCACATATTTTATAGCTAAGCAATGCTTAAATACTTTGTTGAATTGGAGCCTTAAAGCAAACACAGACCACATGTTCAACACCCCCTAAACACAAAGACCCAAACTCTGCCTCCATTCCTACAGGCAAGGACATTTCTAATCAGAGATAAACCCATTATGGTTCCCCTGTGCAGGGGAAAGAGGCTTCGAGTCTGTATCTCCTGCAGTCCTCCTTAGTGGCTCTTTTCAGACCAATGCAAAAGGACAGCTGGGATTGGGGCACATCCAGTATGCCCATGACTTCATGGATAAGATATAACAACTAGCTTTGTGCTCCATGCCCCTGGAAAATGGGGTGGGAGAAAGGGAGGAGAATGTCACCTCTCTGCCCCCACATGAGGGCCATTTACTCTGGCTTTGTGCAGGGATCAAGGATTTGTCTTGAAAAGGCCATAACAATGCCAAGTTACATCTGGTTCTGAATATTTGTCTGTAGTGTACCTTCCTCTACATTTCTTCAGCATCGTGAACATCCATGGTGCTCAAACAATAACAATTCTGTAGAGTTCATAACATGCCCATGAACATCTTCTAAAAATGGAAGTCTTAGCACTGATTGAGCTGACTCACCAATTCCAAACACTGTCTATGGCCATAAGCAGCAGCATAGTGCACTGTGTTGTACCCTTCTTTGTCTTGGATCGATGGATTGGCATCGTTTTGGAGCAGGAACTCTAGACACCTGTGAATAATTTACACATTTAAATTACAGATCATACCATTTAACAGAATCATCTCCATTGCAACTATGAGCAATACTAAAGCTTATTTTATAAAAGGCTGGCTATTAAATATCAGAGGGGTAGCCGTGTTAATCTGAATCTGTAAAAAGCAACAGAGGGTCCTGTGGCACCTTTAAGACTAACAGAAGTATTGGGAGCATAAGCTTTCGTGGGTAAGAACCTCACTTCTTCAGATGTCTGACTTGCATCTGAAGAAGTGAGGTTCTTACCCACAAAAGCTTATGCTCCCAATACTTCTGTTAGTCTTAAAAGTGCCACAGGACCCTCTGTTGCTTCTGGCTATTAAATGTTATATTCCCTATAGAATCGTATTCACCCACGAAAGCTCATGCTCCAATACGTCTGTTAGTCTATAAGGTGCCACAGGACTCTTTGCTGCTTTTACAGATCCAGACTAACACGGCTACCCCTTTGATACTTACAGAATCTTGTACAACACAAGAGTTTTCCTGCCTTAAACTTCTATGCAGCAATATCTGCTGGTCTTGGAGTAGCTTGTTTGATACTGTGACACTCTGTATCCCAAAGCAACACCATGACACCCCCATATATACCATGATTATATGATTATGGTATGTCTTATATGAAGTATGTCATGTAAAGTATCAATGGAAAAGTTATGATTTGCTGAATATGATTACCCTATTTGTATGCATGTATCATTTTTGTATCTAAAGTTATGAATATTGACTATGTACCAGTATTTCAAATGTGTTTGCTCCTGGATAACACCCACAAGGTAGTTTACATCCAGTGTAGCCAGTACATTGTGGATGAACCATTCAAGGTGATGGCCCATTAAGAAACACAATAGGCCATAGAAGAACCTTATCTCCACCTGATGGGCTTTCCTGTGGACAGTTCAGTCAGTATATGGATAATGTCTGCTATGACTCATCAAAGCATGCAAGGGCATGTGACTAGATCATGTGATACTGGACTCCATCTTGTACTTGTACTTTTCTACAAACTGTGCTGGAGACTCTGCTTGGAAAAATGAAGTTCCCTCCACATGGAAGAAGCTATAAAAAGGGGGAAGTGACATAATCACTTGTCCTCACTCCCTCCTCCCCCCAACTCAACACCTGGAAATACCTTAGGAACAAAGACTGAACTGGGGAGGTGGTCTCAGATGGGAAAGGAGGAATCCCAGCCTGTGTATGGAAGACTGATGAACTGTTTGTACCATAAGGGTGAGACACTGCTTGATTCAAATCCTGTCTAGTTTATAGGACTTAGATTGAGATTTTGTTTTGTTTCTTAGGTAATCTACTTTGATCTGTACACTTATTACTTATAATCACTTAAAATCTTTCTGTATCTAATAAATCTATTTTATATTTTACCTAAATACCATGTGGTTTGAGTGAAGTGCATGAAAAAATCGTAGCTCAGTTAACAAAAACCTCTGTATGTCCTCTCCACATTGAGGGAGGAGCGGACTGGGTAATAAACTTACACTGCTCAGGCTTTTGACCAGGGCAGGATGGTACAGTTCTGGGGTCCTAGGTTGGGGAGCTGCGAGGGAACTGGATGGAGCCTCTCTATTTGTTGGTTCGTGAGTGGCTGGAAAAAGCATTCATGTAACTCAGTTTGTTGTGTCCCTGCCTGTAAATGTTTGTGTGAGTGCAGGACCAGGAGAGGTCTGCAGCTTGTCACAGCATCATGGTGAGAGGGGGAGCCCATGCTGGTGCAACAGAGGGCTCAACAGTACACCAGTTCCAGGTTGCACCTCAGCAACGCCCGTCAGAGATAGTAACAGATCTGAAGTTCAACGCAGCCAGTACTGCCACTATAGTTTTTAAGATACATTTCTACAACAAAGAGCCAACAAGAAAATTATGTTTAACTTTATCATGGGGTAAATAGCTTACCTAGAACGAAGAAAAGTGACAATGTCATCACATCTGTTAGTCTTAAAGGTGCCACAGGACTCTCTGTTGCTTTTTACAGATCCAGACTAACACGGCTACCCCTCTGATACTTAATGTCATTATTGATACAGTTCAAAATTCACTGATCAAAATCACAGGTATCTAAACTAATCCAATAGCTGGCTGACTCTGAGCTCAATGGCAACTAAGCTATTATCCCAAATACATATATTTTTAATTCTTTTGATAGTGATAATTTCTCTATCTGAATCAAACATGTTCTGGGTAGTCCCTGGGTCATCTATCAGAGTTTAATTTTTTACCCCTCTGGAAAAAGATTTCAAAGTCACTCTCTTCCATATGTCACAACATGTAGTCAAACTAACGTAAAACTATTACCAACAACAGTGACATTTTAAACAAAAACACAGCACAAAAACATCAGATTTGAACACAGTAATACTTGTGGAGGACACTGGGTTATATTTTCCTTGCAACATACAAACCTAGTGTATCGCATTTAAATAAAATAGTGTGTGATATTAAAGAATTATCAGAGTACCAATGCAATAAACATGTAGTTAGGAAAAGCAACAAGCATGGAAACAGAATTGGAAAATACATTAATAGATCAACAAGCATTTTACTCAGGTTAGCTCCCAATAATATCAGGCAACGTTTGTAGCAGAGCAATGAGTGCACAAGACAGGAGTGTAAACTGCAGCCCAAAGAAGCAGAGGCATTCTCTAAAAATGGAGTCTAACTGCTGTATTGACACCAAACTTACAATGCAGCTTCTTTTTCCTTCATCTCATTGGCTCTTTCAAGTTCTTCGGCATTTTCGTGGGAGTTACCTAAAATATTCTTTCTTCTTAACATAAGGGACAGAAAATGCAACTCGTTTTCAAAATGTCAGATCAGTGATTTTGGTGTAATTTACCACCCCCACTCTCTCCTCCAATCAAGTGACCACTTCTAGGCATTAGTAAGGTTAAATAAAGGGCCTAGCATATGGGCTAATCACATTCCCAGACATTGAACACACCTAAAATATGCCAGCTCTTCATTCTGTACGTCAGCTTCAAAAGTAATCAAAAAGTTTTGATTTCTATCAGAACCAGTTTGTTCATCACTTTCTGGAACTTTCTGTTTCCCCACACCCAGGGCCGGTGCAAGGATGTTTCAAAGCACCCTAGGCGAAACTTCCACCTTGCGCCCCACCAGCCCTGCGGCAGCTCCCCGCCCCCACTCCACTGTGAGGCGCCTCCCCCCATGGCAGCTCCCCCCCTCTGCCGTGAGGCGCCCCCACCACAGCAGCTCTCCCCCCACCCCAGGAGCCGTGTGGCAGCTCCCCACCCCAGCTCACCTCTGCTCTGCCTCCTCCCCGAGCACGCTGCCCCCGCTCTAATTCTCCTTCCCTCCAAGGCTTGCGACACCAAACAGCTGATTGGTGCTGCAAGCCTGGGAGGCGGGAGAAGTGGAGCGGCGACCGCGCGCTCGGGGAGGGGGCGTAGGAACGCCGTAAAAAAAATTGGTGGCACCATTTTTTGGCACCCCCAAATCTTGGCGCCCTAGGCAACCGCCTAGTTTGCCTTAATGGTAGCACCGGCCCTGCCCACACCTGCCCCTTGCCCTCAAAGACTCTTCTTTGCAACCCTATGTTCCCAATCGTTATCTCCATCCTCTACCCATGGTAACTTGCTGTACTTCCCTGTTGACCAAAGGATAGAACCCTGTGAAATTTTAACCACTAAATTGGCCTGACTTGACCCTGCTCTCCATGTGTTGCTGGGTACAAAGAAGAATCATCTTCAATGGTCTTTGGACCTAAATAGCCTGATTTCTGGAACTTTTTTCCATATGTTGGAAATAGCCATGATGACCTACAAAATGACTTAATTCTGTCCAGGTAGAAAATAATGGCCCTCTACACCCTTAGCCTATACAACCTGGCCTCTCCTAGCAAGTCTCAAGCTCTAGGAAAAAAAGAGAGGGCAACGAATATGAAATAATCATCAGGCATAAATTCAGGGTAAGGCCACAAAAGCATAGTATCGTTCCACAGCATACTAAAGGCAGATCAGCCAGGAGTTCTTGAATCTTACTCACTCATCTAAGTGATACAGTGACTACTAAAAGGACAATATAAGAAGACAAGAACACTCCCCTTGATGTTCAAATCCAATCTCCAGTTGGAACTAAGTTTGAAATGTGTTTTTTCTGTGAAAAATGACTGGGCGTGGAGGGGAGAGAAGAAGATGCATCCACATGTGCTGTGTCTCAGTGCCTTCCACATCAAATTTGCTCAGTGTTTTCTAACTGCCAGCACCTTCTCCAGTCTCCAAGATTCAACAGACTGTGCTGACTGTAAGCAACAGGAGTAGTGGGTCAGACAATCTTACTCGTCTTGAAACAGAGCATGATGAATTCGTGATTGGGATTACATGACAGGACTGCCTGTAATTTAGGACTGGACTCAATGACCCAGGAGACCCCTTCCAGTCCTAAATCCCTTTGTTCCCCTCTCAAAGAACAGGAAGGAGTAGGATTAGTTTCAAGCTCTATGGCACCACCAGGTGAAACAGCAGACAAGGAGGACATCTACCATGGCAAATAAACATGGTCTTTACTGCTGTTGTTAAATTCAGAAGTCTTAGCAGGCTTAGATGCTTTTTGCTATTGCTGGGATTGGCACCCAGAGAGATAAGAGGACTGAGGAGATTCTGAAATTAGAAAGATGACAACTTTGGTCTGAAAGATGGGTGAGAAACCCCTAGGGATTTAGCCATAGATCTAGTATCTAGTTTTCTAATTTCAACAGATTTACTATTACCTCAGGGTCTCTAGAGAGCAAATCAAAAACATTAGAGTGCACTTCTTGCGGCAACCCAGACAGTCTGAGCCATAAAACATTGTGAAGTATCACTGCTGATGCCAGAAAATGAGCAACAGTGCTAGACATGTCCACCAACATGTGTCTCACCAGGAAAGGGTCATATCATAGGAAATTTTTACTGCATAAGACGACATTATAGAGGTCCACCGCCACCTGATAGTTTAGTATCTTTTTGGATATGCACATTGCAAGATCCACCAACAAATAAGATCGTTTTCAAAGCTGGACTAGTTTATGTGATTCTCTATCCTGGGGGGGCTCTCATGTGAAGGTACTGCCACCCTTCACTATCTTGTAAGCCATAGAAACAACCAGGGGTGCAACGAGGGAAAAGCAATCTTACTAATGTTTGGGGACTTGTCTAAATGAATCAGGCTTTTTGCCACTGCTAAAACTGTCTTGATGCATCCTAAACTTGGTCAAGGGCCCCTGACTTGTCATGTCAAAACTCCAGACAGCAGGAGAGGCCCAAAATCTGAAAAGTTGGCTTTGAACCAAGAGTTTCAGTACAAGGAGTAGCAGCTCCTGATGGAGACTGGCCTAGAAACTTCCACTTGCCTTCCCTCTACTCTATCATATACTAGGGATGGATGTACAGGAAGTGCAGTCCTTGGAAGACCCTGCTGCCTCATGGCTAGGACCATATGGATCTGAGGGTGACGTTCATGTACTTCCTATCCGTTTTACTGCAGGTAATGGTTCTGTGGTTTGCAATGGCCTGGCACACAATCTTCTACAGTGGAGCCATTTCAAGAGAGCAATGAAGCTTTTAGAAGGTGTTATACTGGAAATGAATTGTATGTCAAACAATTTTTTACAAGACTTAAATGTATAAGAAACCAAAGTGAATGATCCCTTAGACCAGGAGAGAAGCAGAGAAGGAACAGAGAAAACTGTGTGGGGATATCGAACAGGAAATGAAAACAGCTGACTAATGGTTTTAAATTCTAAAGGAGACCTAAGGCTATAATCAAGGCCATTCGATCTATACGTCATGTCATAGGGCAGACACCACCAAATTATGTAACAAACTGAGAATTAGAAATTGTACAGACTAACCAGAGATTTGAGAGAAGGGAAGATGTCATTAATGAAGCTGTTGAAGAGAGTTTCTTAATCCCACTAGAATCAGACTTTGTTCCCAATGGGCTTAAGAGCACTGCGTAACACTGGCCCCATCCTCCAACCAACATACCTCCAGTTCCCACAAGTACAGTGGTCTTTTCTGCTAGTGGCTGTTCCCAGTGGCTGGAATACAGAATCTTGCCTCTCCTGTTGCTTAGCAGCCTCTCACCCCCAACAGGGGTTCTGTTTCTGTCAGTCCACACAGTGACGTTCACGAGGGGCCTAACTCATAGGTGCTGGAACTAGAGATGCTGGTGCACCCCCTGGCTTGAAGTGGTTTCCATGATATACAAGATTCACAGTTTGGTTGAATGGCTCTTAGCACCCCCACTGTACAAATTGTTCCAGCACCCACGGATCTATTCCACCTCTGACAGAAAAGTATGAGTAGGCTGGCAATAGCTTGTCTTTGTTGTCATCCCCCATCTGGAAAGATCTCCCTCCCATTGCCTCATGCTCTATCCTTTTAAAAAGACCACAACAGTAGAGCAGGAATGGGAAATTCGCTGAATTCTCCCTTGTGGGAAAACCACCAGAATAAGGAAACAGGAAGGCAAAGTGGGAAGGGAAGTCGTTCAGCAGGAGAAGGTGGGCAGCATTTGGGGGATTTATGTGGCAACTTGAATAAAAAGGTAAATTGCACAGCTGCGTAACTGCACTATACATGACTCTGCTTATAATCAAGGCTATTTCAATAATGGGTGTATCTATGAGGAGGAGGAATACCTTTGCTAGTGGGTTTATTTTTGTTTGTTTAAATGAGATTGTGGCATGAAAAGAATATAAATGACAATGAGTTAGAAACACAGTAAAAACAAGGAATACAAATAGGCTTTTTTACTTTCTGTCCATGTCAGAAGCAGCAGCATAGTGCAAAGCAGTACGTCCCCAGTCATCCGTTTCATTAATATTTGCCCCTGTGGTCACCAGTGTCTCGATACAATGGAAATGACAATTCGCAGCTGAATAGTGCAAAGGTGTCCTGCAAAACAAATAGAAATTTATTACTTCAGACACTATCTAAAACATGACATGGATTATATTAATGAGTCCCAATTGCACCATTCCTATAGAGGCCTCAGGTAAAACAAAACAACCCCCCCATGCTCCTCCTTCCCCTCCCCCCCAAAAAACCTCAGGTTTTGGGGTTTATTTACAGCTTCTTGTTCAACCAAAAAACACAAATTAGTCTCTGGCCACATTCACTTAATTAAGTTTAATGGTCTAAACCAGCGGTGGGCAAACTACGCCCCGCGGGCCACATCCAGGCCGTGGGATGGTACTGCCCAGCCCCTGAGCTCCTGGCCCGGGAGGCTAGCCCCAGGCCCCTCTCCCACTGCTCCCCCTCTCCCGCAGCCATGGGGCCGGGGGGTTGGATAAGGGGCAGGAGGTCCCCGGGGGGCAGTCAGGGGACAGGGAGCGGTTGGATGGGGCGGAGATTTGGGGGGGCGATCAGGGGACGGGGTACAGGGGGCAGTTGGATAGGACAGAGGTTCTGGGGTGGGCCAGGGAATGGGGAAAGGGGGGGTTAGATAGCAGGTGGGGTCCTGGGGGGGCAGTTAGGGGCAGTAAGGGGACAAGGAGCGAGGGGAAGGGTGGGATGGTGGAGGTTTCTGAGGGGGGCAGTCGGGGGGCGGGAGGTGGGAGGGGTCGGATGTTTGGGGTGGCACAGCCTTCCCTACCCAGCCCTCCATACAGTTTCACACCCCAATGTGGCCCTCGGGCCGAAAAGTTTGCCCACCCTTGGACTAAACTCCAGACAAGCAATATAAAACCAAACCAACCACCACCAACAGGCCAGTTCTTATGTTTCCAGAGCTCTCTGCCTGGTTTGTGCCCCGTCTCTCCCTCCCATGAAAGTAGCTCAGCCCCTTTTTAAGTCAGCAGGCTCAGCTGCAGCCTGTTGCCTCAACTCAGGGTGACACAATGAAACATCAGCCTGTATTGAATCCTCAAAACATCATGATGTTGCCTAGCTCAGTCAGAGCCTATGGGCAATGACTGCGGTGGGGTGTGACATAGCTGTGCGATGACCTATCCACCCTGTCACACTGACAGATTCCAACATCCAAGAAAGGATTCATTGTGCAGTATAGTTCACAGAGTCAGAGATTTGGCATCCCCAGCTCAGAAGCATGAGTATCATTCAGAAGGCACATTCATTGCGGGAAGGCAGGAGTACCCTGCTGGGTATGAAATTTTCAAAGGCTGCTTCTACCACTCAAAGACACGAAAAACCTCTACCAATTAAAATTCTTCTCTCCAAAAAAAAAAAAAAAAAAAAAAGTTTTTTTGTTTCACTTATTTTTTGGGGAAGTTGTGAAATGCAAATAACCAAAGAGTGCTTCATTTTCTTACTAGCTCTCTCAGTTTTGTACCTGTTTCATTTACACGGGATAAAGAACAGCTTTGTTTTTATTTCAAAGCTGTTGCTGAAAGGTGACATACCTCACTGTGTCTCTTTAGTGCATATGGTTTAAAAACAAATCAGAAAGCCCTTTATTGCACTTTAAGGATGGAATGCCAATAATGCCTGTAACACATTAGAGCCTTTTAATGTTAGATTAGTTTATGTCGTCATTACGAACAAGAGCAAAACTTCCTAAAAATTATAATCTTGTATATTTAGTTTGCTAAGGCTTTTACAATGTCCTTTGTGGGATAAAAAGCACAAATGCTCCTTAAAGAGTACCCATTTAAAAATACTGCAAGACTCATTTTTTTCTATTTTAATTTGGTTACAGTACATTTATGTAGTATTTTTTGGATTACACTTTCCTTCCTATCCAGCTCTTTAAACTGAACTTTGCTATTACTCATATTGCAGTTCAAAAGCAAGTAAAACACATATTGGGACCAAGATGTTCAAAAGTGGGGACCTAAAGTGAGGCTCCTAACTCATTTTGGTATTAGCTTTGCTGCACTGCCACCATTGAGAAAAGCAAAGGTGTTTGAGCTGGTGTCCTGCTGGCTAGCATGACAGGGAATTCTGTGAACACAGATTTGAAATTTCTTCCCACCTGTGGTCCAAAATAGCCCAAATCTGACTAATGTCTGGGTTCATTACAAGGCTCATCTGTTTTCCGATTTTAAAATGGGGAGGAGGGGGTTGGGAGAAGAGAAATTTTAATGGGAAGGATGGAAAATTGTTCAAGAGGGAGGAGGAGATTTGTGATGGGTTATTTTAAGCTGTTGCCCTCAAAGGTGCATAGTGCATAAGATCTGGCCCCCTTTTTACCCTTTCAATAACACAAAAATAATTTAGGCTCTTGAAATATTCACTTGATTTTCAAAATGGCAGACCAATTCAGCTGTTCCCATTGACTAGATTGGGAGCCGCTGACAGCTCAGCCATTTTGAAAATTTGTTTAGGTGCCTAAGGCCTCAATCTTGCAAAGTCTTATGCACATGGTTAACTTTACACACCATGAGTAGCCACTAAAGTTAATGGGACTACTAACAGTGTGTGAAGTTAAGCACATGCATATGCATTTCCAGGATCAGAGCTTAAAGATGGAGTAGGCCCTTATTTTTTAAATCCGTGGCCTGGGTGAAAACTGTTTGGCTGAATGTGTAATGTACATCCGGGGCACTCAGGAAGTTGAATCAGCACATCCATTTCAGTCATAACAATACCGGCATTATTTACTTTGAGAAAGTCTAGAAAGCAGGCTGATGAGCAATAGTTCTCCCCACAGTGACGTGCAGGTGCTGTCTTGGGCACGAAAGCACAAGGATCCAAGCAACGCGCAGAGCAATGAGGAATAAAATTAAACCACTGATATTTTTAAACAAGAAAGACTCAAGAGCATGGGCTTGGCTTTCATGTATTTAATGTAGTCTGCACCTGCCTTTTTGGCATTTAACTTCAAGCGCAGTATCCTATTGGGAATGGTGATTTCCTACCTCCTTTTACGGTTTACCTTTTAAGCAGAACATATGATTTCCAGATTGAGGGCTTTTTCTTTCTCTTTCTTTCTTTGAGATATATCTGAAAAAGCTTCACAATTTACATACCTCCCACATTTGTCCTTTTTATTAAAATCTGCTCCACTGCTCTGCAAGAGTTTTACACATTCAACGTTACTGAAAAGACAAGGAAAGAAAACAAAGCATGAGCAAAACAAAAGTTTTCATCTTGGTCAGTACCAAAAAAAAAAGTTTTATTTCACTATTTGCAGTGCAGAAACGGGGCAGAAACTGCAATTCAAGCCCGAACAAAAGAACCGAGAAAAAGGCAACTTGTAAAGATCACACCTTTATTACTTGATAAGCTTGGAATGCTATTCCAGACAAGTTAAAAACTAGGGCTGTCAAGCAATTAAAAAATTAATCGCGATTAATCGCACTGTTAAACAATAATAGAATACCATTTATTTCAATATTTGTGAATGTTTTCTACATTTTCAAATATATTGATTTCAATTACAACACAGAATACAAAGTGTACAGTGCTCACTTTATATTATTTTTATTACAAATATTTTCACTGTAAAAACAAAAGAAATAGTATTTTTCAATTCACCTAATACTGTGGTGCAATCTCTATCATGAAAGTTGAACTTACAACATGTAGAATTATGTACAAAAAATAACTGCATTCAAAAATAATACAATGTAAAACTTTAGAGCCTACAAGTCCATCAGTCGTACGTCAGCCAATCGCTCAGACAAACAAGTTTGATTACAATCTGCAGAAGATAATGCTGCCCATTTCTTGTTTACAATATCACCTGTAAGTCAGAACAGGCATTCGCGTGGCATTGTTGTATCTGGCATCACAAGATATTTACATGCCAGATGCGCTAAAGATTCATATGTCCCTTCATGGTTCAACCACCAGTCCGGAGGATATGCATCCATGCTGATGACAGGTTTTGCTTGATAACAATCCAAAGCAGTGTGGACCAAAGCATGTTCATTTTCATCATCTGAGTCAGATGCCACGAGCAGAAAGTTGATTTTCTTTTTTGGTGTTTCAGGTTCTGCAGTTTCCACATCCAAGTGTTGCTCTTTTAAGACTTCTGAAACAAAGCTCCACACTTCGTCCTTCTCAGATTTTGGACGGAAATTCAGATTCTTAAACCTTGGGTCGAGTGCTGTAGCTATTTTTAGATATCTCACATTGATACCTTCTTTGCATTTTGTCAAACCTGTTGTGAAAGTGTTCTTAAAACGAACATGTGCTGGGTCATCATCCAACATTGCTATAACATGAAATATATGGCAGAATGCGGGTAAAACAAAGCAGGAGACATACTATTCTCCCCCAAGGAGTTCAGTCATAAATTTAATTAACACATTATTTTTTTAATGAGCATAATCAGCATAGAAGCATGTCCTCTGGAATGGTGGCCAAAGCATGAAGGGGCATACGAATGTTTAGCATATCTGGCATGTAAATACCTTCCAACGCCGGCTACAAAAGTGCCAGGCGAACGCCTGTTCTCACTTTCAGGTTACATTGTAAATAAGAAGCAGGCAGCATTATCTCCTGTAAACGTTCCTGTGGCCTGTCACTTCTCGCAGCTCCCACTGGCCAGGAATGGCGAACCATGGCCACTGGGAGCTGTAGGGGGCCGTGCCTGCAGATGGTCAACATAAACAAAATGTCTCTCGGCCTGCCAGTGGATTACCCTGGTGGGCCGCATGCCGAAGGTTGCTGACCCTGCTCTAAAGTTTTACATTGTTTTGTTTTTGAGTACAGTTATGTAACAAAAAAAAATAAGTTACACTTTCACGATAAAGAGATTGCACTACAGTACTTGTATGAGGTGAATTGAAAAATACTATTTATTTTGTTTATCATTTTTACAGTGCAAATATTTGTAATAAAAAATAATATGAAGTGAGCACCATACACTTTGTATTCTGTGTTGTAATAGAAATCAAAACACCCAAAATATTTAATAAATTTCAAGTGGTATTCTATTATTTAACAGTGTGATTAATCAGAATTAATTTTTTTAGTTAAACACGTGAGTTAACTGTGATTAATCAACAGCCCTAGTAAAAACAAATCAATAATATAAATAGAAAGTAATAAATATATCCTGGATTCAAGGTGAGAGAAGGCAGTCAAAAATTTCCAAAGGGAGTTGTGCTGCTAATGCTTCCTATGCTGAGCTGAGAATTTTTCCAAGAACAATTTTGAAGTTTGAAGCAAGCTTACAAAATGCTGGGCTAATAATGAGGAGGAGATTTAGGCCCCAATTCAGGAAAACACTTAAGGACATGATTAATTTTTTATGCATATGCTGAAGTTCACTTTTTTCTGCAAAACATTTAGAATAAATTTAGCTTTAAGCACCTACTTAAATCCCATTTTCTTCAATGAGACTTAAGAACAAGCTTAAAGTTAAGCACATCCTTAAGAGCTTTTTTGCATTCAAATAGGATTATTCATAGTTTTTATCTTCGCTGCATGAATTCAATATGATATAACTATGTGTTGTTATTGTTTAAACTGAAGTGATTCTTAATGGAAAATAAAATAACTGCATTTTAATGTCTTTGTAATTCAAGTAAATAAATGTACAATACCAAACCAGAAAATGATGTAATGAAGCACAATAATCTTCCAAGACTCCTTTGTCATTCAGAGGGGCAATAAATCATTTCTACTACGAAACAGGAAAAAAGAGATCCTTTGGAAGGTAGTCTTGTCTCAATGCCAATATAACTCCCATTAATATTAATGGGAGTTACAGGCAAGCATCAAGAGGAAAATATGTGTTTTATGTACAGCTCCAGTTCCAGTCTAAAAGAAGCGGATGGAACAAAACTGGTGTTTACCCCAATCTAAAATTGCCAGTGTATAAAATATCTACAAAATGCTCCCCACAACGTACCCAATTTTTGCCTCTTATTTCAGTCCCTTTCTTTCAGACACCTGTGGTATTATTTTGAGTCCAGCTTTAAGGAGAGGTACTTTCTGAAGAGTGCTCTATCATGGTAATTCAGTCCACCCAACTACTATACATCTTCTATTAACCGTATGAAATAAATACTTAACAAGAACAATTCTGTCCAGTGTTTGAAACACTTTCATTATGTACTTGTGATGGTGACGACTTGTGTGAGGTGGACAATGGTCCACTAAGAAGTGAGCTGACAACTCATTCTTACAAAGGCTACCACATAGTCACCAGGTAGTTACCATATCTGGTCAATACAACCACTGCCAATCTAGGATGGATTCTAGAAGCTCAATCTAGCAATCTTCTGAGCAATCAAGTCCTCAACAGAAGAGCCAGAAAACAATAGCTTGCCAAGTGTTTTGTGCTTTTTCTGTGTTAATTTCAAACAAACCTACTGGGAATTAACAAGAAATCTTGAAAGGAACTAGGCAGGAGGGCTACAAATGAAACTGACGTAATTTAATTTTCATTCATTTTCATTCCTAGGATCCCATCGCCCATCTGAATTGCATCATCAGAGGATGAAAACCTTTTGATTCTGTATTTTGGTTACTTTCAATGGGCTTCAGAGGCTTAAAATAATCTTTCTCTGACTGAAACCTAGAAAAAATGCCTTACAAATCTTCTTTTATAACTAGATTTTGATGCAAGGACACAACAAGGGGGCAGTGCCTCGCTGCATCCCACCAGGAGCATCTCAGGGAGCCGCTATTCCTTCCCTGCATCCACCTTCAAGGGATGGTCATTTACTGGTGGCCCATGTCAGCCTTAAACTACAACCCCACCTCCTGTGCTGACGTGTCAGTACTGGCCAGTGAGTGAGAGGCATGGAAGCCAAGAGTCCAACCCAGGCCATCAGGGAGAAGCAAGTGAGTGTGTAGCCTCTCTTGCTCCTGGTACTGGGACCCAAAGTTTAAGGAGTCTGTATATAGGAAGAAGACAGGGGGATGTATGTTTCAAATCACAAACTAGCCTTCTGTAATAAAAGGCCAGGTCCTACCACTCTTACTCCCAATACAAGTAGCCCTAATTTGAGCCTCAGTTTACCAAATGGTGGCGGGACACGGCCTGGAGAGAGAAAGATTTTACATCGAATTGTTTTGCTCCTCTTTAATTAGAACAAATTCCTTTGCAGATGGTACAGCTGGCTTGAGTTACACCGACTCCACAATTAAAATACAACTAGCGTAACAGCTACAATTGTAACTACTCACCCTCCTGCAGCAGCAGCGTGGAGGCACGTTCTTCCAAAATTATCTGGGGTGTCTATTTCAAAGCCTGCAGACAGCACGTGCTCATTACTAAACAAGGACACTATGCTATACTTTTGTCCTAGTTAAACCACAAGAAACATTGCAGAGACAGAAAAAACAGTTAGTTAGAAAAACCAGAACGCAAGCAACTCTAGTCAGCAAGTGGTTGTCATGGAAACGGACAGTGGCTGCTCAAGCTTGGTGGCTCTATAAAAAGAACTGTGAAGTCAAAAAGAATCTATTTCCACATTCAGCCTTGGGCTACATAACTATTAAATCATGTGACAGGCATTTATGAGGCAGATTCTTATCGAGAGAATTGTGATAGCACGCTATGCAGACACAAAAAAATAATGAAATGAGGAGAGGCACAGAGTGAGCCCTAGCATGCAGGGAGTGGAATTTTATTTATTTGTGTGTTTTCCAGGTTGTTTTTAGATTCTGGAAAGATGCTTCCAGGAATGTGCAACAGATGTTTTTAAAGATGCACCAGGCTGTAGACGTAAAACCCACCGCAAATTCTTACGGAATTAACCCTGTTTCCCCTGCTGACCTAATAGCCCGGGACAGAGCACATCAGGGTTTGCTGTAATTGGATATGCAAGTTACATTTTTCACGCTATTTTTCCCCTAAACATCCCAGGGGACTCAACCTTATGGCTGAGAGTGGTTGTGGAGGTTTCACATGCTAAGGAGTGATACATTTTTCTGGAAAATATATGAACTGCTCTCCATCTTTGAACTCAGTGGAACTTCTGCCTGCATAAGGAAGTCAGGAGTTGGCACCTTATTTCTTTGAAAGAGCAGTATCAGCAAACTAACACTTTCCCCCTGCCCCTTTCTGAGAACTTTAGCTACCTCATTTTCTTTACTAGAGCCGTGATTCAGGAAAGCATGTGTTTTAGTCCCATGAACTTCAACGGAATGTAAGCATTTGCTCAAGTGTTGTCCTCAGTAAGGGTACTTTCCCCTGAATCAGGTCCTACAGTTGTTTGTTTCAGAAGAACCTACCATATCTCACATTTTTACAGCTTGGTAAAGGATTTTCCCTTTCCTCCCCTTCCCTGTGAATTAAAATAAACTCTCTGTGACTGCCAGGGGAAAAAAAAGCATTCTAAGGGCTTCAGGCATGAACGATACAGGATGCTAGTAATTATCAGCATGCAGTTAGGAAAGCCACGCACACTCCCGTATGCCAAGCCACACAATCACATGAAGCAGCACAGGAAGTCTTTCATTTGGACAATTCACAACACTGAATAAAACAGAGGCCATAAGCAGCATGTTCATGATATTAATTAAGCTCCACAGTTGCAGCTGGATTCACTTACCTGATGACAACAACTTCCTGCAGCAGTCCGAGTGAGCGTTTAGTGCTGCTAAATGTAAGGGGAACATGTTGTGGATACCACACCTGTTAGGCAGAACAGTTTGATTAGTTACCAAAAGACTGGGTTACATTCAACACAGATGATGAAAATTCCTCTCTTAAAAAATATTGTGTCCATACTTCTGTAGGTGGCTCTTTCTTGCATCATTAATTTTATTTGTACCTTCTATAATCTCTCTCTAGGGTTTAGTTTGTTTGTTAAAGTATAATGTTAGCATCTGATTTTGATTACAATCTGACAGCAAGGCTAGTGGTTTTAAAAACGAGATGAGAACCTAAGAGAGAAGAAGCTAAGAGAACGGATTTTGTTTAGATTCAATTTCTACTGTGACTGTCAGTTGCAACACAAGTATTCTACCACATGAGGTGAAAAAGTAAATGCTGAAAGAATCCCTGTATTGTCTCTAAAATCCATCTTTCTTCTGCATCCCTATTGCTAACATGCCAGTGTAAGTCTTATTTAGCTCTCACCTAGATTATTGCATCTCCCCCTCGTCTTTGGCTTCTTGGTGTCTCCTTTTTCCATACTTCAGTCCATCCAAAATACCACTGTAAGGACATCTCCCTGTGCTCTGATCACCACACCCCTTTCCTCAATCATGTCTCACAATTGCCCTTTCCATCTACATCAAGTTCCAAGTCCTCATCCTCATCTTTGAGGTTCTGCCCCAGCCCATACATTTCTCCTTTTTTTCCACACTATATGGCTTCTTCAGCTAACTGCTCTCTTTGTCTCCTGACACTTGCAGCTTCTTGCCTTCTATCAGGCTGCCATTACACTTGTAACCGCCTCCCAAGTCCTGTGTGCCAAACATCCTACTTCATCTCATCCATCCTTAAACCCTCCACTTTCCCCAACCCTGCCTATATCCTCATGAGCAGTGTCTCCAGGCATTTTTGTTTTCAAATCATTATCTCATGAATCCTTTTTCAGTTAGACTGTAGGCTCCTCAAAGTAGACACCTTGGCAAAACCCTAAAACAGAAACCTAAAAAGTTAGGGTCCTACATCCATATCAGACATTTGCTTGATTTTTCAAACATACTGAACCCTTAACGGCTCCCACTGACATCAATGTGGAGTGCTCTGTACCTTTCAAAATCAGGCAGGTGGCTAAATATGGATTTAGAAGCCTAAGTTTAGGCTCCTGGTTTTGAGACTCTTGACTCTTGTATTTTGGCAAGTTTTTGCAAAGTGTCATTTATGCTTACATTGTTTTACCAATACTACGACATAGACATAGTCATAGAATCATAGAATATCAGGGTTGGAAGGGAACTCAGGAGGTCATCTAGTCCACCCCCCTGCTCAAAGCAGGACCAATTTCCAACTAAATCATCCCAGCCAGGGCTTTGTCAAGCCTTACCTTAAAAACCTCTAAGGAAGGAGATTCCACCACCTCCTTAGGTAACCCATTCCAGTGCTTCACCACCCTCCTAGTGAAAACATTTTTCCTAATATCCAACCTAAACCTCCCCAACTGCAACTTGAGACCATTACTCCTTGTTCTGTCATCTGGTACCACCGAGAACAGTCTAGATCCATCCTCTTTGGAACCACCTTTCAGGTAGTTGAAAGCAGCTATCAAATCGCCCCTCATTCCTCTCTTTTGCAGACTAAACAATCCCAGTTCTCTCAGCCTCTCCTCATAAGTCATGTGCTCCAGCCCCCTAATCATTTTTGTTGCCCTCCGCTGGACTCTTTCCAATTTTTCCACATCCTTCTTGTAGTGTGGGGCCCATAACTGGACACAGTACTCCAGATGAGGCCTCACCAATGTCGAATAGAGGGGAATGATCACATCCCTCAATCTACTAGCAATGCCCCTACTTATACAGCCCAAAATGCCATTAGCCTTCTTGGGAACAAGGGCACACTGTTGATTCATATCCAGCTTCTTGTCCACTGTAGCCCCTAGGTCCTTTTCTGCAGAACTGCTGCTTAGCTATTCGGTCGCTAGTCTGTAGCAGTGCATGGGATTCTTCCGTCCTAAGTGCAAGACTCTGCACTTGTCCTTGTTGAACCTCATCAGGTTTCTTTTGGGCCAATCCTCTAATTTGTCTAGGTCCCTCTGTATCCTATCCCTACCCTCCAGCATATCTACCACTCCTCCGAGCTTAGTGTCATCTAAAAACTTTCTGAGAGTGCAGTCCACGCCATCCTCCAGATCATTAATGAAGATATTGAACAAAACCCGCCCCAGGACCGATCCTTGGGGCAATCTGCTTGATACTGGCTGCCAACTAGACATGGAGCCATTGATCACTACCCGTTGAGCCCGACGATCTAGCCAGCTTTCTATCCACCTTATAGTCCATTCATCCAGCCCATACTTCTTTAACTTGCCGGCAAGTCCTTTGGTGCATATCACTGTAGAGCTTCTGAAATCAGCTATTGTGTATGAGATGAGAATCTACTATTTGCTTTTGCAGATGCAGCTAAAAACAGTTAACTAAATTCCTGGATGATGCCAGATGGATTCATAGCCATCACTCAATTTCTTCAAGACAACCCAAGGATATACGTAACATGATCATATCACTAGGCAGGATTTCAGATATGGACCTGAAGGAACTTGTTTTCATGAAAGATTTGGTGGCAGAAAAATTCTTAGAGGAGAACTACGAAGCTTTAGTGAAAGTTATTAAATACCCAGGATAAACTGTTTAAAATCCAGCTTTTACACAAAGGCTTAAATTTACAAAAGGTGGCAACTGAGCTGAAACTGCAAAATATGTAGCTGTGCATACAACCCAGGCAGACGTTTGTGCAAATATGTGCTGTCTTTCTCTCTCACATCATATACATTTTTATTATGCACACAAACATGAGTGCAGTTTTTAAAAAAATATGTATGATTTGTTGCAAAATCTATATTCCCATTCCTCTTTTCCTTTCACATTGCATTTGTCAACCTTCCTACTTGGCCACAATCAGAAGTGATCTACAGTGCTGTACACATTTAATTTAATCAATGCCCTGCCAGCATCTAGGGCTCCCACAGAATAAACCTGCCCAAGGATGTTCTGACACTCTATTCTTTGAAAGGCAATAGCACAAGCTCCACCAAGCTGCTCAAGTCTGTCTAAACAGGTTGCATTTCTAAGCTGTGGATGTATTTATTTAACTTCAAATCACAAAGAGGATTTGTTATATAGTCATAGTATTCTCCATGCAGCTCTGATTTTTACATCAATTTCCCCTTCCCCCCTAGTTATCTCAAGCCACATTTCCCCATCACTGTATAGAGATTTCCACCCCAGTGCATATTTTGGCTGGTGTCCATCAAGAGATGCAATTTGCACATCTGCTAGCCAGTGCCATACTGTGCAGAGCTGCTCACAACTGCTCCCTACATTATTTACCTTCCATATCCCTGAAATGGAATTGCATCAAATAGCTGACCCTGTTGTCTGCAGTTTCTGCTAGCAGCACTGTAGAAATTCTTCCTTTTCCATGCCAGTTCAAGGAATTAAGCCAAAGTTATTTACATAGAACACCTATTAAAAGCTCATTCCCTCTGGCAGGTAGGTAATTTCTTTTTCAGAACAGTGCCATCATTTGGATCTGCCTACTACACCTAAGCAGTCTTCTCACTTCAGATATTTCTGCTGTTGGCAGAGATATTTTATTTGATCAATGCACAGGTCACCCAAGTGTGAAATAGAAATTTTGAGCAGAAATCTTAGATTGCAAGAGCTAGTTATCTCACTGCTATTCATTGTTACCTTAAAACTCAGAAAAGAGATGGACTGAAACTTTATATATTAGAAAGAGCTAGCAAAAATCATATTTAGACACAAAGGACCAGATGCTCAAGCTCGTATAAATCTGACCCTGTCTTTTTTGTCTGGCGAGAAGCAGTTTTAATGACGCAGATAGCAAAACGTGGTGAAAAAATACTTATTTCAAAATCTCCAAATGAAAAGCCTAGAAAACTGCAAACATCTTTAAAAAGAAAACAGGTTGACCTGGGTCCTAAAGCAGGATGTTCCCCAGCAACTACGGCAGTATTAGGCATCACATATACTTATGGTTGGTTCTAGTCAGGAAATACTCAATTGCATGTTCAGATGTGTACGGTGAATATTACAAAACATTTATAAGAATCTTTATGATGCTTCATTCATAGAGATGGGCAAATAACTAGATCTATCTGTTCCCTGCTTGTTCAGGGAACAGGAGATTCACAGTAGATATCTAAATCAGGTCTCCTCCCTGGCATTACCCTATGGCCACCAGGCTGCACTCTACACTCCGAATACCATTTCCTTTCCCTTTCAGAGTTAATTTTACTCTTCTCAAAACTATTTTGGAAATTTAGTGCTTTGTTACCTCACTACTCTAGGGCGAGGTCCTAGGAGGTGCTAAACGTCCAACTCTCACTGAAATCAATGCACCTCCTAGGATTCGGCCTGCAACATGTATACATATATGTAATCATTAACATAGTCTAATGCAGTCTCTTTCTCATACACACAAAAATGCAGAGTAAAATCAGCCTAGCAAATTCAACCCCTTGGAGCACAAAGAGTTGAACAACATATCGAAATGTATCTCTCAGTTTCACTCAGTAAAACCCCAAAACAAAATCAGCCTCATCATCTCAGCCAGCTGAAGATCTGAAACCATAAGACA